>NC_135237.1:247295221-247929864 GCF_051348905.1 Ranitomeya variabilis | reverse complement strand
TTGCAGGCTGTAGACTTTCCTGAAGAGATGGGTTTTCAGGTTTCGTCTGAAGGATCCGAGGATGGTGGATAATCGGACGTGTTGAAGAGTGGAATTCCAGAGGATGGGGATATTTGGGAGAAATCTTAGAGGCGGTTGTGTGAGGAACGAATAAGTGTGGTGGAGAGTAGAAGGTCTTGGGAGGATCAAAGATTGCGTGAGAGAAGATATTGTGAGATTAGTTCAGAGATATAGGGAGGGGAATGGTTGTGGATGGCTTTGTAGATCAGTGTTAGTAGTTTGAACTGGATTTGTTGGGGAATTGGGAGCCAGTGGAGGGATTTGCAGAGGGGAGAAACAGGGGAGAAACAGGGGAGTAACGAGGTGAGAGGTGGATTAGGCGAGCAGCAGAGTTGAGGACAGACTGGAGTGGTAAAGAGAGTTAGAGGGGAGGCCACAGAGAAGGGTGTTGCAGTAGTCGAGGCGGGAGATGATGAGGGCATGTACAAGAGTTTTAGTAGATTGAGGGTTGAGGAAGGGACGGAATCTGGCAAAATTTCTGAAGGCGACATGAGGTGGCAAGAGTTTGGACGTGCAGCTTGAAGGACAGGGCAGAGTCGAGAGTTACTCCGAGGCAGCGGATTACAGGAGTGCGGGAGAGAGCGTGATGCCGTTTACCATAATAGATAGATCAGGTAGGGGAGATATGCGAGGTGGAGGAAAGATGATGAGCCCTGTGCCCCCATTCATATACTCACCCTCCAGCGTCTTCATATAGTACTTTGCAGACACCACACTGGTCCCGCAGCACCATCTTCTACCTGAAGCTTCCAACATAATAACATACTATTATATATAATAACACTACATATATTAGTATGTTATTTATGTTATTAAATATTTTACCACATTTTTTGCTTCAAATATTTTTTCCCTATTTTTCACCTCTAGAACCTCTAGGTGCATCTTATAGTCTGGTGCGTATTATAGTCCGAAAAATACGGGTATGGCTAAACATAGTTTAATAGCGACTGTGGACTGAGTTGCGATGGAGACTGGTTGGATAAGCGGGTACCCAGCAGCTTCTCCCTCCCACAGCGTTTCAGAGTTAAACATATATAGCTGGAATCATGCAGCCACTATCAGGTACAAACTACATGTGGATCAGGCAGCATGCATCAGCGGTCAGGATCCCTTTAAATGGAGCAGTGGATCACAGTGGACAATGGGTTACCATGGCAGGTGGGAGGCAACTGAAGACTAATTGCTGCCATTCTGAAACTGCCTTGACACTCAATACGAGAATAGGAGACCATGATTTTTCCTATATACTACAGGGTAGGACTAGTCTGGAGGGACTACTTAAAAAAAAAAAAAAAAAAATTGTAAAAAGAGTTAAAGAAAAAAAAAAAAAAAAATTATATATATATATATATATATATATATATATATATATATATATATATATATATATATATATACACTGTATGTATGTATATATATATATATATATATATATATATATATATACACTCACCGGCCACTTTATTAGGTACACCATGCTAGTAACGGGTTGGACCCCCTTTTGCCTTCAGAACTGCCTCAATTCTTCGTGGCATAGATTCAACAAGGTGCTGGAAGCATTCCTCAGAGATTTTGGTCCATATTGACATGATGGCATCACACAGTTGCCGCAGATTTGTCGGCTGCACATCCCAAAGATGCTCCATACAAGGCAGGATGGATCCATGCTTTCATGTTGTTTACGCCAAATTCTGACCCTACCATCCGAATGTCGCAGCAGAAATCGAGACTCATCAGACCAAGCAACGTTTTTCCAATCTTCTACTGTCCAATTTCGATGAGCTTGTACAAATTGTAGCCTCAGTTTCCTGTTCTTAGCTGAAAGGAGTGGTACCCGGTGTGGTCTTCTGCTGCTGTAGCCCATCTGCCTCAAAGTTCGACGCACTGTGCGTTCAGAGATGCTCTTAGGCCTACCTTGGTTGTAACGGGTGGTGATTTGAGTCACTGTTGCCTTTCTATCAGCTCGAACCAGTCTGCCCATTCTCCTCTGACCTCTGGCATCAACAAGGCATTTCCGCCCACAGAACTGCCGCTCACTGGATTTTTTTTCTTTTTCGGACCATTCTCTGTAAACCCTAGAGATGGTTGTGCGTGAAAATCCCAGTAGAACAGCAGTTTCTGAAATACTCAGACCAGCCCTTCTGGCACCAACAACCATGCCACGTTCAAAGGCACTCAAATCACCTTTCTTCCCCATACTGATGCTCGGTTTGAACTGCAGGAGATTGTCTTGACCATGTCTACATGCCTAAATGCACTGAGTTGCCGCCATGTGATTGGCTGATTAGAAATTAAGTGTTAACAAGAAGTTGGACAGGTGTACCTAATAAAGTGGCCAGTGAGTGTATATATCCCTCTTCTTGCCCCATTAATAATAATAAAATGAGAAAAAACGGAAACCAAAAGATATTTGGTGCAGTCGTGTCTGTAAAAGTTCAGTCTGTTAAAATATTAATTTAATCAACTCAAACGGTATACGACGTAAAGGAAAAAAAAAAAACATCAGTCACCACATCTCCCTAAAAAATATAACAAAAAGCCATTAAAATGTCATATGTACCCCCAAATTGTATCAATACAACCATCAGCTCACTACGCTACTTATGCCTCTTAGAAGAAGAGGAGGAAAAAAAAACAAAGCCAAAAAAATGAAAAATCGCCCAGTCCTTAATTAGGTTAAGGGGATTCTGCTCTCAGATTCAACCCCCTTAACGTCCAATGACAGGCAGAGTCTATCATTAGGTGCCTCCCCGTTTGGTGCGGGCTCCGGCAATGAACCGGCACCTTTTCCGGCACATGACAGCTGATCTGATCAGCTGACATATGCCCCTATTGCGATCCACCAGCGGCTGTTAACATATTAAATGCCGCTGTCAAACTCTGGCAGCGGCATTTAACATGCACGAACAGGAAGGGCATCATTACCTCCTCCCTTCATCGCCTGTGTCACATGATCGCGGGTCGCTGATGGGTTGGCATGACAACCCGGGGTCAGCAGAAGATCCCTGTGGTTGTCATAGCCAGATAGCTATGAGCGCCGCTCAGCGGTTGGTGCTCATAGCAAGTGAGCTGAAGCCCTCCTCTATGTAGCACAAGTGATTGGATGATCGCAGCTTCTTGTCTCCCGTGGGGACTATTGAAAGAAGAAATAAAAAAAAGTTTTAAAAAAAATTAAAAAGTAAAAAAAATTAATAGTTCAAATCATCCCTCTTTTGCCCCATTCAAAATAAAACAATAAAAAAAAAAAAAATCAAATATACACACATTTGGTATCGCTGCGTTCAGAATCACCCAATCTATCAATATATAAAACAATTAATCGAATCGGTTAACGGTGTAGCGAGAAAAAATCATAATAATTACTTTTTTTTTTGGTCGCTGCAACATTGCAATAACGGGCGATCAAAAGATCGTAGACACACCAAAATGGTATCTATAAAGACGTCAGAAAAAATAAGCTCTCACCAGTCCCCATATCCCAAAAAATGGAGACGCTACGGATTTCAGAAAATGGTAACGTTTTTTTTTTTTTGTTTTTTTTTACAAGCTTTGGAATTTTTTTTAACCACTTACCGTATATACTCGAGTATAAGCCGAGATTTTCAGCCCAAATTTTTGGGCTGAAAGTGCCCCTCTCGGCTTATACTCGAGTCACGGTCGGCGGGTGAGGGGGAGAGGGCGCTGAGGCATACTTACCTGCTTCCGGGGCTCCTGGCGCTGTCCCTGCAGTCCCACGGTCTAAGGGTGACGCAGCTCTTCCCCTGTTCAGCGGTCACGTGGGACCGCTCATTAGAGAAATGAATATGGACTCCACTCCCATAGGGGTGGAGCCGCATATTCATTTCTCTAATGAGCGGTAACGGTGACCGCTGATAGAGGAAGAGGCTGCGGCACCGAAGACCAGCTGTCCGGGGGAAGGAGCGGGACGCCGAGAGCAGGTAGGTATTACATATTCACCTGTCCGCGTTCCACACGCCGGGCGCCGCTTCATCTTCCCGGCGTCTCTCCGCACTGACTGTGCAGGTCAGAGGGCGCGATGACGCATATAGTGTGCGCGACGCCCTCTGCCTGATCAGTCAGTGCAGAGAGACGCCGGGACAGGACGCTGAGGAGCTGCAAGCAAGAGAGGTGAGTATGTCATTTTTTTTTTTTTTTTTTTATTGCAGCAGCAGCAGCAATGGCACAGCTTTCTATGGTACATCTATGGGGCAATAATGAACGGTGCAGAGCACTATATGGCACAGCTATGGGGCAATAATGAACGGTGCAGAGCACTATATGGCACAGCTATGGGGCAATAATGAAAGGTGCAGAGCACTATATGGCACAGCTTTCTATGGTACAGCTATGGGGCCATAATGAATGGTATGGAGCATCTATTTTTATTTTTGAAATTCACCGGTAGCTCCTGCATTTTCCACCCTAGGCTTATACTCGAGTCAATAAGTTTTCCCAGTTTTTTGTGGCAAAATTAGGGGGGTCGGCTTATACTCGGGTCGGCTTATACTCGAGTATATACGGTAAATAAAAAAGAAACTATACATGTTTGGTGTCTGAACTCGTAATCACCTGGAGAATCATAATGGCAGTTAGGGTATTTAGTGAACACTGTACAAAAAAAAAATTTGTGGAATTGCACTTTTTTTCGCAATTTCACCGCATTTGGAATTTTCTTCCAGTTTTCCAGTACACGAAATGGTAAGGTCAATGGAACCATTCAAAAGTAAAACTCATCCCACAAAAAACAAGCCCTCACATGGCCATATTGACGGAAAAATAAACAAGTTATGGGAAGAAGGTGAGCAAAAAATGGAAACATAAAAATGGATAAACCGCCAGTGAAAATGAAAACTATATACATTACTAGATAGATCTTTTAGACCTCATGTGACTGGTGAACTTTCTTTGAATCTCCACAGTAGAATGGCTGCATAATTCCTTTTGAATACTTTCCTGGCCGATATTAAATTGAGCAAAAGGTTGCACTAAATTGCACTAGAGCAAGGTTAATGTGAAATACATGAAGTGTGAATAGCATAATGCAAATTTTGAAATTTATGAAAAAACACATGAGATGCTTAGCACAAAATTTGGCCAAAAAATGTGAGCCCATCCACCAACGTCAAGGTAATCTCATGGATCAGATGGGTCCCTGACCTAACTGCCTAGTGTGAACACTTACCTCTGGGTAAAGTCTTGGTAAAGCCTATATTTATGGGTAGGTCGGAACAAAGTGTGATTGGATGTAATTAAAATCACAGCATGGTGAAGGGCGGGGTGTCCAAGTCACAAAAACTAGTAATACTACAAAATTAAATTGGCAATGGCTGTGAACTGGTAAATTCAATGAGGTTTTCTAGATTTACAATGGTCACACAAAAAGAAATACAGTTCGTAATTATCATAAAAACGAAAAATACCTTCCTTTTCCTTTAAATACTGTATATACTCAAGTATAAGCCGACCCGAGTATACGCCGACCCCCCTAATTTTGCCACAAAAAACTGGGAAAACTTATTGACTCGAGTATAAGCCTAGGGTGGGAAATGCAGCAGCTACCGGTTAATGTAAAAAATAAAAATAGATACCAATAAAAGTAAAATTAATTGAGACATCAGTAGGTTAAGTGTTTTTGAATATCCATATTGAATCAGGAGCCCCATATAATGCTCCATACAGTTCATGATGGGCCCCATAAAGATGCTCCATATTAAAATATACCCCATATAATGCTGCACAAAGGTTAATAATGGCCCCATAAGATGCTCCATAGAAACATTTGCCCCATACAATGCTGCATAAAGGTTGATGGCCCCATAAGATGCTCCACACATTATGGCCCCATGAGATGCTCCATACATTATGGCCCCATACGATGCTCCACACATTATGGCCCCATACGATGCTCCATACATTGTGGCCCCATGAGATGCTCCACACATTAGGGGCCCCATGAGATGCTCCACACATTATGCCCCATACGATGCTCCATACATTGTGGCCCCATGAGATGCTCCACACATTAGGGGCCCCATGAGATGCTCCACACATTATGCCACATAAGATGCTCCTCATATATGCCCCATAAGATGCTCCTCATATATGCCCCATAAGATGCTCCTCATATATGCCCCATAAGATGCTCCTCATATATGCCCCATAAGATGCTCCTCATATATGCCCCATAAGATGCTCCTCATATATGCCCCATAAGATGCTCCATACATTTGCCCCATTTGCTGTTGCTGCGATTAAAATAAAAAAATCACATACTCACCTCTCTTCGCTCAGGCCCCCGGCACTTGCTATAGTCACCTTCCACGTTCCATCGCTGTGCGCTGCTGTCTTCCATCCTCTGCACTGACTGTTCAGGCAGAGGGCGGCGCGCACACTAATCGCGTCATCGCGCCCTCTGACCTGTACAGTCACAGCCAGAGGACGGAAGACAGAGCAGCGCGCAGTGATGGAACGAGGAAGGTGACTATCGCGCAATGCTCACCTCCCCTGATAAACTCACCAGCTCCCGGCGCGGTCCCCTGGCAGCGTTTCACTGTCAGATGATCTCCGGGAGCATCTTCCTGTGTTCAGCGGTCAAATACCGCTCATTAGAATAATGAATATGCGTGCATATTCATTACTTTAATGAGCGGTACCACGTGACCGCTGAAAACAGGAAGCGCTGCCCGGAGACCATGGGACATGCAGAGACAGCGCTAGGAGCAGGTAAGTATGTCACAGCCGCCGCTCCCCCTCACCTGCCGCTCCCCCGCCGACACTGACTCGAGTATAAGCCGAGAGGGTCACTTTCAGCCCAAAAAAGTGGGCTGAAAATCTCGGCTTATACTCGAGTATATACGGTACCACATTTTATCACTGCAGACATTGTCACCCCAACATGAACACACTGACCTCTTTTAAGAGTTTTAACAGGAAATAAAACACTATATAGGATGAGACATGATTGCCTGCAAGTCCAAGCAGATTTTCAGATTCTCACCCATCATAATATTTTCAGCGAGACCACTAATCGGTCTCACCTTTGTTCTGAGAAACTCAAAGTCCATGTATTGTAAAAATTCATGCATATCTTACCTTCCTTCTAAAATATCATTTTTCAGCTGCAAAAAGTATAAATGCCTGGAAAAAAATAAGAGCAAATCATTACATTACAAATACCAGTTACTATACTATTGATCGTAAATAGAGATAAATGAGACATTGATATAAACTTCATATCGGTACAAAGGTTTAAATGCAACATAATCTTATTGGGAAAAATAAAAAAAGAGCTCTTCTGGACAACAAAAATGTAAAATTGTTTTTAGAACAACTTGTTGAACACCTTTTGTAAGTTTCCAATTTAGATAGAATAAAAGGGGTCCAGCATTGCTCCCATTCACATTATGCGTGTTGCAGCAGAAAGGGTTGTCATGCCAAGATTTGGCAGCTAGCAAACCTTCTCAAAGGTGCTCACCGAGAACGAGTCCAAACCGATACAAAAAGAAAGAATGGGGCATTCAACACTGCATGTTAGAACATAGTTTTATTGTGGCTCTATTACAGAGATTGAGCCGTCTTGGGCTCAGAAGAAGCGCGACCCTCATGCGAAACGACTGTCAGACAATTTTTGTCTCCACAATCTCGGAAATGAAATTGCAATAAAGCTAAATTTTGACTTGCAGTGGTGAGTGCCCCACTCTTTCTTTATGTTGTACCTGTTGTTATTTGATCATCCTTTTAGGTCTGTCAAATTAATCACCTTATGAGACAGTATATATGATTGGTTCTTTTTCCTTTTTTTAAATTGTCACAGGGGCAACAAATCACAAAATTTGTCCAATGCATTTGAAAACTATTTACACTTTATACATGAAATCTTTACCAATTACTTCTTAATGGAATATAAAACAGACCACATAATGGTTAAAAACCGAATGGTTTCTCCTGAACAGTATTTCCAGTCAGATGCAGATATTATTGTATAAATATTTGCTGTGACTACAGCTCACATACTATTACAATACAGAAGAGACCATACACCTGTAAGCATTAAAAAACACTACTATCCAAGATGTTTCGCCAGTAGTGTTGAGCATTCCGATACCGCAAGTATCGGGTATCGGCCGATACTTGCGGTATCGGAATTCCGATACCGGGATTCCGATACTTGGCGCGTATCGGATACCGGAATCGGAAGTTCCATGATTCAAAATTCAGAAATTCAGCCAATGAGAAAGATTCCTAGTGTGGGCACATCCTGTTTAGCATGGAGGGCATGAAACTACTGGCAAGGCTGTGATTGGCTGCTTAAATGATGTCATGATGCAGTTTAAAAGTCGCTGGCGCCATTTTGCGATCACTCTGCTGTGAATTCAGTTAGTGACAGGACGCTGTTTGCTGACTGAGGGACAGTTTAGAGATAGCGATTTGCTTCTTTGTGCTTTCCAAAGGCTAATTTAGCAACCGCTGTGTTCACCTACTAATCACCTTCCTTTTGCCTTGTAGCGCTGTTTTCACAGCGATCTGCAAGGTCTCTCTGTGTGTGTGTGTGAGTGCAGCCCACTCTCTAGTCTGAGTGCAGCCACATAGGCCATCCATAGCTGGTTGTATTCAGTTCAGGGAGGGTGGTTCATTGCCTCATACTGTCCTTTTTTTTTTTTTTTTTGAAGTAGTGCAGGCTGCTGCACATTTTTTCCAAAAATTCCTATTAGTGTCTTTCCACCCGTCTCCAGCTAATTTGTGGAAAAACACTACATAGGATAAAGTAGAGGAGGGTTTTTGGGCCTTGCAGCGCCGTTTACGGCTGTCTGCACGGTCTCCGTGTG
Source organism: Ranitomeya variabilis (assembly GCF_051348905.1). Taxonomy (NCBI): domain Eukaryota; kingdom Metazoa; phylum Chordata; class Amphibia; order Anura; family Dendrobatidae; genus Ranitomeya; species Ranitomeya variabilis. The sequence goes on along the minus strand of NC_135237.1, from coordinate 247,920,976 downwards.
ACTGCAGCTCGCCCTGTAGTCTGTGAGCAGCCGTAGCTTGGTTGTCTCCAGCTCAGGGTTGTTCACTGCGTCATACCGCCAAATCAATTTTCATTTTGTTTTCAAGTAGTGTAGTCTGCTGCTAATTAATTTAAAAAAATCCTATTAGTGTCTTTCCACCCGTCTCCAGCTAATTTGTGGAAAAACACTACATAGGATAAAGTAGAGGAGGGTTTTTGGGCCTTGCAGCGCCGTTTACGGCTGTCTGCACGGTCTCCGTGTGACTGCAGCTCGCCCTGTAGTCTGTGAGCAGCCGTAGCTTGGTTGTCTCCAGCTCAGGGTTGTTCACTGCGTCATACCGCCAAATCAATTTTCATTTTGTTTTCAAGTAGTGTAGTCTGCTGCTAATTAATTTAAAAAAATCCTATTAGTGTCTTTCCACCCGTCTCCAGCTAATTTGTGGAAAAACACTACATAGGATAAAGTAGAGGAGGGTTTTTGGGCCTTGCAGCGCCGTTTACGTCTGTCTGCACGGTCTCCGTGTGACTGCAGCTCTATCCGTTGTCAGTTCAGCCCCAAAAAAATAAATAAATAATAAAGTTCACCAAACACACCAGTTACACCACTTTACATTTGTGTAGGCCACATTAGCTCATATTCAAGTCTAGTCCACACTTTAGAAAATTAGTGTGTCTTATACCTGTTAGGAGGAGTTGCTCAGGAATAAGCACACAAAGCCGTTAGTACTTTTCTGCTTATCTTTATCAGTCAACCAAGATGAAGAAGGCAGTGAGTAAGGCACGTGGGCGTGGGCGCGGAGCAGGGAGGGGACGTGGGGATTCTGTGCCTGCTGCGGGCACCGGTGAGTCATCAGCACCCACTTTCACAAGGGAACAGACGTTCATGCGCAGCTTTGTCGCCGAGCGCCGTACACCGCTGCTGCGTCAAGACCAAATTGAAGCCGTTGTGGGATGGATGGCAGCTAATGCATCAACTTCCATTAGTGCCACATCCTCTCAGACACAGAGCACTGGAGAGCAGCCATCTGTCTCTTCACCACCTGCAAAATTGCCCAGGCAGACAGAGATCCCAGGACAGGAGCAGTCTCTACTTCTGTTCTCTGAATCATCTCTTGGCTTGGAAACAGGGGGCCAGCCAAGCAGCATTGGAGAAATGGAAGAAGAGGCAGGGTGCAGTGATGCCCAACCGCTTTTTCTGTCTTCCTCTGAAGAGGCGGGTGGGCCAGTGGCTCCGGTCACCACCTCGCAGGCCGCATCAGCTGATGATGACACTCAGGTGCCACTTACTGGTGCGTGCTCTGCTGCTGAGACTACCCAGGAGGAGCAGTTGGGGGCAGAGGGTAGTGTAGATGATGAGGTCCTTGACCCATCTTGGCGTCAGGGACAGGAAGGTGGTGGGAGCAGCTCTGAGGAAGAGATTCCCCGTACGGCCCAAAGAGGGAGAGGGAGGGGGAAGACTGCGGATCCTGCAGCCTCCGCTTTGGCACCCGTAAGGAGCATGTCTCTTCCAAAAGTCAAAAGGGGGGCTCCCAAGACTTGCAGTGCCTGGTCCTTTTTTGACACAGTTGCAGATGACATTTGCTATGTCAGATGCAAGGTGTGTCATCAAAAAATCAAAAGAGGTCAAAAAGTCGCCAACCTCAATACCTCCAACATGTGGAAACATGTGCGCAACAGGCACCCGGCGGAGTTAGACAAACACACTGAAGAGCTAGGCCAACCAACAGCGGCAGCTACCACCTCTTCAGCTCGTGTTGCCTCTTCCTCTAGCTCACACGCAGCTGGTTCGGCTTCCTCCCAGGATCGCCGTGGAAGAACCTCTGGCCCTGTTGTCCAGAGACCCGCTGTCATTCCACCCGCAGCACCACTTTCCCAGTCAACCACACACTCCCAGCCCAGTCTACAGCCATCGGTAGTACAGGCATGGGAGAAAAGGCGGCCTTTCTCGTCAAACCACCCACGAGCACAGGCTCTGACTGCAGGCATTGCCAAACTTCTGTCACTGGAAATGCTGTCATTCAGGCTGGTGGAGACTGACAGCTTCCGTGACTTGATGTCATTGGCAGTCCCACAGTACAGTGTGCCCAGCCGCTTTTACTTCAGCAGGCAAGCCATCCCTGCCCTGCACAAGCATGTTGAGGGACACATAAAACACGCGCTACTGAACGCCGTCGGTAGCAAGGTCCACCTCACCACCGATGCGTGGACCAGTCAACATGGACAGGGGCGATACCTTTCCCTCACTGCCCATTGGGTTAATGTAGTTGAGCCGGGTACAGACCGTGCGAGTGGCGCAGGACGTGTCCTGCCCACTCCAAGGATTGCAGGAATCCATTCTGTACGCATTGACTCCTCCTCTTACACCAGTTCCTCAGAATCATCGCTGCAGGAGCCGTCACAGTCCACCTCCACATGGACCCGTGATGAACGTGTACCTGTTACGACCGACATGAGCACAGCCGTGGCCAAACGTCAACAGGCCGTCTTGAAATTAATTTTTTTGGGGAATCGTAGCCACACAGCGCAGGAGCTCTGGAATGCCATCAAGCAGGAGAGCGATGTGTGGTTTGAGCCAGCGAATCTCCAGCCAGGCATGGTAGTGTGTGATAATGGCCGAAATCTGGTGGCAGCCCTGGGCCTCGGCAACCTCACTCACATCCCATGTCTGGCACATGTGCTCAATTTGGTCGTGCAGAGTTTTTTGAGGGACTATCCGGATCTTGATGCACTGCTGCACAAGGTCCGCCTAGAGTGTGCTCACTTGCGGCGTTCCAGCACGGCAAAAGCGCGCATTGCGGCTCTGCAGCGCCGACACCGCCTGCCGGAACATCGCATCATATGTGACCTACCTACCAGGTGGAATTCCACGTTACATATGTTGGAGCGGTTGTGTGAGCAGCAGCAAGCTGTAATGGAGTACCAGCTGTATCAGGCGCAAAAAAGTCGCAGTCAGCGCCGTACAGACTTCACAACCACAGAGTGGGCCACTATGAAGGATGTCTGCCAGGTTTTGCGTCCCTTTGATTATTCCACGCGGATGGCGAGTGCAGATGATGCACTAGTCAGCATGACTGTCCCCCTTATCTGCCTGCTTGAAAAATCACTGCAAGCGCTAAGGGATGATGTTGTGGAAGAGGTGGAGGATGAGGATTCACCACTTCCATCATCTTCTGGACAGTCAGCGCCACGTGGTTCCTCACAAACGCGTAGGCAGGGGACAGTTTGTGAGGAGGATGAGGAGGAGTCAATGGAGGAGGAAGACATCCGTCCAGAGGAGGGAGTTCCCGAATTGTCCAGTACTCAGTGTGTACAGCGAGGGTGGGGTGATGACGAGCGGGCAGAGATCACGCCTCCAGCTGGGGACAGCGTTTCTTGGGCAGTTGGCAGTCTGCAGCACATGGTGGATTACATGCTGCAGTGCCTGAGAAACGACCGCCGCATTGACCACATTCTCAACATGTCTGATTATTGGGTGTTCACCCTCCTCGATCCTCGCTACCGGGACAACGTAGAAAGCCTCATCACACCGTTGAACCGGGAGCGAAAAATGCGGGAGTACCAAGACACACTGGTCAGTTCCATCATCTTCTCCATTCCAACTGAGAGAAGTGCTGCTACTGCATTCCAAAGCAGCTCAGTGCGTCCAGGCAGTGGTGGAGGCTCTGCACAAAGAGGGAGCAGAAGCAGTGCCTCTGCCCAAGGCAAGACCAGTATGGCCCAACTGTGGCACAGTTTTGTGTGCCCCCCACAAAAGTCTACACCATCACAGACGGCTCCAGTCAGCAGGAGGCAACGGTTCCGTCAGATGGTGACAGACTACATGTCTTGCCCTCTTGCTGTACTCCCAGACGGCTCTTCCCCTTTCAAGTTTTGGGTCTCAAAGCTGGATACATGGCCAGAGCTAAGCCAGTATGCATTGGAGGTGCTGTCTTGCCCTGCGGCCAGTGTATTATCGGAACGTGTCTTTAGTGCTGCAGGTGGTGTACTAACTGACCGTCGCATGCGACTATCCTCCGATAACGTTGACCGGCTTACTTTCCTGAAAATGAACAAGGCCTGGATCTCGCAGGAATTTGCCACTCCTCCTCCTGATTAAAAAATTAGGTCACTGTATACGTTATCCAGGTCTCCTGTTGTGTTCATCTTTCTACCACCTGAACTTAAATTCCTGGGCTCCAACACCGCCAGTTGAGGCTCAGACGTGCCGTCTGCACAGTGAAAACATACGACCCAGTGTTATTGGGTTTCAGTAACGTCAGCTGATCCCCAGCTGTGTAGCCGGCAATGTGTCATGCGACCGCCACGCTGACACAACAACTGAAATGTAAGGGAATCTGTCCCCCCCCCCCCCAAGGCGTTTGTTACTGAAAGAGCCACCTTGTGCAGCAGTAATGCTGCACAAGGAAAAAGGTAGCTATTTTTGTTTAGCTCCTTGCACACGCAGAACTTAACACTTATAAAATGTGTCCACTGATACCGTAAAACCGTCCCGGAGGTGGGACTTTCCTTCGTAATATGACGCAGCACAGCCGTCATTCCTACCCCCCCGGCGCCGCGCCCCGGCTCCTCAGCGTTGTTTGATTCCGTCCCGGAGCCTGCGCTGTTATGTTATCCCGTGGCCAGGCACACTTAGCGCTGCCCGTCTTCTGGCATCATTTGGTGTCAGGCTGGCTGCGCCTGTGCGGCCACGCTGGCCGAGAGCCCGCCTCGCAGTGTCTTCTGATTTAATCCCACTGGGGGCCTGGGATCTATGGACATGCGCAGTGCATATCTGAACCTCCACCTCTCACTCATCTCCCTATGGCTTCTTCAGACTGTTCGGTGTCAGCTGGTCCCTAATAGCATGCCACGGCCGTGACACCGCACAGTCTGGAAAAGAAGCCGTAGGGAGGGGAGTGAGAGGCGAGGATATGCACTGCGCATGGCCATGGATCCCAGGCCCCCAGTGGGATTACATCAGAAGACACTGCGAGGCGGGCTCTCGGCCAGCGCGGCCGCACAGGCGCAGCCAGCCTGACACCAAATGATGTCAGAAGATGGGCAGCGCTAAGTGTGCCTGGCCACGGGATAACATAACAGCGCAGGCTCCGGGACGGAATCAAACAACGCTGAGGAGCCGGGGCACGGCGGCGGGGGGGTAGTAATGATGGCTGTGCTGCGTCATATTACGAAGGAAAGTCCCACCTCCGGGACGGTTTCACGGCTTCAGGGGACACATTTTATAAGTGTTTAGTTCTGTGTTTGCAAGGAGCATGATGAAAAGAGCCACCTTTTCCTTTTGCATCTTTTGTGCTGCACAAGCTGGCTCTTTCAGCTACAAACGCCTTGGGGGGGGGGTTAAAGGTTCCCTTTCGACTTTCTCAGGCTTCGGCCTACATTGTGTTCCTCTGCTTTTCCACCTGCCCCTGGGCTCCAACACCGCTAGTTGCCGTCCAGAAGTGCTGTACGCACAGTCAACAGTCGCTCCTCTGTTATTGGGGTTCAGTAACGTCAGCTGTTCCCCTGCTGTGTGTGTGGCAATCCCTCCTACCTCCTCCTCCACCTGTCCCTGGGCTCCAACACCGCCAGTTGCCGTCCAGAAGTGCTGTACGCACAGTCAACAGTCCCTCCTCTGTTATTGGGGTTCAGTAACGTCAGCTGTTCCCCTGCTGTGTGTGTGGCAATCCCTCCTACCTCCTCCAACCTCCTCCTCCTCCACCTGTCCCTGGGCTCCAACACCGCCAGTTGCCGTCCAGAAGTGCTGTACGCACAGTCAACAGTCCCTCCTCTGTTATTGGGGTTCAGTAACGTCAGCTGTTCCCCTGCTGTGTGTGTGGCAATCCCTCCTACCTCCTCCAACCTCCTCCAACCTCCTCCTCCTCCACCTGTCCCTGGGCTCCAACACCGCCAGTTGCCGTCCAGAAGTGCTGTACGCACAGTCAACAGTCCCTCCTCTGTTATTGGGGTTCAGTAACGTCAGCTGTTCCCCTGCTGTGTGTGTGGCAATCCCTCCTACCTCCTCCTACCTCCTCCAACCTCCTCCTCCTCCACCTGTCCCTGGGCTCCAACACCGCCAGTTGCCGTCCAGAAGTGCTGTACGCACAGTCAACAGTCCCTCCTCTGTTATTGGGGTTCAGTAACGTCAGCTGTTCCCCTGCTGTGTGTGTGGCAATCCCTCCTACCTCCTCCAACCTCCTCCTCCTCCACCTGTCCCTGGGCTCCAACACCGCCAGTTGCCGTCCAGAAGTGCTGTACGCACAGTCAACAGTCCCTCCTCTGTTATTGGGGTTCAGTAACGTCAGCTGTTCCCCTGCTGTGTGTGTGGCAATCCCTCCTACCTCCTCCAACCTCCTCCTCCTCCACCTGTCCCTGGGCTCCAACACCGCCAGTTGCCGTCCAGAAGTGCTGTACGCACAGTCAACAGTCCCTCCTCTGTTATTGGGGTTCAGTAACGTCAGCTGTTCCCCTGCTGTGTGTGTGGCAATCCCTCCTACCTCCTCCAACCTCCTCCAACCTCCTCCTCCTCCACCTGTCCCTGGGCTCCAACACCGCCAGTTGCCGTCCAGAAGTGCTGTACGCACAGTCAACAGTCCCTCCTCTGTTATTGGGGTTCAGTAACGTCAGCTGTTCCCCTGCTGTGTGTGTGGCAATCCCTCCTACCTCCTCCTACCTCCTCCAACCTCCTCCTCCTCCACCTGTCCCTGGGCTCCAACACCGCCAGTTGCCGTCCAGAAGTGCTGTACGCACAGTCAACAGTCCCTCCTCTGTTATTGGGGTTCAGTAACGTCAGCTGTTCCCCTGCTGTGTGTGTGGCAATCCCTCCTACCTCCTCCAACCTCCTCCTCCTCCACCTGTCCCTGGGCTCCAACACCGCCAGTTGCCGTCCAGAAGTGCTGTACGCACAGTCAACAGTCCCTCCTCTGTTATTGGGGTTCAGTAACGTCAGCTGTTCCCCTGCTGTGTGTGTGGCAATCCCTCCTACCTCCTCCAACCTCCTCCTCCTCCACCTGTCCCTGGGCTCCAACACCGCCAGTTGCCGTCCAGAAGTGCTGTACGCACAGTCAACAGTCCCTCCTCTGTTATTGGGGTTCAGTAACGTCAGCTGTTCCCCTGCTGTGTGTGTGGCAATCCCTCCTACCTCCTCCAACCTCCTCCTCCTCCACCTGTCCCTGGGCTCCAACACCGCCAGTTGCCGTCCAGAAGTGCTGTACGCACAGTCAACAGTCCCTCCTCTGTTATTGGGGTTCAGTAACGTCAGCTGTTCCCCTGCTGTGTGTGTGGCAATCCCTCCTACCTCCTCCAACCTCCTCCAACCTCCTCCTCCTCCACCTGTCCCTGGGCTCCAACACCGCCAGTTGCCGTCCAGAAGTGCTGTACGCACAGTCAACAGTCCCTCCTCTGTTATTGGGGTTCAGTAACGTCAGCTGTTCCCCTGCTGTGTGTGTGGCAATCCCTCCTACCTCCTCCTACCTCCTCCAACCTCCTCCTCCTCCACCTGTCCCTGGGCTCCAACACCGCCAGTTGCCGTCCAGAAGTGCTGTACGCACAGTCAACAGTCCCTCCTCTGTTATTGGGGTTCAGTAACGTCAGCTGTTCCCCTGCTGTGTGTGTGGCAATCCCTCCTACCTCCTCCAACCTCCTCCTCCTCCACCTGTCCCTGGGCTCCAACACCGCCAGTTGCCGTCCAGAAGTGCTGTACGCACAGTCAACAGTCCCTCCTCTGTTATTGGGGTTCAGTAACGTCAGCTGTTCCCCTGCTGTGTGTGTGGCAATCCCTCCTACCTCCTCCAACCTCCTCCTCCTCCACCTGTCCCTGGGCTCCAACACCGCCAGTTGCCGTCCAGAAGTGCTGTACGCACAGTCAACAGTCCCTCCTCTGTTATTGGGGTTCAGTAACGTCAGCTGTTCCCCTGCTGTGTGTGTGGCAATCCCTCCTACCTCCTCCAACCTCCTCCAACCTCCTCCTCCTCCACCTGTCCCTGGGCTCCAACACCGCCAGTTGCCGTCCAGAAGTGCTGTACGCACAGTCAACAGTCCCTCCTCTGTTATTGGGGTTCAGTAACGTCAGCTGTTCCCCTGCTGTGTGTGTGGCAATCCCTCCTACCTCCTCCAACCTCCTCCTCCTCCACCTGTCCCTGGGCTCCAACACCGCCAGTTGCCGTCCAGAAGTGCTGTACGCACAGTCAACAGTCCCTCCTCTGTTATTGGGGTTCAGTAACGTCAGCTGTTCCCCTGCTGTGTGTGTGGCAATCCCTCCTACCTCCTCCAACCTCCTCCAACCTCCTCCTCCTCCACCTGTCCCTGGGCTCCAACACCGCCAGTTGCCGTCCAGAAGTGCTGTACGCACAGTCAACAGTCCCTCCTCTGTTATTGGGGTTCAGTAACGTCAGCTGTTCCCCTGCTGTGTGTGTGGCAATCCCTCCTACCTCCTCCAACCTCCTCCAACCTCCTCCTCCTCCACCTGTCCCTGGGCTCCAACACCGCCAGTTGCCGTCCAGAAGTGCTGTACGCACAGTCAACAGTCCCTCCTCTGTTATTGGGGTTCAGTAACGTCAGCTGTTCCCCTGCTGTGTGTGTGGCAATCCCTCCTACCTCCTCCAACCTCCTCCAACCTCCTCCTCCTCCACCTGTCCCTGGGCTCCAACACCGCCAGTTGCCGTCCAGAAGTGCTGTACGCACAGTCAACAGTCCCTCCTCTGTTATTGGGGTTCAGTAACGTCAGCTGTTCCCCTGCTGTGTGTGTGGCAATCCCTCCTACCTCCTCCAACCTCCTCCTCCTCCACCTGTCCCTGGGCTCCAACACCGCCAGTTGCCGTCCAGAAGTGCTGTACGCACAGTCAACAGTCCCTCCTCTGTTATTGGGGTTCAGTAACGTCAGCTGTTCCCCTGCTGTGTGTGTGGCAATCCCTCCTACCTCCTCCAACCTCCTCCAACCTCCTCCTCCTCCACCTGTCCCTGGGCTCCAACACCGCCAGTTGCCGTCCAGAAGTGCTGTACGCACAGTCAACAGTCCCTCCTCTGTTATTGGGGTTCAGTAACGTCAGCTGTTCCCCTGCTGTGTGTGTGGCAATCCCTCCTACCTCCTCCAACCTCCTCCAACCTCCTCCTCCTCCACCTGTCCCTGGGCTCCAACACCGCCAGTTGCCGTCCAGAAGTACTGTACGCACAGTCAACAGTCCCTCCTCTGTTATTGGGGTTCAGTAACGTCAGCTGTTCCCCTGCTGTGTGTGTGGCAATCCCTCCTACCTCCTCCAACCTCCTCCAACCTCCTCCTCCTCCACCTGTCCCTGGGCTCCAACACCGCCAGTTGCCGTCCAGAAGTGCTGTACGCACAGTCAACAGTCCCTCCTCTGTTATTGGGGTTCAGTAACGTCAGCTGTTCCCCTGCTGTGTGTGTGGCAATCCCTCCTACCTCCTCCAACCTCCTCCAACCTCCTCCTCCTCCACCTGTCCCTGGGCTCCAACACCGCCAGTTGCCGTCCAGAAGTGCTGTACGCACAGTCAACAGTCCCTCCTCTGTTATTGGGGTTCAGTAACGTCAGCTGTTCCCCTGCTGTGTGTGTGGCAATCCCTCCTACCTCCTCCAACCTCCTCCAACCTCCTCCTCCTCCACCTGTCCCTGGGCTCCAACACCGCCAGTTGCCGTCCAGAAGTGCTGTACGCACAGTCAACAGTCCCTCCTCTGTTATTGGGGTTCAGTAACGTCAGCTGTTCCCCTGCTGTGTGTGTGGCAATCCCTCCTATCTCCTCCACCTCCTCCTCCTCCTCCTGTCCCTGGGCTCCAACACCGCTAGTTGCCGTCCAGAAGTGCTGTCCACACAGTCCCAACAGTCCCTCTTCTGTTATTGGGGTTCAGTAACGTCAGCTGTTCCCCTGCTGTGTGTGTGGCAATCCCTCCTACCTCCTCCAACCTCCTCCAACCTCCTCCTCCTCCACCTGTCCCTGGGCTCCAACACCGCTAGTTGCCGTCCAGAAGTGCTGTACGCACAGAGCCAAACACCTCGCCAATGTGTTAGTGGGGTTCAGCACCGCCAGCTGTTCCCCTGCTGTGTATACGGCAACGTGTACTGCGACCGCCACGCAGACACAACAAGTTAAATGTAAGGGAACCTGACCCCCCCCCCCCCAGGCGTTTGTTACTGAAGGAGCCACCTTGTGCAGCAGTAATGATGCAAAGGGAAAAAGTGCCTCTTTTCGTGATGCTCCTTGCACATGCTGAACCTAACACTTATGAAATGTGTCCCCACACAGCGTTAAACCGTCCGGTAGGTGGAACTTTCCTGTGTCGTGTGACGCAGCACAGCCATCATTTTTACCCCCTTGGCGCCGTGCGCCCCCTCCTCAGCGTTGTTTGAATCTGTCCCGGAGCCTGCGCTGTTAGGTTAGCCCTTGGCCATGCACACATGTTGCGCTGCCCGTCTTCTGACCTCATTTGGTGTCAGGCTGGCTGCGCCTGTGCGGGTGCGCTGGCCGAGATCCCGCCTCGCAGTGTCGTCTAATGTAATCCCACCGCGGGCCTGTGATCCGTGCCCGTGCGCAGTGCATATCCTCTCCTCTCACTCCCCTCCCTACGGCTTCTTCAGACTGTGCGATGTCAGCTGGTCCCTAATAGCATGCCACGGCCGTGACACCGCACAGTCTGAAAAAGCCGTAGGGAGGGGAGTGAGAGGAGAGGATATGCACTGCGCACGGGCACGGATCACAGGCCCGCGGTGGGATTACATTAGACGACACTGCGAGGCGGGATCTCGGCCAGCGCACCCGCACAGGCGCAGCCAGCCTGACACCAAATGAGGTCAGAAGACGGGCAGCGCAACATGTGTGCATGGCCAAGGGCTAACCTAACAGCGCAGGCTCCGGGACAGATTCAAACAACGCTGAGGAGGCGGCGCACGGCGCCAAGGGGGTAAAAATGATGGCTGTGCTGCGTCACACGACAAAGGAAAGTTCCACCTACCGGACGGTTTAACGCTGTGAGGAGACACATTTCATAAATGTTAGGTTCCGCATGTACAAGGACCATAATTAAAAGAGCTAAGTTTACCTTTTCCAGCATTAGTGCTGTACACAATGGCTCTTTCAGCTACAAACGCCTGGGGGGGGGGGGGGGTTAAAGGTTTCCTTTCAACTTGCTCAAGTGCAGGCTTCGGCCTACACTCCGCTCCCCCTGCTCCTCCTGCTGACCCTGGGCTCTAACACCGCCAGTTTTTGCCCAGATGTGCTAGCTGCACAGAGAAAAACACCAGCCAATGTGTCAGTGGGGTCCAGCACCGCCAGCTGTTCCCCTGCTGTGTAGCCGGCAACGTGTCCTGCAAAAGCCACGCAGACACAACAGACCCAAAGCTGCCGCCAGTGCAGGCTTCGGCCTACACTCCCCTCCCCCTGCTCCTCCTCCTCCTGCTCCTCCTCCTGCTGTCCCTGGGCTCTAACACACCGCCAGTTGGGGCCCAGATGTGCTAGCTGCACAGAGAAAAACACCAGCCAATGTGTCAGTGGGGTCCAGCACCGCCAGCTGTTCCCCTGCTGTGCAGCCGGCAACGTGTCCTGCAAAAGCCACGCAGACACAAGAACTGAAATTGAAGGGAACCTGTCCCCCCTCCCCCAGGCGTTTTTACGTTATCCAGCCACCTTGTACAGCGGTAATGCTGCATGTGTGCAAGGTGGCTCAGAAACGTATTCTCCTCGCACATGTGGAACTGAAAACACGTCTGAAATGTGTCCTCTGTGTGACCATTTAACCGTCCCGGTGGTGTGACTTTCCTTTGTAATGACACGCTGCAACCCCCTTGGTAGCGCTGCCCGTCTTCTGGCATCATTGTTTGGCTGCCTGCGCCTCTGCGGCCGCCCTGACCCACACAACGCCCCTCGGTGTCTTATTTATTGGGACTGCGAGGGTGTGATTGATGGGCAGGATCAGTGCATCAGTTCGCCTGTCCCTCCTCTCCTTCCGCCTTCTTCGGACTGTGCGGCTTCATGGCCGTGGCATGCGATAAGGGATCAGATGACGCCGCACAGTCTGAAGCGGGTGTAAGGACCCGAGTGTGAGAGGCCAACATATGTGCTGCGCCAGGCCCTGAATCCCAGCCCCGCAGTGTTTTAACAATGTTAAGACACTGCGGGGCTGGGATTCATGGGCATCGCGAACCGCACCGGCCGACATTACATGATGCCAGAAGATGGGCAGCGCTAACGGCGCTAGGCCAGGGGATAACACGACAGCGCAGACTCCTGTACAGCAAATAACAACGCTCGGGAGGCTGCACCCAGCACCAAGGTGGGATTCTTGACACCTGTGCTGCGTCTCATTACAAAGGGAACTCTCGCCTCCATTACACAGTTTGACTGTATAAAGGGCTGAATGTTATACGTGTTCCATTCAGCGTGTGCAAGGAGAAAAATTACAAGAGCAACCTTTGACTTGCGCAGCACTGCTGCTGCATAAGCTGTGGCTCTTCTACTTTGTAACCCCTGAGGGGGGGTTAAAGGTGACTTTTGAAATCGGTTCAATTAGGCTTCGGCCTACACTCTGCTCCACCTGCAGAGCCCGGGCTCCAACAACGCTAGTTGCTGTCCGGAAGTGCTGGCTGCACAGAGCCAAACACCTCGCCAATGTGTCAGTGGGGTCCAGCACCGCCAGCTGTTCCCCTGCTGTGTAGCCGGCAACGTGTCCTGCAAAAGCCACGCAGACACAACAGACCCAAAGCTGCCGCCAGTGCAGGCTTCGGCCTACACTCCCCTCCCCCTGCTCCTCCTCCTCCTGCTCCTCCTCCTGCTGTCCCTGGGCTCTAACACACCGCCAGTTGGGGCCCAGATGTGCTAGCTGCACAGAGAAAAACACCAGCCAATGTGTCAGTGGGGTCCAGCACCGCCAGCTGTTCCCCTGCTGTGCAGCCGGCAACGTGTCCTGCAAAAGCCACGCAGACACAAGAACTGAAATTGAAGGGAACCTGTCCCCCCTCCCCCAGGCGTTTTTACGTTATCCAGCCACCTTGTACAGCGGTAATGCTGCATGTGTGCAAGGTGGCTCAGAAACGTATTCTCCTCGCACATGTGGAACTGAAAACACGTCTGAAATGTGTCCTCTGTGTGACCATTTAACCGTCCCGGTGGTGTGACTTTCCTTTGTAATGACACGCTGCAACCCCCTTGGTAGCGCTGCCCGTCTTCTGGCATCATTGTTTGGCTGCCTGCGCCTCTGCGGCCGCCCTGACCCACACAACGCCCCTCGGTGTCTTATTTATTGGGACTGCGAGGGTGTGATTGATGGGCAGGATCAGTGCATCAGTTCGCCTGTCCCTCCTCTCCTTCCGCCTTCTTCGGACTGTGCGGCTTCATGGCCGTGGCATGCGATAAGGGATCAGCTGACGCCACATAGTCTGAAGCAGGTGTAAGAACCCAAGCGAGAGGCGAACATATGTACTGCGCCAGGCCATGAATCCCAGCCCCGCAGTGTTTTAACTATGTCAATACACTGCGGGGCTGTGATTCATGGGCATCGCGAACCGCACCAGCCAACATTAAATGAGGTCAGAAGATGGGCAGCGCTAACAGCGCTAGGCCAGGGGATAACACGACAGCGCAGACTCCTGTACAGCAAATAACAACGCTCAGGAGGCTGCACCCAGCACCAAGGTGGGATTCTTGACATCTGTGCTGCGTCTCATTACAAAGGGAACTCGCGCCTCCAACACAGTTTGACTGTATAAAGGGCTAAATGTTATACGTGTTCCATTCAGCGTGTGCAAGGAGCCAAATTAAAAGAGCAACCTTTGACTTGTGCACCACTACTGCTGCATAAGCTGTGGCTCTTCTACTTTGTAACCCCTGAGGGGGGGTTAAAGGTTACCTTTGAAATTGGTTCGATTAGGCTTCGGCCTACACTCTGCTCCCCCTGCAGAGCCCTGGGCTCCAACACCGCCAGTTGGGGCCCGGTACTGCTAGCTGCACAGAGAAAAACACCAGCCAATGTGTCAGTGGGGTTCAGCACCGCCAGCTGTTCCCCTGCTGTGCAGCCGGCAACGTGTCCTGCAACAGCCACGCAGGCACAACAGACCCAAAGCTGCCGCCAGTGCAGGCTTCGGCCTACACTCTGCTCCATCTCCTCCTCCTGCTGACCCCGGGCTCCAACACCGCCAGTTGGGGCCCGGTACTGCTAGCTGCACAGAGAAAAACACCAGCCAATGTGTCAGTGGGGTTCAGCACCGCCAGCTGTTCCCCTGCTGTGCAGCCGGCATCGTGTCCTGCAAAAGCCACGCAGACACAAGAACTGAAATTGAAGGGAACCTGTCCCCCCTCCCCCAGGCGTTTGTACGTTTTTAAGGCCACCTTGTACAGCGGTAATGCTGCATGTGTGCAAGGTGGCTCATAAACGTATTCTCCTCGCACATGTGGAACGGAAAACACGTCTAAAATGTGTCCTCTGTGTGACCATTTAACCGTCCCGGTGGTGTGACTTTCCTTTGTAATGACACGCTGCAACCCCCTTGGTAGCGCTGCCCGTCTTCTGGCATCATTGTTTGGCTGCCTGCGCCTCTGCGGCCGCCCTGACCCACACAACGCCCCTCGGTGTCTTATTTCTTGGGACTGCGAGGGTGTGTTTGATGGGCATGAGCAGTGCATCAGTTCGCCTGTCCCTCCTCTCCTTCCGCCTTCTTCAGACTGTGCGGCTTCATGGCCGTGGCATGCGATAAGGGATCAGCTGACGCCACATAGTCTGAAGCAGGTGTAAGAACCCAAGCGAGAGGCGAACATATGTACTGCGCCAGGCCATGAATCCCAGCCCCGCAGTGTTTTAACTATGTCAATACACTGCGGGGCTGTGATTCATGGGCATCGCGAACCGCACCAGCCAACATTAAATGAGGTCAGAAGATGGGCAGCGCTAACAGCGCTAGGCCAGGGGATAACACGACAGCGCAGACTCCTGTACAGCAAATAACAACGCTCAGGAGGCTGCACCCAGCACCAAGGTGGGATTCTTGACATCTGTGCTGCGTCTCATTACAAAGGGAACTCGCGCCTCCAACACAGTTTGACTGTATAAAGGGCTAAATGTTATACGTGTTCCATTCAGCGTGTGCAAGGAGCCAAATTAAAAGAGCAACCTTTGACTTGTGCACCACTACTGCTGCATAAGCTGTGGCTCTTCTACTTTGTAACCCCTGAGGGGGGGTTAAAGGTTACCTTTGAAATTGGTTCGATTAGGCTTCGGCCTACACTCTGCTCCCCCTGCAGAGCCCTGGGCTCCAACACCGCCAGTTGGGGCCCGGTACTGCTAGCTGCACAGAGAAAAACACCAGCCAATGTGTCAGTGGGGTTCAGCACCGCCAGCTGTTCCCCTGCTGTGCAGCCGGCAACGTGTCCTGCAACAGCCACGCAGGCACAACAGACCCAAAGCTGCCGCCAGTGCAGGCTTCGGCCTACACTCTGCTCCATCTCCTCCTCCTGCTGACCCCGGGCTCCAACACCGCCAGTTGGGGCCCGGTACTGCTAGCTGCACAGAGAAAAACACCAGCCAATGTGTCAGTGGGGTTCAGCACCGCCAGCTGTTCCCCTGCTGTGCAGCCGGCATCGTGTCCTGCAAAAGCCACGCAGACACAAGAACTGAAATTGAAGGGAACCTGTCCCCCTTCCCCCAGGCGTTTGTACGTTTTTAAGGCCACCTTGTACAGCGGTAATGCTGCATGTGTGCAAGGTGGCTCATAAACGTATTCTCCTCGCACATGTGGAACGGAAAACACGTCTAAAATGTGTCCTCTGTGTGACCATTTAACCGTCCCGGTGGTGTGACTTTCCTTTGTAATGACACGCTGCAACCCCCTTGGTAGCGCTGCCCGTCTTCTGGCATCATTGTTTGGCTGCCTGCGCCTCTGCGGCCGCCCTGACCCACACAACGCCCCTCGGTGTCTTATTTCTTGGGACTGCGAGGGTGTGTTTGATGGGCATGAGCAGTGCATCAGTTCGCCTGTCCCTCATCTCCTTCCGCCTTCTTCAGACTGTGCGGCTTCATGGCCGTGGCATGCGATAAGGGATCAGCTGACGCCACATAGTCTGAAGCAGGTGTAAGAACCCAAGCGAGAGGCGAACATATGTACTGCGCCAGGCCATGAATCCCAGCCCCGCAGTGTTTTAACTATGTCAATACACTGCGGGGCTGTGATTCATGGGCATCGCGAACCGCACCAGCCAACATTAAATGAGGTCAGAAGATGGGCAGCGCTAACAGCGCTAGGCCAGGGGATAACACGACAGCGCAGACTCCTGTACAGCAAATAACAACGCTCAGGAGGCTGCACCCAGCACCAAGGTGGGATTCTTGACATCTGTGCTGCGTCTCATTACAAAGGGAACTCGCGCCTCCAACACAGTTTGACTGTATAAAGGGCTAAATGTTATACGTGTTCCATTCAGCGTGTGCAAGGAGCCAAATTAAAAGAGCAACCTTTGACTTGTGCACCACTACTGCTGCATAAGCTGTGGCTCTTCTACTTTGTAACCCCTGAGGGGGGGTTAAAGGTTACCTTTGAAATTGGTTCGATTAGGCTTCGGCCTACACTCTGCTCCCCCTGCAGAGCCCTGGGCTCCAACACCGCCAGTTGGGGCCCGGTACTGCTAGCTGCACAGAGAAAAACACCAGCCAATGTGTCAGTGGGGTTCAGCACCGCCAGCTGTTCCCCTGCTGTGCAGCCGGCAACGTGTCCTGCAACAGCCACGCAGGCACAACAGACCCAAAGCTGCCGCCAGTGCAGGCTTCGGCCTACACTCTGCTCCATCTCCTCCTCCTGCTGACCCCGGGCTCCAACACCGCCAGTTGGGGCCCGGTACTGCTAGCTGCACAGAGAAAAACACCAGCCAATGTGTCAGTGGGGTTCAGCACCGCCAGCTGTTCCCCTGCTGTGCAGCCGGCATCGTGTCCTGCAAAAGCCACGCAGACACAAGAACTGAAATTGAAGGGAACCTGTCCCCCCTCCCCCAGGCGTTTGTACGTTTTTAAGGCCACCTTGTACAGCGGTAATGCTGCATGTGTGCAAGGTGGCTCATAAACGTATTCTCCTCGCACATGTGGAACGGAAAACACGTCTAAAATGTGTCCTCTGTGTGACCATTTAACCGTCCCGGTGGTGTGACTTTCCTTTGTAATGACACGCTGCAACCCCCTTGGTAGCGCTGCCCGTCTTCTGGCATCATTGTTTGGCTGCCTGCGCCTCTGCGGCCGCCCTGACCCACACAACGCCCCTCGGTGTCTTATTTCTTGGGACTGCGAGGGTGTGTTTGATGGGCATGAGCAGTGCATCAGTTCGCCTGTCCCTCCTCTCCTTCCGCCTTCTTCAGACTGTGCGGCTTCATGGCCGTGGCATGCGATAAGGGATCAGCTGACGCCACATAGTCTGAAGCAGGTGTAAGAACCCAAGCGAGAGGCGAACATATGTACTGCGCCAGGCCATGAATCCCAGCCCCGCAGTGTTTTAACTATGTCAATACACTGCGGGGCTGTGATTCATGGGCATCGCGAACCGCACCAGCCAACATTAAATGAGGTCAGAAGATGGGCAGCGCTAACAGCGCTAGGCCAGGGGATAACACGACAGCGCAGACTCCTGTACAGCAAATAACAACGCTCAGGAGGCTGCACCCAGCACCAAGGTGGGATTCTTGACATCTGTGCTGCGTCTCATTACAAAGGGAACTCGCGCCTCCAACACAGTTTGACTGTATAAAGGGCTAAATGTTATACGTGTTCCATTCAGCGTGTGCAAGGAGCCAAATTAAAAGAGCAACCTTTGACTTGTGCACCACTACTGCTGCATAAGCTGTGGCTCTTCTACTTTGTAACCCCTGAGGGGGGGTTAAAGGTTACCTTTGAAATTGGTTCGATTAGGCTTCGGCCTACACTCTGCTCCCCCTGCAGAGCCCTGGGCTCCAACACCGCCAGTTGGGGCCCGGTGTAACAGGCCAGATTATACCCCCAGGCCAGACTATACCCGGGGTTAAAGTGGCCTAGGCTAGATTATACCCCGGGTATACTTTGGCCTAGGCCAAACTATACCCCGGGGTATAAAATAGCCTAGGCCAAAGTATACCCCTCCAGGCCAGATTATACCCCCCAGGGTAAGCTGAGGGAAAGCTGCTCATTCTTCTAGGTCACAGCTCCCCCTCCCATCGGGCACTGCTCCTTTTCAAGCTCCTCCACCTCTGGTGACGCCAGGGATCTCCCTTTCTAAGCCCCACCCCCTCCCTATAGTCACATGTGACATGAAATCTTCAGCCCTGCTCGTGCCAGCTCGTTGTCTTGGCGCCTTGGATATGCTTGGAAAAGGGCTTTGTATACCTAGGGGGCACTGACGAGCACTGAGGGGTGGGTGGGGAACCCCTTTACTGGTTGCTATGGGATATAGCATGATCACTCTATCCTAGCAACACCTTGGATACGCTTGGAAAAGGGGTTTATCTATCTTGGGGGCACCATTGCAGCACTGCGGGTGGGTGGGGAAACCTTTTACTGGTTGCTATGGGATTTTACATGATCACTCTATCCTAGCAACGCCTTGAATACGCTTGAAAAAGGGGTTTATCTACCTTGGGGGCACTCTCGCAGCACTTAAGGATAGGTGGTTAACCCCTTAGGTGGTTGCTATGGGATTTTACATGACCACTTTATCCTAGCAACGGCTTGTATACGCTTGGAAAAGGGGTTTATCTACCTTGGGGGCACCCTTGCAGCACTGTGGGGAAGCCGGGGAACCCTTTTACTGGTTGCTATGGGATTTTACATGACCAATTTATCCTAGCAACGCCTTGTATACGCTTGGAAAAGGGGTTAATCTACCTTGGGGGCACCCTCACAGCACTGCGGGGTGGGTGGGGAACCCTTTTACTGGTTGCTATGGGATTTTACATGGCCATTCTATCCTAGCAACGCCTTGGATACGCTTAAAAAATGGGTTTATCTACCATGGGGGCACCCTCGCAGCACTGCGGGGAAGCCGGGGAACCCTTTTACTGAGGAAGGAAACAGCACAAAAATTCAAAAGCTGACTTAGGCCATAGTATACCCCCGGGGGATAAACTTTATACCAGGGGGTATAAAATAGTTTTTATAGTATTTCTCTAGGCCATAATGTTATCACTTCACTGTTTTTCTCACCCTATTGCTTATTTGTTGAAAAGTGTGCAGATCTGAACTGACAGTAGATGGCGCTGTCCTGTCAGTGCATAGTTAATGATAACTTGTTTTGTATGTTCTCTATGACACCTCTCTGCTCTCTATGACACCAAATCTTTTCCAATTTTGACAACCATGGAAGATCAATTGTATGACCAGCTTTTGAGATTCTACACTGCAACAGAACAAAGGTACCCTCAGTATACCTACGATCTACCTCCTGAGAAACGTGCAAATGCCAAGTCCCAGTTTAGACAAACAGCAAAGCCATATCGAGCCCAAGGAGGAATTGTTTATCATAGGGAAAAGGAGGTTCTTACTAAAAGTCGACTGCCAAATATCCTGAAGGCCTGTCATGACAACCCAATATCTGGGGGCCATTTTGGCAGAGATAAAACTTTAGCCAAAATCTCTGACCGGTTTTACTGGAAGGGAATGAAAAATGACGTTCACCAGTATGTGAAAACCTGTCAAAAATGTTTTGTTATAAATCCCAAAATCACAAAGGAAGCTCCACCACTCAACAGTATATCAGTGCCTGGAAAAGTATGGAGCTTAGTTGGGATTGATATGATTGGCCCTCTTCAGGAAACATCAAATGGCAACAAATATATAGTTGCTGCCACTGATCATTTCTCCAAATGGACTGAAGCAACAGCTGTCCCAGATAAGAGTGCCAAGTCAGTGGCAAATTTTTTGTACTCCGTTATCTGTCGCCTTGGCTGTATGGAGACTCTGATTAGCGACCAGGGACGAGAGTTTGTAAACTCGATCATTGACAACCTGATGGAACATTTTCAAACAGATCACCGTATTTCATCTGCATACCACCCACAAACAAATAGCCAGCGGGAACGTGATAATCGGACACTTAAAGAAGCTCTTAGTAAGCTTGTCAATGACCAAGGAAACAACTGGGATCAATTCATCCCTGGTGTTCTGTTTGCCTATCACACATCTGTGCATGCTTCAACCAAGGTTACTCCATTTGAGGTCATGTATGGACAGAAGGCCAAGCTTCCCATGGACCTTAATCCCTCAAAAGATGATACGGTGGATCCCATGCCCATTTCAGATCATGCCACCCCTGATGTGCTAAATACACTGTCAAGCATTCTTAAAAAGCTGCACTCAGACGTCAGTACCAACATCCACTCTGCTCAAGAACACCAGAAGTGTGCCTTTGATCGCCGACACAAAAGCAACAAAGAAATCACTGCTGGTACCATAGTTTATATCAAGAATCAGCGCCGTATTCAACGCATAGGTTCAAAGATGGAACCACGCTGGATTGGACCTTATTTAGTTGTGGAATCCTTGACCAAGGGACGAGTAAAACTTAAGAACAACAAAACTGGCAAGATATTAAGCAACACATACCACACCAGCAACCTAAAGATTTACCAGGATAAAGAGGCTTCTCCACCATCCGATGATGATTATTCCAGTGACTCTGCCACACAGAAAAATAAGCAAACTAAGGCTTTCAACCTACTACCAAGTTCAAGAAGGAAGTATCTTAGCACCACTCTTGGCCTTACGTTTAGTAAGGTTGTATACTGTGGATGCAGACGAGACCTTGAACAACCACGGCGTACATATAAAACCAAAGGTGATGGAAACTGCTTCTTCCGGGCCATCAGCTACATCTTGACAGGAACAGAGGACAACCATTCCCTTCTCAGAGATAAAGTCATCCACCATATGAAAACTGACTTGACAAAAAAACTACAGGACTACTTGAACCAAAATGTGAATGAATATGTGAACATCTCTGGAATCTCTCGTGATGGAGTCTGGGCAACTGATGCAGAGATCATGACCACGGCGAATCTGTTGAGTTGCGACATAATAATCTACACAAACGTCGGTGACTCCATGGATTGGTTGACATATCCTGCAAGCTTCAATCTGCAGTCAACAACTGAACATGCACTGTATCTTGAAAATAAGCACGATCATTTCAATGTTGTTATCAGTGTTTAGCTTTAAACGTTAATTTGGTAGCAAGGACATGCTAGACTAAATGTCATAATACACAGAATGACTGTTGGGCGATTTGTTGCCCCAGATAATTGCATTGCATGATAAGTGACTTATAGCTAATGAGAAATTATTGCCCCCCCTCCCACCGCTAGGTGGTGCTGGCTCTGCTTCTACAAGCTCCAACGGCACTAGCCAGGTGCCGCTCTCCTCTATGGCGCCTGGCTGTGACGTCGGCGCATGGAGAGGCAGCGCCACCTAGCGGCAGGAGGGGGACCCCGTCTACCAGGAGACGGGCAGCGGCGGTTAGCGAGGGGGGGTAATCGGGCAGCCCCCCTAAGGTAACTATAAAATGGGGGGGTATTTGTAATGCATATGCATTACAAATACCCCCCTTTACAACTACTTTTGCCATGGGCAAAAGTTTTGTATAGTGGGAGGTACTCTTTAAGAATTGTCAGTTTGGTTTCTCAATAAAATGTTGAAGCATTAAGTAATTCTTGTGTATATCACTCAATGCAAATGATTTCATTGGGGTATAATATGAGCTGAGAGGTATAAATTGGGCTAGGCAACTTTAACCCCAGATTAGTTACATAATCTGGCCTGGAGGGGTATAGTTTGGCCTAGGCTATTTTACACCCCGGGGTATAGTTTGGCCTAGGCCAGTTTATGCCCGGGTATACTCTGGCATAGACCAAATTATACCCGGGGTTAATCTGGGACAGGGTTACTTTGGCCTGTTACACCGAGGAACCCTTTTACTGGTTGCTATGGGATTTTACATGACCACTTTATCCTAGCAATGCCTTGTATATGCTTGGAAAAGGGGTTTATCTACCTTGGGGGCACCCTGCTTGCTATAGGGTTTTACATGGTGTAAGTACCTTAGATTGATCATTTGAAATCGCTTAGCAACCAGGAAAAGAGTTCCCCAGCCTCCATGCAATGCTGCGACAGTGCCCCCAAGGTAGATAAGCCCCTTTTCCAAGCGTATCCAAGGCGTTGCTAGGATAAAGTGGCCATGTAAAATCCCATAGCAACCAGTAAAAGGGTTCCCCGGCTTCCCCGCAGTGCTGTGAGGGTGCCCCCAAGGTAGATAAACCCCTTTTCCAACCGTATCCAGGGCGTTGCTAGGATAAAGTGGCCATGTAAAATCCCATAGCAACCAGTAAAAGGGATCCCCACCCACCCCGCAGTGCTGTGAGGGTGTCCTCCAAGGTAGATTAACCCCTTTTCCAAGCGTATACAAGGCGTTGCTAGGATAAATTGGTCATGTAAAATCCCATAGCAACCAGTAAAAGGGTTCCCCGGCTTCCCCGCAGTGCTGTGAGGGTGCCCCCAAGGTAGATAAACCCCTTTTCCAACCGTATCCAGGGCGTTGCTAGGATAAAGTGGCCATGTAAAATCCCATAGCAACCAGTAAAAGGGATCCCCACCCACCCCGCAGTGCTGTGAGGGTGTCCTCCAAGGTAGATTAACCCCTTTTCCAAGCGTATACAAGGCGTTGCTAGGATAAAGTGGCCATGTAAAATCCCATAGCAACCAGTAAAAGGCTATAGTCTGGCCTGAGGGTATAGTGTGGCCTGTTATAGTTTGGCCTAGGCTGTTTTACATCCTTAGGTATAGTTTGGCCTAGGCCAAAATATACCCAGGGTTAAATGTAGCCTAGGCCACTTTAACCCTGGGGGGTATAATGTGGCCTGGAGGGGTATAGTTTGGCCTAGGCTATTTTACACCCCGGGGTATAGTTTGGCCTAGGCCATTTTATGCCTGGGTATAGTTTGGCCTAGGCCAGTTTATACCCCGGGGTATACTCTGGCCTAGGCCAAATTATACCCGGGGTTAATCTGGGACGGGGTTACTTTGGCCTGTTACACCGGTACTGCTAGCTGCACAGAGAAAAACACCAGCCAATGTGTCAGTGGGGTTCAGCACCGCCAGCTGTTCCCCTGCTGTGCAGCCGGCAACGTGTCCTGCAACAGCCACGCAGGCACAACAGACCCAAAGCTGCCGCCAGTGCAGGCTTCGGCCTACACTCTGCTCCATCTCCTCCTCCTGCTGACCCCGGGCTCCAACACCGCCAGTTGGGGCCCGGTACTGCTAGCTGCACAGAGAAAAACACCAGCCAATGTGTCAGTGGGGTTCAGCACCGCCAGCTGTTCCCCTGCTGTGCAGCCGGCATCGTGTCCTGCAAAAGCCACGCAGACACAAGAACTGAAATTGAAGGGAACCTGTCCCCCCTCCCCCAGGCGTTTGTACGTTTTTAAGGCCACCTTGTACAGCGGTAATGCTGCATGTGTGCAAGGTGGCTCATAAACGTATTCTCCTCGCACATGTGGAACGGAAAACACGTCTAAAATGTGTCCTCTGTGTGACCATTTAACCGTCCCGGTGGTGTGACTTTCCTTTGTAATGACACGCTGCAACCCCCTTGGTAGCGCTGCCCGTCTTCTGGCATCATTGTTTGGCTGCCTGCGCCTCTGCGGCCGCCCTGACCCACACAACGCCCCTCGGTGTCTTATTTCTTGGGACTGCGAGGGTGTGTTTGATGGGCATGAGCAGTGCATCAGTTCGCCTGTCCCTCCTCTCCTTCCGCCTTCTTCAGACTGTGCGGCTTCATGGCCGTGGCATGCGATAAGGGATCAGCTGACGCCACATAGTCTGAAGCAGGTGTAAGAACCCAAGCGAGAGGCGAACATATGTACTGCGCCAGGCCATGAATCCCAGCCCCGCAGTGTTTTAACTATGTCAATACACTGCGGGGCTGTGATTCATGGGCATCGCGAACCGCACCAGCCAACATTAAATGAGGTCAGAAGATGGGCAGCGCTAACAGCGCTAGGCCAGGGGATAACACGACAGCGCAGACTCCTGTACAGCAAATAACAACGCTCAGGAGGCTGCACCCAGCACCAAGGTGGGATTCTTGACATCTGTGCTGCGTCTCATTACAAAGGGAACTCGCGCCTCCAACACAGTTTGACTGTATAAAGGGCTAAATGTTATACGTGTTCCATTCAGCGTGTGCAAGGAGCCAAATTAAAAGAGCAACCTTTGACTTGTGCACCACTACTGCTGCATAAGCTGTGGCTCTTCTACTTTGTAACCCCTGAGGGGGGGTTAAAGGTTACCTTTGAAATTGGTTCGATTAGGCTTCGGCCTACACTCTGCTCCCCCTGCAGAGCCCTGGGCTCCAACACCGCCAGTTGGGGCCCGGTACTGCTAGCTGCACAGAGAAAAACACCAGCCAATGTGTCAGTGGGGTTCAGCACCGCCAGCTGTTCCCCTGCTGTGCAGCCGGCAACGTGTCCTGCAACAGCCACGCAGGCACAACAGACCCAAAGCTGCCGCCAGTGCAGGCTTCGGCCTACACTCTGCTCCATCTCCTCCTCCTGCTGACCCCGGGCTCCAACACCGCCAGTTGGGGCCCGGTACTGCTAGCTGCACAGAGAAAAACACCAGCCAATGTGTCAGTGGGGTTCAGCACCGCCAGCTGTTCCCCTGCTGTGCAGCCGGCATCGTGTCCTGCAAAAGCCACGCAGACACAAGAACTGAAATTGAAGGGAACCTGTCCCCCTTCCCCCAGGCGTTTGTACGTTTTTAAGGCCACCTTGTACAGCGGTAATGCTGCATGTGTGCAAGGTGGCTCATAAACGTATTCTCCTCGCACATGTGGAACGGAAAACACGTCTAAAATGTGTCCTCTGTGTGACCATTTAACCGTCCCGGTGGTGTGACTTTCCTTTGTAATGACACGCTGCAACCCCCTTGGTAGCGCTGCCCGTCTTCTGGCATCATTGTTTGGCTGCCTGCGCCTCTGCGGCCGCCCTGACCCACACAACGCCCCTCGGTGTCTTATTTCTTGGGACTGCGAGGGTGTGTTTGATGGGCATGAGCAGTGCATCAGTTCGCCTGTCCCTCATCTCCTTCCGCCTTCTTCAGACTGTGCGGCTTCATGGCCGTGGCATGCGATAAGGGATCAGCTGACGCCACATAGTCTGAAGCAGGTGTAAGAACCCAAGCGAGAGGCGAACATATGTACTGCGCCAGGCCATGAATCCCAGCCCCGCAGTGTTTTAACTATGTCAATACACTGCGGGGCTGTGATTCATGGGCATCGCGAACCGCACCAGCCAACATTAAATGAGGTCAGAAGATGGGCAGCGCTAACAGCGCTAGGCCAGGGGATAACACGACAGCGCAGACTCCTGTACAGCAAATAACAACGCTCAGGAGGCTGCACCCAGCACCAAGGTGGGATTCTTGACATCTGTGCTGCGTCTCATTACAAAGGGAACTCGCGCCTCCAACACAGTTTGACTGTATAAAGGGCTAAATGTTATACGTGTTCCATTCAGCGTGTGCAAGGAGCCAAATTAAAAGAGCAACCTTTGACTTGTGCACCACTACTGCTGCATAAGCTGTGGCTCTTCTACTTTGTAACCCCTGAGGGGGGGTTAAAGGTTACCTTTGAAATTGGTTCGATTAGGCTTCGGCCTACACTCTGCTCCCCCTGCAGAGCCCTGGGCTCCAACACCGCCAGTTGGGGCCCGGTACTGCTAGCTGCACAGAGAAAAACACCAGCCAATGTGTCAGTGGGGTTCAGCACCGCCAGCTGTTCCCCTGCTGTGCAGCCGGCAACGTGTCCTGCAACAGCCACGCAGGCACAACAGACCCAAAGCTGCCGCCAGTGCAGGCTTCGGCCTACACTCTGCTCCATCTCCTCCTCCTGCTGACCCCGGGCTCCAACACCGCCAGTTGGGGCCCGGTACTGCTAGCTGCACAGAGAAAAACACCAGCCAATGTGTCAGTGGGGTTCAGCACCGCCAGCTGTTCCCCTGCTGTGCAGCCGGCATCGTGTCCTGCAAAAGCCACGCAGACACAAGAACTGAAATTGAAGGGAACCTGTCCCCCCTCCCCCAGGCGTTTGTACGTTTTTAAGGCCACCTTGTACAGCGGTAATGCTGCATGTGTGCAAGGTGGCTCATAAACGTATTCTCCTCGCACATGTGGAACGGAAAACACGTCTAAAATGTGTCCTCTGTGTGACCATTTAACCGTCCCGGTGGTGTGACTTTCCTTTGTAATGACACGCTGCAACCCCCTTGGTAGCGCTGCCCGTCTTCTGGCATCATTGTTTGGCTGCCTGCGCCTCTGCGGCCGCCCTGACCCACACAACGCCCCTCGGTGTCTTATTTCTTGGGACTGCGAGGGTGTGTTTGATGGGCATGAGCAGTGCATCAGTTCGCCTGTCCCTCCTCTCCTTCCGCCTTCTTCAGACTGTGCGGCTTCATGGCCGTGGCATGCGATAAGGGATCAGCTGACGCCACATAGTCTGAAGCAGGTGTAAGAACCCAAGCGAGAGGCGAACATATGTACTGCGCCAGGCCATGAATCCCAGCCCCGCAGTGTTTTAACTATGTCAATACACTGCGGGGCTGTGATTCATGGGCATCGCGAACCGCACCAGCCAACATTAAATGAGGTCAGAAGATGGGCAGCGCTAACAGCGCTAGGCCAGGGGATAACACGACAGCGCAGACTCCTGTACAGCAAATAACAACGCTCAGGAGGCTGCACCCAGCACCAAGGTGGGATTCTTGACATCTGTGCTGCGTCTCATTACAAAGGGAACTCGCGCCTCCAACACAGTTTGACTGTATAAAGGGCTAAATGTTATACGTGTTCCATTCAGCGTGTGCAAGGAGCCAAATTAAAAGAGCAACCTTTGACTTGTGCACCACTACTGCTGCATAAGCTGTGGCTCTTCTACTTTGTAACCCCTGAGGGGGGGTTAAAGGTTACCTTTGAAATTGGTTCGATTAGGCTTCGGCCTACACTCTGCTCCCCCTGCAGAGCCCTGGGCTCCAACACCGCCAGTTGGGGCCCGGTGTAACAGGCCAGATTATACCCCCAGGCCAGACTATACCCGGGGTTAAAGTGGCCTAGGCTAGATTATACCCCGGGTATACTTTGGCCTAGGCCAAACTATACCCCGGGGTATAAAATAGCCTAGGCCAAAGTATACCCCTCCAGGCCAGATTATACCCCCCAGGGTAAGCTGAGGGAAAGCTGCTCATTCTTCTAGGTCACAGCTCCCCCTCCCATCGGGCACTGCTCCTTTTCAAGCTCCTCCACCTCTGGTGACGCCAGGGATCTCCCTTTCTAAGCCCCACCCCCTCCCTATAGTCACATGTGACATGAAATCTTCAGCCCTGCTCGTGCCAGCTCGTTGTCTTGGCGCCTTGGATATGCTTGGAAAAGGGCTTTGTATACCTAGGGGGCACTGACGAGCACTGAGGGGTGGGTGGGGAACCCCTTTACTGGTTGCTATGGGATATAGCATGATCACTCTATCCTAGCAACACCTTGGATACGCTTGGAAAAGGGGTTTATCTATCTTGGGGGCACCATTGCAGCACTGCGGGTGGGTGGGGAAACCTTTTACTGGTTGCTATGGGATTTTACATGATCACTCTATCCTAGCAACGCCTTGAATACGCTTGAAAAAGGGGTTTATCTACCTTGGGGGCACTCTCGCAGCACTTAAGGATAGGTGGTTAACCCCTTAGGTGGTTGCTATGGGATTTTACATGACCACTTTATCCTAGCAACGGCTTGTATACGCTTGGAAAAGGGGTTTATCTACCTTGGGGGCACCCTTGCAGCACTGTGGGGAAGCCGGGGAACCCTTTTACTGGTTGCTATGGGATTTTACATGACCAATTTATCCTAGCAACGCCTTGTATACGCTTGGAAAAGGGGTTAATCTACCTTGGGGGCACCCTCACAGCACTGCGGGGTGGGTGGGGAACCCTTTTACTGGTTGCTATGGGATTTTACATGGCCATTCTATCCTAGCAACGCCTTGGATACGCTTAAAAAATGGGTTTATCTACCATGGGGGCACCCTCGCAGCACTGCGGGGAAGCCGGGGAACCCTTTTACTGAGGAAGGAAACAGCACAAAAATTCAAAAGCTGACTTAGGCCATAGTATACCCCCGGGGGATAAACTTTATACCAGGGGGTATAAAATAGTTTTTATAGTATTTCTCTAGGCCATAATGTTATCACTTCACTGTTTTTCTCACCCTATTGCTTATTTGTTGAAAAGTGTGCAGATCTGAACTGACAGTAGATGGCGCTGTCCTGTCAGTGCATAGTTAATGATAACTTGTTTTGTATGTTCTCTATGACACCTCTCTGCTCTCTATGACACCAAATCTTTTCCAATTTTGACAACCATGGAAGATCAATTGTATGACCAGCTTTTGAGATTCTACACTGCAACAGAACAAAGGTACCCTCAGTATACCTACGATCTACCTCCTGAGAAACGTGCAAATGCCAAGTCCCAGTTTAGACAAACAGCAAAGCCATATCGAGCCCAAGGAGGAATTGTTTATCATAGGGAAAAGGAGGTTCTTACTAAAAGTTGACTGCCAAATATCCTGAAGGCCTGTCATGACAACCCAATATCTGGGGGCCATTTTGGCAGAGATAAAACTTTAGCCAAAATCTCTGACCGGTTTTACTGGAAGGGAATGAAAAATGACGTTCACCAGTATGTGAAAACCTGTCAAAAATGTTTTGTTATAAATCCCAAAATCACAAAGGAAGCTCCACCACTCAACAGTATATCAGTGCCTGGAAAAGTATGGAGCTTAGTTGGGATTGATATGATTGGCCCTCTTCAGGAAACATCAAATGGCAACAAATATATAGTTGCTGCCACTGATCATTTCTCCAAATGGACTGAAGCAACAGCTGTCCCAGATAAGAGTGCCAAGTCAGTGGCAAATTTTTTGTACTCCGTTATCTGTCGCCTTGGCTGTATGGAGACTCTGATTAGCGACCAGGGACGAGAGTTTGTAAACTCGATCATTGACAACCTGATGGAACATTTTCAAACAGATCACCGTATTTCATCTGCATACCACCCACAAACAAATAGCCAGCGGGAACGTGATAATCGGACACTTAAAGAAGCTCTTAGTAAGCTTGTCAATGACCAAGGAAACAACTGGGATCAATTCATCCCTGGTGTTCTGTTTGCCTATCACACATCTGTGCATGCTTCAACCAAGGTTACTCCATTTGAGGTCATGTATGGACAGAAGGCCAAGCTTCCCATGGACCTTAATCCCTCAAAAGATGATACGGTGGATCCCATGCCCATTTCAGATCATGCCACCCCTGATGTGCTAAATACACTGTCAAGCATTCTTAAAAAGCTGCACTCAGACGTCAGTACCAACATCCACTCTGCTCAAGAACACCAGAAGTGTGCCTTTGATCGCCGACACAAAAGCAACAAAGAAATCACTGCTGGTACCATAGTTTATATCAAGAATCAGCGCCGTATTCAACGCATAGGTTCAAAGATGGAACCACGCTGGATTGGACCTTATTTAGTTGTGGAATCCTTGACCAAGGGACGAGTAAAACTTAAGAACAACAAAACTGGCAAGATATTAAGCAACACATACCACACCAGCAACCTAAAGATTTACCAGGATAAAGAGGCTTCTCCACCATCCGATGATGATTATTCCAGTGACTCTGCCACACAGAAAAATAAGCAAACTAAGGCTTTCAACCTACTACCAAGTTCAAGAAGGAAGTATCTTAGCACCACTCTTGGCCTTACGTTTAGTAAGGTTGTATACTGTGGATGCAGACGAGACCTTGAACAACCACGGCGTACATATAAAACCAAAGGTGATGGAAACTGCTTCTTCCGGGCCATCAGCTACATCTTGACAGGAACAGAGGACAACCATTCCCTTCTCAGAGATAAAGTCATCCACCATATGAAAACTGACTTGACAAAAAAACTACAGGACTACTTGAACCAAAATGTGAATGAATATGTGAACATCTCTGGAATCTCTCGTGATGGAGTCTGGGCAACTGATGCAGAGATCATGACCACGGCGAATCTGTTGAGTTGCGACATAATAATCTACACAAACGTCGGTGACTCCATGGATTGGTTGACATATCCTGCAAGCTTCAATCTGCAGTCAACAACTGAACATGCACTGTATCTTGAAAATAAGCACGATCATTTCAATGTTGTTATCAGTGTTTAGCTTTAAACGTTAATTTGGTAGCAAGGACATGCTAGACTAAATGTCATAATACACAGAATGACTGTTGGGCGATTTGTTGCCCCAGATAATTGCATTGCATGATAAGTGACTTATAGCTAATGAGAAATTATTGCCCCCCCTCCCACCGCTAGGTGGTGCTGGCTCTGCTTCTACAAGCTCCAACGGCACTAGCCAGGTGCCGCTCTCCTCTATGGCGCCTGGCTGTGACGTCGGCGCATGGAGAGGCAGCGCCACCTAGCGGCAGGAGGGGGACCCCGTCTACCAGGAGACGGGCAGCGGCGGTTAGCGAGGGGGGGTAATCGGGCAGCCCCCCTAAGGTAACTATAAAATGGGGGGGTATTTGTAATGCATATGCATTACAAATACCCCCCTTTACAACTACTTTTGCCATGGGCAAAAGTTTTGTATAGTGGGAGGTACTCTTTAAGAATTGTCAGTTTGGTTTCTCAATAAAATGTTGAAGCATTAAGTAATTCTTGTGTATATCACTCAATGCAAATGATTTCATTGGGGTATAATATGAGCTGAGAGGTATAAATTGGGCTAGGCAACTTTAACCCCAGATTAGTTACATAATCTGGCCTGGAGGGGTATAGTTTGGCCTAGGCTATTTTACACCCCGGGGTATAGTTTGGCCTAGGCCAGTTTATGCCCGGGTATACTCTGGCATAGACCAAATTATACCCGGGGTTAATCTGGGACAGGGTTACTTTGGCCTGTTACACCGAGGAACCCTTTTACTGGTTGCTATGGGATTTTACATGACCACTTTATCCTAGCAATGCCTTGTATATGCTTGGAAAAGGGGTTTATCTACCTTGGGGGCACCCTGCTTGCTATAGGGTTTTACATGGTGTAAGTACCTTAGATTGATCATTTGAAATCGCTTAGCAACCAGGAAAAGAGTTCCCCAGCCTCCATGCAATGCTGCGACAGTGCCCCCAAGGTAGATAAGCCCCTTTTCCAAGCGTATCCAAGGCGTTGCTAGGATAAAGTGGCCATGTAAAATCCCATAGCAACCAGTAAAAGGGTTCCCCGGCTTCCCCGCAGTGCTGTGAGGGTGCCCCCAAGGTAGATAAACCCCTTTTCCAACCGTATCCAGGGCGTTGCTAGGATAAAGTGGCCATGTAAAATCCCATAGCAACCAGTAAAAGGGATCCCCACCCACCCCGCAGTGCTGTGAGGGTGTCCTCCAAGGTAGATTAACCCCTTTTCCAAGCGTATACAAGGCGTTGCTAGGATAAATTGGTCATGTAAAATCCCATAGCAACCAGTAAAAGGGTTCCCCGGCTTCCCCGCAGTGCTGTGAGGGTGCCCCCAAGGTAGATAAACCCCTTTTCCAACCGTATCCAGGGCGTTGCTAGGATAAAGTGGCCATGTAAAATCCCATAGCAACCAGTAAAAGGGATCCCCACCCACCCCGCAGTGCTGTGAGGGTGTCCTCCAAGGTAGATTAACCCCTTTTCCAAGCGTATACAAGGCGTTGCTAGGATAAAGTGGCCATGTAAAATCCCATAGCAACCAGTAAAAGGCTATAGTCTGGCCTGAGGGTATAGTGTGGCCTGTTATAGTTTGGCCTAGGCTGTTTTACATCCTTAGGTATAGTTTGGCCTAGGCCAAAATATACCCAGGGTTAAATGTAGCCTAGGCCACTTTAACCCTGGGGGGTATAATGTGGCCTGGAGGGGTATAGTTTGGCCTAGGCTATTTTACACCCCGGGGTATAGTTTGGCCTAGGCCATTTTATGCCTGGGTATAGTTTGGCCTAGGCCAGTTTATACCCCGGGGTATACTCTGGCCTAGGCCAAATTATACCCGGGGTTAATCTGGGACGGGGTTACTTTGGCCTGTTACACCGGTACTGCTAGCTGCACAGAGAAAAACACCAGCCAATGTGTCAGTGGGGTTCAGCACCGCCAGCTGTTCCCCTGCTGTGCAGCCGGCAACGTGTCCTGCAACAGCCACGCAGGCACAACAGACCCAAAGCTGCCGCCAGTGCAGGCTTCGGCCTACACTCTGCTCCATCTCCTCCTCCTGCTGACCCCGGGCTCCAACACCGCCAGTTGGGGCCCGGTACTGCTAGCTGCACAGAGAAAAACACCAGCCAATGTGTCAGTGGGGTTCAGCACCGCCAGCTGTTCCCCTGCTGTGCAGCCGGCATCGTGTCCTGCAAAAGCCACGCAGACACAAGAACTGAAATTGAAGGGAACCTGTCCCCCCTCCCCCAGGCGTTTGTACGTTTTTAAGGCCACCTTGTACAGCGGTAATGCTGCATGTGTGCAAGGTGGCTCATAAACGTATTCTCCTCGCACATGTGGAACGGAAAACACGTCTAAAATGTGTCCTCTGTGTGACCATTTAACCGTCCCGGTGGTGTGACTTTCCTTTGTAATGACACGCTGCAACCCCCTTGGTAGCGCTGCCCGTCTTCTGGCATCATTGTTTGGCTGCCTGCGCCTCTGCGGCCGCCCTGACCCACACAACGCCCCTCGGTGTCTTATTTCTTGGGACTGCGAGGGTGTGTTTGATGGGCATGAGCAGTGCATCAGTTCGCCTGTCCCTCATCTCCTTCCGCCTTCTTCAGACTGTGCGGCTTCATGGCCGTGGCATGCGATAAGGGATCAGCTGACGCCACATAGTCTGAAGCAGGTGTAAGAACCCAAGCGAGAGGCGAACATATGTACTGCGCCAGGCCATGAATCCCAGCCCCGCAGTGTTTTAACTATGTCAATACACTGCGGGGCTGTGATTCATGGGCATCGCGAACCGCACCAGCCAACATTAAATGAGGTCAGAAGATGGGCAGCGCTAACAGCGCTAGGCCAGGGGATAACACGACAGCGCAGACTCCTGTACAGCAAATAACAACGCTCAGGAGGCTGCACCCAGCACCAAGGTGGGATTCTTGACATCTGTGCTGCGTCTCATTACAAAGGGAACTCGCGCCTCCAACACAGTTTGACTGTATAAAGGGCTAAATGTTATACGTGTTCCATTCAGCGTGTGCAAGGAGCCAAATTAAAAGAGCAACCTTTGACTTGTGCACCACTACTGCTGCATAAGCTGTGGCTCTTCTACTTTGTAACCCCTGAGGGGGGGTTAAAGGTTACCTTTGAAATTGGTTCGATTAGGCTTCGGCCTACACTCTGCTCCCCCTGCAGAGCCCTGGGCTCCAACACCGCCAGTTGGGGCCCGGTACTGCTAGCTGCACAGAGAAAAACACCAGCCAATGTGTCAGTGGGGTTCAGCACCGCCAGCTGTTCCCCTGCTGTGCAGCCGGCAACGTGTCCTGCAACAGCCACGCAGGCACAACAGACCCAAAGCTGCCGCCAGTGCAGGCTTCGGCCTACACTCTGCTCCATCTCCTCCTCCTGCTGACCCCGGGCTCCAACACCGCCAGTTGGGGCCCGGTACTGCTAGCTGCACAGAGAAAAACACCAGCCAATGTGTCAGTGGGGTTCAGCACCGCCAGCTGTTCCCCTGCTGTGCAGCCGGCATCGTGTCCTGCAAAAGCCACGCAGACACTTGCTCTTGTACCTTCTGCTCCCCATCCTGGTTCCAGTACCGTCAGCTGGTTCCGGGCAGAGCCTTTGGCTTAGGTGCCTCCCTCTGGGTATCCGAGTTCCACCAACGTCAGGTGGTCCTTGGTAGTGCTTTCAGGCACGGGTACCTCCTGCTTAGTAACCGGGTTCCAGTAACGTCAGCTGGTCCTCGGTAGTTCCATTGGCTCTTGGACCTTCGGCTACCCATCCGGGTTCCAGCACCGTCAGCTGGTTCTCGGCAGTGTCTTTTGCTCTTGTACCTTCTGCTCCCCATCCTGGTTCCAGTACCGTCAGCTGGTTCCGGGCAGAGCCTTTGGCTTAGGTGCCTCCCTCTGGGTATCCGAGTTCCACCAACGTCAGGTGGTCCTTGGTAGTGCTTTCAGCACAGGTACCTCCTGCTTAGTAACCGGGTTCCAGTAACGTCAGCTGGTCCTCGGTAGTTCCATTGGCTCTTGGACCTTCGGGTAGCCATCCGAGTTCCAGTTCCATCAGCTGGTTCTCGGCATTTTCTCAGCCTTCTTGTACCTTCTGCTACATTTCCAAGTTCAAGAGACTAAACACAATGACCCAGAAGACCACCCCTAAGATGACGACGACACCAGAGACGACAACCACCGTGATGACGACGACCCTGGAGACGATGACCCCGAAGACCACCCCGATGACGACGACCCCGGAGACGACGACCCTGAAGACCACCCCGATGACGACGACCCCGGAGACGACGACCCTGGAGACGACGACGACCTGGAAGACCGAGAAGCAGAAGAACAAGAGGCTGCAGAACAAAGAGCAGAAGGACATTAAGCATAACACAAAATATCAGAGCAAAAAATATTATGTAAATTATAAGCAGAAGAAGACTAAGCAGTGTATGGGGGTGAGTCCGTTCCTCCTCGTGGTGCCCCTGGATAAAGCCTGATGCTGCAGGCCAAACTGAACGCGGACAAATGTAACTGTTTTGTGACAGGCAGAACGGAAGGTGTAATCTTCAAACTTTTATAGATAACAACTACGGGAATGCCTGTCACAAATAAGAATATGATGAAGAAGTTGAATATGATGAAGATAATAGTAAAATAAAAAGAATATGAACAATGTAACCCAAAAAATAATAGGTAGAAGATGAAGAAGAAGATGAATAAGGTGAAGAAGTTGATGTCAAAGAAGCTGATGATGAGGATAATTAAGAAGAAAGCGTGGGAGAAGTAAAAAAGAAGGTGAAGGGCGTGGAAGTAGTGAAACATCAATATCTGACATAAAAAAAAAAAAAAAAACATAGTCAAATTCTTTCTAACGCCGAACTTCATAAAAAAAAATAAAAAATCCTGCTATTCTATTACATTGGGCTAAACCTCTGTCCCTTTAATATCTCCGCCACGTCCCCCAATACATCCTACAATATTCTTAGTTGTTTTCCTTCATGTAGAATGAACCTACAAGTGTATAAAGGGTTTATTTTGATTCCGATATTTTCGTCCCATTGACTTGCATTGGGATCGGGTATCGGTATCGGATTGGATTCCGATACTGTGACGGTATCGGCCGATACTTTCCGATACCGATACTTTCCGAAATCGGAAAGTATCGCTCAACACTATTCGCCAGGTATTGGCGTTGTCAAACGAATTCACAGGTCAATGGCATTTGAAACACCAATACAAAGATTATAAAAGTTCTAGTAGAATGTCAATAAGTGGATTGTTCCAAAATATTGCCAATTGGCTTCTATGCACTGGCCATACTGAGCCAATCCACCTAATGACATCTTACCAGAGTCTTTATAATATCAGTGTTAGCATTCTAGACAAATATTTAGAATTGAGAGTCCTCAGTGGTTGATACCTTTTAATGGCTAACTGAAAAGATGGTAAATTGCAAGCTTTCGAGACTACATACGTCTCTTCATCAGGCAAAGACTAAAACAAATTCTGAAGAATCACATATTTATGCACAACATAGTATAGAAAAAAAAAAAAAAGGGAGAGGGGAAAAAAAAACCATGGATAAGCTAGGTGACATGAAGCAGAATTACCATGGGTGATAAACAGTTACGTCCATAAATATTGGGCCAATTCTTAGATAAGGATTGTTTTATTGTCCTGTGATTAGGGTCTGGTTCTGTTGTGATGACCCCACATGGTCTGATGGGCAAGTTCATTAGTTGATGTAAAAAGACATAAATCCGTGACACATTCATTCTCTCAATTCTAAATATTTTTCTATCTACTGGCTAACACGGTACCAAGATATATTTCTTTCCAGCATTCTAGACAGCATTGTCATGTTAATTCCCTTCAGAACACCAGTACCTGGCGAAACATGTCAGGAGGTCCGTGTTCTTTAATGTTCTAATGGTCTCGTCTTTTTTGCATTAGTGCTGTGAATGCCGAGAATATGCTTGTCAATTACAATAGCAATCTAGTAAGTGTGGACCTTTTTCAAATAGACTGGAACCATCGGGTTTTTATATAACATGTTGGCTGTTTTACATTCCATTATTAATCAACAAAGTTTATTTTTATGCTTAAAGCGTTAACAGTTTGAGTGTAAATCAAGCCGAATTCCGGAGTTTGATGTCATAGTGGAAATCTCAAGGAAAAAAAAAAAAAATATATATATATATATATATCTTACTATCCCCCATTTTACACAAAATAATCATAACATTTGATATTGAAAAATTATCAATTTAAATTTTCACCACCAAGAAATGTACTATTTACAAACAAGAAGTAAATGATCTATAAAAGACAAGAAATGTGTAATTTTGATCATGAGGAAATTGAATTTGAATGTATTGAAAGTAGAAAAACCGTATAATAAGCCTTAGAGGAAATCTGTCATCAAGTTTTTGCTACCTCATCTGAGAGCAGCGTAATGTAGGCAAAGAGACCCTGAATCCAATGATGTATCACTTCTGTTTACTGGGTGCAGCCGTCGAGTTTTTAGATTTAGCATGAAGCAGAGCTGAGAAAGCTGTCCCTGCCCACACCAGGCTCTGCATGTATAATGTCCATAGACAGTGAGATGCTTATCACAGAAGGAGCAGAGTCCACCAAGAGGCAGGAGATGCAGTGTCGCTAAAACAATCATTGCAAGTAAACAGCAGCAGGGAGACTGATAAGAGAGGCATCTCTGAAAGCTGTGTTTTAACCCCTACAGCATGATGTCTTCAGAATACAAGGCAGAAACCTGCTGACAGATTCCCTTTAAAGGCACTGTGCACTACTTTAAGGTCATCAATATAAAAGCAGAGGACAACACCTTTAAACTGGCCATACACATCAACCTCAACCAAATCTGACAATTTCGGCAGGTTAGGCCAACATCTAATGTTAGGGGTCCCCAGTACTCCCGTTGCGGCAAGTGACAGGAAAAAGATGAACGAAGTGTGCTGGATTTCAGAATGTTTCCTATTGAGAACCTATTCACTCCTGGCAGATCCAAGCATGCATGTGTATTGAGGGGGAGAGTGTGGGAGAGGATGAAGGGCGGAATAGCTGCCCTGCAATTTTAGTGAACATTATATTATACATATTTAGTGCTACACTGATTGCTTTCAAAAATATTGGGGTCTGTTCATACATTGTGCTTTGATCCCGTATTTTTCTGCTCAGATTTGTCATAAAACCTGAAGGTATTCCTAATACCAGCAAAGTGAATGAGATTCCTCAATTCTCATGTACACGTTGCTTATTTTCTCCTTGCAAATTTGCATCAAATTTAGATCTGCAGAGTGTCCATTCTTTAAATAATTTTGCTGCAGATTTCACACATTCTAATAAATGATTTCATGACCAATCAAGAAAATATTCAGTTTACTGTGATCCCAATTACATAACCGACCTATACACATGAAAATTTGCAATTTATTTTTATTTTTATTTTACTCCCTCACAGAAATTCTCGTTGGCATTACTTATTTAGCAGAAATGCAAAACATCACTGCAATGACACAAAATACAGTTTTCTATGTTAAATAGTTGCAATGTATCCATAAAAATTGGATGCCGTAAAGTGGCTCTGTATTGAATCCGATTTTTGCTGGGCAACCATAGACTTGAAAAGGCAAGTCTCATCTGACACACGGAAGAAACTAGCACATGCTGCGTTTTATTTTTCACATGCCGATGCGTCCCATGGAGAAAAAAAAACATTTGCACTGCCCCATTGAATAACCTTGGTCTTAGTGCCATCTACGTGCTGTCCCTTTTCTCATAAACAGCATTTGGTCTGAAAATAGTGTCGCTGTTAACATGGCCTCACCAAACCGAGCTTATGAGGAACTCGGCAGAAATGGCTTTTGGCTGATCGTGAGTCCTACTTACAGCAATTACTGTATGTGAACCCTTAAGGTACCTTCACACTGAACAACTTAACAACGATATCGCTAGCGATCCGTGACGTTGCAGCGTCCTGGATAGCGATATCGTTGTGTTTGACACGCAGCAGCGATCAGGATCCTGCTGTGACATCGTTGGTCGGAGCTAGAAGGCCAGCACCTTATTTCGTCGCTGGATCACCCGCTGTCATCGCTGGATCGGCGTGTGTGACACCGATTCAGCGATGTCTTCACTGGTAACCAGGGTAAACATCGGGTTACTAAGCGCAGGGCCGCGCTTAGTAACCCGATATTTACCCTGGTTACCAGTGTAAATGTAAAAAAACCCAAACACTACATACTTACATTCCGATGTCTGTCACGTCCCCCGGCGTTCTGCTTCCCTGTACTGTGTCGGCGCCGGCCGGCCGTAAAGCAAAGCACAGCGGTGACATCACCGCTCTGCTTTAGGGCCGGCGCTTACAGGTTTTTTTTTACATTTACACTGGTAACCAGGGTAAACATCGGGTTACTAAGCGCGGCCCTGCGCTTAGTAACCCGATGTTTACCCTGGTTACCTGGGGACTTCGGCATTGTTGGTCGCTGGAGAGCGGTCTGTGTGACAGCTCTCCAGCGACCACACAACGACGAAACAGCGACGCTGCAGCGATCGGCATCGTTGTCTAGATCGCTGCAGCGTCGCTAAATGTGACGGTACCTTTAGTGTACTGAATAGGAAATCCATCGTTCAGTATAATTACTTATTCAAACAGGATTATTAACTTTAAAATAACCAAGTCATGACACAGTAAGGTCATAAATTGACTTCCAAAATCTATAGAAAAAAACAAAATCAAAGATATACCATTTAGTCCATCAGAAAGAAAAGAAGTGTAAAGAAAGCATTTATTTGTGCACGAGCAGAAATAATTTCACAAATTGGTCCCTAGTACGATCAGGGAGCTTTGTATAGCATGCATGATTACACATCCGTCAGTTTGAGCTGAGCTGCATTCAATAACACATAGCCGTGGATGATTATATAGTATCTTTTCTGGCCAATTTAAAAGAAAGAACTTCTACGTTAGAACAGAACTTCTCTCAAGTAAAGCTGTATAAAACAAACAGCTACCACCATTTTGAAGATGTGAATACTTGAGTAAAGCACATTAGTGTAACTTTTCCAATTGTTTAGGAATCAGAAAATTAATCACTCTAGGGTTTCAAAGCCAACTAGCTCTCCAACAGAAGGAGAAGCACAAACAATTTCTCTACTGTCAACTAAGTGGTTCAATTAAAGGAAAAGTCTTCTTCATTCAAGAGGGGAGCTATTTTGTGTACTTTTACAACAGAGAGAGAGTTGGCCTAATAAGTTTGCTCTTACTGAAACTTCTATAATCCAAAACAATACTGCAGCATACACATATCTTATTATACAGTGGTGCTGAAAAGTTTACATACCCAGCAGAATTTTTGCTTTCTTATCCTTTTCTCCATAGAATATGAATGATAACGCCAAACCTTTTTCTCCACTCATGGTTAGTGGTTGGGTGAAGCCATTTATTGTCAAACTGTTTTCTCTTGTTAAATCATAATGACAACCCAAAACATCCAAATGACCCTGATCAAAAGTTCCCATACCCTGGTGATTTTGGCCTGATAACATGCACAGAAGTTGACACAAATGGGTTTGAATGGCTTCAAAAGGTAACATCTTCACCTGTGACCTATTTATTTGTAATCCGTTTGTGTGCATAAAAGCTGAGTGACTTTCTGGGATCCAGACAGATTCTTGCATCTTTCATCCAGCCACTGAAGTTTCTGGATTGTGGAGTCATGGGGAAAGCAAAAGAATTGTCAACGGATTTACGGGAAAAGGCAGTTGAACTGTATAAAACAGGAAAATGATACAAAAAGATATCCAAGGACTTGATAATGCCAGTCAGCAGCTTTCAATCTGTGATTAACAAAAGGAACATCAGGGGCTCTCTAAAAACAAAACCACGGTCAGGTAGACCAACAAAAATTTGTCTACAACTGTCAGGAAAATTGTTCCGGATGCAAAGAAAAACCCACAAACATCATCAGGCGAAACACAGGACTCTCTGAAAACTAGCGGTGTTGGCTGTTACCAGATGCACAATAAGGAGTCACTTGAAGAAAAATGGGCTGCATGGTCGAGTCACCAGAAGAAAGCTATTGCTGTGCAAATGTCACAAAGTATCTTGCCTACAATACGCAAAACAGCACAGAGACAAGCCTCAAAACTTCTGGAACAAGGAAATTTGGAGTGATGAGACCAAAACTGAACTTTTTGGGCACAACCATAAATGTTACATTTGAAGAGGTCAACAAGGCCTATGATGAAAGGAACACCATTCCTACTGTAAAGCACGGAGGTGGATCGCTGATGTTTTGGTGATGTGTGAGCTACAAAGGCACAGGAAATTTGTTCAAAGTTGAAGGAAAGATGAATGCAGAACTTTATCTGAAAATACTGGAGGCAAATTTGAAATCATCAGACCGTAAGTTGTGCATGTGACGTACTTGGACGTTCCAATATGACAACGATCCAAAACACAAGGCAAAGTCAACCTGCCATTGGCTAGAGCAGAACAAAGCGAAGGTTCTGAAGTGGCCATCTCAGTCTCCTGACCTCAGAATCATTGAGCCACTCTGGGGAGATCTCGAGAGTGCAGTTCATGCTAGACAGCCCAGGAATTTACAGGCTTTTTGCCAAGAAGAGTGGGCAGCTTTACTATCTGATACAATAAAGAACCTCATCCACAACTACAACAAAAGACTTCAAGCTGTCATTGATGCTAGAGGGGGTAATACACAGTATTAAGAAATGGGGTATGTGAACTTTTCATCAGGGTCATTTGGATGTTTTGGGTTGTCATTATGATTTAAAAAGTTAAAACACAGTAGTTTGACAATAAATAGCTTCACCCAACCGCTAACAATGAGTGGAGAAAAAGCTTTGGTGTTATCATTCATATTCTCTGAAAAAAAAAGCCAAGAAAGCAAAAATTCTGCAGGGGTATGTAAACTTTTGAGTACAACTGTATAGAATACTACTACAAGTAAAAAAAAAACAGCTATAATCCATAACAAACTAAAAAAAATGCACATCTTGATATGAGCCAAAGGGGTAACAAAATACTAACTCTACTTGCAAAACCAGTTTCCTGCCATCTAATAATAAAAAAAAAAAATACCTTGCAACTTGTTGCTGTACATTTTCCACTCAAAACCACCTTTCTGCATGTCCTGATGGCCTCCTCCCTGGTTCTCAATGATTTTCTGTCTATACATGTAATAGACACAACATCTGTGGTCAAAGACAGTGACTCTGACCAAAAGCTGCAGGTTTAGTTTGTTCTAGTATTAACTTTTAATAACAATTCAAAGTGCAAATCCTTTTATTGCACAGATAAAAAAGCAATTGTCTGTGTAATTTTATCAGCTCATAGACTGATGTGTATTATTTTACATGCTCAATAGCTTGAAGTCCAATACTCTGTTCTTTGTAATCCAGCTGGCACTGGGTTTGTGCTACACTAAACCAATTAACAAAATGTACAACTTAAGGTACCTTCACACGAAGCGACGCTGCAGCGATAGCGACAACGATGCCGATCGCTGCAGCGTCGCTGTTTGATCGCTGGGGAGCTGTCACACAGACCGCTCTCCAGCGACCAACGATGCCGAGGTCCCCGGGTAACCAGGGTAAACATCGGGTTGCTAAGCGCAGGGCCGCGCTTAGTAACCCGATGTTTACCCTAGTTACCAGCGTAAAAGTAAAAAAAACAAACAGTACATACTCACCTGCGCGTCCCTCAGCGTCTGCTTCCTGACACTGACTGAGCTCCGGCCCTAACAGCACAGCGGTGACGTCATCGCTGTGCTTTCACTTTCACTTTAGGGCCGGCACTCAGTAAGTGTCAGGAAGCAGACGCTGGGGGACGCGCAGGTGAGTATGTACTGTTTGTTTTTTTTACTTTTACGCTGGTAACCAGGGTAAACATCGGGTTACTAAGCGCGGCCCTGCGCTTGGTAACCCGATGTTTACCCTGGTTACCAGTGTAAAACATCGCTGGTATCGTTGCTTTTGCTTTCAAACACAACGATACACGGCGATCGGACGACCAAATAAAGTTCTGGACTTTATTCAGCGACCAGCGACATCACAGCAGGATCCTGATCGCTGCTGCGTGTCAAACTAAACGATATCGTTAGCGAGGACGCTGCAACGTCACGGATCGCTAGCGATATCGTTACAAAGTCGTTTCGTGTGAAGGTACCTTTACACAAGAATGTATAGAGCACTACACACACTGCCTTTGATACAGTAGGTCTACCCAAACACATCCTTAGCAGCTCTGGCATAGTCTGGAATACCGGTTCTATCCAAACCAAGTCACCGCACCACAAACTGTTTTCCTTTGGATATTTTGAGCTCTTACAAGAGCGCCTACTGCACAGCCCCTTCTAGTTAGGATACTTGCTCCTTATATTCTTGCAGCTTAGTGCAAGTTTTCTCAGGTTACATCGATTATTGAGTTTGAGCTAAAACGATACTATGAGGTTAACAAAGACCACAAAATTTGGCTTGGGTGTGAAGTTGCTTATTTTAGACTCGAAAATTAGATTTTAGGCCTCCATGGGGACAGCTACTGATGCGAGTAATAATTAGTGATGAGTTAAAGTGCTGGTTACTTGAGTTTGCCTTGGGTGCTCGGGTATGTGTAGACTACGGCTGATGCTCGAGTGACATGTTCGTGACCCCGTGGTCGCATATTTCATGAATGTCAGCCACAAAACATGAGGGGATTGCCCATGTCTGTCAAGCAATCCCTGAATGTTTTGTGGCTGTCTAATAGCCGCAAAACATGAGGCCGAAGCAACTCAAACATGTCACTCGAGCACCAACAATACTCTGTGCATACCCGAACACCCTAGGCAAACTCAAGTAATGATCACTTGTGCTCATTACTAGTAACAAAACATGAAATATTGTAGTAAATGTTGGGGCTACTGAAGCAAAATTTAATTATTGTAGATGGTACCTGCTGTTGGGTAACCAACAATTTACAAATAAGCCTAACAATGGCTTATTTTCTCTTAGCATGATCGTTCCACAGCCTCTCTTAAAGGGAACCTGTCACCTGAATTTGGCGGGACCAGTTTTGGGTCATATGGGCGGTGTTTTCGGGTGTTTGATTCACCCTTTCCTTACCCGCTGGCTGCATGCTGGCCGCAATATTGTTTTGAAGTTCATTCTCTGTCCCCTGGAGTACACGCCAGCGCAAGGCAATATTGCCTTGCGCTGGCATGTACTCCGGAGGACAGAGAATGAACTTCAATCCAATATTGCGGCCAGCATGCAGCCAGCGGGTAAGGAAAGGGTGAATCAAACACCCGAAAACCCCGCCCATATGACCCAAAACTGGTCCCACCAAATTCAGGTGACAGGTTCCCTTTAACACGCAAAATAACTTACACAGGTACATAGTTAATACGGTTGAAAAAAGTCACATGTATATTATGTTCAACTGAGGGATGGGAAAGGATAAACTAGTATCTATATGGGTATATGCACATGTTGCAGATTTGAATGTGGAATTTTTGGCGCAGATTCTGCATCTCTCGGCAGAAAACGCAGGTAAAAATCCATGCGTTTTTGATGCAGATTTTCATGCGTTTTTTTAATGCGGATTTGTATGCGTTTTTGCAAGCTAAATAAAGATCTATTATTTAACAACAACAAAAAGAATTGTGATGTAAGTTCTTGTCCAACCTCTTCATTTACATACTCTATTGAACAATAATGTAGATAGATAGATAGATAGATAGATAGATAGATAGATAGATAGATAGATAGATAGATAGATAGATAGATAGATAGATAGAGAAAATTAGAGCAGCACAAAGAAAGAGTCCGGGTGCAGAGCCCCCCAGGAAAATGCCAAACCTCAATTATAAAAATACAGAAAAATTGGAGGCAGCACACCGTTTGTAGTGAAAAGGAGCTATTTAAGCAGCCCAGAAGGCGACGTTTCTGCCCCAACAGGAACTTTTCTCAAGCTTGTGCTGCCTCCAATTTTTCTGGATTTTGATAGATAGATAGATGATATATTTTTAGATAGATAGATATGGGATAGATAGATGATAGATCTATAGATAGATCGAGCTATCTAGCTATCATCTATCTACCATCTACCTACCATCTACCTACCATACATCTATCATCTATTTATCATCTACTGTATCTATCTATCATCTACTGTATCTATCATCTATCATCAACTGTATCTATCATCTATCTATCATCTACCTATCGATATATCTATCGATAGATAGACAGAAATATAGATATATCTATAGATAATAGAAAAAAATGGAACAGCACTA
This sequence comes from Ranitomeya variabilis, assembly GCF_051348905.1. Taxonomy (NCBI): domain Eukaryota; kingdom Metazoa; phylum Chordata; class Amphibia; order Anura; family Dendrobatidae; genus Ranitomeya; species Ranitomeya variabilis. Next base: position 247,876,450 of record NC_135237.1, on the reverse strand, counting down.
CTTCTATGCATGGAGATGTGGGCACAATAAACACCTGCATATCAACTTTAGGACATGGAGTGCTGCCTGTTTTTGTGGTTTATATGAAGTGGATACAACAGAGGACGGATTTCTGGGCTCTGCACCCGAAGATAAGTAAAGCATGGAGATGTGGGCACAATAAACACCTGCATATCAACTTTAGGACATGGAGTGCTGCCTGTTTTTGTGGTTTATATGAAGTGGATACAACCGAGGACAGGTTGTCTGGGCTCTGCACCCGAAGATAAGTAAAGCATGGAGATGTGGGCACAATAAACACCTGCATATCAACTTTAGGACATGGAGTGCTGCCTGTTTTTGTGGTTTATATCTATAGATAGACAGATAATATGAAGCCTGATGTTAAGCAATGAACATAATAAAATGGTACATAAAGAGTTAAATAAAGACACACACACAAAAAAAATCTGCGTTAGGTAGGGGTCACGCTTGCGAAAAAGTCGCACGAGTCTTGCACCTCAATACCCGGCACTGCGCACTCGGGACCGGAGCGGTAAACTGCATAGAAATATATGTAGCCGCACACTCTGGTCCTGAGTGCCGGCGTTAGTGCCAGGTATTGAGGTGCGATACTCATGCAAGTTTCTCGCAAGTGTGACCCCGGCCTTAAATGCAATATCTGTTTAATTATATATAAAAAAAAAAATATGAAAAAAAAAACTGGTGTGGGCTCCTGCGCAAATTTCTGCGCCAGAGAGGGAAAGCCAATGACTGGGGGCCGATGTTTATAGCCTGGGAAGGGGTTAATACCCATGGATCGTCCTAGGCTATGAATCTCAGCCTGCAGCTGTATAGTTAGCCTTAACTGGCTATTAAAATAGGGGGACCCCCCTTAAAAAAATCGATGTGGGGTTCCCCTATAATTAATAGACAGAAAAGGCTATGTGGACAGCTGCGGGCTGATATTAATAGCCTAGGAAGGGGCCATGGATATTGACACCTCCCTTGGCTATAAACACCAGCTCACAGCCACCCCAGAAATGGCACATCTCTAAGATGTGCCAATTCCAGCACTTAGCCTCTCTTCCCACTGCCCTGTAGCAGTGGCATATGGGGTAATAGTTGGGGGTTGATGCCACCTTTGAATTGTAAGGCGACATCAAGCCAGCTTAGTAATGGAGAGGCGTCAATAACAGACCTATCCATTACTAATCCTTTAGTTGTGAAAAGGTTAAATAAAGACACAGCCAGAATAAAGTATTTTAATGAAATAAAACACAACACAGTTTTGCCATCTTTATTGTCCTGCCAATCAATGTGACACCCTCGATCTCCTGCAAAAAAGAAACAATTATTAACCAACACAAATACTCCATGGTCTGACGCAGTCCATTTAATAACGAGTGTCCCACGACTACCCTCTAGAGCTGTCACATCAGGATATGTGACTGCTCTATAGGCCTCTTGTGACACACTGACAGGAGACAATGGCTTCTGCAATGTTATCACTGAGGGTTCAATGGGCTCTCACTTTACGGTACTGCTGCGTGAGAATTCCCATGCAGCTGTGCTGCAAGTGACAGTATGAACTCTGCACTTCCAGCGGCGGAGGGATACAGTGCGGAGGATTACCTCGTCACTGTATCACCGGAGCCCCTGGAGGGCGGTCACATCTGTCGATGTGACAGCTCTCTATGGGAGATCGTCGTGGGACACTCGTTATTAAATGGATTACAACGGATTAGGGAGTATACTGTTGGTTTATTTTTTACAGGTGAACGAGGGCTTTGGGGATTAGGTGATTGGTGAGTATGTACTGTATGGGTATATGTGTGTATGTGTTTTTTTCTTTTGTTTTTTTTTTCCACTTGAATACAGCAGCTGGATGATGGGACTACTATTGTCCCATTATCCGGCTAGCTGTTACTGTAGTAGGCATAGCCTGATGGGACTAGTGGTCCCATTGGACGATGGCTGCCTACACACAGCCCCACACACACACACAGCCCCACAGACCCCCGCACACACACACAGCCCCGCAGACCCCCCAGACACACACAGCCCCGCAGACACACTCAAACACCCGCACACAGACACGCGCATCTTCTCCGCTCACACACTTACTCCTCCCGATCTGCAACGTTTCTCGCAGGCAACTTCACAGCAAATACGCAGATCTTTTTTAAACCTGTGGTTTTGCTGCGGATTTGCCTGACAATGGAATTCAATGGGTGCAAAAATGCTGCAAAAAGGCAAAAATTGACATGCTGCGGAAAACAAAGCACTGCAAATCCGCACGCTTTTTTCAGCAGCATGTGCACACCAATTTCCCATTGACTAACATTGCTTGTGCACTATATTGCGGATTTGATGCAATGAATCCAGGCTTCTTCGATTACTAATTTTCTAATACTCTCTCTCCAGAGAAACACCAAGCTTGCCGGCCATTTCCCCATTTAGACACATAAAAGCTGGTCGTGAAAATAATGAAATAGGCACAATATCCTTTACAACAAGCTCTATGATCTGTTTTTTAAATATATCTACTGTCATTGTCACAGTAACTTTGTCACTAACAAAATATCTTGCAACTGATGGCTGCAAATTTCTCTGCTCCTTTGTTTGGCTGGAAGAGCTGGGCACTGGTTCATTGGTTTGGATGCAGTCTTTCTCATCCACTGCTTTCAGTACTTCTGGGTGAAAGCGCTGTAAATGTCTCTTTAGATTAGAAGCTCTGGTAGGAGCATTTTTATCTTTGCCTGAATATGCACTGATCTTGGCTTCACAGCATTTGTTTTCGTCTGGATCATTTGTCATACACTGACAGACATAATGTTTTCTATCTTGAGTGATGGTGAAATGTTCAAATACAGCTGATTTAGTGTGACGCTTCTTTAACATTCTCAGGTTTTTAATTCTGCATTCACAATCCAAATGACAATTGTTTTTCCTAAAAACAATTGTACAAAATTGCCAGGTCGTACAACTGATATAGTGGTCATTAATACGGTTATTCCTCATGTACTCACAGTTAACTGATGCAAAGTTTGTTGAAAGGATAATACTTCTTACAGTCTTCCTCTTCTGAGTAGCAGCTGTGAGATGCTTGGAAGACTCACACCTAGTAAACATCTAGTCTAGAGGAGGAGCTTTACTACTAAGAATTTGCAACACATTTTCACTTTCAGTTTCATACATTGTAAGTAGGGGGTTTGGGGCAGCATGAGGTTAACCAAGCATAAGATTAGATAAGGGCAGTGGAGAACAGTGACACACAAGAAGAAAGAAATGTCTATCTCCAGCAGAACTGCTTATCACTGTTGTTCATAGTTTTGATAGAACATATATATTTGAGTAACATTTATAACATTCATATGAAAGCTCAATTATGAAATATCAATACATTTTTTTTTAAAGCTGGAGTCGGAGTCGGTACATTTCTACCGACTCCGACCAAAACTTACTCCGACTCCACAGCCCTGGTTATAAGCTTTAATTTACATAACATGGATAAGCGACATAACATATATATATATATATATATACATATATACATATACAGTGGGGCAAAAAAGTATTTAGTGAGTCAGCAATAGTGCAAGTTCCACCACTTAAAAAGATGAGAGGCGTCTGTAATTTACATCATAGGTAGACCTCAACTATGGGAGACAAACTGAGAAAAAAAAATCCAGAAAATCACATTGTCTGTTTTTTTATCATTTTATTTGCATATTATGGTGGAAAATAAGTATTTGGTCAGAAACAAAATTTCATCTCAATACTTTGTAATCTATCCTTTGTTGGCAATGACAGAGGTCAAACGTTTTCTGTAAGTCTTCACAAGGTTGCCACACACTGTTGTTGGTATGTTGGCCCATTCCTCCATGCAGATCTCCTCTAGAGCAGTGATGTTTTTGGCTTTTCGCTTGGCAACACGGACTTTCAACTCCCTCCAAAGGTTTTCTATAGGGTTGAGATCTGGAGACTGGCTAGGCCACTCCAGGACCTTCATATGCTTCTTACAAAGCCACTCCTTCGTTGCCCTGGCGGTGTGCTTTGGATCATTGTCATGTTGAAAGACCCAGCCAAGTTTCATCTTCAATGCCCTTGCTGATGGAAGGAGGTTTGCACTCAAAATCTCACGATACATGGCCCCATTCATTCTTTCATGTACCCGGATCAGTCGTCCTGGCCCCTTTGCAGAGAAACAGCCCCAAAGCATGATGTTTCCACCACCATGCTTTACAGTAGGTATGGTGTTTGATGGATGCAACTCAATATTCTTTTTCCTCCAAACACGACAAGTTGTGTTTCTACCAAACAGTTCCAGTTTGGTTTCATCAGACCATAGGACATTCTCCCAAAACTCCTCTGGATCATCCAAATGCTCTCTAGCAAACTTCAGACGGGCCCGGACATGTACTGGCTTAAGCAGTGGGACACGTCTGGCACTGCAGGATCTGAGTCCATGGTGGCGTAGTGTGTTACTTATGGTAGGCCTTGTTACATTGGTCCCAGCTCTCTGCAGTTCATTCACTAGGTCCCCCCGCGTGGTTCTGGGATTTTTGCTCACCGTTCTTGTGATCATTCTGACCCCACGGGGTGGGATTTTGCGTGGAGCCCCAGATCGAGGGAGATTATCAGTGGTCTTGAATGTCTTCCATTTTCTAATTAGGCCATGTTCACACAGTGCGTTTTTTACTGCAGAACCGCAGCGCTTTTGCCGCTGCGGTTCCGCAGCTGTTTTACATGCAGGGTACATTACAATGTACCCCTATGGAAAACAGGAACCGCTGTGCACATGGTCCTGAATTTCCCTTAAAAAGCCGCGATGAATCGGTGCGGGAAAAAAGAAGGAGCATGTCACTTTTTTCCTAAACCGCAGCGGTTCTGCACCCATAGACCTCCATTGTGAGGTCAAAACCGCAGTAAAACCCACAGATCAAAAATATATCTGCGGGTTTTACTGCGGTTTGTTGTGCAGAACCGCAGCTGCAGGAAGTGCGGGGAAGCGGGCGGAAGTTGTTCGTCGGAAGTGCGTGGGCGGAGTGTCGTTCCTGAAGACTGTCATCATGGAGGCATACCGTCGCATGGGGATCGATGTCGGGCGTCTGATTGATCTGGTATGTCTGTGTGTCTGTCCCCATGCGACGATAGTGCCTCCATTGTGCTAAGTCGCCGTATGGGACTACTACTCCCATCCGGTATTAGGATGGGAGAGTTGTCCCTGTGTCCGGCGACTTAGCACAATAGTAAAGTTTACACCAAACACCTACACACAATACACATACATGACACACAGTACAGTACATACAACACATAACATAGAGTATATACTCACCAACACCACACTTGTAGGCGAAGCCCTCGATCCTCCATGAAAAAATCCAAAAATAATAAACCAAATTCATACTCCCTGTCCGCAGAATCCACAAAACGAGTGTCCCACGCTGATCGGTTGCTCTCCGGCGATACACTGCCAGGAGCGAAGCTCCTAGCAGTGTATCGCGTACTGTTCCGGCGTTCAATGGCTCCGGCGTCTCGGTTAACGGCAGTACAGCTGCGTTGAACTTTCCCACGCAGCACTGCCGTTAAGCGAGAGTGCCGGGGTCAATGACCGCCGGTTAACTCGCTCGCGCATGTGCAGTGACACACCGACAGGAACTATGGCTCCTGTCAGTGTGTTGCTGCAGCCGTGGAGAGCAGACATATCTCTGGATGTGTCTGTTCTCCATGGAAGATCTTCGTGGGACCCTCGATGGATTTCTGCGGACAGGGCCAGGGAGTATGAATTTGTTTTTTTATTTTGCCTCTTTTTCAGGTCGAGGGTCTTCAGGACGGATTGAGCGTACAATAAAATATGGTCAAAAAGTGGGTGTCTATTTCATTAAAATATTTTTTTTCTAGTCTTTGTGTATTTTTTTTAACCCTTTCATTGGCTTAATAATGGATAGGCGTCTTATTGACGCCTCTCCATTATTAACCGGGCTTAATGCCACCTTACAATAGCAAGGTGGCATTAACCCTTCATTACCCCATATCCCACCGCTACAGGGAGTGGGAAGAGAGTGGCCAAGTGCCAGAATAGGCGCATCATCCAGATGTGCCTTTTCTGGGGTGGCTGGGGGCAGATGTTTGTAGCCACGGGGGGCCAATAACCATGGACCCTCTCCTGGCTATTTATATCTGCCCTCAGTCACTGGCTTTACCATTCTGGCGGAGAAAATTGCGCGGGAGCCCACGCCATTTTTTCCGCCATTTAACCCTTTAATAGCATTAATAATGGATAGGCCTCTTATTTACGCCTCTCCATTATTAACCGGGATTAATGCCACCTTACAATAGCAAAAATACGTGCAACTTAAATACGTGGCACTAAAATACGTGGCACGTATATACGTGGCACTGAAACACGTGATACGTGGCACTTAAATACGTGGCACTAAAATATGTGGCACGTATATACGTGGCACTGAAACACGTGATATGTGGCACTTAAATACGTGCCACTGAAATACGTGGCATGTATATACGTGGCACTAAAATATGTGACACGTGGCACTGAAATACGTGGCACTGAAATACGTGGCACTGAAATACGTGGCACTGAAATACGTGGCACATGGCACTGAAATACGTGACACGTGGCACTTATACGTGATACGTGGCACTGAAATACGTGGCACGTGGCACTGAAATACGTGGCACGTGGCACTGAAATACGTGATACGTGGCACTTATACGTGGCACGTGGAACTTAAATACGTGACACGTGGCACTTATACGTGACACGTGGCACTTATACGTGACACGTGGCACTTAAATACGTGGCACTGAAATACGTGGCACTGAAATACGTGGCACTGAAATACGTGGCACGTGGCACTGAAATACGTGACACGTGACACTTATACGTGATACGTGGCACTGAAATACGTGGCACGTGGCACTGAAATACGTGATACGTGGCACTTATACGTGATACGTGGCACTTAAATACGTTGCACGTGGCACTTATACGTGATACGTGGCACTGAAATGTTCATTTATTAGTGGTTACTTTGACATATTACAAGCATTTGTGTAACATTACTTGGTCGTGCTATAGATTATGAGATGACACTATTGTATTTATTGTAGGTTCGGGATTATCCGGCCTTGTGGGACCCATCCGATGATTCCTACAAGGATAAGTACTTCAGGGAGCTAGCATGGAAAAAAATAGTGCGCGACATGATCCCGGATTTAGACAAGTATCCTGGGACTACACAGCAGAAAATCGGTAATTTCAATTACATTTATTTAGGACACCTTGAGTATATTAAAAATATAATGTTTTAAGATCTCTAAAAAATTGTTGTTGTATTTTTGAACCTTTTTTTGGTAGATAAAGATGTGAGGCAACGTTGGCGCTCCATCAGAGACCTTTTTAATAAATTCCTGAATGATTGCTCAAAGAGTGGCTCTTCGCCAAGAAAAAATAAATTCCCCTTTAGTGAAGAGCTGCATTTTCTTGTGACCAGCAGGACATTGAGAAAGTAAGTTAAAATCCAATCTACAAGATTATTTATATATAATATGTTGTGCGAAAAATTATTGTTTTTTTTTTTAAACCAACAGGACGGAAGGAAACATGTCGGTAGCTGATTTGGAGGACAGTGACACAGATGGAGCAGGCAGTTCCTCTGGAGTGGGAGGGACCATCTCTCCCTCCACTCCCACAGCTTCTGCTGAATCAGCATCCACTTCAGCAGCTGCTGCGTCAACATCTACTTCAGCAGCTGCTGAAGCATCTGATTCCGCAGAAGCTGTGAGAGTGGAGAAGAGAGCAGTCTATCCGGTGGCAGCAGAGAAGAAAAAAAAAAAAAACCAAGAAGAACCAAGATGACCAAACGGTCCAAATTGCGTCTGACACATTAGATTTATTAAAAAAAACAAGTACCGATGACCATTGTGACTCCTTTGCCCAAACAGTAGCCAGAAAAACACGCTCCCTGCCACCGGATAGACAATCTCTTTTCATGTCTATGGTGCAGAGGTCCCTCACTGCTCTGGAGGACCCTGCTCCGATTTCTCCCTATAATGAAGTTCTGATGGGGGTGTTGGGACTTTTCAGGCCCCGACACCGAACACCTGAAACAGCTACAAGACCCCAGTATTTGGCCCACAGCCAAGGAGATAGAGGCAGTTCGCAGCATCTGGGGGGAGCACCGTATCAAATTGAGGGAACAAATTACCTCTATTCTCAAGAATATACATTTCTTAATTGAACGTGGGCAAAAGTTTTCAGTTGCACAAAGTTGTGCTTTTGTTTGTAGCTCAAATTGACTGTTGTATTTGAAAGGGGCTGTTAAATTATTTTTTTTTCAAATTGAAAAATGTTTTGTACAAATTAACAATAATTTGTGTTTTCTAAAATAAATTTTATTTCACACAAAAATTTCTCTTCTTTTTAGACAATGGGAACAAGGCCACTGTCCTGTGTTTATGGGCTATCGATTAGTGGTTTATGGGTTGATGTGTTAACAATTGTATACCTCATTCTGCTGTTAATTTCTGAAAACACCAACCATATTTTTGACATAAAAAAAACCAAACCAAATTAAACCAAAATAGATTTTTTATTTATATTACAACCAATTTTTTTAAACTTTTTCGGGTAACATGAAAAAAAAATTTTTTTTTAATACATGTTGTGTTGATTGATGTCGTTTATCATTTTGCGGGATGTTTTCAAAACTGTTAGCAGCGATGTCGGCAACTTTTTTGTGGAGGGTCAGTGTAGATGCATCCTTCTCTGCTGGTCAGGCTGCTCAACACCAGCACAGGAGTATTGCCAGTGCACGGCACCTTCTGGACTCATGAAGTAGTCAGTGAAGGATTCTCTCACACGCACACCAGAGTTGGACGGCCTGCCCAGACCCCCGTTGACCACTGGATTAAATACTGCCTGCTGGTACTCCACATCTACGTCAGTGTTGTACTCACGAGCATAGTTGTGGAGTACACAGCAAGCCTTTATCACAGCATCAACGGTGTCTGTGTCCAACTGAATGGCAGTGTGAAAGATCCTCCACTGACTAGTCATGATCCCAAAGGTGCATTCCACATATCTGCGTGCACGACTCAACCGATAATTAAAAATCCTCCGTCGGGCATCCAGTCCCCTTCGTGGGTATGGGCGCAGCAGGGTTGTCGTTAAGGGAAACGGCTCATCCGATACCATCACAAAGGGCACTGGATGTGTGGAACCCGGCAAAGGTCTTGGGGCTGGGAGCGTGCCGCCATCTCGAAGAATTTGCATCCCAATCTGTGACGTTCGCAACACCCGAGAATCCCCAGTACTACCATAGGCACCAACGTCAATGGCAACAAATTTATAATGGGCATCAGCCACCGCCATCAGGACCACAGAAAAATACTTCTTATAATTAAAGAAGCGTGATCCTGATCGTGGGGGCTGCTGGACCCTAACATGTTTACCATCGACTGCACCTATGCAGTTTGGGAAATTGGCCACAGACTGAAAGCCTGCTGCAACCTGCAGCCAAGTCTCCTCGGTTGGGGAAGGCATCACTATAGGCTGCAACTTCTGCCAGATGACGGTACATGTGCACCTCACAATGTTAGAGATGGTAGATTTACCAACTCTAAATTGGAGGTGCAGGGATGTATAGCTCTCTCCTGTGGCCAAAAATCTGCAAAGAAACAAAAAAGAAAATTAGAAGTGTCACACAAAAAGGTAATTACAACATGTCACAAGTAAAGCCGCTATAATATGCGTCCAGCACCATTCAATAATGATGGCATTAACACCCAGCACAACACAAAGGGTGTAAAAAATTTAAATAAAAAGCCTGATGGGACATGTGCACACACGCATGCGAGATATGACCGAGTGTTGCATGGTAATCCCCGGACCTGCTGCATGCACTCCGTTGTGGATCGTGCGGCTCCATGTATTGGTATGTGGGTGCACACTCCGCTCCAGAGTGCAGGCGGCAGGGCCGGGGATTACCATCCAACACTCGCCCGTATCTCACGTGTGTGTGTGTATGTGTGCCCCCTGTCCAACAGGAGGACTGGGTGGGTTTAATCACACATACTGGACACAGAGACGTGTAAAATAGAGACCTAACTACATTCCCCCCTGAAAAATTGTTACTTACCGCAAGGTGATGAGCAGCCTTTCCTCAGCAGAGATGGACTTCCTCATCACTGTGTCTTGCCGTGTTAAATGGGGTGCCAGAATGGTAAGCAGTCTGTCAAATGCCATAATTGGTAACCGACAAAACGATATAAATTTTTCAGGATATCTGAAAAATTAAAAAGAAACACAAAAAAGGGTTACTTCACAAGTATTGCTAGCAAAAAAATGTAAATTAGTCATTCAATATATTTCTACTTACCTCCTCAAATCATTGTACAGCACATAAAAGTGCCCCTTCTCCGTTCGGTCTGCTACAAGCGGGTGCACCCACATTCGTTTATGCGCACGTCTTCTCTGCCGCCGCAGCCTCTAAAATAAAAAAATAAAATAATATTTTGTAAACACAACAATTAGAAAAATATATCCAACATGCCTGGAAAACAATGTGGATTATGTAAGGGTACGTGTCCACATTCAGGAAGGCCCACCCCCTTCTGGGACGCAATGATGCCAGATGTGTTCATTGTACAAATCCGGCATCATCGCACCCCACGCATAGGGCCCTGTTTTATTCATTGCGGAGACGCAGCTTCTCAACAATGAACACGGACATGCTGTGATCAGAAATGACACGCAGCATGTCCGGAGTCGCAGGGCTGACGGATGACACACAGTGGACACGTGTTTTCATGAAATCACCTCCACTATGCTGTTACATGTGGACGCTGCATGTTTGGCGCTGCGGCCACACGCAGCGCCAAACATACAGTGTTTCCAGAACGTGGACATGTACCCATAACCCAATATATAAAACAAACAGACATCTGCTTACCTGACGTGCATGTTGATTCAGAATTAGAAGCATCAAACCAAGGATCGCAATCTGGTGTGGCGTGCGGAGCTGGATCCGCGGGCTGTCATCTGGCCTACGCTCAGCACGTCCACTCATTTTGATGTGTAAGTTCCAAAATGGAGGATGGAAGAAGAAAAGGATTGGACAAGGAAATGACATCATTTTCCCCCCCCCCCCAAATGCAGTAAGCTTTATTTGTGTCAAACACAGACAATCTGCAGAGAAAACTGCATCAAAAAACGCACTAAAAACCGCATCCAAAAACGCATCCAAAAACGCACCAAAAACGCACCAAAAACGCACCAAAAACGCACCTGCGTTTTCTGCCAAGAGCTGCGGTTTTAGTCCTGAAAAAAAAAGGATTGAAATCAGGATCGTGTGAACATACCCTTATTGCTCCCACTGTTGATTTCTTCACTCCAAGCTGGTTGGCTATTGCAGATTCAGTCTTCCCAGCCTGGTGCAGGGCTACAATTTTCTTTCTGGTGTCCTTTGACAGCTCTTTGGTCTTCACCATAGTGGAGTTTGGAGTCAGACTGTTTGAGGGTGTGCACAGGTGTCTTTTTATACTGATAACAAGTTTAAACAGGTGCCATTACTACAGGTAATGAGTGGAGGAAAGAGGAGACTCTTAAAGAAGAAGTTACAGGTCTGTGAGAGCCAGAAATCTTGATTGTTTGTTTCTGACCAAATACTTATTTTCCACCATAATATGCAAATAAAATGATAAAAAAACAGACAATGTGATTTTCTGGATTTTTTTTTCTCAGTTTGTCTCCCATAGTTGAGGTCTACCTATGATGTAAATTACAGACGCCTCTCATCTTTTTAAGTGGTGGAACTTGCACTATTGCTGACTCACTAAATACTTTTTTGCCCCACTGTATATATATATATATATATATATATATATATATATATATAGATATATATAGATATATATGTATATATATAGATATATACACACAGACACACACACATACACACCGTAAATACTCGAGGATAAGCAGAGATTTTAAGCCCAGTTTTTCAAGCTGAAAGTGCCCCTCTTGGCTAATACTCGAGTCATTGTCCCAGGGGGTCGGCGGGGGAGGGGGAGCAGCTTGAGTGGCGGCTGTCATATCATACTCCTGATGCAGTCTCTGCACTTCCCCCTGCATCTCAGATGGTCTGCGGCGCCACCAGCTCTTCCTGTGTTCAGCGGTCACGTGGTACCGCTCATTAAAGTAATGAATATGGACACGCCTCCACTCCCATAGGCGTTAAGAGCATATTCATTACTTTAATGAGCGGTGCCACGTGACCGCTGATCACAGGTACAAGCTGCAGGCACCGGAGACTCCATCAGAGAAGCAGGGACTTGCAGAGACCGTGTCGGGAGGAGGTGAGTATGATGGGGGAGGATGAGCCATGTGATATTCACCTGTCTCCATTCCACCATCGCGCTGTGTCTTCCGAGTCCTCTGGCTGTGATGCTCAGGTCAGCGTAAGCGATGACGTGTTCAGTGCGTGCCCTCTGCCTGAACAGTCACTGCAGAGACCCGGAAGATACAGCGGCGTGCGGCGGTAGAATGGGGACAGGTGAATATCGCAAGTGCCAGGGGCCTGGGCCAGCGGCGATACCGGCACCTGGCCCCCATAGAGCGCCGGTGTCCCCGCCTGCTCAGAACACTGGCACCTTGCTCCCAGCAACGGGAGGAGGTGAGCATGTCATTTTTTTTTTTTTAAATCGCAGCAGCATATGGTGCATATTATTCTATGGAGCATCTTATGGGGCCATCAACCTTTATGGAGCAGCATATGGGGCATATTATTCTATGGAGCATCTTATGGGGGCATGAACCTTTATGGAGCAGCATATGGGGCATATTATTCTATGGAGCATCTTATGCGGCCATTATTAACCTTTTATGCAGCATTATATGGGGCATATTTTAATATGGAGCATCTTATGGGGCCATTATTAACCTTTGTGCAGCATTGTTTGGGGCATACTTTTTGAATGGAGCATCTTATGGGGTCCATTATGAACTGTATGGAGCATTATATGGGGCTCCTGATTCCACATGGATATTAAAAAAACTTTTAACCTACTGATGTCTCAATTAAATTTACTTTTATTGGCATCTATTATTTTTGAAATTTACCAGGAGCTTATGAATTTCCCACCCTAGGCTTATACTCGAGTCAATAAGTTTTCTCAGTTTTATAATATATATATATATATATATATATATATATATATATATATATATATATATATATATATATATATATATATATATATATATATATATATATATATATATACACACACACACACAGTATATATATATCTACTATATATTTGTCTAAGGGTCACTTCCGTCTTTCTGTCTGTCTGTAACGGAAATCCCAAATCGCTGATTGGTCGTGGCAAAACGGCCACGACCAATCAGCGACGGGCACAGTCAGGTGGCAAAATGGCCGCTCTTTACTTCCCGCAGTCAGTGCCCGCTCCATAATCCCCTCCAGTAAGCACTCACAAAGGGTTAATGGCAGCGGTAACGGAACGCGTTATGCCGCGGTGTAACGCACTCCGTTAACGCTGCTATTAACCTTGTGTGACCAACTTTTTACTATTGATGCTGCCTATGCAGCATCTATACTAAAAATAACTAATGTTAAAAACAAAAAAAACAAAAAATCTGCTATACTCACCTTCCGTTGTCCGCCGAGGTGCATGCGGCTGCCGACCGGCTTCCGTTCCCAGAGATGCATTGCGAAATTACCCAGAAGACTTAGTGGTCTCGCTATTATTTTTTTTAACAGGGATATTGTGCCCACACTGCTATATACTACGTGGGCTGTTTTACATACTGCGTGGCTGCTATATACTATGTGGCCAGTGTTAGATACTGCGTGGCCTTTGTTATATACTGCGTGGCCTGTGTTATATACTGCGTGGCCTGTGCTATATTCTACGTGGGCAGTGTTATATACTACGTGGGCAATGTTATATACTGCTTGGTACGTGGCCTGTGCTATATCCTATGAGGCTGCTATATACATACATACATATTCTAGAATACCCGATGCGTTAGAATCGGGCCATCATCTAGTGTGTGTGTATATATATATATATATATATATATATATATATATATATATATATATATATATACATACATATACATATATACACACTAAATGGTGGCCCGATTCTATCGCACCGGGTATTCTAGAATATGTATGCGTAGTGTATAACACAGCCCACGCAGTACATTGCGCAGCCCACGCAGTACATTGCGCAGCCCACATTGTACATTGCGCAGCCCACATTGTACATTGCGCAGCCCACATATATAGCAATATGGGTAATTTCACAATGCATCGCCGGGAACGGAAGATGGCGGCCGGCGCGAGTGGCCCGGCAGACTACGGAGGGTGAGTATAGCAGGTTTTTAGTTTTTTTATTATTTTTAACATTACATTTTTTGTACTATTGATGCTGCATAGGCAGCATCAATAGTAAAAAATTGGGGACACACAGGGTTAATAGCAGCGGTTACGGACTGCGTTACCTGCGGCATAACACGGTCCGTTACCGCTGGCATTAACCCTGTGTGAGCGGTGACCAGAGGGGAGTATGCGGGCGCCGGGCACTGAGTGCGGGGAGTAAGGAGCGGCCATTTTCTTCCGGACTGTGCGCGTTGCTGATTGGTCGTGGCAATGGTCGTGGGCCTTTTGCCACGACCAATCAGCGACTTGGATTCCATGACAGACATAGGCCGGGACCAATGAATATCCGTGACAGACAGAAAGACACACAGACAGGCAGACGGAAGTGACCCTTAGACAATTATATAGTATATATACAGTATATGAATTAGAGCAGCACAAAGAAAGAGTCCGGGTGCAGAGCCCCCCAGGAAAATACCAAACCTCAATTATAAAAATCCAGAAAAATTGGAGGCAGCACACAGTTTTGCAGTGAAAAGCAGCTATTTAATCAGCCCAGAAAGCGGGTTGGGACCATCAGTTGTGTTGAGCAGAAGTCTGGTGGATAAACAGCTGATAGTCCTACTGAATAGCCTGTTAGAATTTGTATTATGGCAAGAAAAAAGCAGCTAAGTAAAGAAAAACGAGTGGCCATCATTACTTTAAGAAATGAATCCAAATAGCTTTAAAGGGGCACCACGGATTGTGGGATCACACTCAGACCTGAAATACAACAATGCCACAAAAAAGAAGAGGAAAGACCAGGTCTATAAGCACAGGGATCACCACATTATATGTTAAACAAAACACAGCTTTATTCAAGAAACAATACAAGTAGCAAACCACATATATTTTAAAAACATTAAAAGAGGCACAAAACTGGCCATATACAAAAGCCCATAATAGGGCAAGTAGCCCACACAAAGCTCTTAGAACATGAACATATATAAAGTGACAAAATCACTGTGGCCAACCCCTATATGGACAGCATATCCTTGTAATATGGACTACACAAATAGAAAATAAAGCTGTGTTTTGTTTAACATATAATGTGGTGATCCCTGTGCTTATAGACCTGGTCTTTCCTCTTCTATTTTGTGTTACTTTAAGAAATGAAGGTCAGTCAGTCCGAAAAATTGGAAAAACTTTGAAAGTGTCCCAAGTGCAGTGGCAAAAACCATCAAGCGCTACAAAGAAACTAGCTCACATGAGGACCGCCCCAGGAAAGGAAGACCAAGAGTCACCTCTGCTTCTGAGGATACGTTTATCAAAGTCACCAGCCTCAGAAATCGCAGGTTAACAGCAGCTCAGATTAGAGACCAGGTCAATGCCACACACAGTTCCAGCAGCAGACATCTCTACAACAACTGTTAAGAGGAGACTTTGTGCAGCAAGCCTTCATGGTAAAATAGCTGCTAGGAAACAGGACAGGCAACAAGCAGAAGAGACTTGTTTGGGCTAGAGAAGACAAGGAATGGACATTAGACCAGTGGAAATCTGTGCTTTGGTCTGAGTCCAAATTTGAGATCTTTGGTTCCAACCACCATGTCTTTGTGCGAAAAGGTGAACGGATGGACTCTACATGCCTGGTTCCCACCGTGAAGCATAGAGGAGGTGGTGTGATGGTGTGGGGGTGCTTTGCTAATGACACTGTTGGGGATTTATTCAAAATTGAAGGCATACTGAACCAGCATGGCTACCACAGCATCTTGCAGCGGCATGCTATTCTATCTGGTTTGCGTTTAAATAGACCATCATTTATTTTTCAACAGGACAATGACCCCAAACACACCTCCAGGCTGTGTAAGGGCTATTTGACCAAGAAGGAGAGTCACCAGACCTGATCGAGATGTTTTGGAGTGAGCTGGACCGCAGAGTGAAGGCAAAAGGGCCAATAAGTGCTAAGCATCTCTGGGAACTCCTTCAAGATTGTTGGAAGACTATTCCCGGTGACTACCTCTTGATGCTCATCAAGAGAATGCCAAGAGTGTGCAAAGCAGTCATCAAAGAAAAAGGTGGCTACTTTGAAGAACCTAGAATATAAGACATAACAAAAAGTGTGAAACAACTGAAATTAAGTATATAATTCCACATGTGTTAATTCATAGTTTTGATGCCTTCAGTGAGAATGTACAATTTTCATAGTCATGGAAATACAGAAAAATCTTTTAATGAGAAGATGTGTCCAAACGTTTGGTCTGTACTGTACATGCACACACGCACTACAAGTCAAAAGGTGGCCTAGTTAGGGGCCCACTCAGAAGCTTCGCCCCCCCCCCCCCGAACCAAAACCCTAGCTACGCCTCTGGCATCCGAGGATGAGGATTGTGGCCCAGGAGATCGCAGTATGCGTAAGCACTGAACGCATGCCGCGATCTCCGGCACAACAACTTATCTATCCAGTACTGTTGCAGGGTCTCTTCGGGCCGGAGGGTGGGACAGGAATCTTCCGTCGGAAATGGCGCATGTGTATAGCGCACTTCAGGATCCATTTTGTAAGTTACGAATCCGGGGATGAGGATTTTGGTGCCGGAATCGGCTCCTGCATAGTCCGCACTTTCTGGCGCCATTTTTATACTGAACCTATATAGAAAATACGTCAGAAGAGCAATCCAGCCATATTCTACTGAATATATATAGAAAATACGTCAGCGCAGCAAGCCAGTGACTTTTTACTGCACATGACAGATTGGGGGCGCAGGATGGGAGCAGCATGACAGGATGGGGAAACAGGATGAGAGCACCACATGACAGGATGGAGATGCAGGATGAGAGCACCACATGACAGGATGGGGCACAGAATTGGAGTAGCACATGACAAGATGGGGCAGCACATACCAGAATTGTGGCGCAGGATGGGAGCACATGACAGGATGAGGACACAGAAAGAGAGTAGCACATGACAAGATGGAGGTGCACAAAATAGGATGAGGGCGCAAGATGGGGCTGCACATGACAGGAAGGGGGCGCAAGATGGTAGCAGCACATGACAGAATGGGGGCGCAGGATTGAAGCATAAATGCTCGCCACCCGGGCGTAGAACGGGTTCAATAGCTAGTATATATATCCTTGTCGCCATAAAAGGAGGGCGGCCCAGACACATTTATTGCACAGGGGCCCCAAGCTGTCACTGTCCGCCCCTAAGCTCACCAATACAAGTCAATGCAGTTTGATTACCGTGGACTAAGTCAATGGAGAAGTTGGAGGAAGTAAAGGGAACCTGTCAGCAGGATTGTGCATAGTATGCTACAGATAGTCAGGTCAGCGCCGTGATACTGAATACAATGTTACCTTGGTTCATGAAATCCATCTTGTGGTTGTCGTTTAATCTTTATTTTCATTTTGTAGTTAATGATATGCTCGTGCTCCTGGGGCCTGTCTTTATGTGGTGCTCTCATTAGGTATTCATAATGCTGACTGCTGACCAGTCACTGATCCCTCAGTGACCTGCCCCCTAGTTTGCATAATGAACATCTATACATACTGAAGAAGAAAATAAAAAAAACCCTTCTGCAGGCAGGTGCCATCCATGACACCAGCGTTGCAGCATAATCGCATGTTTAGCGTCCTAGTCACCACTGTTCTTGATGTTATTGTGCAAGTGCAAAAAAAGTAATAATAATTTGAAAATGGTGCCTGCCACCCCTGCACAGTAGCAGCTATTAGCGTGTATAGAGATCCAATAGCTGCTATTGCGCAGGCACCATCTTGTGTCACGGGGAGACTAGGTGGGCGAGAGCTAATAACCCGGGCCCCTGCAATTTCCCTCAGACTAGGGAAATGCTGACTGACCCTCTACCTGAAGTTTACACTGATGGTGTGCATGTCCAGGCCTCGAACCTCACCCTGCCTCCTGTTACAACCCTAGGCTGAAAACCTCTGCCCTCCACCTGGTGAATGCAATACACCAATACCCACAGTTAGCACAGACAAGGATAAAGGAAAATATACACCACGCCGCAGTCACTCAGGAATACACTATAAATGTGCAGGGCAAAATAAACACAAATATAGGAAGGAGTAAATAAGACAAAGGAAAATACACCACCAGCAACGATTCTCCAACAACCAGCTCTCCACTCCAGACCGAGATAACAACGCAAGACAGAAGCTATAATCGGCGACGCCCAAATGATGAGGAAAGCTATTTAAAGGCAATGGGCATGGCCCAGCTTCCAATCCGAGGATCAGGTAAATTAACCCCGGAACAGCTAGACAAAATCTAGCCGACGCCAATGAGCAAATAGTGGTCAAAAGCGGAACTACCGCTGTCTGTCGGACGACCTGGTCTGAACGGCGTCCGACATGACAGTACCCCGCCTTCTACGAGGGACCCCAGGGCCCTCACGGCTTATAGGACCCGGCTTGTCCGGATGGCGACGATGAAAAAACCTGACCAGCCGATCAGCATGAACGTCCGAGGCTGGTACCCAGGACCTCTCCTCAGGCCCATAACCACGCCAGTGTACCAAATACTGTAAAGTGCGAAGCACTACACGAGAGTCAACCACCTTAGAGACTTCAAATTCCAGGTTACCATCCACCAAAACTGGAGGTGGCATAGGCGCCGCATCCACAGGACCCACCACCTTCTTCAGAAGAGACCTGTGGAACACGTTGTGTATCTTATACACCGTAGGGAGCTCCAGTCGGTATGCTACTGGGTTAATGACGGCGGTGACCCTAAATGGGCCAATAAACCTTGGACCCAATTTAAGGGATGGTATCTTGAGTCTTATGTTTTTTGTGGATAACCACACCCAGTCATCCACACTCAGGTCCGGACCTGGCACACGCCTACTGTCACCCACACGTTTGTACCTGGCACCCACACTCAACAGGTGCTGTTTAACTCTCCTCCAAACTGACAACAATTAAATCTCCTCCTAACTGGTCCTCCTCCGGAACGCCGGAAGAGCCCCTCTGACTCAAAGTACAAAATTGAGGATGTAGCCCGTAAACACAAAAAAACGGAGACTCCCCAGATGACTCCTGGCGGTGATTATTGATGGCAAACTCAGCCAAAGAAAGAAAGGTAGACCACTCCTCCTGGTTATCAGAGACAAAACAGCGTAGGTACTGTTCCAAATTTTGGTTCATACGCTCAGTCTGACCATTTGACTGAGGATGAAACGCCGAAGAATGGGACAACTTGATCCCCAGCCGTGAGCAAAATGCTTTCCAAAATTTTGCCACAAACTGAGACCCCCTATCAGACACGATGTCAGACGGAACCCCATGAAGTCTGACCACCTCCTGCACAAATACCTGAGCCAGAGTCTTAGCGTTAGGCAACGAAGGCAGACACAAAGTGCGACATTTTTGAAAACCGATCAACAATCACCAAGATGACCGTGTTCCCAGCTGAGGAGGGCAAATCAGTGATGAAATCCATGGAGATTTCCGTCCATGGCTTACTAAAGGTACCTCAAGAGGAAGTAGTGTGCCAACAGGACGGGAGCGGGGCGTCTTAGCCCTAGCGCACGTCGTACAAGCTGACACGTATGAGACCACGTCCTGTCGGATCTTGGGCCACCAAAACCGACGTGACACCAACTCCAAGGTACCTCTAACCCCTGGGTGGCCAGCCAGGACAGCATCATGATGCTCCGCCAAAACCTTTAAGCGGAGATGAAGCGGTACAAAAGATTTGTTGATGGGTAGCTCAGATGGTACCTCCTCCTGAGCCTCGGCAATCTCAGCCTCAACCTCGGTAGTGAGAGCCGAAACAACAACACCCTTTTGGAGGATGGGTACTGGATCCTCCCGAGGTTCTCCCCCCAGAAAACACCTGGACAGAGCATCCGTTTTAGTGTTTTTAGACCCCGGTCTGTAAGTGACAACAAAATTGAACCGCGTGAAAAACAATGCCCAGCGAGCCTGCCTGGGGGACAGACGCTTGGCTGACTCCAAATACAGCAGATTCTTATGATCGGTAATAACCGTAACCTGATGTACCGACCCCTCCAAGAAGTGTCGCCATTCCTCAAAGGCCAACTTAATAGCCAACAACTCCCTGTTGCCGATATCGTAGTTACATTCGGCGGACGACAGTTTCTTGGAGAAATAGGCGCACGGACGCAAACCACTCAAAGATGAGCCTTGAGATAGTACCGCCCCCACACCAACCTCAGACTCATCGACTTCCACAACAAAGGGTTTTGATACGTCTGGCTGCACAAGAATGGGGACTGAAACAAAACTGTTCTTAAGAAATTCAAATGCGCGCACAGCAGCCTCAGGCCAAACGGAGAAATTGGTACCCTTTTTAGTCATGTCAGTTAGCGGTTAAGCAATGATAGAAAAATCCTTGATAAATTTCCTATAGTAGTTAGAAAACCCAAGGAACCGCTGAAGTGCTTTCAGGTTATCAGGACGTTCCCAATGCAGCACCGCTTGCACCTTAGCGGCGTCCATTTTAAAACCAGAAGCAGACACAATATAACCCAAGAACGGCAACTCTTGAACAAAAAATACACATTTCTCAAGTTTAGCATACAGCTTATTCTCTCTGAGAAGCTGTAACACCTGCCTGACATGATCTAAATGAGCATCACGGTCGCAAGAATATATGAGAATGTCATCTAGGTACACGATAACAAATTTCCCCAAAACATGCGAGAACACATCATTGATAAAATGTTGGAACACTGCAGGTGCGTTAGTCAACCCAAATGGCATCACCAAATTTTCAAAATGACCCTCAGGGGTATTAAAAGCCGTCTTCCACTCATCACCTTGACGGACTCTTATGAGGTTGTACGCCCCCCTGAGGTCAAGCTTGGTAAACCACTTAGCACCTGCCACCTGGTTGAACAAGTCTGGTATCAGTGGCATAGGGTATGGATCACGAATAGTGTTGAGCATTCCGATACCGCAAGTATCGGGTATCGGCCGATACTTGCGGGTATCGGAATTCCGATACCGAGATCCGATACTTTTGTGGTATCGGGTATCGGTATCGAAACCACATTAATGTAAAAATGTGTAAAAGAGAGAATTAAAATAAAAAAATATTGCTATACTCACCTCTCCGACGCAGCCTGCACCTTACCGAGGGAAGCGGCAGCGTTCTTTGTTTAAAATTTGCGCTTTTCTTTCCTTTACGTGAAGTCCCGGCTTGTGATTGGTTGCGTCGCAGTCACATGGGCGACGCAACCAATCACAGCAAGCCGTGACGTAATTTCAGGTCCTTAAGGATTTTAAAATTACGTCCCGGCTTTGTGATCGTTTGCGTCGCAGTCACATGGGCGACGCAACCAATCACAGCAAGCCGTGACGTAATTTCAGGCCCTTAAGGATTTTAAAATTACGTCCCGGCTTTGTGATTGGTTGCGTCGCAGTCACATGGGCGACGCAACCAATCACAAGCCGTGACGTCACGGGAGGCTGGACACGCGCGCATTTTAAAATGCGCGCGTGTCCAGCCTCCCGGCTTGTGATTGGTTGACCGCGACGCAACCAATCACAAGCCGGGACGTCACGGGAGGCTGGACAAGCGCGCATTTTAAAATGCGCGCGTGTCCAGCCTCCCGGCTTGTGATTGGTTGACCGCGACGCAACCAATCACAAGCCGGGACGTCACGGGAGGCTGGACAAGCGCGCATTTTAAAATGCGCGCGTGTCCAGCCTCCCATGACGTCACGGCTTGTGATTGGTTGCGTCACCCATGTGACTGCGACGCAACCAATCACAAAGCCGGGACGTAATTTTAAAATCCTTAAGGGCCTGAAATTACGTCACGGCTTGCTGTGATTGGTTGCGTCGCCCATGTGACTGCGACGCAACCAATCACAAAGCCGGGACTTCACGTAAGGAAAGAAAAGCGCGAATTTTAAGCAAACAACGCTGCCGGTTCCCTCGGAGAGGTGAGTATAGCAATATTTTTTATTTTAATTCTTTCTTTTACACATTAATATGGTTCCCAGGGCCTGAAGGAGAGTTTCCTCTCCTTCAGACCCTGGGAACCATCAGGAATACCGTCCGATACTTGAGTCCCATTGACTTGTATTGGTATCGGGTATCGGTATCGGATTGGATCCGATACTTTGCCGGTATCGGCCGATACTTTCCGATACCGATACTTTCAAGTATCGGACGGTATCGCTCAACACTAATCACGAACCGTAATCTGGTTCAACTCCCTGAAATCCAAACACGGGCGTAATCCGTCATCTTTCTTCTTCACAAAGAAGAACCCTGCTGCCACCGGCGAGGATGACGGCCTGATGTGCCCTTTGCTCAAGCTTTCAGCAATATAATATTTTAACTCTTGTCTCTCCGGACCGGAGATGTTGAACATCCTTGCTTTAGGCAATTTGGCCCCTGGTTTAACCCCTTCATGACCCAGCCTATTTTGGCCTTAATGACCTTGCCGTTTTTTGCAATTCTGACCAGTGTCCCTTTATGAGGTAATAACTCAGGAACGCTTCAATGGATCCTAGCGATTCTGAGATTGTTTTTTCGTGACATATTGGGCTTCATGTTAGTGGTAAATTTAGGTCGATAATTTCTGAGTTTATTTGTGAAAAAAATGGAAATTTAGCGAAAATTTTGAAAATTTTGCAATTTTCACATTTTTAATTTTTATTCTGTTAAACCAGAGAGTTATGTGACACAAAATAGTTAATAAATAACATTTCCCACATGTCTACTTTACATCACCATAATTATGGAAACAAATTTTTTTTTTGCTAGGAAGTTATAAGGGTTAAAATTTGACCAGTGATTTTTCATTTTTACAACAAAATTTACAAAACCATTATTTTTAGGGACCACCTCACATTTGAAGTCAGTTTGAGGGTTCTATATGGCTGAAATTACCCCAAAGTGACACCATTCTAAAAACTGCACCCCTCAAGGTGCTCAAAACCACATTCAAGGTTTATTAACCCTTCAGGTGTTTCACAGCAGCAGAAGCAACATGGAAGGAATAAATTAACATTTAACTTTTTAGTCACAAAAATGATCTTTTCGCAACAATTTTTTTATTTTCCCAAGGGTAAAAGGAGAAACTGGACCACGAACGTTGTTGTCCAATTTGTCCTGAGTACGCTGATACCTCATATGTGGGGGTAAACCACTGTTTGGGCGCACGGCAGGGCTCGGAAGGGAAGGAGCGCCATTTGACTTTTTGAATGAAAAATTGGCTCCAATCTTTAGCGGACATCATGTCACGTTTGGAGAGCCCCCGTGTGCCTAAACATTGGAGCACCCCCACAAGTGACCCCATTTTGGAAACTAGACCCCCCAAGGAACTTATCTAGAAGCATAGTGAGCACTTTAAAGCCCCAGGTGCTTCACAAATTAATCAGTAAAAATGAAAAAGTACTTTTTTTTCGCAAAAAAATTATTTTAGCCTCAATTTTTTCATTTTCACATGGGCAACAGGATAAAATGGATCCTAAAATTTGTTGGACAATTTCTCCTGAGTACACCGATACCTCACATGTGGGGGTAAACCACTGTTTGGGTGCACGGCAAGGCTCGGAAGGGAAGGCGCGCCATTTGACTTTTTGAATGGAAAATTAGCTCCAATCGTTAGCGGACACCATGTCGCGTTTGGAGAGCCCCTGTGTGCCTAAACATTGGAGCTCCCCTACAAGTGACCCCATTTTGGAAACTAGACCCCCCAAGGAACTAATCTAGATGCATAGTGAGCACTTAAAACCCCCAGGTGCTTCACAGAAGTTTATAACGCAGAGCCATGAAAATAAAAAAATATTTTTCTTTCCTCAAAAATGATCTTTTCGCAACAATTTTTTTATTTTCCCAAGGGTAATAGGAGAAATTGGACCCCAAATGTTGTTGTCCAGTTTGTCCTGAGTACGATGATACCCCATATGTGGGGGTAAACCACTGTTTGGGCGCACGGCAGGGCTCGGAAGGGAAGTAGTGACGATTTGGAATGCAGACTTTGATGGAATGGTCTGCGGGCATCATGTTACGTTTGCAGAGCCCCTGATGTGCCTAAACATTGGAGCTCCCGCACAAGTGACCCCATTTTGGAAACTAGACCTCCCAAGGAACTAATCTAGATTCATAGTGAGCACTTTGAACCCCCAAGTGCTTCACAGAAGTTTATAACGCAGAGCCGTGAAAATAATAAATGTGTTTTCTTTCCTCAAAAATATTTTTTTAGCCCAGAATTTTTTAATTTTCCCAAGGGTAACAGGAGAAATTTGACCACAAAAGTTGTTGTCAAGTTTGTCCTGAGTACGATGATACCCCATATGTGGGAGTAAACCACTGTTTGGGCACATGCCGGGGCTCGGAAGGGAAGTAGTGACGATTTGGAATGCAGACTTTGATGGAATGGTCTGCGGGCATCATGTTACGTTTGCAGAGCCCCTGATGTGCCTAAACAGTAGAAACCCCCCACAAGTGACCCCATTTTGGAAACTAGACCCCCAAGGGAACTTATCTAGATGTGTGGTGAGCACTTTGAACCCCCAAGTGCTTCACAGAAATTTATAACGCAGAGCCGTGAAAATAATAAATCATTTTTCTGTCCTCAAAAAAGATGTTTTAGCAAGCAATTTTTTATTTTCACAAGGGTAGCAGGAGAAATTGGACCCCAATATTTGTTGCCCAGTTTGTTGTGAGTACGCTGGTACCCCATATGTGGGGGTAAACCACTGTTTGGGCGCACGTCAGGGCTCGGAAGGGAAGTAGTGACATTTGAAATGCAGACTTTGATGGAATGGTCTGCGGGCGTCACGTTGCATTTGCAGAGCCCCTGATGTGCCTAAACAGTAGAAACACCCCATAAGTGACCCGATTTTGGAAACTAGACCCCCCAAAGAACTTATCTAGATGTGTGGTGAGCACGTTCAACCCCCAAGTGCTTCACAGAAGTTTACAACGCAGAGCCGTGAAAATAAAAAATAATTGTTCTTTCCTCAAAAATTATGTTTTAGCAAGTAATTTTTTATTTTTGCAAGGGTAATAGGAGAAATTGGACCCCAACAGTTGTTGCCCAGTTTGTCCTGAGTACACTGGTTCCACTTATGTGGGGGTAAACCACTGTTTGGGCGCACGTCGGGGCTTGGAAGGGAGGGAGCACCATTTGACTTTTTGAAAGCAAGATTGGCTGGAATCAATGGTGGTGCCATGTTGCGTTTGGAGACCCCTGATGTGCCCAAACAGTGGAAACCCCTCAATTCTAACTTCAACACTAACCCCAACACACCCCTAACCCTATTCCCAACTGTAGCCCTAACCCTAATCACAACCCTAACCCCAACACACCCGTAACCCTAATCCAAACCCTAACCCTAATCCCAACCCTAACCCTAATCCCAACCCTAACCACAACTGTAACCCCAACACACTCCTAACCCTATCCGTAACCCTAACCACAAGCCTAATCTTAACCCTATTTCCAACCCTAGCCCTAATTCCAACCCTAACTCTAATTCCAACCCTAACCCTAAGGCTATGTGCCCACGTTGCGGATTCGTGTGAGATTTTTCCGCACGATTTTTGAAAAATCTGCAGGTAAAAGGCACTGCGTTTTACCTGCAGATTTACAGCGGATTTCCAGTGTTTTTTTTGTGCAAATTTCACCTGCGGATTCCTATTGAGGAACCAGTGTAAAACGCTGCGGAAACCGCACAAAGAATTGACATGCTGCAGAAAATACAATGCAGCGTTTCCGCATGGAATTTTCCGCACCATGGGCACAGCGGATTTGGTTTTCCATAGGTGTACATGGTACTGTAAACCTGATGGAAAACTGCTACGAATTCGCAGCAGCCAATCCGCTGCGGATCCGCGGCCAATCTGCTGCGGATCCGCAGCCAAATCCGCACTGTGTGCACATGCCCTAACCCTACCCCTAACCCTACCCCTAACCCTAACCCTTGTTCTAACCCTAGTTCTAACCCTAACCCTAGTGGAAAAAGAAAAAAAATGTTTTTCTTTTTTTTATTATTTTGCCTACCTATGGAGGTGATAAGGGGGGGGGGGGTCATTTACTATTTTTTTTATTTTGATCACTGTGAGGTTTTATCACAGTGATCAAAATGTACATGGAACGAATCTGCCGACTGGCAGATTCGGCGGGCGCACTGCGCATGCGCCCGCCATCTTGGAAGATGGCGGCTCCCAGCGAGGAGACGTACGGACACCGGGAGGATCGGTAAGTATGAAGGGGTGGTGGGGGGGTGGATTGGAGCACAGGGGGGCGGATCAGAGCAAGGAGGGAGCGGACAGGAGGACGGGGGAGCGGGCAGGCGGACGGAGGGGACCGGACCACATAACGGAGGACTGGGGGGGCGATTGGTGGCGGTGGGGGGCAGATCAGGTTTTCCAGCCATGGCCGATGATATTGTAGCATCGGCCATGGCTGGATTGTAATATTTCACCGTTTTTTGGGGTGAAATATTACAAATCGCTCTGATTGGCAGTTTCACTTTCAACAGCCAATGAGAGCGATCGTAGCCACGAGGGGGTGAAGCCACCCCCCCTGGGCTGAAGCACCACTCCCCCTGTCCCTGCAGATCGGGTGAAATTGGAGTTAACCCTTTCAGCCGATCTGCAGGGACGCAATCATTCCATGACGCATACGCTGCGTCACAGGTCGGATTGGCACCGACTTTCATGACGCAGCGTATGCGTCAAAGGTCGGGAAGGGGTTAAACGTGATAGAACAGTCATAGGGACGATGTGGCGGCAACTCTGAACAACCCTTCTCAGAGAACACATCCACAAAATCCAGAAGTGACTCCGGAACGCTTGAAGTCACCGCAGCCACACATGTGGCCAGGCAATTCTCCTGGCAGAACTCGCTCCACTGAATTATGTCCTGAGTTTTCCAGTCAATTACCGGGTTGTGCATAGACAACCAAGGAAAACCCAAAACCACCTGAGCAGGAAGATTCCTGAGCACCTTACCAGTAACCCGTTCGGAATGTAGAACCCCAATGTGGAGTTTCACCTCAGCCACAAATTCAGTAATCTCCCCCTGAGAGAGAGGAGCAGCATTGATGGTGACCACACGGATAGGATGAGGCAGTTTCTCAACACTAAAACCTGCTGTGCGCGCAAACTCCTCACCAATGAGATTTGTGGCTGAACCACTATCCACAAAAACAGTAATTGGCAGCTCACTGCCAGCGATAAAAACCTTAGCAGGGAGCATGCATTGAGAAACCAACACGGAGGATATACATAAGCTCAGATTGGTCTCCTCCACACCCTCTGAGCTCAGAAGTTTTCCGCCGTTGCGTTTTTCTTAGTCAGCAAGGACAGATGTTAATAAAATGACCAATTTTACCACAGTAAAAACAGGCTCCCTGCTTCCTGATCTCTGGGGCTCGACGCTTTACATGTGACACCCCTGTGATTTGCATAGCCTCCGTGGGCTCACCTGCAGCAACCTCACGTGTACTTAAACCTTCACCCACAGGCGGTGTCTCATGCTCCCCCTGACGCAGACGGCGATCAATGCGGACAACCAGACTCATAGCGGAATCTAGAGAAGCAGGAGTCTAGTACATCAGAAGGGCTTTTTTAAACCCCATGAATAAACTGACTCCGCAATGCTGGATCATTCCATTGGGTATCGATCACCCAGCGGCAGAATTCAGAACAGTAATCCTCTGCTACTCGCTCCCCCTGGCGAATAGAGCGTATCTTAGATTCTGCCAGAGCCATTCTGTCAGGTTCATCGTAGATTTTCCCAAGAGAGGAAAAAAAACTCTCCACAGAGTCAAATGCAGCAGAATCAGATGGCAAAGAAAACGCCCATGCTTGGGGATCCCCACTTAACAATGACAACACCAGGCCCACACGCTGAGCCTCATTACCCGAGGAGATCGGGCGCATGCGGAAATATAGTTTGCAAGCTTCACGAAAAGAAACAAATTTACTGCGTTCCCCAGCAAATTTTTCAGGCAAAGGAAATTTAGGCTCAGCAACTCTTTCTGTCGCTCTAGCTTGCACATTAGATACTGCTAGTCCCTGTTGTTGTACTGCCCCCCTCAACTCCGTGACCTGTAGGGACAGTGCCTCCAACTGGCGGGTTATGGAAGTCATGGGATCCATGACAAAACACACAAAAAAAAGAAACCCTTTTTTTTTTTTGTTGGGCCGATTATAATGTCACGGGGAGACTAGGTGGGCGAGAGCTAATAACCCGGGCCCCTGCAATTTCCCTCAGACTAGGGAAATGCTGACTGACCCTCTACCTGAAGTTTACACTGATGGTGTGCATGTCCAGGCCTCGAACCTCACCCTGCCTCCTGTTACAACCCTAGGCTGAAAACCTCTGCCCTCCACCCGGTGAATGCAATACACCAATACCCACAGTTAGCACAGACAAGGATAAAGGAAAATATACACCACGCCGCAGTCACTCAGGAATACACTATAAATGTGCAGGGCAAAATTAACACAAATATAGGAAGGAGTAAATAAGACAAAGGAAAATACACCACCAGCAACGATTCTCCAACAACCAGCTCTCCACTCCAGACCGAGATAACAACACAAGACAGAAGCTATAATCGGCGACGCCCAAATGATGAGGAAAGCTATTTAAAGGCAATGGGCATGGCCCAGCTTCCAATCCGAGGATCAGGTAAATTAGCCCCGGAACAGCTAGACAAAATCTAGCCGACGCCAATGAGCAAATAGTGGTCAAAAGCGGAACTACCGCTGTCTGTTGGACAACCTGGTCTGAACGGCGTCCGACATGACATCTTGCTGGAGAAGAAAAAAAATGTCCTCCTCCAAGATGGCACTGCCCACGCCTGCGCAGTAACAGCTCTCAGATATCTCAGATAGATAGATACTGTAGATCAGTGTTCCCCAAGTCCGGTCCTCAAGAGCCACCAACAGGTCATGTTTTCAGGATTTCCTTAGTATTGCACAGGTGATAATTGCATCACCTGGACAGGCTAGCATTCAATGAGCTGTGCAATACTAAGGATATCCTCAAAACATGACCTGTTGGTGGCTCTTGAGGACCGGACTTGGGGAACACTGCTGTAGATGGAGAGATAGATAGATAGATAGATAGATAGATAGATAGATAGATAGATAGATAGATAGATATTTGATTTACCAATACACTGTGTGCAGAATTATTAGGCAAGTTGTATTTTGATCACATGAAACTTTTTATACATGTTGTCCTAATCCAAGCTGTTCAGGCTTGAGAGCCAACTACCAATTAAGTAAATCAGGTGATGTGCATATCTGTAATGAGGAGAGGTGTTGTCTAATGACATCAAAACCCTATATAATGTGTGCTTAATTATTAGGCAACTTCCTTTTCTTTGGAAAAATGGGTCAGAAGAGAGATTTGACGTGCTCTGAAAAGTCCCAAAATTGTGAGATGTCTTGCAGAGGGATGCAGCAGTCTTGAAATTGCCAAACTTTTGAAGCGTGATCACCGAACTATCAAGCGTTTCATGGCAAATAGCCAACAGGGTGGCAAGAAGCGTGTTGGGCAAAAAAGGCACAAAATAACTGCCCATGAATTGAGGAAAATCAAGCGTGAAGCTGCCAAGATGCCATTTGCCACCAGTTTTGCCATATTTCAGAGCTGCAACGTTACAGGAGTAACAAAAATCACAAGGTATACGATACTCAGGGACATGGCCAAGGTAAGGAAGGCTGAAAAACGACCACCTTTGAACAAGAAACATAAGATAAAACCTCAAGACTGGTCTAAGAAATATCTTAAGACTGACTTTTCAAAGGTTTTATGGACTGATGAAATGAGAGTGACTCTTGATGGGCCAGATGGAAGGGCCATAGGCTGGATCAGTAAAGGGCAGAGAGCTACACTCCTACTCAGATGCCAGCAAGGTGGAGGTGGGGTACTGCTATGGGCTTGTATCATCAAAGATGAACTTGTGGGACCTTTTCGGGTTGAGGATGGAGTGAAGCTCAACTCCCAGACCTACTGCCAGTTTCTGGAAGACAACTTCTTCAAGCAGTGGTACAAGAAGAAGTCGGTATCGTTCAAGAAAAACATGATTTTTATGCAGGACAATGCTCCATCACATGCCTCCAATTACTCCACAGCGTGGCTGGCCAGTAAAGGTCTCAAAGAAGAAGAAAAAATAATGACATGGCCTCCTTGTTCACCTGATCGGAACCCCATAGAGAACCTGTGGTCCCTCATAAAATGTGAGATCTACAGGGAGGGAAAACAGTACACCTCTCGGAACAGTGTGTGGGAGGCTGTGGTGGCTGCTGCACGCAATGTTGATCGTAAACAGATCAAGCAACTCACAGAATCTATGGATGAAAGGCTGTTGAGTGTCATCATAAAGAAAGGTGGTGTCAGGACTCTGAACATTTTGATTACCTTTTG
Organism: Ranitomeya variabilis; assembly: GCF_051348905.1. NCBI lineage: Eukaryota > Metazoa > Chordata > Amphibia > Anura > Dendrobatidae > Ranitomeya > Ranitomeya variabilis. The sequence goes on along the minus strand of NC_135237.1, from coordinate 247,845,655 downwards.
TGCATTACTGCCCTTTTCCAAGATAGCGTCTTTGGTCTCATGTGCACTGTGTCTTCCTGCTATATAACTCCACCCCAGCCTTTAGTCTGTGCTACAGTATTCTGCCTTGCATCCAGCTCCTGACGACTCCCTGGCTTTGCATCTGCACCTGCTCCTGTGAACCTGTGTGGAGATCCTGCTACTCAGCCCTGAGTTTCTGCTGCATACATCGGTTTCCAGTAATCCTCCATCTGGATGCTTGTGTTTCCATCTGCATTTGCTGGACATGTAAGCTGTTGCTGCTCTGCTTAAACCTGAGACTTTTACCCAGGCCTCCCTGGTTGTGCTAAGATATTATTTGAACTGCCTTATAAGCATATGTATCTGTGTTTGGACTACCAAGGACTTATTCGTGTCAAGTATCCTCAAGAATAATTGTGCTTCATAGACTTTATGCGTGATTGCATTTTCCTCTGAAGTTTCCTATAGACTGTTAAGCTGCGTTTAATATTTACACCAAGTGTTGTGGACTTGAGTTTCTCTCTGCACCTGTTTGAAGCACCGTGTGACAATATTGACTTTACCACTTATAAAACTGTGTCCTGTAGTTGTCTTGTTCCATGCAAAGAGTCTCCTGAGTTATCCCTTATAATCTTTACAGGTGGCTATATTGGTCGCTAATTTTGGAGGGTTTTGTTTTTGCATGTCAAAAATGTTTTCTAATTTCTAAATTTTGTGCAGTTATATTGGTTTACCTGGTGAAAATAAACAAGTGAGATGGGAATATATTTGGTTTTTATTAAGTTGCCTAATAATTCTGCACAGTAATAGTTACAAGCACAAACAGATATCCTCCTAAGATAGCCAAATCTTTAAAAAAATAACACTCCAACTTCCAAAAATATTAACCTTTGATATTTATAAGTCTTTTGGGTTGAGAACATAGTTGTTGATCAATAATAAAAAATAATCCTCTAAAATACAACTTGCCTAATAAATCTGCACACAGTGTATTTTGGCACACAATTATGGCAAAAGCATGCCAACCAATAGGTGGAGTACACAGACTAACTTAGTACACAGACTGGCTTAACTGCACTTCAAATTTATGTGCCCTAGATTGATCAAACAGCAAACAACATAACACTAAAATAATAAAAACGTTAATAAAGTAGCAGACAGGACACAAAGGTATCACATACAAAATAATGCGTTCAGATCAGCCTTCTACTTACAAATAGTTCATAGAAACAGAAGCAAAAATGAAATGTAGTAATGTCATTAAAAAAAAAAAATTACCTTGTTTGATCCTGCTGTAGAGTGTTTGGATCTGGTATAAAAAATCGTACTCTTAAGATCAGATTACAAGGAAAACCTCCTGGAATAAAGATACAGAGCAAGAAAACAGATTCAATAGACTTAAGCATATGATGTGACGACAGTTATTGATAAATGGAAAAAAATTTTAGCACAACCCAAAAATGTCTGCCAGGCTAAGGACCGATGTAACTCACCCTTCAGTTGTTTTCGTATTGGTTTGTTGGGTTCTAACCATCTCTGGAAAAAGGAAGAAAAAAAGATTTCACATATTATAATATATAAATAAAAATATTCAAAGCCAATAAGTTGAAACATTCATCATTCGAATGTCTATATATTTTTCAGGAAAGTTAATGCATGATTATTATACCACCCCAAATCCAAAACAATTGTAGCGCTCTGTAAAATGTAAAGAACACAAGACTGCAATGATTTGGAAATCTCCATATCCATATTTTATTTACAACGGAATACAGAACACATATCATGTGTCTTAGGATACACAGAGACTGCTATACACACAGACACATCACATAGAATACGTTGAGACTGCTGTATATACAGCACATAGTACACAATGAGGTTCTGCTACATCACTTAGCATATACAGTGACTCTGCTGTATATATCGAATAGGATAAACTGAGACTGCTGTAAATACATCACATTTGATTCACTGAGACAGCTGTATACACATCTCACAGAAGACACTGAAACTGTTATATACACATTATATGGGATACATAGACTGCTGTATATACAACTTATAAGGCACACTGACGTTGATATATACATCACAAGGCAGGTGCCGAATCACGCTTACACTGCCCACAACAAATTTTCTAGCATTGGCCATTGTGGAAGTTAGTCCAGAATGTGTGTGTTCTGAAGCAAAATTAAAGGGCTTGCTGGATGGAAAATAGGTCCCAAGCACTGTGACCCACCATTATTTTGCCTGTGGGCTGAACCAAATTATACCACAGGCTATATAGGGCCCATGACTTTTGATGGTGGGATATTCAAAGTATTTGTATTTTTAAACACAGTTGTTCACACATTGGTGAACTTCTTTGCTTTGACAGACTCTGCCTCTTTAACATGCTCTTTTCATTACTACCACTTACTTTTCAAGTGTTTTGTTAACCCTATCTCTCTTTTGACATGTGTTACAGGATATTAATGCTAAATTATGAACACCCCATAGTAATTTAACATATACTTTTCTGACTGTGCTGTTGCAGTTTTTCAGATTTTTCCCTATAAAGCTGCATTCACAATGTGACAGCACTGCAGTTTTTCTTTGCTGCTATTGCAATGACAACTAAATTGTTTTGTCATGATTTTCAAAAATTGCAATTAAATATGCTACCGTCCTATAGCGATATCGGCAAAAAAGTGTAACACAGACATGTACTAGCGTTAAGAGACAGGGGTGCATTAAATGAAACCTGTCACTCCCAAAATCGATGGTGAGCTAAGCCCACCGGCATCAGGGGCTTATCTACAGCATTCTGTAATGCTGTAGAAAAGCCCCCGATGTATCCTGAAAGATGAGAAAAAGAGGTTATATTATACTCACCTGGGTGGGCGGTTCGATCCGATGGGCGTCGCGGTCCGGTCCGGGGCCTCCCATCTTCTTAGGATGACGTCCTCTTCTTGTCTTCACGCTGGGGCTCCGATGCAGGTGTACTTTTTCTGCCCTGTTGAGTGCAGAGTAAAGTACTGCAGTGCACAGATGCCGGGCCTCTCTGACCCTTCCCGGCGCCTGCGCACTGCAGTACTTTGCTCTGCCCTCAACAGGGCAGAAAAAGTACACCTGCGCCAAAGCCCCAGCGTGAAGACAAGAAGAGGACGTCATCGTAATTAAATGGGAGGCCCCGGACCGGACCGCGACGCCCATCGGACCGGACCGCAGCGGGACCGCCCCTGGGTGAGTCTAATCTAAGCTCTTTTTCTCATCTTTTAGGATACATTGGGGGCTTATCTACAGCATTACAGAATGCTGTAGATAAGCCCCTGATGCTGGTTGGCTTAGCTCATCGTCGATTTTGGGGGTGACAGGTTCCCTTTAAAAGCATCAAGAAATGGGGGGCAGCTTAACCCCAACATGGCAATACATTACTAAACACAATGAGTGCAGCCAAAATGTTACATATCTCCTCAGTACTGTCTCACGGTGGGTAATAGGACAGTATTCACAATGCTTTTTCCAGACATTTTACCTTTCCTAATTGGACAGTACATTTTCCAAATATAGAAGAGAATTGCAATCATTTTAGTTTTTAAATATACTCTGTCATCAGGAATTTATTCCCCAAATAGACATGCATGTGAATGCACAGTAATAATGAAAATGTACCTTGCTTGTAGAAATCCTTTTGCTGTTTTACAGCAACCCATCATTGAAATGTTATGCAAATGAGTTGCAAATGCAGTGGAGTGGGACAATGCCTTTGTCTCTCTCTACCTATTCCCTGCCCATTGCCTGCAAGGTCACTCTTCTTTCAGTGAACTGCTTTTATACCAAGTTCTCCCACAAGTGTGAGCAGGTTGCGGGATGCAGTGATGGACAGGAGGCAGAGAAAGAGTTAACAATTTTAATTAACAATGAAATACTCCTCGCAGGGAGGTAAACGGTTAACAGGGGGTAGACTGTTCAAAACGTAGATAGTTTGCAGGGTTAAAGAACAGTAGAAAAGGTATTAACAGTTCTTGTTGGGTCAACTTATCCTGCCAGTCGTTTCTTAGGATGTGGTGGATCACAGAGCAGGTGATGGCGCCTACAATGGCTGGAGCGGCGCTTGTACGATATGGTCCTGAAGGCAGCGACGGTACGTCTTCTGGCGGCAGCAGTTGGTCTCCGGTACCTTCCGCTGAGCCCCTAGTCTATATACTGATGTGGCCGGGGAAGCATGGGCCACTGCACTGTGCAGGCCCGGATTTAGGGGTGGGCCCAAGGGGCCCTGGGCCACCCACCAAGCAGGGGCCTCCCACCAATATAGGAATAAATATCTCAAAACATGTAAAATACACGTCTCTTTGCTGTGAACCATTTCTAATGATAAGGAACATTTAACAAAAGAGAAACTATTGAAAGTGTAGGGACCTGGCTACGGTCCTACATCTCAGTGGCTGGCACAGAGCGGCAGAGTCATGGCACCTGACCTGCGTCAGCATCAACTGACCTGGCTAGCCTAGCCAGACTTCCTTAGTACCCTCCCTGTACCTAATGCTTAGCTTATGGCATGCGGCAGCCTTCTCCGATCCCAACAGAAGCTTCTAGGCGCTACCTATTCAGCTATATGATCGCTCCCTCGGATTAGATCAGATGAGAGTTTGTTCAGCTACCTTCGAGGAAGGAGGCGGAGCCACGATGTCGGCGCGAGAAGAGGATTCTCCCCAGCGGAGCGCGGCAGGACTTCACTCTGGATCTTCAGTCACTGAAGATCCAGAGATGAAGTGGGTCAGTCTTCACAGTGTCGCGGTGGGTGAGTATGATCTCTGTCTGTGTGTGTGTGTGTGTGTGTGTGTGTGTGTGTGTGTATGTGTGTGTGTGTGTATGTGTGTGTGTGTGTGTATGTGTGTGCGTGTCTGTCTGTGTATCTTTCTTGCAGCTCCTGTCCTACACAGTACCATACTGTATATACAAGTCCACACTATATCCTGCATTACAGTGTCTGTGTATACTGTATGTATATAGCGTGGACCTGTTTACAGTATAGTGCTGTGTATACACCTCATACAGCCCCTCAGCCTCTATTCTATATACAGCCAGCACAGCAACAGCCTCTGATATATACAGCCCGGCAGCAGCCCCTCATATATATACAGCCCAACAGCAGCTTCTAATATGTACAGCCCAGCAGCAGCCCCTCATATATATACAGCTCAGCAGAAGCCTCTCATATATACAGCCCAGCAGAAGCCCCTCATATACATATATACAGCCCAGCAGAAGCCTCTCACACATATACAGCCCAGTAGAATCCTCTCATACATATACAGCCCAGCAGAAGCCCCTCATACATATACAGCTCAGCAGAAGCGTCTCATACATATACAGCCCAGCAGAAGCCTCTCATACATATACAGCCCAGCAGAAGCCTCTCATACATATACAGCCCAGCAGCAGCCCCTCATATATATATACAGCTCAGCAGAAGCCTCTCATATATACAGCCCAGCAGAAGCCCCTCATATACATATATACAGCCCAGCAGAAGCCTCTCATACATATACAGACCAGTAGAATCCTCTCATACATATACAGCCCAGCCGAAGCCCCTCATACATATACAGCTCAGCAGAAGCCTCTCATACATATACAGCCCAGTAGAATCCTCTCATACATATACAGCCCAGCAGAAGCCCCTCATATATATGCAGCCCAGCAGAAACCTCTCATACATATACAGCCCAGCAGAAGCCCCTCATATTTATTCAGCCCAGCAGAAGCCCCTCATACATATACAGCCCAGCAGAAGCCTCTCATACATATACAGCCCAGCAGAAGCCTCTCATACATATACAGCGCAGCAGAAGCCCCTCATATATATACAGCCCAGCAGAAACCTCTCATACATATACTACATATACAGCCCAGCAGAAGCCGTTCATACATATTCAATCCCAGCAGAAGCCCCTCATACATATACAGCCCAGCAGAAGCCTCTCATACATATACAGCCCAGCAGAAATATATATATATATATATATATATATATATATATATATATATATATATATATATATATATATATATATATATATATATATACATATACTGCTTGGGACAATGGATGAGTATACAAATGTTAATGAAGTGGTTGGTAGAGTGACTGACTACATTAACTTCTGCAAGGATATGCTGGTGCCGGCTAAAAAGATTAGGTGTTTTGCAAACAACAAGCCATGGATAACAAAGGTATTGAAGCATTTGCTCAACAGGAAAAAAAGGCATTTAAATTAGGCGACAAAGAGGAAATTAAAATGATACAGCATGAATTGAAGTATAAAATAAAGGAGGCCCACAAAACCTTCAGAATTAAACTTGAAAAGAAACTGTCCCACAATAATACCAGGGAGGTTTGGTCAGGAATGAAATTACTGACTGGGCTTAAGGCAAGGTCTGATCACGGGGGAGGAAAACTGGACAAGGCTAATGAGATGAACGAGTATTTCAATAGATTTAGCAGTACATGTGTACTGCCAACTGGAAGTGGAGGGGAATTGGGTGAAAATTCTGCAACATCGATATTGGAGGAGGAGCAGACTAATTTTAGAGTATCCGAAAATGATGTGAGGAGGCAGTTTAAGTCACTTAACATTGGTAAAGCAGCAGGACCAGATGGACTCAGCTCACGTGTCCTTAATGTTTGTGCAGACCAGCTGTGTACTGTCTTTACACTCCTATTTAATGGAAGTCTACAAACACAGAGGGTACCAGTGTTATGGAAAACTTCCTGTCTGGTGCCGGTACACAAGACTTCTCCTGCAACACTAAATGACTATCGTCCTGTAGCCTTAACATCTCATGCTATGAAGGCCTTGGAAAGATTAGATCTTGCTCACTTAATACCGAGGGTTAACGCTTTTATTTATCCCCTTCAGTTTGCTTACCGACATAGATTGGGGGTGGATGATGCTATTCTTTCCCTGTTACATAGTGTACATTCATTTCTGGAGACTGACGGAACCATGGTGCGAGCGATGTTCTTTGATTTCTCGAGTGCATTTAATTCCCTGCAGCCACCTTTACTACACAAAAAGATGACTGATATGAAGGTGGAGGTGGGGATGAGAAATTGGATAACTGACTACCTATCAGATCGGCCACAGTTTGTACAGATGGGAGCAGTTGTGTCAAGCAGATTACTGAGCAGTGTAGGTGCCCCCCAGGGAACGGTGCTTGCACCCTTTCTATTCACACTGTATACATCAGACTTTCAGTATAAATCTGATCTTTGCCACCTTCAAAAATTTTCGGATGACTCCGTGGTTGTGGGATGTATTAGGGGAGATCGGGGGGGATGAGGAATATAGAAGGGTGGTGTCGAATTTCGTGGATTGGTGCAATGGTAACTACCTACAACTAAATGTTAAGAAAACCAAGGAGTTGGTGGCCAACTATAGCAGGATTAAGTTGGAATGCTTACCGATCACTATTGCTGGTCAGGAGGTAGAGCAGGTGGAGAGTTATAAATATTTGGGGGTCCATTTGGACAGCATCTGGACTGGAGATGCTACTCAGAGTTTGTCTACAAGAAGGGGATGAGCAGATTGTATTTCCTAAGGAAACTGAGGTCTTTTAATGTGTGCAGCAAAATGTTAGAAATGTTCTACCAGTCTGTGGTGGCAAGTGCCATCTTTTTTGCAATCATATGCTGGGGTAGTAAGTAGTGTGCGGGCCTCTGATGCTAATAGGCTGAATAAGCTTATCAAAAAGGCAAGTTCTGCTGTCGGCTGCAATCTGGACTCTTTTGAGGAGGTAGTGGAGAGAAGAACTCTGAAAAAGTGTATGGCAATTATTAACAATAATGCACATCCACTATATGAGCTATTCATGAGACAGAAGAGCACCTTCAGTAACCGGCTAATACTTCTAAGGTGTAAGAAGGAAAAATATAGGAAATCGTTTGTGCCAACTGCTATGGGGATGTACAACAATAACATTAGGGTTAAATCATCAAGGTGAATGTCTACTTTATTCCTTCTACTTTTCAGTTCACCCGCTGTGTATGTCCTATTCTAATGTATAATGTATAATGTTCTTCTGTCAACAAACTGTCATGTCAATTAAGTAATTCATTTTATGATTCTTATGATGTAAGTTGTGCTGCTGTGATACCATAATTTCCCACGGGATCAATAATGTGTATCGTATCGTATCGTATATACAGAACCTAGCAGAAGCCTCTCATACATATTCAGCCCAGCAGAAGCCTCTGACATATAGAGCCCAGCAGCAGTCTTTAAAGGGAACCTGTCACCACGTTTTTGGAAGATGGGATAAAAATAGCGTTAAATAGGGGCAGAGGTGGGCGTTACATTAGTGTGTGTGTTATGCGTTTATTACCCACCTAAGTTGCCGAAATAACTTTGCAAAGTCTCCGTTTTCGCCTGTCAATCAGGCTGGTCAGGTCGCATGGGCGTTGTCTTCCCCCAGATTTGGCGTAGTTTTCCGTTGGTGGCGTAGTGGTGTGCGCATGCCCAAAGTCCGGAATCCTCTTCCAGGGGATTTAAAATAGCGCGGTGTTCGTTATTGCATTGGTGATCGGTGGGCGCGGCCATCTTCCTTTGGCCGCGCGTGCGCAGAAGCGGCGCTCTGCTGGCCGCGGCTTCAGGAAAATGGCCGCCGCGATATCCATCTGCGCACGCGCGGCATCCCGCGGCCATTTTCCTGAAGCCGCGGCCAGCAGAGCGCCGCTTCTGCGCACGCGCGGCCAAAGGAAGATGGCCGCGCCCACCGATCACCAATGCAATAACGAACACCGCGCTATTTTAAATCCCCTGGAAGAGGATTCCGGACTTTGGGCATGCGCACACCACTACGCCACCAACGGAAAACTACGCCAAATCTGGGTGAAGACACCACGCCCATGTGACCTGACCAGCCTGATTGACAGGCGAAAACGGAGACTTTGCAAAGTTATTTCGGCAACTTAGGTGGGTAATAAACGCATAACACACACACTAATGTAACGCCCACCTCTGCCCCTATTTAACGCTATTTTTATCCCATCTTCCAAAAACGTGGTGACAGGTTCCCTTTAATATAGACAGCCCAAATTTCTACAATATACATACATACATATGTACATATTTTAATCTTTAACGCCCTTTCAGGACATCAAGAGTTGACAAGGTCAGATATACTGTGTGAATTGGACTTTAGTGACATCATTAGTGATTTTCCAGCACACAAATCAAGGAAAGTGCCCAGATTGTAAAAAATGAATGATTTTACTTAAATTGCTCTGCGTAAATGATTTTTGTAAATGAACTTGCGTTCGTTTCATTTTGTGTTTTTGCATTACATATTGCAGCACCTTGAAAAATGGTGGGCCTCCCTCCAAAATGGGCCCCGGGCCACCCACCTCTTAAATCCGGCCCTGGCACTGTGTGAGCTCACCGTAGTCCGGCAGATATATAATGGGGAATCGGGGCGCAGATGGCGGCCCTGCACCCGGTCTCTCTTAAGGCAGAGCGCGCACAGTATTCATAGTATTTGAAGCAATGAATAAGAGACACAAAGCTCGAAACGCATCTGCTTACGGATCCCTGGGGTAGCTGGTGACACTTATGCTGCATGATATGATGCTGGATTTTTAAGTATGGCTTCAATAAATGATGGATTTTAAAGGAACAAAGAGCTGGACTATCTCCTCTTTCGATTACTAACCCTGCTGCACCAAAGACTCTCCGTGCTCTGGTTCCTGGACATCTAAGGGGTGAGCTGACCCTTTTCTCTCTTATTTTTTTTATAAAAATACATTGTATGAAATATAATGACAGGAGTAAAGAACTCGCTGTCTACATGGAACATGATACCAGAAACCAATAAACACAATTCCATATTGACCTAGTAGGATGTAACAAAGTGAACATCTAGTAAAGATATGAACTGAAGGTGTTAAATTAATTACACTTGATATCCACAGAAGTCATTCACAGGTGAATCATAAACAGCACATAGATCTAATTTATCGGAAATGTCCACAAAACTATTATGGCAGCACACGAACTCTTGTGAATTAAAAATATATCAGCTAAATCACCACATATGAATAGCACAAGTAGGTCATAGAAAATATATGGATTTATACCTTGATCCATTACCTGTGGCCATTATAGAAAGGTTGTAGGGCAAGTTCACCGAATACCAAGTGTGTTTAATTTCTTTATTTTTAAAGGGGAGAGGAAGTGATTAAATTTTTTTTTTAATTTATTTTTAAGTCCACTTAAAGGACTTGATCGATTAACCCTATTCACCCCAAAGCCAGTTTTCACCTTAATGACCAGGCCAGTTTTTACAATTCTGACTGTTGTCACTTTATGAGGTCATAACTCTAGAACACTGCAATGGATTCCAGTGATTCCGAGATTGTTTTCTTGTGACATTGTACTTCCTGTTAGTGGTAAAATTTATTTGATATAACTTGCGTTTATTTGTTAAAAAAGACAAACAGGAAATTTGGTGAAAATTTTGCAATTTTTAAAGTTTTAATTTTTATGCCTTTAAATCAGAGTCATATTGCAAAAAATAGTTAATAAATATAAATTCCCACATGCCTACTTTACCTCAGCAAAATTTTGGAAACAATTTATTTTTGTTAGGAAGTTATAAGGGTTAAAATTTGACCAGCAATTTCTCATTTTTACAACAAAATTTGCAAAACCATTTTTTTCAGGGACCACATCACATTTGAATTGACTTTGAGGGGCCTATATGATCGAAAATACCCAAAATTGACACCATTCTAAAAACTGCACCCCTCAAAGTACTCAAACCACATTCAAGAGGTTTATTAACCCTTCAGGTGCTTCACAGGAATTTTTGGAATAGGGAAGTAAAAAATAAACATTTACCGTACTTTTCTTTCACAAAAATTTTCCTTTAGACCTATTTTTTTTACTTTCACAAGAGATACAGGAGAAAATGGACCATACATTTTGTTGAGCAATTTCTCCTGGGTGCGCACATAACAAATATGTGGAGGAAAACAACTGTTTGGAAGGGAAGGAGCGTCATTTGACTTTTTGAATGTACTGTATAATATGCTGGAATAATTAGCAGACGCCATGTCACGTTTGGAGAGCCCCCGATGTGCCTAAACAGTGGAAACCCCCCCCCCCCCCCACAAGTGACACTGTTTAGGAAACTAGACCCCTTAAAATCACATTTTTCCCACATAAATCTTTTTTAGCTCCAAATTTTGCATTTTCATAGGGGTAACAAGAGAAATTGCTCTATAAAATTTGTTGTGCAATTTCTCCTCAGTGCGCAAATACCCAATATGTGGCAGAAAACAACTGTTTGGGCGCACAGCAGGGCTTGGAAGGGGCGTTATTTGACTTTTTGAATGTACTGTATAATATGCTGCAATAATTAGCGGACACCATGTCACATTTGAAGAGCCCCTGATGTGCCTAAACAGTGGACACCCCCCACAAGTGACACCATTTTGGAAACTAGACCCCTTAGGGAACTTATCTGTATTGTGCACCTTGAACCCCCAAGTGCTTCACAGAAGTTTATAATGTTAAGCCGTGGAAATGAAAAAAAAAAAAAATCACATTTTTCCCAAATAAATCTTTTTTAGCTCAATATTTTGCATTTTCATAAAGGTAACAGGTGAAATTGCTCCATAATATTTGTTGAGCAATTTCTCCTGAGTACAGCGATACCCCATATATGGGGGAATACTACTGTTTGGACGCACAGCAGGGCTTGGAAGGGAAAGAGCGCCATTTGACTTTTTGAATGTAAAATTTACTGGAATAATTAGCAGACCATGTCGCGTTTGGAGAGCCCCTGATGTGCCTAAAGAGTGGAAACCCCCACAAGTGACACCATTTTGGAAATTATAACTCTTTCGGAATTTATCTACAGATGTAGTGACGATTTTGACTCCATGCGTGTTTTCCAGAAACAGGCAGCAGTTGCTGAGTGAAAATTGCACACTCCCACATTAGTGACCAGTACATTATGACTAGCTCATGCTTCTTGGGACACGCACCTATGAATTTGGCGGGCTCTCTTCACTACAGAAATACCAAACATGTGGGCACTAACTGTTGTTTAGGTACACTGGGGCTCAGAATTGAGGGGACATTTGGATTTGGGAGCTGAGAATTTGCGGAATTTCTTTTGGCGGGCGAGGAACCATTTTGCTTTTCCAGAGCCTTTGTGCTACCAGTAACATGGAAGCCCTCTATATTTCCCTTAACAGATGACAGAACTTGTTTTTTTTTTGTGGATGGAGTTGAAGTTTTTATTGGGAACATTTTACATAACTTTGGGATAACATTTATTTGACGGTCTTCGCTAACCACTTACTTTGGGGTTTCCATCTAAATCTCTGAGTGAAGTGACAGATGAAACCCCTAAGGGATCCATTCACTATAATGAGGCAGCAGATTCACTCTGGACTCCGTCTGGCCTCATTTCAGCGTGCACAAAACTGTGCAATCCTAAAAAGACGGACACCGCCGATCATGGGTCATATGACATCCACAGTGACTACCTCATTATAAATTTTCCACCGGGGGTTCTGTCTGTATCACATATTTCAGAGACTTACACGGAAACCCCAGTACAAGCGCTCAGCGCAGAGCGCAAGATAAATGTATGCCAAGCCTTACTACGATCTTTGGGAGGAAGAATGAAAAAAAACAACAGCATGTGAATAATTGGTTTTATTTATTTTTACACCATTCCTTGTGCGGTATAAGTGAACAGGCGACTTTATTCTTCGGGTCGGTGCGATTACAGCGATACCAGATTTATATCAAGTTTTTATGTTTGGCTGCTGTCACACATTAAAAAACGCTTTTTATTGTGAAAACTAGTTTTTACATCACCATATTTTGATACCTATAATTTTTTCATATTTCGGTTGACAGAGTCATGTGAGGTCTTGTTTTGTGCAGGACGAGCTGACATTTTTATTGGTACCATTTTCAGGTACATGGAATTTTTTGATCGCTTTCTATTCTGATTTTCGGGGGACAGAATGAACAAAAACCAGCAATTCAGGATTTTCTTTTTGTTTTGTTTTTTTATACCGTTCCTCGTGTGGTAAAATTAGTAAGGCAGCTTTATTCTTCGGGTCAGTACGATTACAGCGATACCTCATTTATATTTTTTTTACGTTTTGGTGCTTTTACACAAAAACAATTTTACAGAAAAAAATTATTATTTTTGCATCGCTTTATTCTGAGAGCTATAACTTTTTTATTTTTCTGCTGATGGAGCTGTATGGCAGCTTGTTTTTTGCGGGACAAGATGACGTTTTAAGGGGTACCATTTTTATTTACATCCATCTTTTTGATCTTTTTTTTGTACTTTTTGTTCGGTGGTATGATGATAAAGCATGGTTTTTTGTCTAGTTTTTTATTTATTTATTTTTTTTACATTGTTCACTGAATGGTTTATCGAGTGGGACAGTTTTATAGAGCGGGTCGTTACGGACGCAGCAATACCAAATGTGTTTACTTTTACTGTTTTTTTTATTTACATAAATAAATATATTTATTGGGGAAATATTTATTTATTTTATGTAGGATTTTTTTTACCTCTTTACCCCCAAGGGTGGTTTGCACGTTAATGACAGGGCCAATTTTTACAATTCTGACCACTGTCCCTTTATGAGGTTATAACTCTGGAACACTTCAACAGATCCTGACGATTCTGACATCGTTTTCTCGTGACATATTGTACTTCATGATAGTGGTAAAAATTCTTTGATATTACCTGCGTTTATATGTGAAAACAATGGAGATTTGGTGAAAATTTAGAAAATTTCACAATTTTTGAACTTTGAATTTTTATGCCCTTAAATCACAGAGATATGTCACACAAAATACTTAATAAGTAACATTTTCAAGAGGAAAAAAAACTATCTGCGCTGGAGTCAAAACGGTAAGAGGACCATATGTGGGCAATGACTCATAAACTCATTAAAACTACTACGAATAAATATAATAGAAACATATGTGTAATAACCTGGTGATGAAGGAACCAGAAAGGTACGACCGCTGATATAGTTGTCTTTCTCCGCTGTGTCTTGGTGATGTTCTGTTCGTTCATGTAATCCAAGGTCAATGCAGTCTGTTTTGCAGGCTTGGCAACAAAATCTTTTAGATTTACGAGGTGCAGATACTGTCCCGGCCGGTAACAGAAAATCTCGCATTCGTTATCTCTGTGCAGTCTCTGCACGCTGCTCGGCTGGGCTGATAGGTACACTGCTGACCGCAGGACCTTCCGTGACGTCACGTACACGTGATAGCTCACGTGACAGCCTATGGAGAGTGTAGAGGGCCAATTCCTACGCGTTTCGGAGCAAGGGAACGTGCTCCTTCCTCAGGGATTTTTTTTTTCCTCTTTTAATTGATTATTTATATTGTCACAGTTGGTAGTACTGTGCAACTATCAGCTGCAGGTCTCAAAGGTGTGTTAGCGCTTTTTGGTATATATATCCTTATATTAAGTAACATTTTCCACATGTCTACTTTACATCAGCACAATTTTGGAACCAACATTTTTTTTGTTAGATAGTTATAAGGGTTAAAAGTTGACCAGCAATTTCTCATTTTAACAACACCATTTTTTTTTTAGGGAGCACATCACATTTGAAGTCATTTTGAGGGGTCTATATGATAGAAAATAACCAAGTGTGACACCACTCTAAAAACTGCACCCCTCAAGGTGCTCACATCCACATTCAAGAAGTTTATTAATCCTTCAGGTGTTTCACAGGAATTTTTGGAAGGTTTAAAAAAAATGAATATTTAACTTTTTTTCACAAACAATTTACTTCAGCTCCAATTTGTTTTATTTTACCAAGGGTAACAGGAGGAATTGGACCCCAAAAGTTGTTGTACAATTTGTCCTGAGTACGCTGATACCCCATATGTGGGGGTAAACCACGGTTTGGGCGCATGGCAGAACTCGACAGGGAAGGAGCGCCGTTTGACTTTTCAATGCAAAATTGACTAGAATTGAGATAGGATGCCATGTCGTGTTTGGAGAGCCCCTGATGTGCCTAAACATTGAAACACCCCACAAATGACACCATTTTGGAAAGTAGACCCCCTAAGGAACTTATCTAGCTGTGTGGTGAGCACTTTGAACCCCCAAGTGCTTCACAGAAGTTTATAATGTAGAGTCGTGAAAACTAAAAAATCATTTTTTTTCCACAAAAATAATCTTTTAGCCACCAATTTTGTATTTTGTCGAGGGTATCTGGAGAAATTGGACCCCAAAACTTCTTGTGCAATTTGTCCTGAGTACACTGATACCCCATATGTGGGAGAAAACTACTGTTTGGCGCATGGCAGAGCTTGGAAAGGAAGAAGTGGCGTTTTGGAAAGCAGACTTTGATGGAATGGTCTGCGGGCGTCATGTTGCGTTTGCAGAGCCCCTGATGTACCTAAAAAGTAGAAACCCCCCACAAGTGACCCCATATTGGAAACTAGACCCCCAAGGAACATATCTAGATGTGTTGTGAGAACTTTGAACCCCCAAGTGTTTTACTAAAGTTTATGGAAGTGGAAACCTCCTAATTCTAACTCCAACACACCCCTAACCCTAATTCCAAACCTAACCACACCCCTTACCCCAACACACCCCTAGCCCTAATCCCAACCCTAACTACACCCCTAACCCTAATCCCAACCTCAACACACCCCTAACCCCAACACACCCCTAATCCCAGCCCTAACCATACCCCTAACTCTGACACACCCCTAACCCAACCGTAAACATAATCCAAACCCTAACCCCAACTTTAGCCTCAACCCTAACCCTAATGGGAAAATGGAAATACTTTTTTTTATTTTATTATTTTTCCCTAAACTAAGGTGGTGATAAAAGGGGGTTTGATTTACTATTTATAGCGGGCTTTTATGTTTGGCAGCTGTCACACACTAAAAGACGCTTTTTATTGCAAAAAATATTTTTTGCGTTACCCCATTCTAAGAGCTGTAATTTCTCCATAGTTTGGTCCACAGAGTCATGTGAGGTCTTGTTTTTTGCGGGATGAGTTGACGTTTTTATTGGTACCATTTTCGGGCACGTGACATTTTTTGATCGCTTTTTATTCCGATTTTTGCTAGGCAGAATGAACAAAAAACAGCAATTTGTGAATTTCTAGTGGGAAGGGGGAGTTTATACCGTTCCGTGTTTCATAAAATTGATAAAGCAGTTTTATTCTTCGGGTAAGTACGATTACAGCGATACCTCATTTATATTTTTTGGCGCTTTTATACAACGAAAACTATTTTATAGAAAAATATAATTATTTTCGCATCGCTTTATTCGGAGGGCTTTAATTTTTTATTTTTTGCTGATGATGCTGTATGGCAGCTCATTTTTTGCAGGACAAGATGACGTTTTCGGAAGTACCATGTTTATTTATATCCGTCTTTTTGATCACGTTATTCCACTTTTTGTTCAGCGGTATAATGATAAAGCATTGTTTTTTGCCTCGTTTTTTTTTTTTTTTTTTTTTTACGATGTTCACTGAAGGGGTTAACTAGTGGTAAAGTTTTATAAGTCGGGTCGTTACGGACGCAGCAATACTAAATATGTGTACTTCTATTGTTTTTTTTTAATTTACATAAAGAATTGTATTTATTGGAACAATATATTTTTTTTTTATGTTTTTATTTAGGATTTTTTTTTTTTTTTTTTTTAACACATGTAAATATTTATATATTTTTTAAACTTTTTTACTTTGATCCAGGGTGGGACATCATGTTATAGTGTCAGATCAGCACTGTGTCAGATCAGCGATCTGACAGGCAGTGCAGCAGGCTTGCCGACGCCTGCTCTCAGCTGGTGTGCCGACGCCTGTCATCAGCAGGTGCTTGCAAGCCACCTCCCTGCAGGACGCGGAAGGCCCCCCACGGCCATCTTGGATCCGGGGCCTGCAGGGAGGAGACGCTCGGTACAATGCGATCACATTGCGTTGTTCCGAGGGTCTCAGGGAAGCTCACAGGGAGCCTCCTCCCTGTGCGATGGCTCCCTATGCCGCCGGAATGCTGCGCTCATGTTTGATAGTAGTTTTCTGGGGGTTTATGTGCCGGGAGCAGTCTGTGCATGTGACATGATGAGCATAAGCGGCCTATGCATTTCCTGGAATAATCCTTACTCTGGATCATGTGGGCACAAAAGAGCATTGCGTTCCTACACTTATATCTCTTGAGCTGTGTACTTCTTGGGGTCTATTCAGTGATTGGCAGGGGTCTCATAACCCAGGCCCCCGAATAACAAAAACACCTGCAAAGGCTTTAAAAATGTCCCTTAGTCTGTTTCAGTAGGCTCCACAATCATGGGGAAGACTGCTGACTTGACAGATGTTCACAAGGCAGTCATTAACACACTCTACAAGGAGGGCAAGTCATGAAAAGTCATTGCTAAAGAAGCTGGCTGTTAACAGAGTGCTGTATTCAAGCATAGTAATGGAAAGTGGAGTGGAAGGAAAAAGTGTGGTAGAAAAAGGTGCGCATGTAACGAGGATAACAGCAGCCTTGAAAGGATTGTTAAGAAAAGGCCATTCAAAAATTTGAGGGAGATTCACAAGGAGTGGACTGCTGCTGGAGTCACTGCTTCAAGAGCCACCACACACAGACGTATCCAGGACATGGGCTACAGGCGTCGCATTCCTTGTGTTAAGCCACCCATGACCAATAGACAACACCAGAAGTGTCTTACCTGGGCCATGGAGAAAAATAACTGGACTGTTGCTCAGTGGTCCAAGGTGTTGTTTTCAGATTAAAGTTAATTTTGCATTTCATTTGGAAATCAAGATCCCAAAGTCTGGAAGAAAAGTGGAGAGTCACACAATCCAAGTTGCTTGAGGTCTAGTGTGAAGTTTCCACAATCAGTGATGGTTTCGGGAGCCATTTCATTTGCTGGTGTAGGTCTACTGTGTTTTATCAAGACCAAAATGTCAGTGCAGCCGTCTACCAGGAAATTTTAGAGCACTTCATCCTTCCCTCTGCCGACAGCTTTTTGGATATGGAAATTTAATTCTCCAGCAGGACTTAGCACCTGTCCACACTGCCAAAAGTACCAATACCTGGTTTAAAAACAACAGTATCACTGTTCTTGATTGGACAGATAACTCGCCTGACTTTAACCCCATAGAGAATCTATGGGGTATTGTCATGAAGAAGATGAGAGACACCAGACCCAACAATGCAGACTAAGTGAAGACTGCTATCAAAGCAACCTGGGCTTCCATAACACTGCTGAGAGTGCCACAGGCTGATCGCCTCCATGCCACGCCGCGTTAATGCAGTAATTGATGCACAAGGAGCCCCAACCAAGTATTGAGTGCAATTACTGACCATACATTTCAGTAGGCCAACATTTCGGATTTTAAAATAATTTTTCAAGCTGGTGTTATAACGTATTCTAATTTACGGAGATAATGACTTTTGGGTTTTCAGAAATAAACACTTGAAATAGATCACGCTGTTTGTAATGACTATATAATATATGAATTTCTCTTTTTGTATTGAAGAATTGAAAGAAATTAACTTTTTGATGATATTCTAACTTAGTGAGAAGTACTTGTAGCTGCACGTTATAGACTAAAATTTAAAAAGGAACATGGTCAACAAGTATTTACAATGCATTAATGTAAAAATACAAACACTAAAATACTAAATGTGCAATCTAAACACCCTATCCTCGATCCACCTGTAGTCTCTAAAAGTATTGTGCATTCCTGAAATGGAATTTATTTGATTTACATTTTTAGCTAGAATCAGGGTATTAATGTTCACTCACATGTGAATCTAGTGAATCTTCATTATGCTGTAAACCAAAATATTCTCTTTCTTTTACACTCAAGTGATTGAAGACCATATCCAGCAGCGTCTGTCCAGTGTCTTGTTTCTAGAAAGAAAACAAATTTATTTCAGGAGAAAAAAAGGAAACCGTACAAGGTCAGATTGTTTTTGCAATATTACTGTGGGATATTTCAACTATATTACTTCTGCATTAAGTACATTTACATTTCTTACTGTATATTTTACAGTGTTCTTGGTGGAATAACAGGGTACAGGATTGAAAAGGAAACCAAGATGCCCCCTTTTTAAGGTTTTTAAGCACCTCAAGGGGCTGCCTGACTTATAAAAAGAATTACAGCAGTGTTCAGGTAAGGCTACTTTCACACTAGCGTCGTGCACTGCACGTCGCTATGCGTCGTTTTGCAGAAAAACGCATCCTGCAAAAGTGCTTGCAGGATGCTTTTTTTCTCCATAGACTTGCATTAGCGACGCAGTACGACGCATTGCCATACGTCGCAACCGTTGTGCGACGGTTGCGTCGTGGTGCGCCGTTCCGTCGCCACCAAAAAACGTTGCATGTAACTTTTTTGGTGCGTCGAGACCGTCTTTACCGACCGCGCATGCGCGGCCGGAACTCCGCCCCCGCCTCCCCGCACATCACAATGGGGCAGCGGATGCATTGAAAAACAGCATCCGCTGCCCCCGTTGTGCGGCACTTTCACTGCTTGCGTCGGTATGTCGCAACGACGCAATTTGTCGTGCGTCGTACGACGCTAGTGTGAAAGTAGCCTAATCGGAAAGACATGTACCTGGGATGATGTCCTCCTTCAGTCACTTGAATGCTGCAGCCAAACATATGTCCTATTACATTAATGAGACTAGCTAGCGGATTGTCTGACCATAGGCACACACAGCAGCCCTCTAGTTTGTAAGGTATATGGATTCAGCCATGGCTAACTGTTCAATATAAAAGCGGGCTTAACATTGAATTGTGTTTTGTTTTTAATTTTACAGATTTCAATATCATGACCATTTCTAAATTTTTTAGAAATGTTTCCCATTAACTCAACTTTTCTCTAAAGAAGCCTACCAATACATTTTTAATCAATAGATGTGTGTATATGCATGTAATGTAGTGTGTATTAATATACTTGCCTAATGCTGCCCTCTGCGATCCAGCGCTGTTCTGTTCCTCTTCTAGGTGACGTCACCGAAATTGTGACTAGCCGGCTTGCTCTATGCAGTCAGATGTCTAATTTCCAACGAAAGCTTATGGAGCCTTATTGTGACACTCCATACATAGGCTTACATTGTAAAAGTCACTCCGGGGAGACCCTTACAATTTTCACTGAGAAGAGAAGAACGGTGCTGGGCACTGGAGAGAGCAGCGGTAGGGGAGTATATTGATACACTCACACTACATTACATGAACATATACAAATTTATCGAATAAAAAAAATAGGGATTTTTGTGTTACTCACCGTAAAATCCTTTTCTCCGAGACGCTCATTGCTGCTGCCAATAGGAGGCTGACACTAAGTGACACCAAAAAAGTTAGCTCCTCCCCTGCAGCATATACCTTCCTGCAGGCTCCCAGCTAACCAGTTCGGTGCAAAAGCAGTAGGAGATCAATAACAACATGAAGTATAGCATTATATATGAGAGTATAACATGTCAAACTAAAAAACAAACAGAAGCTAACAACAGGGTGGGAGCTGTGTCCCCCAATGAGCGTCTCGGAGAAAAGGATTTTACGGTGAGTAACACAAAAATCCCTATTTCTCCTTCGCTTCATTGGGGGACACAGGACTGTGGGATGTCCTAAAGCAGTCCCTGGGTGGGACATTTACTCACCGGAATAATATCCAGGCATCTGCCACCTATAGGTGCGCTGCCACTGCCTGAAGAACCCTTCTACCCAGACTTACATCAGCAGAAGTCTGAGCATGGACACTACAGTGTTTGGAAAAAGTATTCAAACTAGACCAGGTTGCTGCCTTGCAAACCTGTTCTGCCGTAGCCTGGTGCCGAAGCGCCCAGGAAGCCCCCACTGCGCAAGTGGAGTGTGCTCTGATCCCGGCCGGAACAACCATGCCCTTGACGTGGTAGGCTTCATGACTAGCCGATCGAATCCACCTGGCTATGGTCGATCTTGATGCAGTGAATCCCTTCCTGCGACCCTCAGGGAGTACGAACAACGCATCCGCCTGCCGAAAAGGTGCTGTCTGTGAAATGTACCTTCTGAGGCGCTCTCACTAGGTCTAGCGTATGGAGAGCTTTTTCCACACGGTGTGTTGGTGCTGGGCAAAAAGAAGGTAAAACAATGTCCTTGTTAATATGGAATGAGGAAACCACCTTTGGTAAAAAAAAGAGAGTGCTGGCCTGAGCACCACCTTATCCTGATGGAACCGTAAATACGGAGCCCGGCAGGACAAAGCTGCCAGTTCTGAGACCTGCCTAATGGAAGTTATGGCCACCAAGAACACGACTTTCCAGGAAAGGTAGGATAAAGAGACATCCTTAAGAGGTTCAAAAGGAATTTCCTGCAAGGCACATAATACCAGGTTAAGGTCCCAAGCATCCAGGGGGGCTTTGTAAGGCGGCACCATGTTAACGACTTCCTGTAAGAAAAAGTCTTCACCTGTAGATTGGTAGCAATCTTGCTCTGAAAAAGAACTGACAAGGCTGATATTTGTCTCCTTAGGGTACCTGGTGCAAGTCCTGAATCCAGACTGGCTTGGAAAAAAGCTAGAATATTAAAGATAAAGAAACGCAGTGGTGGAAGCTCGCGCTTTCTGCACCATGAAAGGAAAACCTTCCAGGTGTGATGATAAATACGTGCCGAGACGGATTTCCGGGCGCTAATCAGGGTAGCGGCTGCCTTTTGGGAAAACCCGGCCTGCCTCAGAATCCAAGATTCAATGGCCAGGCCGTCAAACACAGGGCCCCTAAGTTCTGGTGGAAGAACGGGCCCTGAGACAGTAGATCGGGGTGCTCTGGAAGCCGCCAAGGAACTTAGCGAGCAGCTGTACTAGGTCTGCGTACCATGACCGATGAGGCCAATCTGGGGCGACCAGGATAGCTGGAACTCCTTCTGTCTTGACCTTTCTGATTACCTTCGGGAGCAGTGCTAGAGGGGAAACAGATATGGGAGATGAAACTGGCTCCAAGGCAAAACTAACGCGTCCACAGCAATCGCCTGTGGATCTCGATACCGGGCGACAAACCTGGGTACTGTGGCATTCCACCCGGAAGCCATCAGGTCCACGTCCAGGGTTCCTCAGTGTTGACTTATCTGTTGAAATACTTCGGGATGTAGAGACCATTCCCCGAACGCCAGACTGTCGACTGAGAAAATCCGCAGCCCAGTTTTTCTCGCCCAGGAGGCGGACTGCTGAAATCACCGAGTGATTCCTCTTGGCCCAGCAGAGGACCCGTTTTACCTCGAGCATGGCCGCCCTGCTGCGAGTACCCCCTTGATGATTTATGTATGCCACCGCTGTAGAATTGTCCGATTGAATCCGGACAGGGCGACCTGCCAGGAGATGATGAAAATGCTGCAACGCCAGCCGATTTGCTCGAATCTCCAACAGATTGATCGGGAAGGTTGACTCCTGCGAGGACCAGCGTCCCTGGGCTGTGTGGTGTTAAAATACTGCTCCCCAACCTAGAAGGCTGGCGTCTGTCATGACTACTAGCCAATGGACTGGGGAAAAGGTTTCCCCTGTTGTAGAGATAGGTTCGTTGACCACCATGAGAGAGCCTGTCTGACCTGGAAAGATAGACGGCACCTGAGGTTGAGAGAGAATGGATTCCTGTCCCATGCTGATAACAGAGCATGTTGGAGAGGGCGAAGGTGGAGTAGCGCAAATGGCACTGCTTCCATTGCCGCCACCATCCTTCCTAAGACCCTCATGCAAAACCGGATTGTATGATAGACAGGCCGGCGAAGGGTCCTCACCTCTTGCCGAAGCTTCAGGACCTTGTCCTGAGGTAGGATTGTCAAGCCTTGTAAGGTGTCGAAGATGATCCCTAGAAAATAAATTCCCCGGGATTGTACAAGAGACGATTTTTCTTGGTTCACCAGCCACCCTAGACGAGAAAGAGTGTCTAGAGTAATGCTGACATTTTCCTCGCAGGCCCGAAAAGACGGCCCCTTGATGAGATTGTCTAAATAAGGTAAAACGAGTATGCGCCGGGAATGCAGGATGGACACAACAGCCGCCATGACCTTTGTGAACACTCTGGGGGCTGTGGCTAGCCTGAAAGGTAAGGCCATGAACTGAAAATGCAGATTGCCTAAGGTGAAACGTGGGAATCTTTGAGGCGCAGGAAATATGGGAATGTTCAGATATGCATCTTGAATATCTATTGAAGCTAAGAATTCTCCCTTTTCCATTGACGCAATGACTGATCAAAGAGATTCCATTCGAAAGTACGAATGTTGACAAACCTGTTTAACCCCTTCCCGACATGTGACGGAATAGTACGTCACATGTCGGGACCCCCGCTTTGATGTGCGCTCCGGCGGTGAGCGCACATCAAAGTCGCGACATGTCAGCTGTTTTTTACAGCTGACATGTGCGCGCAATAGCGGCGGGTGAAATCGCGATCACCCGCCGCTATTAACTAGTTAAATGCCGCTGTCAAACTCAGACAGCGGCATTTAACTACCGCATCCGGCCGTGCGGCCGGATATGAGCGCATCGCCGACCCCCGTCACATGATCGGAGGTCGGCGATGCTTGTATATTGTAACCATAGAGGTCCTGGAGACCTCTATGGTTACTGATCGCCGGTGGCTGTGAGCGCCCCCCTGTGGTCGGCGCTCACAGCACACCTGCATTTTAGCTACATAACAGCAATCTGATGATCGCTGTTATGTAGCAGAGCCGATCGGGCTGTGCCTGCTTCTAGCCTCCCATGGAGGCTATAGAAGCATGGTAAAAGTTAAAAAAAAAAGTTAAAAAAAATGTGAAAAAAATAAAAAAAATATAAAAGTTTAAATCACCCCCCTTTCGCCCCAATCAAAATAAATCAATAAAAAAAAAACCCAACCTACACATATTTGGTATCGCCGCGTTCAGAATCGCCCGATCTATCAATAAAAAAAAGCATTAACCTGATCGCTAAACGGCGTAATGAAAAAAAAAATCGAAACGCCAGATTTACGTTTTTTTGGTCGCCACGACATTGCATTAAAATGCAATAACGGGCGATCAAAAGAACGTATCTGCACCAAAATGCTATCATTAAAAATGCCAGCTCGGCACGCAAAAAATAAGCCCTCACCCGACCCCAGATCACGAAAAATGGAGACGCTACGGGTATCGGAAAATGGCGCAATTTTATTTATTTATTTTTTTGCAAAGTTTGGAATTTTTTTTCACCACTTAGGTAAAAAAGAACCTAGTCATGTTAGGTGTCTATGAACTCGTACTGACCTGGAGAATCATAATGGCAGGTCAGTTTTAGCATTTAGTGAACCTAGCAAAATAGGCAAGCAAAAAACAAGTGTGGGATTGCACTTTTTTTGCAATTTCACTGCACTTGGAATTTTTTTCCCGTTTTCTAGTACACGACATGGTAAAACCAATGATGTCGTTCAAAAGTACAACTCGTCCCGCAAAAAATAAGCCCTCACATGGCCAAATTGACAGAAAAATAAAAAAGTTATGGCTCTGGGAAGGAGGGGAGCGAAAAACGAAAACGGAAAAACGGAAAAAGCTCCGGGGGTGAAGGGGTTAAAAGTTTCAGGTCCAAAATGGGCCTTACCGATCCGTCCTTCTTGGGAACTAAGAACAGGTTGGAATAGAACCCCTGAAATCTTTCTTCCTTTGGAACAGGAATAATGACCCCGCAGAGCCGAAGAGACTCTATAGATTTGAACAGGGCCTGTACCCGGGATTTTGAGCTGAGAAGGCAATAACCGGAAAGGGGGGAGGTTGACAAACTCTATCTTGTATCCTGAAGACACCAGTTATCTTATCCATCTGTCGTTAACCACAGTGAGCCAGGACTGGTGAAAAAAAGAGTAGACGGCCGCCTACTTTGTCGGCGGAAACCAGAGTCCGACTCCAGTCATTTGGCCGAAAACCTATGGGACCTGGATCCCCTTCCCCTCCGCTGAGATCGCATTTTTCCTAACGAGCTAGCCCTGTAGGAGATTTGATGATCTCTGTCCTGATTGGGTCGCCCTAAAGCAGTAGGATTTGACGTTGGGGTCCACCTGGTATAGCGAAAGGGATTAAAGTGAGCCTGGAACTGGCGACGAAAAGGCCTCTGCTGTGGAAGAAAATTGCTTTTCCCTCCTGTTGTATCAGAAATGAGCGGATCCAATTTTTCTCCAAATAATCGGCCCCCCTGATAAGGAAGGGTTGTAAAGAAATTTCTTAGAGGTAGAATCTGCTCGCCATGTTCTCAACCAAAGAGCCCTTCTGATGGCAATAGCGTTTGCTGCCGCTGAAGCCGCACAGTTCGCTGCGTCTAAAGACGCATTGATCAGGTAGCTCCCAGCTACAGCTATTTGATTTGACATCTCAGTCAATTCCACTGGAAGATCCCTCTTCTGAAGAGCTTTGGTCAAAGATTGTGAACCAGGGCATCATTGCCTTAGCTACCCACGACGCTGCAGAAGAGGGCGAGAGAGCTGAACCTGAAGCCTCATAGACTGAACGAGCCAAACTATCCATAAGTCGATCATTAGGATCCTTAATAGATGAGCCATTGGGAAGGGATAACAGTGTATTAGAGGCCAAACGAGAAACCGGAGGATCTACCGAAGGGGATTCCGCCCATTTCTTATGCAGTTCAGGAGCAAAAGGGTATCTAGCATTCAGAGCCTTTTGTCCCGCAAAATGTCTGTCTGGGTGCTCCCTGTGATGTTGGACCAAATCCTCAAACTCGGGGTGAGAAGCGAACACCCTATGAGACTGCTTGGCCCTCTTGAATGATACCTTATGACCAGAGGTCAAGGTAGATTTGTCCTCTATACCCAGGGTTTGGTTGACGGCCTCAATTAGACTAGTAGAAAACGATGAACAGCGCTCCAACCAGGTGTATACGTATCAAAAAACGATGTTTATTAAGCCATAAAAAGCAACGTTTCGACCAGCATGTGGTCTTTTTCAAGCATAACAGACATTGCCAGGGGCGATCATACAACGCACTGCAGCGGTCCCATGTGATCAACGCGCAATGATCACATGGGACCGCTGGGGTGCGTTGTATGATCGCGCCGAGGTGGGGCGTGGCCTCATTGAGGTCATGTGATGGGGCCGCGTCTGGTGTGTGATGCACCTGCGCTGATAACCTGCGGTCACTGCGGTGTGTTGAATGAGCGCGCCGAGGTGAGGCGTGGCCTCATTGCGGTCATGTGATGAGGTCGCGTCTGAAGTGGGATGCGCCTGCGCCCTTATTCTGCGATCATTGAGAGCTCTGGTGGAGACACATAACGATGATGCAGGTACAATTGTTGCAAGGGGGCATTGGATTGGCTATGGACATCAGGGTAACATATATGTAATATGTGGATAGGCTGCCTTGGTTTTCACCGCTGTCATTTCCTATTGAGCCTATATTCACCTATGAGATCCAGGCATGTCTCCTTCCATTGGTGGGATTTTTCCATGACAACGCCGATACTGGAAGTGGATCTTCTGGACGCAGGATAAACAAAGTGCTGATCCCACTGTTATACATTGATAAATGGGTTTATTTATATGGCACATACACTATTATTGGTGGGTGGTGAATATCTGTATTGTTGATGTCTATTTTGTGTATTATGCATGTTAATTATTTTAATGGGCTGTTCTTGATTGGGGATTGGTGCGCTGCGTGGTATCCACCCTATATAAGCCAGCCCCTGGCAATGTCTGTTATGCTTGAAAAAGACCACATGCTGGTCGAAACGTTGCTTTTTATGGCTTAATAAACATCGTTTTTTGATACCTATTCACCTGGTTGGAGCGCTGTTCATCGTTTTCTACTGCTGGAGTATATCCAGGAAGGTTCCCTGGACATGGAACGGGCGCCACTAAAGTGAGTGCTGTCAGCCCCTCTCTGTTTTATATGCTGGCCTCAATTAGACTGTCTACTGACTCCTGGTAATCAGGCGCCTCTAGATTGAGGGATCCCTCGGAATCGTAGTCCGAACCGAGTTCACAGCTCTCCACTGGAGAAGGTGAACGAGAGGCGGAACTCCAGGATGCAGATACCCCTGATGGACCGGGCGACTATGTGTGGGTTTGCTTCCCCCGCGTCTGCCTAGTGCGAGTGCGGTCCCTGCAGGCTGAAGGCTGCTGAGAGTCGGAAGACCTCTCAACGGCAGGTGAACCGCTGTCCCTGGCCCCAGCCGGTGTCTGCAGGGACTCGATTGCCTTAGTTAGGGATGAAATAGACTGACAAGGACGTGACCCATTCTTGGGGGAGAAACCATGGCATCTACCTGAGTCGCAGGGGAGGGCTCCTGAGCGGGTTCGGAGACGCAGGCCTCACAGAGACGATTACTCTGGGCATGTGGAAAAGCGGACCGATTGAGTTTTGGCCTTTCTAGACATGGTGCCCTGCAATGCAATAATCAGGAAGATTTAGATAGGCCGTAGCAATGCAGAGCTTAATGCTGTCAGGCTGGGGGGGGAGAAGCACTTACCCCAGTCCTGTGTCCCCGTTCGTCTTGTGGAACCTGTCCCAGAGCGAAGAACAAGAGCAGCCTTTTGAAAAAGAGCACCCTCACTAGTGGGCGGAACCGGAAACGGCAGCTTCTGTGGCATAGATTTTGCTTTTCCAGCGCTCGGCGAGGAAAGGGAGGGGGTGGAGCCGCTGGGAAATGACGTGGCCGGAAGGGGCGGGACTTCCGTCCGCTGCCTACTTCCTGACAAAAGCCGGGGACTAAATTATCGGCCGCCCCGGAAGTGACAACGGCGGTCCGCAGTGCGGCGCTGTCCATAATACACAGTCCACAGCGCCGCCAAAAACAAGGAGACCGCGGCGCCACCGGCAGAAAAAAACTCCGGCCGCCAGTCGCAGACCGCAGCGTCGTCCAAGAAATCCTGCCCTCCAGACACCCGGTATGATGCGTGCCTCAGGAGCCCTCATAGCCCCCCACAGGCAGCCCTCTTGAATGCCGGCACCCGCGTGAGCGGGCTGTGTGTAACCAAAACACGGTGCAGGCACCCTAACTCCATCTTTCTTTCCATAGGATGAGGAGAGGGACCGTCCACCCCCCTTTATCACCGCTGTCTAGCATTGGTGATGCAGTGAGGGCCGCACGGACAATCCGTATGCACCTGTACAGCCTAGGGTTCCATTACCTTAGGGTGGTCAGGGCTTAGTCCGGCAAGTCCCACGTCGCGGAAGAGGATACATGGAGGTGCCACTCCATGTGCTCGCCCGTTGATGGTTTGGGGAGATCGGACCCTTTCAATAGGATCCGTCGCACCTGTCTTGCTTCCAAAAAAGGATCCAGGAGGTCTGGGAACCAGACGTGTGCCTCCTTCCAACACTAAGCATGAACTGGTTAGCTGAGAGCCAGCAGGAAGGTATATGCTGCAGGGGAGGAGCTAACTTTTTTTGTATCACTTAGTGTCAGCCTCCTATTGGCAGCAGCATACACCCACAGTCCTGTGTCCCCCAATGAGGCGAAGGAGAAAAAAAAAAAAAAAAACAACTTAGAGGTACCACACATACACAAAAATAAATTGTTGGTAATACCAGACCTCCTTTGTTTGGTGAAGCATATAATTGTGTGGTTGTGATTCTGTCTCTTCTCCCAACTATTGTAGTTATTAATCCTTCCTGTAAAGTTAAATAACCTTCCCACACTGGTCTGATAGTATATATGTTGCAAAATGACCATTCTAACTGAAATAAATCCAATTACCCATGAACTGGGCATTTTAAGCCAATGTTCTTTTAGCCAGTATTTTTTTTTTTTATTTACAGGTTTACTATTCCTCATTTTTTCTTTGTATTTTTTTCCTCAGGTATCTAAAAGTATTGTTATGTTTTATTGTCCCGATTCCTTCATCAAAGGAGCACTGTATCAGATTTCTCAACTTTTAGCTAAGAAATTAATTATCCACTCGCTGTATTACTGCGCAACAATCAATAAGTATAAGCGTGTGAATACAATACAAGAATATTTTATACATATAATGAGGATCCTTTAACATGTACATTCCATTTTTGGTAATAATTTTAGCAAAATGTATTAAAAAGAAGGTAAAAAAAAACAAAACAGTATGTGCTAAAACACAGCCTGCTCCTAACAAATGTACCCAGTTGGTCAGATTGGCTTAACAAAAAATATATAAATTAAGACAATTCATAAATTAAGTTTTATCAATTATCATAGATTATTTAGACAAAAATTTATTGTTAGAAAATATGCAAACATGCACACAAACAATCTACAGATATAAGCTTGCACTACTCCCAGAATAAGTTTCAACTATAATGAAGACTCCTAAGCAAAAGCTCAACAGTTTGTATGTTAACTAAAAAAAAAGCAACATGTTCATTAAAAATGCGGAATTGCAGGGATTCCGCACACCTAGGAGTGCATTGATCTGCTTACTTCCCGCACGGGGCTGTGCACACCATGCGGGAAGTAAGCAGATTATGTGCGGTTGGTACCCAGGGTGGAGGAGAGGAGACTCTCCTCCACGCACTGGGCACCATATAAGTGGTCAAAAAATAAGAAATAAAATAAAAAATAGTCCTATACTCACCCTCGATGTCCCGCGCAGTGTTCCCGCCTCACCGCTGCACGCTGCCGTTCGGTTCCTGTAGCTGATGTGCAGCGAAGGACCTTGCCGATGACGTCACTGTCCTGTGATTGGTCGTGAGCGGTCATGTGACCGCTCACGTGACCGTGACGTCACGGAAGGCCCTGTGCGCACAGACCAGCTATTGGAAGACGAACGGACGCCGCTGATGAGATGTCTGGGTGAGTATAAGCATTTTTTTTTTTTTATTATTATTTTTAAACATTCTATCTTTTACTATAGATGCTGCATAAGCTGCATCTATAGTAAAAAGTTAGTCACACTTGTCAAACAGTATGTTTGACAAGTGTGACCAACTTGTCAGTCAGTTTTCCAAGCGATGCTACAGATCGCTTGGAAAACTTTAGCATTCTGCAAGCTAATAACGCTTGCAGAATGCTAAAAAAACGCGAAAAAAACGCAAAAAAAAAATGCGGATTTCTTGCAGAAAATTTCCGGTTTTCTTCAGGAAATTTCTGCAAGAAATCCGCAACGTGTGCACATGGCCGTGTGCGATCACAGAGCAGGACCTGCCGTGACGTCACGAGTCACGTGATGCGGTGAGAGAAGTTCCAATAGATTGAACATACAGATAGCAGAAAGGACCAATATTATCCAACGCGTTTCGGAAAGAAGCGCTTTCCTTCATCAGGGATGGTCCTTAATGTCCTAGTTAACCCTTATATAGGGGAAGGGGTCCAATCTGCTAAATTTAACAATTTAAAGTCACTGTTTAGTCCTTTTGGAATAAGAGTATCCAATACAAAGATCCATTTGCATTCTGCTCTGGACATCAAAGCG
The DNA here is from genome assembly GCF_051348905.1 of Ranitomeya variabilis. Taxonomy (NCBI): domain Eukaryota; kingdom Metazoa; phylum Chordata; class Amphibia; order Anura; family Dendrobatidae; genus Ranitomeya; species Ranitomeya variabilis. The sequence continues at coordinate 247,815,265 of NC_135237.1, read as the reverse complement.
ATATAATTACCTTTTCTCCATGGTGTTTGTATTTTTTCTAGTCCAGTTATTTCCATTAAGTTAATATCACTATTATGCTGTTCCACAAAATGTTTAGACAAAGGGTGTCCAGTGAAATTTCGTTTAACATTACGCATGTGTTCGCTAATTCTTTTAAGTGGAAACTCTTCCTCGTACCGACTTATTAAAAGAAAAACCCCAGAAGGTCAGTATAGACCAAATGGGGTTTGTTCCCATTATTACACAGTACAATTCATATTCCTTCCTTCTTAGGAATATAGTAAAAATACATTGGGGCATCTTGAAAGATGACAAAATTCTAGGCAGCCATATCCCTACTCACCCACGTTTTATTTATAAAAAAGCCCGGAATTTGGGAAATCTGATTGCACCAACAGTGCAATCTCAGCAGATTCCCAGTACAAAAAATCTTTTTGATCAAACTCTTGCGGGCTTTTTTCCATGTCGCAAACGCGCAATGTGTAGAAAGACACAAGCTAAAAAACGACGCACATTAGCCAGGAATGCAAAAGATCATGCCATTAAGCAATATATCACTTGCACAACGGAAGGAGTCATATACACTATAAAGTGTCCGTGCGATAAATTATATGTGGGCAGGACTAAGCGCCCACTTAAGATAAGAATTACTATTACGGGCAGCCAGGACTCTCCAGACAACACAGGACGCCGGACATCTACATCAGCAGGAGCATTGTGGAAGGAGCATTTCTTGTTTATCCACTAGCAGTGTTCTGCTTAAGGTAACCAGTGGCGTACATGCATCGGATTTCCGACCCGGTTTAATCCGTTTGCAGTACGCCTCATTACCCTTCTTTTTAGTGAAGCTTTGCCACCGGCCGGGGCCGCTTCTTGCATCATGACTGTTATCATCAGTTTTTCTTTTTTATAACATATTTTTCTTCTCTTTTTTTGTATGCATAAGTTTTTAAAGGACATTGTTTTTTCTTTTTATTGCTGGATTCCCACAGTGGGGGATTAGCTGTTTGCTAAACAAAGTCCATAGAAAAACCCTTTTCTGCTATTATTCTTAAATAAGTGCATGTTAAGGTACCTTCACACTCAGCAACTTTACAACGAGAACGACAACGATCCGTGACGTTGCAGCGTCCTGGATAGTGATCTCGTTGTGTTTGACACGCAGCAGCGATCTGGATCCCGCTGTGATATCGCTGGTTGGAGCTAGAAGTCCAGAACTTTATTTGGTCGTCAGGTCGGCGTGTATCGTCATGTTTGACAGCAAAAGCAACGATGTCAGCAATGTTTTACATGGAGCTAACGACCTGTGAGAACGATAAGTGAGTCACCGTTACGTCACTGGATCGCTCCTGCATCGTTGTGGAGCTGCTGTGTTTGACGTCTCTACAGCGACCTAAACAGCGACGCTGCAGCGATCGGCTTGTTGTCTATATCGCTGCAGCGTCGCTGAGTGTGATGGTACCTTTATCTAGCACCTTTGTCCTTTTTCTAGCTGTAAAGGCCCCGTCACACACAGCGACGCTGCAGCGATACAGACAACGATGCCGATCGCTGCAGCGTCGCTGTTTTGTCGCTGTGTGGTCGCTGGAGAGCTGTCACACAGACCGCTCTCCAGCGACCAACGATGCCGAGGTCCCCGGGTAACCAGGGTAAACATCGGGTTACTAAGCGCAGGGCCGCGCTTAGTAACCCGATGTTTACCCTGGTTACCAGCGTAAAAGTAAAAAAAAATGAACACTACATACTTTCCTTCCGCTGTCTGTCCCCCGGTGTTCTGCTTCTCTGCACTGTGTAAGCGCCAGCCGGAAAGCAGAGCGGTGACGTCACCGCTGTGCTGTGTTTTCCGGCTGGCCGGTGCTCACAGTGCAGAGAAGCACAGCGCCGGGGGACAGACAGCGGAAGGTAAGTATGTAGTGTTTGTTTTTTTTTACTTTTACGCTGGTAACCAGGGTAAACATCGGGTTACTAAGGGCGGCCCTGTGCTTAGTAACCCGATGTTTACCCTGGTTACCAGTGAAGACATCGTTGAATCCGTGTCACACACACCGATTCAGCGATGTCAGCGGGACCTCAACGACCAAAAAAAGGTCCAGGCCATTCCGACACGACCAGCGATCTCACAGCAGGGGCCTGGTCGCTGGTACGTGTCACACATAGCGAGATCGCTACTGAGGTCGCTGTTGCGTCACAAAACTTGTGACTCAGCAGCGATCTCGCTAGCGATCTCGCTATGTGAGACGGGGCCTTTACACATTGCTGCAGACAGATACAGTGTTACGACAGTCCTTTTATATGCTAATAAGGGGCTGCTGGTGACATTGTAACATCAATTCGGTTGTAGTTACCGTGTTGCATAGTTACCATACAAACTGTTGAGCTTTTGCTTAGGAGTCTTCATTATAGTTGAAACTTATTCTGGGAGTAGTGCATATCTGTAGATTGTGTGCATGTTTACATATTTTCTATTAAATTTACATCCACTTTACCTTTGATCTCGTTGTGCGCGAATTTATATATATTTTTTTACAATACAACTTTTTGACAAAAAAGTGGTTATTGTCTAAATTCGCAGCAATACGAGACCTGTATACTCAGCGCCGCAGTAATTTCTTATAAAAATTTATTGTTCTTTAGTTGTTCTATATATTAATAATGCAGGGTTCAATATACCTCAACAAAAAATGAAGATTTTGGAATATGGTGCATGTTACGGTACGTTCACATTTGCGTTGTGCGCCGCAGCGTCGGCGCCGCAGCGCACAACGCAAACAAAAACGCGGCAAAACGCACGCTAAAACGCTGCGTTTTGCGCCGCATGCGTCCTTTTTGGCCGAAAGTTGGACGCAGCAAAAATGCAACTTGCTGCGTCCTCTGCGCCCGGACGCGGGCGCCGCAGCGACGCATGCGGCGCAAAACGCAAGTGCGACGCATGTCCATGCGCCCCCATGTTAAATATAGGGGCGCATGACGCATGCGGCGCCGCTGCGGCGCCTGCCGCTAATGTGAACGTAGGGTTAGTGAACAAAGTAAGGGCTTGTGCAAATGGCGGTATTTTCAGTCCGAGTGCAAGCTAACAAAACTTTGGAAAGTACAAGGACCAATGCTACTCTATGGGGCCGAGCACACAACAGCTTTTATTAATTTTTACCTAGGACTGAGCTGAATGCCAGAGTTTGATTTGATATTTGCACTCGGATGACATCCGAGTGTAGTCCAATTTCCATTGACTGACAGAATGGAAAAGATGAAAAAAATTGGGTGCTCCTATTCTTATCCAATAAAAATAGATAAAACTTTCCTTCTCCTCAGTGCTGGAGACTCTCCACTTCAATATCATGTGTACTCCTGACAGGCCCAACCTCTCCAAGTTATCATCAAGCTAATCTTACTGTAGTGTAGAATTCACCTTATGCTCTTGTATACTTTCTGCTCTTGAACAATACTCGGCCTAATTTTATATTCTGCCATTTACATCAGTATTGCTGCGTTTGTAATTTTACTTCAATTGTAAAGCACTGCGGAATAAGTTGGCAAAATACAAATACAATTAGTATTGTTTGCAGGCTTATTGCAAAACAGAGATAAATGCATTTCTCTGCACCAGAGCTTCTAATCAGGAGGAGGTGCAGTGTTGTGTTTATTGCCTACTGCTGAGAGATCAGCGAAGTAAAACTGCAAATGCTGCTCTGTTGATGCATTTGGCAAAGGATTGTCTTCTGTCATATGCATCAACAGAGCAGTATTTGGAGTTTAAAGACACTGACATCTCAGCAGGCCATAAACAGAAGTCAATTCTGCTTAGCCCCTTTATACAAAGCCTCATCGGCAGTACATCACGATTATCAGCCCTATCTATACAGACCCATCCTGCAGTAAATCACTTCTCTCAACACTATATTCAGGCCGATCCTGCAGTGCATCACTCCTACACATATATATATATATATATATATATATACACATATATATATATACACATATATATATATATATATATATATATATATATATACACATATATACAGGTATATATGTATATAAATATATATAGCCCCATCCTGCAGTATATCACTTTTCTCAGCCCCTCTATACACAAACCTGTTCTGTAGCATGACTTCTCTCAGTCCCTTACACAGAACCATCTTGCATTATCTCTTTATTTTGTCATCTCTATATATAGACCCGTTCTGTAGTATATCACTCCATTCAGCCCCTTAAATACGGCCCTATCATGTAGTTTATGTCTGCTTCTAACCCCTCTATATACAGCCTCATTTTTTTAATACAGCTCTTCTCTCAGCCCTTTATATTAGGCCCTATCATGTAGTATATTTCTTTTTACATCTCTCTATATCCGTGTTCCCCAACTCCAGTCCTCAAGAGCCACCAACACGTCATGTATTCAGGATTTCCTTAGTATTGCACAGGTGATGGAATTATTATATAATCACATTGTGTTATGGGGATAAAGCCTTTAACTTTTATCATCATATTGAAAAGAAACAGACAGCACAATTTTGTAATGTAAACAAATGGCTGTAATGGTTCTGTAATACAGATTAAACTGATACCTTTGATGAAGAAATCCACATTATAGTTCTTTGGTCACCATTTGACATTTTCGGCAAATAGCTTTTGGCGCACAGGGGCCGGACTACCCTCTGGGTCTACTCCCCTGTGTCTGTGATTTCCCAGCCCCTCCGCTCTTGGATGACCTGCTTCTCATTTCTGAAATCTTAGTAGTGATCAGTTAACCCCTTTATCCCATATGACATACTATTCCGTCAAGGTGACCTGGGACTTGATTCCCAGTGACGGGATAGTATGTCATATACGATCGGCCGCGCTCACGGGGGGAGCGTGGCCGATCGAGGCTGGGTGTCAGTTATCGCAGCTGACAATCGGCACTATGTGCCAGGAGCGGTCACGGACCGCTCCTGGCACATTAACCCCCGGCACACTGCGATCAAACATGATCGCAGTGTTCCGGCGGCATAGGGAAGCATCGTGCAGGGAGTGGGCTCCTTGTGTGCTTCCATGAGACCCTCGGAGCAACGCGATGTGATCGAGTTGCTCCGAGGGTCTCTTACCTCCTCCTCCCTGCAGGCCCCGGATCCAATATGGCCGCGGGGCTGCTTCCGGGTCCAGCAGGGTGGTGGCTTGCAAGCGTCCCTGCAGTGCCTGTCAGATCGCTGATCTGACACAGTGCTCTGCAAAGTGTCAGATCACCGATCTGACCCTATAACATGATGCCCCCCCGGGGGAATGTTATAAAGTAAAAAAATATATATATATTAACATACCGTATGTGAAAAAAAAAAAATAAATTACTAAATAAAAAAATATAAATATTATATATATATTGTTCCCATAAATGCATTTCTTTATCTAAAAAGACAAAAAACAAAAGTACACATATTTAGTATTGCCGCGTCCGTAACGACCCAACCTATAAAACTGTCCCACTAGTTAACCCCTTTAGTGATCACTGTAAAAAAAAAAAAAATACACGAGACAAAAAAACAACGCTTTATTATTATATGGCCGAACAAAAAGTGGAATAACACGCGATCAAAATACGGATATAAATAACTATGGTACCGCTGAAAACATCATTTGGTCCCGCAAAAAACAACCCTCCATACAGCATAAGCAGCGAAAAAATTAAAAAGTTATAGTCCTCAGATTAAAGCGATGCAAAAATAATTATTTTTTCTATAAAATAGTTTTTATCATATAGAAGCGTCAAAACACAAAAAATGATATAAATGAGGTATCACTGTAACACGTACTATCTTGAAGAATAAAACGGCTTTATCAATTTTACCAAACATGGAACAGTATAAACGCCCCCCAAAAAGAAATTCATGAATAGCTGGCTTTTGGTCATTCTGCCTCACAAAAATCGGAATAAAAAGCGATAAAAAAAATGTAACATGCCTGAAAATGGTACTAATAAAAACGTCAACTCATCCCGCAAAAAAACAAGACCTCACATGACTCTGTGGACCAAAATATGGAAAAATTATCGCTCCCAAATGTGGAGATGCAAAAAATATTTTTTGCAATAAAAAACGTCTTTTAGTGTGTGACAGCTGCCAATCATAAAAATCCGCTAAAAAACCCGCTATAAATAGTAAATCAAACCCCCCCCCTTCATGACGCCCTTTGCTAGAGAAAAATAATAAAATTAAAACAATGTATTTATTTCCATTTTCCCATTAGGGTTAGGGTTGGGGCTAGGGTTAGGATATGGGGCTAGGGTTAGGGTTGTGGCTAGGGTTAGGGTTGTGGCTAGGGTTAGGGTTGGGGCAAGGGTTAGGGTTGGGGCTAGGGTTAGGACTAGGGTTGAGGCTAGGGTTAGGGTTGGAGCTAGGGCTAGGGGTGTGTTTGGGTTAGGGTTTCAGTTAGAATTGGGTGCTTCCACTGTTTAGGCACATCAAGGGCTCTCCAAACGCGTCATGGCGTCCGATCTCAATTCCAGCCAATTCTGCGTTGAAAAAGTATAACAGTGCTCCTTCCCTTCCGAGCTGTCCCGTGCGCACAAACAGGGGTTTACCCTAACATATGGGGTTATCAGCGTACTTAGGACAAATTGGACAACAACTTTTGGGGTCCAATTTCTCCTGTTACCCTTGGGAAAACACAAAACTGAGGGCTAAAAAAAACATTTTTGTGGAAAAAAAAAATTTTTATTTTCACAGCTCTGTGTTATAAAGTGTAGTGAAACACTTGGGGGTTCAACGTTCTCATAACACATATACATAAGTTCCTTGGGGGGTCTTATTTTCAATATGAGATCAATTGTGGGGGGTTTCTACTGTTTAGGTACATTAGGGGCTCTGCAAACGCAATGTAACGCCTGCAGACCAATCCATCAAAGTCTGCATTACAAACGGCGCTCCTTCCCTTCCGAGCTCTGCCATGTGCCCAAACGGTGGTTCCCTCCCACATTTGGGGTATCAGCGTACTCAGGACAAATTGGACAACAACTTTTGGGGTCCAATTTCTCCTGTTATCCTTGGGAAAATACAAAACTGGGGGCTAAAAATTAATTTTTGAGAAAGAAAAAAAAAAGAATTTATATTTTCACGGCTTTGCGTTATAAACTGTAGTGAAACACTTGGCGGTTCAAAGCTCTCACAACTCATCTAGATAAGTTCCTTAGGGGGTCTACCTTCCAAAATGGTGTCACTTGTGGGAGGTTTTGGGGTATCAGCGTACTCAGGACAGATTGCACAACAACTTTTGGGGTCCAATTTCTTCTCTTACCCTTGGGAAAATAAAAAATTGAGGCGAAAAATCATGTTTGTGAAAAAATATGATTTTTTATTTTTACGGCTCTGCATTATAAACTTCTGTGAAGCACTTGGTGGGTCAAAGTGCTCACCACACATCAAGATAAGTTCCTTAGGGGGTCTACTTTCCAAAATGGTGTCACTTGTGGGGGGTTTCAATGTTTAGGCACATCAGGGGCTCTCCAAACGCAACATGGCGTCCCATCTCAATTCCAGTCAATTTTGCATTGAAAAGTCAAACGGTGCTCCTTCCCTTCTGAGCTCTGCCATGCGCCCAAACAGTGGTTTACCCCCACCTATAGGGTATCGCCGTACTCAGGTCAAAGTGTACCATAACTTTTGGGGTCCATTTTCTCCTATTACCCTTGGTAAAATAAAACAAATTGGAGCTGAAGTAATTTTTTTGTGAAAAAAGTTAAGTGTTCGGGTTTTTTTAAACCTTCCAAAAATTCCTGTGAAACACCTGAAGCGTTAAAGGGACTGTCACCTGAATTTGGAGGGAACAATTTTCAGCCATAGGGGCGGGGTTTTCGGGTGTTTGATTCACCCTTTCCTTACCCGCTGGCTGCATGCTGGCTGCAATATTGGATTGAAGTTCATTCTCTGTCCTCCGTAGTACATGCCTGCACAAGGCAATCTTGCCTTGCGCAGGCGTGTACTATGGAGGGCAGAGAATGAACTTCAATCCAATATTGCAGCCAGCATGCAGCCAGCGGGTAAGGAAAGGGTGAATCAAACACCCGAAAACCCCGCCCCTATGGCTGAAAATTGTTCCCTCCAAATTCAGGTGACAGAGTCCCTTTAATAAACTTCTTGAATGTGGTTTTGAGCACCTTGAGGGGTGCAGTTTTTAGAATGGTGTCACACTTGGTTATTTTCTATCATATAGACCCCTCAAAATGACTTCAAATGTGATGTGGTCCCTAAAAAAAAAAAAAAATGTAAAAATGAGAAATTGCTGGTCAAATTTTAACCCTTATAACTCCCTAACAAAAAAAAATTTTGGTACCAAAATTGTGCTGATGTAAAGTAGACATGTGGAAAATTTTACTTATTACGTATTTTGTGTGACATATCTCTGTGATTTAAGGGCATAAAAATTCAAAGTTGGAAAATTGCGACATTTTCAAAATTTTCGCCAAATTTCTGTTTTTTTCACAAATAAACGCTGGTAATATCAAAGAAATTTTACCACTATCATGAAGTACAATAAGTCACGAGAAAACAGTGTCAGAATCATCAGGATCCGTTGAAGCGTTCCAGAGTTATAACCTCAAAGGGACAGTGGTCAGAATTGTAAAAATTGGCCCGGTTATTAACGTGCAAACCACCCTTGGAGGTTAAGGGGTTAAACACCGGAAACAGGCAGAGCAACAAAGTGGACTTCTTCACCAAAGACACCAATGTAATCAGTAGTAGGTCGGCGTCACACTCAGCGTATGGAAAAACGGTCCGTATTTTACAGCTGTAATACGCAGTAATTGTCCCAAAACACTGTTCCGTATTCAACGCGAGGATGCGATTTTTACGCATAAATTTATCCGTGTGTCATCCGTATGGCGTCTTTTTCTCGATGGCTTGCAAAATGGACATATCATGGATCCATCGGCTCAAATATTCTTAAAACATATATACAGTCATATATATGTGTGTGTGTGTGTGTGTGTGTGTGTGCGTGTGTGCGTGTGTGCGTGTGTGTGTGTCAGTGAGACACACACATACATACATACATACACATATATATATATATATATATACATAATTCAGCGCTAGTTAGCAGAAAAGCCGGTAATTCAACTGCCGGCTGTTCCTATCTCCTTCACAAACCCGACAGGATATGAGACATGGTTTACATACAGTAAACCATCTCATATCCCTTCTTTTATTACATATTCCTCTTTACTAATGTAAGAAGTGTCTCTGTGTACAATTTTGGGGCTCTAGCTATTAAATTAAAGGGTTAAATCCCAGAAAAAATTAGCGTGGACTCCCGGTGATGTGCCCCCTGCTGGATGAACTCATATGAACTCGAGCCTGGGAACTTTTCAGAATATTTTCTCACGCTCAAGTTCATATGAGTTCATCCAGCAGAGGGTGCATCACCGCGACTCGAGGTAACTACAGTACATTCCCCTGCATTCCATTAATTCACCAAGTTTTACAGACAGGAGCACAGCTGCATTAGCAGAGCTCCTGAGTGTAAAATGATTTAACCCCTTCAGATGGATTTAACAGCGTGGGACAAGACTGAACGACGGAAGGTATGGATTATTATTGTTTGTTTTGTTTAACTTTGTTTCAGGTGACAAGGGTCTTCAGGTGGATTAAGAGTATAATAAAATATTAAAACACCATGTGTCTTTATTTCATTAAAATACTTTTTAATAATGTGTGTGTGTTTTATTAACCATTTCGTACTATTGGATTAATAATGGATAGGTGTCATAATTGACACCTCTCCATTATTAACCTGGCTTAATGTCACCTTACAATAGCAAGGTGACATTAACCCTTCATTACCTCATATCCCTCCGCTACACGGGAGTGGGAAGAGAGAGGCTAAGTGCCAGAATAGGCGCATCTTACAGATGTGCTTTTTCTGGGGTGGCTGGGGGCAGATGTTTTTAGCCAGGGGGAGTCCTATAACCATGGTCCCTCTCTAGGCTATTAATATCTGCCCTCAGTCAATGGCTTTCCCACTCTAGTGGATAAAATTGCGCGGGAGCCCACGCCAATTTTTTCCAGGATTTAACCCTTTAATTTAACCCCTTCATGACCGTGGGATTTTTCGTTTTTCCGTGTTCGTTTTTCACTCCCCTCCTTCCCAGAGCCATAACTTTTTTATTTTTCCGTCAATGTGGCCATGTGAGGACTTATTTTTTGCGGGACGAGTTGTACTTTTGAACGACATCATTGGTTTTACCATGTCGTGTACTAGACAACAGGAAAAAAATTCCAAGTGCGGTGAAATTGCAAAACAAGTGCAATACGACACTTGTTTTTTGCTTGGCTTTTTTGCTAGGTTCATTAAATGCTAAAACTGACCTGCCATTATGATTCTCCAGGTCACTATGAGTTCATAGACACCTTATATGACTAGGTTATTTTTTACCTAAGTGGTGAAAAAAAATTCCAAACTTTGCTAAAAAAAAAAAAAAAAATTGCGCCATTTTCCGGTACCCGCAGCGTCTCCATTTTTCATGATCTGGGGACGGTTGAGGGCTTATTTTTTGCGTGCCGAGCTGGCGTTTTTAATGCTAGCATTTTGGTGCAGATACGTTCTTTTGATCGCCATTTATTGTATTTTAATGCAATGTCACGGCGACATAAAAAAACCGTAATTCTGGCGTTTCGAATTTTTTTCCCGCTACGCCGTTTAGCGATCAGGTTAATGCTGTTTTTTTATTGATAGATCGGGCGATTCTGAACACGGCGATACCAAATATGGGTAGATTTGATTTTTTTTTTTTATTGATTTATTTTGAATGGGGCGAAAGGGGGGTGATTTAAACTTTTATATTTTTTTTTATTTTTTTCACATTTTTTTTAACTTTTTTTTTTTTACTTTTGCCATGCTTCAATAGCAGGCACAACCCGATTGCCTCTGCTACATAGCAGCGATCTCATGTTCGCTGCTATGCAGCAGAATTGCAGGTGTGCTGTGAGCGCCGACCACAGGGTGGCGCTCACAGCTACCGGCGATCAGTAACCATAGAGGTCTCAAGGACCTCTATGGTTACTGTCCTGACACATCGCCGACCCCCGATCATGTGACGGGGGTCGGCGATGACGTCATTTCTGGCCGCCCGGCCGCATGCGGTAGTTAAATGTCGCTGTCTGCGTTTGACAGCGGCATTTAACTAGTTAATAGCGGCGGGTGAATCGCGATTTCACCCGCCGCTATTGCGGGCACATGTCAGCTGTTCAAAACAGCTGACATGTCCTGGCTTTGATGCGGGCTCACCGCGGAGCCCTGCATCAAAGCAGGGGAGCTGACCTCGGACATACTATCCCGCCCGAGGTCAGTAAGGGGTTAATAGCTAGAGCCCCCAAATTTTACACAGAGACACTTCTTACATTAGTAAAGAGGAATATGTAATAAAAGAAGGGATATGAGATGGTTTACTGTATGTAAACCATGTCTCATATCCTGTCGAGTTTGTGAAGGAGATAGGAAAATCCAGCAATTGAATTACCGGCTTTTCTGCTATCTAGCGCTGAATTAAATATATATATTATATATTATATGTGTATATCTAATATATAAAGCTGAATGTGTGTATGTGTGTGTGTATGTCCGGGATTGGCATCTGAACCGTCGCAGCTACAGCCACAAAATTTTGCACAGTCACACGTCTGGACCCCGAGAGCGTCAAAGCTATGTTGTGAGGTGAAATTTTAACCCCGCGCTTTCCAATTCACCAAACAATTTTGCCCCTATCTACATAAAGGGGAAAAAGTGAAAGGAAAAGTGTTGGAGGCGTCGCAGCTACAGGCACAAAATTTTGCACAGTCACACGTCTGGACCCCGAGAGCGTCATAGGCTATGTTGTGAGGTGAAATTTTAACCCCGCGCTTTCCAATTCACCAAACAATTTTGCCCCTATCTACATAAAGGGGAAAAAGTGAAAGGAAAAGTGTTGGAGGCGTCGCAGCTACAGGCACAAAATTTTGCACAGTCACACGTCTGGACCCCGAGAGCGTCAAAGCTATGTTGTGAGGTGAAATTTTAACCCCGCGCTTTCCAATTCACCAAACAATTTTGCCCCTATCTACATAATGGGGAAAAAATGAAAGGAAAAGTGTTGGAGGCAAATTAACAGCTGCCAGATGTGAACAAGGGGGACTTAAAGAATGAGAGTGATGGCACCAAAGAGTATATACTGTACAGTTGCTAAGGTGGGGCCCCGACATAGGATAATCACCACACCACCACGGGGTTATGAACACACACACAAAATGCGCCACACACTACCACGTGCTCGAACACATATACCACCCTCAGCGCACATTTCACCACACATACACCAACCTCGCCACATAAAAGTCGAAACACAAAAGTCGCCGCTCAAAACTCGCCACGCGCAAAACTCTCCACATGCAAAACTCGCCACACGTGCAAAACTCACCTTATGGAAAACTCGCCACACGCAAAACTTGCACACGCAGAAAAATTGCCACATGCACAAAAGTTGCAACACATGCAAAAGTTGCCTCACACAAAACTTGCACATACTCAAAAGGCACCACACATAAAACTCGCCACGCGCAAAACTCGCCATGCGCAAAACTTGCTGCACACAACTTGCTACACTAACCTGTCACATGCAACTCGACACACAAAAAGTTGCTACACTCATGTCGCCACACAAAACTCATCTCACAAAAGTCGCTACATGCATGTCGCCACATGCAACTCAACACACACAACTTGACACACGAAACTCGCCCTAAAACACACACAAGTCTGGTATTATCCTTCAAAAATAAAAATCTGATTAATAAGCAGACAAACCACAAGAGCAACAAATGTACCATATAGGAATCCGGCAGCTGTCAGTCACATGACCAGTCTATTATGTGTATGTAAGGAGGTTGCTTTCCCTGCTCCTTGCCCCTTGCCTGGAACCACATAGTCCGACAGCTGGGTTGTTGGGGGGAAGACGTTCTGCCCTGGACAGAGGGGACCAGGGGAAGAGAGAGGGGAGTGGTCAGAAAAGTGTGGGAGAGGGAGCGTGCCAGAGAGGGGACAGCGTGCCAGAGAGAAAGCAGGCTGCAGCGCCGTGCTCCCCATGACAGAGTGCTCCCCGTGAGGGCACTAAGGCTGGAGTGAGAGTGGGGACTTGGAAGCCTCCATAATCTGAGAAGACTCTTCCCCTGACAGTGCAGAGACAGTGACTCAGTGCAGCCCTGGTGATCGCAGTCACAAGCAAAGATCCCCGAGTGTGATAAGTAACTGCCCAGTGTGTGTGACAATCGTTATCACAGAGAAGCTGCCAGGCTTATTAAAGAGAAGCTGCCAGGCTTACGGAGACTCCTGCAGCAGTGACGGAGAGACTGTTATTTCCTGGTTTCAGTTTCACTTTGAGAAGAGCAGGTTGCAGAGACTTAACCCCGGACTTTCCAGGAGACACAGAAAAGACCAGAATCTCAAGCCCTGCTGGTGACGGTACCCACATTGGAATAAGGACCCTTCAGTCAGGACCTCCCTGGACTGATAAGTTACAAGAACACTCGTTAACCCTTTCGTTTCCGTTTAACTGTTTACTATTGATTTACCTCTATTAACCCCCTGTTTACTCCCTGCGAGGAGAATCTACTCCTGTTAATAAATTCCCCTCAACAGTTGGTCTGTCTGTTCCGTGGTGACATACGCAACCCTGCACTCTATTACACTTGGCGTAGTCGGCAGGATGTCACACGGTAGTGCGGAAGGGGCAGACCAAGCAGTTGAGGGAGGTCCCAGGTCTAGCATCTCCCTGGGAGCCATGTTAGCTAACCTGCCAAAATTTTCAGGGAGTAATGTCATGTTGTGGGGTTGAACGGAGCGCATCCGAGGGATGAAGCGGATGCATCCTATGACACCGACTCTGCAGGCAGAAATAACTGTGATGGCCCTAGAGGGGGATGCACGGGACTCTGTTATGCTCAGACCCCCCCAGGCGAGAGATACCCTGGACAAAGTATTACGTATACTTGAGGAGACGCATGGGGACCCCACTGACGTAGGGGAGCTGCGCATGCGACTGTTCCGCCGGGTACAAAGAGAGGGGGAGACCGTGACTCAATATATGAACGCACTGCAAGAGCTTCATACTGCCATTATACGGAAGGACGGCGTAGGTGTGGGGACAGTTGACGTTGTGCTGCGAGACCAACTGGTGACAGGCTTGCGAGACGTGTTGATGAAACAGGCCCTGCGAGAGCGCATGCGCGTAAAGCTAGATATTACTTTCTCTGAGGTCGGGTGTGAGGCACGCACGCGCGAGCAAGAGCAAGTGGTGGTAGGGCCAGTGGGAAAGGTATGGAGCAGGGAGGTAACAGCCCCTCAATGGGTAGAATACTTGAAGAAGGAGGTTAAGCGAGTCCGTGAGGAGGTGGCTGAATATAAGAAGATCCCTGCTGCAGAGTACAGCCCTTCGGTGCGAGAAAGAGAGACCGCCCCCCAAAGTGAGACTAATGCCGCTCGGCGAAGAATACTGCCTAGATGCTACAACTGCGGAGCACCCAGTCAGAATGAAGAGGAGGCAATGTGGACCCGAGATTCCCAGCTGAAGATAAGAATCTGGGAGGAGATTGAGAGTCTGGGGAAAGCCCTTACTGCGGTTTTGGGGACCAGCGGCATACCCCGAGGTAACGTGCGGGAGCCGCCAGAAAGAGTTAGAGGAGAGGTGCGCAGCATGAAGAAGGCTTCGGTGGTGGCCCCAGAGTGTAACTCTGTATCCTGGGGTGAAGAGCAACCGCAGATGAGAGATGTCCCCCGCCGAGGTCGACGATCCAGACTGAGGCGCCCTCCAGACCGACGCAGACGTGAGTGCTGGTCGTGCAGAAAGGTGGGACACATGTCCAGAAATAGCCCTACCCGAGAAGAGCGGTGGCAGAGATCCGCTCACCCCTCTGAGGGTCCTGCTAACTGGAGGGAACGTCGCCCCTGGAGGGAATGGTACGGCAGGAAGAGAAGAGTTCCACCTAGGGCAAGACAGTACCACAATGTCGGACGCCAAGGAGAGGTGGAGAAGGTGTCAGGCATCTCTGGTGAAATGACTGCGCTATCCCAACACGTAAAGGCGGACCTGGTTAATCTACAGCCTGGGTCTGAAGGTTTTGTTGGTGAGACTCAGTCCAGCGGGAAGAAAGTAACGTTCACTCGAGAGGACCACCAAAGTGCTTTACTACCCTGCCCAACACGAGGTCCTGAAGGAGAGAAAGTGCCAAGTGTTCCTGCGACGCTCGTTTTCAAGGTCCGAACCGATGAGAAGGAGGAACCACTGATGTCGTCCCCTGATGTGAAGAGTGTGTTGGCTGTCAGCTCACCAGTTCCTGATCGGACAGGGAAAATGGAGCAGCTGTGTGAGACAGGGCGTGTGGCTGAGAAGCCCTGGGAAATGATGCCCGCAGAGCCCGGTGCAGAAAACAAAGAGTCCGGCCTGCATGGTCTTAATTCATCTGACTCAAGCTTCAACGAGAATGCTCCTGTCAAAGAGAGGGGGAGCTATGGAGAAGAATTGCTTGAACTAAGCCCCCAGACTGAGGAACCCGAGCAAGAAGCCCCTACGCAAACACCTGCTACCGGCAAGGCTAAGAAGAAGAAGAAAAAGAAGAAGAAGACAGCAGTTGTTGATGAAACAGAGAAAGCATATCTCAACCTGACTGATGAGCAGCTCCTAAACCATTTAGTCTGGGAGTATGTACAAGAAGAAAGGCAGAAGGAGATGCGAGAATCGCAGGTATCTGACTCCCCTCCAAAGAACAAAGAGAAGCACGAAGAGTCCTCGCCCGTGGAATGGCGAGCTTTAAGAGAGGGGGAATGTAAGGAGGTTGCTTTCCCTGCTCCTTGCCTGGAACCACTTAGTCCGACAGCTGGGTTGTTGGGGGGAAGACGTTCTGCCCTGGACAGAGGGGACCAGGGGACTGCTGGGAAGAGAGAGGGGAGTGGTCAGAAAAGTGCGGGAGAGGGAGCGCGCCAGAGAGGGGACAGCGTGCCAGAGAGAAAGCAGGCTGCAGCGCCGCGCTCCCCATGACAGAGTGCTCCCCGTGAGGGCACTAAGGCTGGAGTGAGAGTGGGGACTTGGAAGCCTCCATAATCTGAGAAGACTCTTCCCCTGACAGTGCAGAGACAGTGACTCAGTGCAGCCCTGGTGATCGCAGTCACAAGCAAAGATCCCTGAGTGTGATAAGTAACTGCCCAGTGTGTGTGACAATCGTTATTACAGAGAAGCTGCCAGGCTTATTACAGAGAAGCTGCCAGGCTTACGGAGACTCCTGCAGCAGTGACGGAGAGACTGTTATTTCCTGGTTTCAGTTTCACTTTGAGAAGAGCAGGCTGCAGAGACTTAACCCCGGACTTTCCAGGAGACACAGAAAAGACCAGAATCTCAAGCCCTGTTGGTGACGGTACCCACACTGGAATAAAGACCCTTCAGTCAGGACCTCCCTGGACTGATAAGTTACAAGAACACTCATTAACCCTTTCGTTTCCGTTTAACTGTTTACTATTGATTTACCTCTATTAACCCCTTGTTTACTCCCTGCGAGGAGAATCTACTCCTGTTAATAAATTCCCCTCAACAGTTAGTCTGTCTGTTCCGTGGTGACATACGCAACCCTGCACTCTATTACATGTATGAGTGAGCTAATATATACTGCTGATTTATCAGGCTGCCAATTTAGCTTACAAATACTGAGGTAAAAATACTGACCAAATAACGTGTGAATGAGGTCTAATACAGGAGGAGATGACATACAGATATATACTATATACAGGAGGAGATGACACACAGGTATATACTATTTACAGGGGAGATGACACACAGGTATATACTATATACAGGAGGAGATGACACACAGATATATACTATATACAGGAGAGATGACACACGTATATACTATATAGAGGAGGAGATGACATACAGGTACATACTACATACAGGAGGAGATGACATACAGGTATATACTATATACAGGAGGAGATTACCTACAGGTATATAATATATACAGGAGGAGATGACATACAGGTATATGCTATGTATAGGAGGAGATGACATACAGGTATATACTATATACAGGAGGAGATGACACACAGATATATACTATATATAGGTGAGATGACACACAGGTATATACTATATACAGGAGATTACATACAGGTATATACTATATATTGGAGGAGATGACATACAGGTATATACTATATACAGGGGAGATGACACACAGCAGGTATATACTATATACAGGGGAGATGACATACAGGTGTATACTATATATAAGGGAGATGACAAACATGTATATACTGAGGTGAAAATGAGAGGTGTGAGGTGAAAATGAAAAGGTGTGAGTGCAAAATGAGAGGAGTGAGGGAAAATATTGGAGTGATCGGAAAATGACAGATGTGAGGTCGAAATGACAGGTGTTAGGGGGGAATGAGAGGAGTGAGGGGGAAAATAAGAGGAGTGAGGGGGAAAATGAGAGGTGTGAGGGAGAAAATGAGAGGGGGAAAATGAAAGATGTGATGGGGAAAATGAGAGGCGTGATGGGAAAATAAGAGAAGTGAGGTGCTATAACTAACCACAGATATTTACTATGCCCAGGCAACGCCGGGCTCTTCAGCTAGTATAATATATAAAGCTGAATGTGTGTGTGTGTGTGTGTGTGTATGTCCGGGATTGGCATCTGCACCGTCGCTGCTACAGCCACAAAATTTTGCACAGTCACACGTCTGGAGCTAGGCTATGTTATGAGGCGAAATTTTAACCCTGCGCGTTCCATTTCACCAAACAATTTTGCCCCTATCTACATAATGGGGAAAAAGTGAAAGGAAAAGTGTTGGGAGGCAAATTGACAGCTGCCAGATGTGAAGAATGGGGACTTAAAGAGTGAGAGCGATGGCGCCAAAGAGTATATACCGTACAGTTGCTAAGGTGGGGCCCCGACATGGGATAATCACCACACAAGGTGATATGAACACACACACAAAATGCGCCACACACTACCACGTGCTTGAACACATATACCACCCTCAGCACACATTTCACCACATATACACCAACCTCGCCACATAAAAGTTGAAACACAAAAGTCGCCGCTCAAAGCTCGCCACGTGCAAAACTCACCACATGCAAAACTAGGCTCTCGCAACACTCGCCACACGTGCAAAACTCACCTCATGGAAAACTCGCCACATGCAAAACTTGCACACGCGGAAAAATTGCCACATGCACAAAAGTTGCAACACATGCAAAAGTTGCCTCACACAAAACTTGCACATACTCAAAACACACCACACATAAAACTCGCCATGCGCAAAACTTGCTGCACACAACTTGCTACACTAACCTGTCACATGCAACAAGACACACAAAAAGTTGCTACACGCATGTCGCCACACAAAACTCATCTCACAAAAGTCGCTACATGCATGTCGCCACACGCAACTCAACACACACAACTTGACACATGAAACTCGCCCTAAAACACACACAAGTCTGGTATTATCCTTCAAAAATAAAAATCTGATTAATAAGCAGACAAACTACAAGAGCAACAAATGTACCATATAGGAATCCGGCAGCTGTCAGTCACATGACCAGTCTATTATGTGTATGTGTGAGCTAATATATACTGCCAGGGGGTGGGCTTACTGTTGGCTGGGGATTTATCAGGCTGCCAATTTAGCTTACAAATACTGAGGTAAAAATACTGACCAAATAACGTGTGAACGTGGTCTAATACAGGAGGAGATGACATACAGATATATACTATATACAGGGGAGATGACACACAGGTATATACTATAAACAGGAGGAGATGATACACAGGTATATAGTATTAAAGAAAAAACTTCCGGTTATCCACACGAGGAGCTGCACGTGGTTTAGTCCGGAAGTGTAGGAGGTGGTTTTTCGGACCCTTGAGCCCCCCGCCGCTGTGGGAATTGGTGCTTTACAAGTAGGTCTTTATATAAGGGTTAGACAAGAGCGGCGGCAGACCGCAGGATGATATTGAACAAGGAGGTTGTTTATCCCTTGTGAGGGAAACATCTCTTTCTCCCCCAATCTGGCATTTATTTATTTAATCTTCCTCCCCTGATGATTTGAGAGAATGAAACGCGTTGGGAGGCCATGGGGATTAAAATCTGATGCTTTATAATCCTAGTGGTGGGTTTTGAAGTAGACGGGAATTGAACCTTATCCTGTTTCCCCACATTTCCCTGGGAATGATCTAAGGCATCTAGATGGAACAGTCGGTTTGAAATCAACGCACACTATTTTGGTGAGATTGTTCCTTTTTTCAGCATTTGTCCTATACATTCATGGCTGTCATGCATTTTATGACATGTATTTATTGTGTTTAAGTTATGCTGATTTTTGTGTACATATAATAATATCTGCATGAGGCCATAGGACAGTGCTGTGATAGTGATTAAATTGCAGATGTTCACGAACGTGGTATGACCATGGAATGTTTTTGAGCAATTTTTTTCTGATGCACCAAGAAGAAATAGACATATTAGTCTGGGTGCATTAGTTTTTGTGTACCGATGTCTGTTTTGTTGTTTTTGTCTAAGATTTTAAAATATTAATATTAAAAGCTATATTTTATTCTAGTTTATACTCCATCTACCTTGCTGCTTACTACACAGGTATATACTATATACAGGAGAAGATGACACACATATATGCTATACACAGGGGAGATGACACACGTATATACTATATACAGGAAGAGATGACATACAGGTATATACTATATACAGGAGATGACACAGGTATGTACTATATACAGGAGGATGACACACTGGTATATACTATATACAGGGGAGATGACACTGGTATATACTATATACAGGGGAGATGACACACTGGTATATACTATATACAGGGGAGATGACATACAGGTACATACTATATACAGGGGAGATGACACACATATATATTATATACAGTGGAGATGACACAGGTATATACTATATACAGGAGGAGATGGCACACGTATATACTATATACAGGGGACATGACACGCACATATATACTATATACAGGAGATGACATACAGGTATATACTATATACAGGAGGAGATGACACACATATACTATATACAGGGGAGATGACACACTGGTATATACTATATACAGGGGAGATGACATACAGGTACATACTATACACAGGGGAGATGACACACAGGTATATACTATATACAGGGGAGATGATACAGGTATATACTATATACAGGGGCGATGACACACAGGTAAATACTATATATGTACAGGAGGAGATGACATACAGGTACATACTATATACAGGAGATGACATACAGGTACATACTATATACAGGGGAGATGACACACAGATATATACTATATACAGGAGGAGATGACACACAGGTTTATATTATATACAGGGGAGATGACACACAGGTATATACTATATACAGGAGGAGATGACACACAGGTATATACTATATACAGGAGGAGATGACATACAGGTACATACTATATACAGGAGGAGATGACATACAGGTACATAATATATACAGGGGAGATGACAGATATATACTATATACAGGAGGAGATGACACAGGTATATACTATATACAGGAGGAGATGACACAGGTATATACTATATACAGGGGAGATGACACAGGTATATACAATATACAGGAGGAGATGACATACAGCAGGTATATACTATTTACAGGGGAGACGACATACAGGTATATACTATATACAGGAGATGACATACAGGTGTATACTATATATAAGGGAGATGTCAAACATGTATATACTGAGGGGAAAATGAGAGGTGTGAGGGAAAAATGAGAGGTGTGAGGGGAAAATGAGAGGTGTGAGGTGAAAATGAGGGGTGTGAGGTGAAAATGAAAAGGTGTGAGTGCAAAATGAGAGGAGTGAGGGAAAATAGTGGAGTGATCGGAAAATCACAGACGTGAGGTCAAAATGACAAGTGTTAGGGGGGAATGAGAGGAGTGAGGGGGGAATGAGAGGAGCGAGGGGGAAAATGAGAGATGTGAGGGGGAAAATGAGAGGAGTGATGGGAAAATAAGAGAAGTGAGGTGCTATAACTAACCACAGATATTTACAATGCCCAGGCAACGCCGGGCTCTTCAGCTAGTATATATATATATATATATATATATATATATATATATACACACCTATTCTATGTGTACACATTTATTCTACCTATTCAATTCTATTCTGTCAGTGTGATTTTACTGTACACTGCACTGAATTGCCAGCTTTTCTATAGATCACCGGTGCGTATTTCTCGCAAGTCACACGCATGGTCCATGTGTAATCCGTAATTTTCTTGCCCTCATAGACTTTCATTGGTGGATTTTTTTACGCAATACGCTGACAAACGCAGCATGCTGCGATTTTCTACGGCCGTACAAGACCGTATAATACGGATACGTAACATATACGGCAGATAGGAGCTGCCCCATAGAGAATCATTGGGCCGTGTGCAATGCGTATTTTTTGGACGTATTTTCTGCGCTCATACGTCCGTAAATCTCGCTAGTGTGAAGCCGGCCTTACAGCGCTTTTACAGTCATGTCTTTACTATACATTACAATATCATGCCGACAGCTTCTCTTTAAGCAAAATTAAATCAGGATTCAAAAGTCACCACCACTTTTAGTATGCATACCAAATGGTTTCAACATTGCAGAATTTTGTATTTTTATAGACAAGACACATTCTCCTGTTTATACTAAAAATATGTATTTATAGAGGTTTAAAAAATGAATTATTCAGATGTTAATTTTGATGACCAGCTGACAGGTGGCTTACATAAAACAAAAGCTCAAAGTAATGTCAAAATTTATCCAGGCAGTGTAAATAAAATTTGTAGAAAAAAAATAGTTATCAAAATGTCAATTTAGTTTGCTAGGTTTTTGTGTAGCTGTCAGAACATTTTATTTCCGTATTATTAAACAGCTTGGAAATCTAATTTAATTGAGAAAATATTTAAATAAAAAATGTGTATTTTCTTTTTTTATTATTGCAAACGAAGAGTAGCAATACCGATACACGATATTAAAGAATATTTTACTGGAATAAGCATTACGAGGTAGATGTATCAATCCTGGCAATTCAAAACAATTTATGCCACTTTCTGACTTTAGGTATAGTAAATCTGTTTTTAGCCGGTATTTTTTATTTATTTATTATTTAAAGGGAATCCGTCAGCAGGTTATGCCACCTAATTTGAGAACACTAAAGGCCCCGTCACACACAGCGACGCTGCAGCGATACAGACAACGATGCTGATCGCTGCAGCGTCGCTGTTTAGTCGCTGTGTGGTCGCTGGAGAGCTGTCACACAGACCGCTCTCCAGCGACCAACGATGCCGAGGTCCCCTGGTAACCAGGGTAAACATCGGGTTACTAAGCGCAGGGCCGCGCTTAGTAACCCGATGTTTACCCTGGTTACCAGTGTAAAATGTAAAATAACAAACACTAAAACACTACATACTTACATTCGCGTCCCCTGCCGTCCGCTTCCTGCACTGACTGAGCGCCGGCCCTAACAGCAGAGCGGTGACGTCACCGCTGTGCTGTGCTTTCACTTTCACTTTACGGCACTCAGTCAGTGTGGGAAGCGGACGCCGGGGGATGCGAAGGTGAGTATGTACTGTTTGTTTTTTTTACATTTTACACTGGTAACCAGGGTAAACATCAGGTTACTAAGCGCGGCCCTGCGCTTAGTAACCCGATGTTTACCCTGGTTACCAGTGAAGACATCGCTGAATCCGTGTCACACACACCGATTCAGCGATGTCAGCGGGACCTCAACGACCAAAAAAAGGTCCAGGCCATTCCGACACGACCATCGATCTCACAGCAGGGGTCTGGTCGCTGGTACGTGTCAAACATAGCGAGATCGCTACTGAGGTCGCTATTGCGTCACAAAACTTGTGACTCAGCAGCGATCTCGCTAGCGATCTCGCTATGTGAGACGGGGCCTTTACTGGGCTACTAGCTGTAGTTTTGAAGAAAAAAAGTCACTCTGCGCAGCAGAAAAAAACAGTAAACAGTGATTTTATCAATAATATAACATGCAACCAAGTAAGTGGTCACTAAAATCATGGTATTTGAGCCTTCATGAAGTTGTTCTCAGATGAAGTAGCAAAAACCTGAGGACAAATTCCCTTTATGTGAATTTTTAGTTTTTCAAGTTTAAAGATGTATTCCCATATTTAGAAGTTCTGTAGGATATGTGACAACTTGATCAGTGGGGGTCTGGCCACTGAATGGAACATTGGCAAGGCATGCACATCCCCACTCTACTTATTTTTCTATGGGGCTGCTGGAAAATGTCTGAGTACATGGCAATCCCATGGAGCCTCAGATCCATACAGATGGGGCAATTCAGAGCCCGAATCACAGAATCGGTGGCATCCCAACAGTCAAACGATCTGCAAGTTATTAACCCCTTAGTGACAGAGCCAATTTTGTACTTAAAGACTAAGTCGATTTTTACAATTCTGACCACTGTCACTTTATAAGGTTATAGCTCTGCAACACTTCAACATATCTCACTAATTCTGAGACTCTTTTTTCGGGACATATCGTGACTTCATGTTAGTGGTAAACTTTCTTCGATATGACTTGCGTTTATTTATGAAAAAATGGAGACTTAATTTCTGTGCCCTTAAATCAGAGTCACTCATATCACACAAAATAGTTAATAAATAACATTTCCTACATGTCTACTTTAACCCCTTCATGACCGTGGGATTTTTCATTTTTCCGTTTTCGTTTTTCACTCCCCTCCTTCACAGAGCCATAACTTTTTTATTTTTCCGTCAATTTGGCCATGTGAGGGCTTATTTTTTGCGGGACGAGTTTTACTTTTGAACGACATCATTGGTTTTACCATGTCGTGTACTAAAAAACGGGAAAAAAATTCCAAGTGCAGTGAAATTGCAAAAAAAGTGCAATCCCACACTTGTTTTTTGCTTGCCTATTTTGCTAGGTTCACTAAATGCTAAAACTGACCTGCCATTATGATTCTCCAGGTCAGTACGAGTTCATAGACACCTCACATGTCTAGGTTATGTTTTACCTAAGTGGTGAAAAAAAATTCCAAACTTTGCAAAAAATAAAAAATAAAAAAAAATTGCGCCATTTTCCGATACTCGCAGCGTCTCCATTTTTCATGATCTGGGGTCAGGTGAGGGCTTATTTTTTGCGTGCTGAGCTGGCGTTTTTAATTATACCATTTTGGTGCAGATACGTTCTTTTGATCGCCCGTTATTGCATTTTAATGCAATGTCGCAGCGACCAAAAAAAAGTATTTCTGGCGTTTCGATTTTTTTTCTCATTACGCCATTTAGCGATCAGGTTAATGCTTTTTTGTTATTGATAGATCGGGCGATTCTGAACGCGGCGATACCAAATATGTGTAGGTTTGATTTTTTTTTTATTGATTTATTTTGATTGGGGCGAAAGGGGGGTGATTTAAACTTTTATGTTTTTTTTATTTTTTTCACATTTTTAAAAACTTTTTTTTTTCACTTTTGCCATGCTGCTATAGCCTCCATGGGAGGCTAGAAGCAGGCACAGCCCGATCGGCTCTGCTACATAACAGCGATCATCAGATTGCTGTTATGTAGGAGAATTGCAGGTGTGCTGTGAGCGCCGACCACAGGGTGGCGCTCACAGCCACCGGCGATCAGTAACCATAGAGGTCTCAAGGACCTCTATGGTTACCATTCAGAAGCATCGCCGACCCCCGATCATGTGACGGGGGTCGGCGATGACGTCATATCCGGCCGCCCGGCCGGATGCGGTAGTTAAATGCCGCTGTCTGCGTTTGACAGCGGCATTTAACTAGTTAATAGGCGCGGGCAGATCGCGATTCTGCCCGCGCCTATTGCGGGCACATGTCAGCTGTTCAAAACAAAAACAAAACAATTTTTTTTTGCTAGGATGTTATTAGGGTTAAAAGTTGACCAGTGATTTCTCATTTCTCAAAATTTGCAAAACCTTTTTTTTTTTTTTAGGTACCACCTCACATTTGAAGCGAGTTTCACCCAAAAGTGACACCATTCTAAAAACTGCACTCCTCAAGGTGCGCAAAACCACATTCAATAAGTCATTAAGACTTCAGGTGCTTTACGAGAACTAAACCAATGTGTTATGAAAAAATGCACATTTTACTTTTTTCACAAAAAATGTATTTGGAACCAAACATTTTTATTTTCACAAGGGTATCAGAAGAAAATGGACCACAAAATTTGCTGTGCAATTTCTCCTGAGTTCGCCGAATCGCCGATACCCCATATGTGGGAAAAGCCACTGTTTGGGTGCATTGCAGGGCTCAGAAGGGAAGAGCACCATTTGACTTTTTGAATGCAAAATTGGCTGGAAACAACGGCGGGTGCCCTGTTGCATTTGGAGACCCTCTGATGTACCTAAACAGTGGAAATCCCCCAACCCTAACCCTACCCTAACCCTAGCTCTAACGCTAACCCTAGCTCTAAGCCCAACCATAATCCTAGTCCCAACCCTAACACTAGCTCTAACCCT
The DNA here is from genome assembly GCF_051348905.1 of Ranitomeya variabilis. NCBI lineage: Eukaryota > Metazoa > Chordata > Amphibia > Anura > Dendrobatidae > Ranitomeya > Ranitomeya variabilis. The sequence continues at coordinate 247,789,696 of NC_135237.1, read as the reverse complement.
AGCCTCAACCATAACCCCATCTCTAACCCCAACCCTAGCCCCAACCCTAACCCTATCTCTAACCCCAACCCTAATTGAAAAATGGGAAAAAAATGAATTTATTTTATTTTAACCTAACCTAAGGGAGTGATAAAGGGGGTGTGTTATGATCCTGGTGGTAAGGACCACAAAACTGACCTGATAGGAAAACCAGAAAATAAGACAAGCTCTGGGAATGTGGGAACTATACTGACCGCAACTCTGAACCTATCGAAACACACTAAAGGCAGCCGTGGAGCGTACCTGAAAACCTAGACGCCTCTTCACAGCCTGAGAAACTAGCTACCCCTAGAGAGAAATTAAGCCTCACTTGCCTCAGAGAAATTACCCCAAAGTTTTAGACAGCCCCCCACAAATAATAACGGTGAGTTAAGGGGAAAACACAAACGTAGGAGTGAAAACAGGTTTTAGCAAATGAGGCCCGCTAACTCTAAATAGACAGAAGATAGCAAAGAATCTGTGCGGTCAGTATAAAATACTATCAAAATTATCCACGCAGAGAATACAAAAAACCCCCACACCGACTCACGATGTGAGGGGCGCAACTCCGCACCCCAGAGCTTCCAGCGAGCGAGGAAATCACATATAAGCAAGCTGGACTGAACTCATAATATACTGAGAAACATTTTCAAGGAAATAATGAGCAAACATGAACTAGCAAAACTTAGCTTCTCCAGAAGGAGACAAGTCACAAGGGAAGTCCAAGAGAGATCTGAACCAGTACTGAATACAACGACAGCAGGCAACAAGTAAAGGTCCAGGTGGAGTTAAATAGGAGCCAGACTAGCAGAAAACGAGGCAGCTGAGCCCAGCTAGACACCAGCCGTATAGCTCAAAGCCACCAGAGGGAGCCCAAGAACAGAACTCACACAGTACCACTCATGACCACAGGAGGGAGCCCGAGAAAAGAATTCACAACAGTATCCCCCCTTGAGGAGGGGTCACTGAACCCTCACCAGAGCCCCCAGGCCAATCAGGACGAGCCAAATGAAAGGCACGAACCAAATCGGCCGCATGGACATCAGAGGCAACCACCCAGGAATGATCCTCCTGACCATAGCCCTTCCACTTAACCAAGTACTGAAGCTTCCGTCTCAAAATACGAGAATCCAAGATCTTTTCCACCACATACTCCAATTCTCCCTCGACCAACACCGGAGCAGGAGGATCAACAGAAGGAACCACAGGCATAACATACCTCCGCAACAATGACCTATGGAACACATTATGAATGGCAAACGATGCTGGGAGGTCCAAACGAAAAGACACAGGGTTGAGGATTTCTAAAATCTTATAAGGACCGATGAAACGAGGCTTGAACTTAGGAGAGGAAACCTTCATAGGAACATAACGAGAAGACAACCACACCAAATCCCCCACACGAAGTCGGGGACCCACACAGCGACGACAGTTAGCAAAGCGCTGAGCCTTCTCTTGTGACAACGTCAAATTGTCCAAAACGTGGTTCCAAATCTGCTGCAACCTATCCACCACAGAATCTACCCCAGGACAGTCAGAGGGCTCAACCTGACCTGAGGAAAAACGAGGATGAAAACCAGAATTACAAAAAAAAGGCGAAACCAAAGTAGCAGAGCTAGCCCGATTATTGAGGGCGAACTCAGCCAATGGCAAAAAAGTCACCCAATCATCCTGATCAGCAGAAACAAAACATCTCAGATAAGTTTCCAAGGTCTGATTAGTTTGTTCGGTTTGGCCATTCGTCTGAGGATGGAAGGCCGACGAAAAAGACAAATCAATGCCCATCTTAGCACAAAAGGACCGCCAAAATCTGGACACAAACTGGGATCCTCTGTCAGACACAATGTTCTCTGGAATATCATGCAAACGAACCACATTCTGAAAAAACAGCGGAACCAAATCGGAGGAGGAAGGCAGCTTAGGCAAGGGCACCAAATGGACCATTTTAGAAAAACGATCACAAACCACCCAGATGACAGACATCCTCTGAGAGACTGGAAGATCCGAAATAAAATCCATGGAAATATGCGTTTAGGGCCTCTTAGGGACAGGCAAAGGCAAAAGCAATCCACTGGCACGAGAACAGCAAGGCTTGGCCCGGGCACAAATCCCACAGGACTGCACAAAGGAACGCACATCCCGCGACAAGGAAGGCCACCAAGAGGACCTAGCCACCAAATCCCTGGTACCAAAAATCCCAGGATGACCCGCCAACACCGAAGAATGAACCTCGGAAATAACTCTACTGGTCCATCTATCCGGGACAAACAGTCTCTCCGTTGGACAACGGTCAGGTCTATTGGTCTGAAATTCCTGCAGCACCCGCCGCAAATCAGGGGAGATGGCAGACAAAATCACTCCCTCTCTGAGGATACCAGCCGGTTCAGAAACTCCTGGAGAGTCAGGCACAAAACTCCTGGAAAGGGCATCAGCCTTCACATTCTTTGAGCCCGGAAGATATGAAACCACGAAATCGAAACGGGAGAAAAACAGCGACCATCGAGCCTGTCTAGGATTTAACCGTTTGGCAGACTCGAGGTAAGTCAAATTCTTGTGATCCGTCAAGACCACCACACGATGTTTGGCTCCCTCAAGCCAATGTCGCCACTCCTCGAATGCCCACTTCATTGCCAACAACTCCCGATTACCAACATCATAATTCCGCTCGGCAGGCGAAAACTTTCTAGAAAAGAAAGCACATGGCCTCATCACATAGCCATCAGAGCTTTTCTGAGACAAGACAGCCCCTGCACCAATCTCAGAAGCATCAACCTCGACCTGGAAGGGAAGAGAGACATCAGGCTGACGCAAGACAGGAGCTGAAGAAAACCGATGTTTCAGCTCCTGAAAGGCCTCCACGGCCGCAGGAGACCAATTCGTCACATCAGAACCCTTTTTGGTCAAATCCGTCAAAGGCTTAACCAGTAAAGCGACGGTAAAAATTAGCAAAGCCCAAGAACTTCTGAAGACTCTTCACCGATGTAGGTCAAGTCCAATCATAAATAGCCTGGACCTTGACTGGATCCATCTCGATAGTAGAAGGAGAAAAAATAAAGCCCAAAAAGGAAACCTTCTGGACTCCGAAGAGACATTTAGAGCCCTTCACAAACAAGGCATTGGCACGCAGGACCTGAAAAACCATCCTGACCTGCTTCACATGAGATTCCCAATCATCAGAAAAGACCAAAATATCATCCAGGTACACAATCATAAATCTATCCAGATACTCTCGGAAGATGTCGTGCATGAAGGACTGGAACACGGAAGGGGCGTTAGAAAGCCCAAAAGGCATCACCAAGTACTCGAAATGGCCTTCAGGCGTATTAAATGCTGTTCATCGCCCTGCTTTATACGCACAAGATTATAAGTTCCACGAAGATCTATCTTGGTGAACCAACTAGCCCCCCTAATCCGAGCAAACAGATCGGACAGCAGTGGCAAAGGATACTGAAATTTGACCGTGATTTTATTTAGAAGGCGATAATCTATACAGGGTCTCAGAGAACCGTCCTTCTTGGCCACAAAAAAGAACCCCGCACCCAAAGGTCGGGCGAATATGCCCTTTCTTCAAAGACTCCTTTATATAACTCCGCATAGCGGCATGTTCTGGTACAGATAAATTAAAAAGTCGTCCCTTAGGGAACTTACTACCAGGAATCAAATTTATAGCACAATCACAATCCCTATGAGGAGGTAGGGCACTGGATTTGGGCTCATCAAATACATCCTGGTAGTCCGACAAACTCAGGGACGTCAGAAGGAGTAGAAGAAGCAATTGACACCAAAGGAGCATCGCCATTAATTCCCTTGAAACCCCAACTTGACACAGACATTGCTTTCCAATCCAGGACTGGATTATGAGTCTGCAGCCATGGCAGACCCAACACGACAACGTCATGCAAATTATGTAACACAAGAAAGCCAATCTCCTCCTGATGTGCAGGAGTCATGCACATAGTCACTTGAGTCCAGTACTGAGGCTTATTCTTGGCCAATGGCGTAGCATCAATTCCCTTTAGTGGAATAGGAAATTGCAAAGGCTCCAAGATAAAACCACAGCGCCTGGCAAATGACAAATCCATCAAATTCAGGGCAGCACCTGAATCCACAAAAGCCATAACTGAGTAGGATGACAGGGAGCAAATCAAAGTAACAGACAAAATGAATTTAGGCTGTACGGTACCAATGGTGACAGACTTAGCGAACCTATTTGTGCGCTTAGAACAATCTGAGATAACATGAGCAGAATCACCACAGTAAAAGCACAACCCATTCTGACGTCTGTGATTTTGCCTTTCAATTCTGGTCAGAATCCTGTCACGTTGCATAGACTCAGGCTTCTGCTCAGAAAATACCGCCAGATGGTGCACAGGTTTGCGCTCCCGCAAACGCCGATCAATCTGAATGGCCAAAGACATTGACTCATTCAGACCCGCAGGCGTGGGGAACCCCACCATAACATCCTTAATGGCTTCAGAAAGACCCCTTCTGAAAATCGCTGCCAGGGCACACTCATTCCACTGAGTGGGCACAGACCATTTCCTAAACTTCTGACAGAAAACCTCTGCCTCATCCTGACCCTGAGAGAGAGCCAGCAAAACCTTTTCTGCCTGGTCTACAAGATTAGGTTCCTCATAAAGCAATCCAAGCGCCAGAAAAAACGCATCCACATTTAGCAATGCAGGATCTCCTGGCGTCAGGGAGAATGCCCAATCTTGAGGGTCACCACGTAACAAAGAAATAATAATTTTAACTTGCTGAACAGGGTCACCAGAGGCACGAGGTCTCAGAGAAAGGAATAATTTGCAATTATTTTTGAAGTTCAAAAACCTAGATCTATCTCCAGAAACACTCAGGAATTGGTATCTTAGGCTCTGACATAGGACTGTGAACTACATAATCCTGAATGCTTTGCACCCTTGCAGTGAGATGATCCACACTAGAGGACAGACTCTGAATGTCCATATCTGCAGCTGAATTCTGAACCACCCAGAGATTAAGGGGAGGAGAGAGGCTAGACAGACTGCAGAGGAAAAAAAAAATGAACTCAGGACTTCTCTTATCCCTCTTCTGCGATGCATTAACACTTTACTGGCCTGCTGTACTGTTATGATCCTGGCGGTAAGGACCACAAAACTGACCTGATAGGAAAACCAGAAAATAAGACAAGCTCTGGGAATGTGGGAACTATACTGACCGCAACTCTGAACCTATCGACACACACTAAAGGCAGCTGTGGAGCGTACCTGAAAACCTAGACGCCTCTTCACAGCCTGAGAAACTAGCTACCCCTAGAGAGAAATTAAGCCTCACTTGCCTCAGAGAAATTACCCCAAAGTTTTAGACAGCCCCCCACAAATAATAACGGTGAGTTAAGGGGAAAACACAAACGTAGGAGTGAAAACAGGTTTTAGCAAATGAGGCCCGCTAACTCTAAATAGACAGAAGATAGCAAAGAATCTGTGCGGTCAGTATAAAATACTATCAAAATTATCCACGCAGAGAATACAAAAAACCCCCACACCGACTCACGATGTGAGGGGCGCAACTCCGCACCCCAGAGCTTCCAGCGAGCGAGGAAATCATATATAAGCAAGCTGGACTGAACTCATAATATACTGAGAAACATTTTCAAGGAAATAATGAGCAAACAGGAACTAGCAAAACTTAGCTTCTCCAGAAGGAGACAGGTCACAAGGGAAGTCCAAGAGAGATCTGAACCAGTACTGAATACAACGACAGCAGGCAACAAGTAAAGGTCCAGGTGGAGTTAAATAGGAGCCAGACTAGCAGAAAACGAGGCAGCTGAGCCCAGCTAGACACCATCCGTATAGCTCAAAGCCACCAGAGGGAGCCCAAGAACAGAACTCACACAGTACCACTCATGACCAAAGGAGGGAGCCCGAGAACGGAATTCACAACAGGGGTGTTAATTTACTTTTTTTTTTTATATAGATCAGTGTGATCGGGTCTAAAATCTCCTATTGTTGTCGGGTGCTGGCCGGCAGATCTCGGTGGGCACACTGCACATGCGCCCACCATTTTATTCCCGGAAGAAGACGCCGAGGGCTGGGGGACAGAGGGAGGGATGCCAGAGGGACCCCATTTCGCTCTGTGCTAGATCAGTTTTTCTCAACTCCGGGCCTCAAGACCCCACAACAGGTCATGTTTTCAGGATTTCCTTAGTATTGCACAGGTGATAATTTCATCACCTGCTCAAGCATTAATTCCATTGCCTATGCAATACTAAGGAAATCATGAAAACATGACCTGTTGCGGGGTCTTGAGGACTGGAGTTAAGAAACACTGTGCTAGATCATATTAGAGGAGAGAAAATCAAATGGGAAATCTGACTTTTTTGTTTATTCGGTAAACAATGATCGAAACACAGGGAATGGTAAAAACCGACCCGAATCATGTTCTCTGGGGACTCAGGTACTCCCAATTTTTCAACACTGGGGGGGCTCTAAACCCTTATTTCTCAGCGCTGTTAAAAAGCGTCGCTGAGGAATTAGTACCCTTAACCCTTTTCTGACATTGGACGTACTATCCAGTCAAGGTGGGGTGGGCCCGTATGACCACAGATGGGATAGTATATCATAGCGATCGGCCGTGCTCACAGGGGGAGCCTATCGCAGCTGACATCCGACACTATGTGCCAGGAGCGGTCACGGACCGCCCCCGACACATTAAACCCCGGTACACTGCAATCAAACATGATGGCAGTGTTCTGGCGGTATACGGAAGCATCGCGCAGGGAGGGGGCTCCCTGAGGTCTTCCCTGAGACCCCCGAAGCAACGCGATGTGATCGAGTTGCTCCGAAGGTCTCCTACCTTCTTCTCCCTGCAGGCCCCGGATCCAAAATGGCCACGGGGCTGCATCCAGGTCCCTGCAGGGAGGTGGCTTACCAAGCGCCTGCTCAGTGACGTAACGACCCGACCTATAAAACTGTCCCTTCAGTGAACACCGTAAAAAAAAAAAAAAGAGGCAAAAGACGCTTTATTATCATACCGCCAAACAAAAAGTGGAATAGCATGCGATCAAAAAGACGGATATAAATAACCATGGTACCGCTGAAAACTTCATCTCATTCCGCAAAAAACAAGCCGCCATATAGCATCATCAGCGAAATTATAAAAAAGTTATAGTCCCCAGAATAAAGTGATGCAAAAATAATTATTTTTTCTATAAAATAGTTTTTATCGTCTAAAAGCGCCAAAACATAAAAAAAGATATAAATGAGGTATCGCTGTAATCGTACTGACCCGAAGAATAAAACTGCTTTATCCATTTTACCAAACACGGAATGGTATAAATGCCCCCGCCAAAATAAATTCATGAATAGCTGGTTTTTGGTCATTCTGCCTCACAAAAATCGAATAAAAAGTGATCAAAAAACATCACGTGCCCGAAAATGTTACCAATAAAAACGTCAACTCGTCCCGCAAAAAACAAGACCTCACATGACTCTGTGGACCAAAATATGGAAATATTATAGCTCTCAAAATGTGGTAACGCAAAAAATATTTTTTGCAATAAAAAGCGTCTTTTAGTGTGTGACAGCTGCCAATCATAAAAATCCGCTAGAAAACCCGCTATAAATAGTAACTCAAACCCCCCTTATCACCTCCTTAGTTAGGTAAAAATTAAAAAATTTAAAAAATCTATTTATTTCCATTTTCCCATTAGGGTTAGGGCTAGGGTTAGGGTTAGGGCTAGGACTAGGGTTAGGGCTAGGACTAGGGTTAGGGCTAGGACTAGGGTTAGGGCTACAGTTAGGGTTGGGGCCAAAGTTAGGGTTGGGGCCAAAGTTAGGGTTAGGGTTTGGATTACATTTATGGTTGGGAATAAGGTTAGGCGTGTGTCAGGGTTAGGGGTGTGGTTAGGGTTAGGGGTGTGGTTAGGGTTACCGTTGGGATTAGGGTTAGGGGTGTGTTTGGATTAGGATTTCAGTTATAATTGGGGGGGTTTCCACTATTTAGGCACATCAGGGGCTCTCCAAACGCAACATGGCGTCCCACCTCAATTTCTGTCAATTATGCATTGAAAAAGTCAAACGGCGCTCTTTCCCTTCCGAGCTCTCCCATGTGCCCAAACAGTGGTTTACCCCCACATATGTGGTGTCAGCATACTCAGGACAAATTGTACAACTTTTGGGGTCCAATTTCTTCTTACCCTTGGGAAAATAAAAAATTGGGGGCGAAAAGATCATTTTTGTGAAAAAATATGATTTTTTATTGTTACGGCTTTGCATTATAAACTTCTGTGAATCATTTAATGGGTTAAAGTGCTCACCACACATCTAGATAAGTTCCTTAGGGGGTCTACTTTCCAAAATGGTGTCACTTGTGGGGGGTTTCAATGTTTAGGCACATCAGGGGCTCTCCAAACGCAACATGGCGTCCCATCTCAATTCCAGTCAATTTTGCATTGAAAAGTCAAACGGCGCTCCTTCCCTTCCGAGCTCTGCCATGTGCCCAAACAGTGGTTCCCTCCCACATTTGGGGTATCAGCGTACTCACGACAAATTGGACAACTGATGTAAAGTAGACATGTGGGAAATGTTACTTAAGTATTTTGTGCGACTTATCTGTGATTTAATTGCATAGAAATTCAAAGTTGTAAAATTGCGAAATTTTCAAAATTTTCGCCAAATCTCCGTTTTTTTCACAAATAAACGCAGGTAATATCAAAGAAATTTTACCACTATTATGAAGTACAATATGTCACGAGAAAATGTCAGAATCACCGGGATCCGTTGAAGCGTTTCAGAGTTATATCCTCATAAAGCGACAGTGGTCAGAATTGTAAAAATTGGCCCGGTCATTAACGTACAAACAACCCTTGGGGGTTAAGGGGTTAATTGCTGCCGTTAAAAGGTGTATCAGCGATCGCTACGAGGTTAAATATCCCTACGATACGTATTAATGGGTGCTTCTAAAGATAGGAAAATCTTTAAATCTCACATGTAATGCTGGTACTCTAATACATAGATGATGTTAAGCAAACGAATCCGTAGCAGAAATAACAACCTTTATATCATAAGGGATCTCACCTTAAGGCCAGGGTCACATAAGCGATGATTATCTGATCAGAGTTTGAGCTTCATCTTAGTGTGATCAGATTCTCTTGCATGAGGTGTGGAGTTGACAGAGAACTTAATTTCTCCATCTTCTCCATTGTCCGCGGATGTGGGACTGCAGTCCGATGTTTCACATGCACACAGAATTGTATCGGTGCGTGTGGTCCGAATTCCGAACTCACAGCATGCTCCGATTCTTTATTTATGCTGAATCAGATCTGCACTGTTCCATAGAATAACACTGGTCTGAGTGCTATCTGACAAAACAGTTCCAAAGGTAATTTCTCACGCTGCAGAAATTAGAAATTTATGCTACTAAAAATTGGTTCCATTCATCTGAATGGAGTTTCAGGTGAAAGGGACAGGTGAAGCACTTTCTGCCACAAAATCTGCAGCAAAAACACAATGTGTTAGCATACTCTAAAAGAGTGTTTTAAACAATTGTGCCTTAATAATGAATTTCCACTTTTTAGCAGTACCATCTTACCCTGATATGCCTTATACCATTACAATAGTCAAAGGACCTGATTCAACATGGAATTTACACTAGAATTGTGGTGCAAGCCCTTTAAACGGTCACTGAACGCCTTAAAGGGACTGTGAGAACAGAATGACTGTTTAAACTAAATCCCGCTGCTCTGTGTATCACCGTGGGGCCAATCATTTATATACACTAGTGATGAGCAAGAACTAAAATGCTTCGGTGCTCATTACTAGAGTCGAGTAAATCATTATGCATTTTTCCGGCATATCTGGAGGGGTCTAAAATTGCTCAAATTGATGAAAACAGCTCTGAAATGGCACTGGAGCAGCTTGGGGAAGACACCTAGAAGCATCTCAAACTCAGGACACTGCTGGGAACAATGTTCACAGAGTACTACACCACTTTTACGGACTGACAACAAAATATACAAAACCGAAGATAGAAAATTTTTCCAATAAAATCAATTTCAAGAAACATTCTTTCCAGGATAATGACATGTATTTAAGTCAAAATAAAAAATGCTCCTCCACACCTTGGGCTATGTTCACATGTAGTGTTTTTGATGGATTTTTGCATGTTTGTATTGCTTTCAATGGTGAAAAAAACATTAACCAGGAAATGTAATTTTAACATTTTACTAACTTATCTGGCCATGTAGTGTGTAACACATGAACAGATACATCCGGTTTAATTTATGAAGGAGGGACTCTGAAAGCTCCAAATTTTTTTCCAGAGTCGTAAGGCGGCCCTCACTATTTGTAGAGGGCCACCAGTAGGCCCTCACTAAGCATATTTGGAATGCCAGAAGCCAGCTATGCTTTGCATAGCTGTATACTGTTACTGCAATTTAATTTATACATTTTTTAAAATTTGGAGGGCCGGCAGGTAGCAATAATTATTTTTAGAGAACTAGCAAGCATCTTGTGGACAGATAGAGACCAAGATAGAGCTTTTTGGTAAAGCACATCATTCTACCATTTACTGTAAATGAAATGAGGCCTACAAATAAAAGAATACAGTAGTTAGTCAAATATGGTGCAGGTTCAAAAGATATTTGATATTCATGTGTGCAAGGCATCACAAAATGTGAAGATTCCAAAAGGATTTTGGATCGCAATGCAGTGGCCAGTGTCAGAAAGCTGGGTTTACATCCTAGATAATGGGTCTTCCAGCAGGACAATGACCCCAAACATGCTTCAAGAAGAACCCAGAAATAGATGGAAACAAAGAACTGGAGAATTCAGAAGTGGTAATTCCAGCTCCAGTAGCGTAAAGTCTCCCACCACTACCTCTTAAATACAGATGCTACAGAGAATCTGCAAATAAACACATTCAATCAGTCAATTTTGCCAGCTTTTATAAATTTCTGAGTATAGATCACTGTTAAAAAAAAAAAAAAAAAAATCAGTGATGTACCATATTTTTTGGACTATAAGACACACCAGAAAGCAAGTCGCACCTTAGGTTTTAGAGGAGGAAATTAGAAAAAAAAATTGAAGCAAAAAAATGTGGTCAATTCTGTACGAATATCCCCTATCCTGGTATATATATATATATATATATATATATATATATACTAGATGGCAGCCCGATTCTAAAGAATCGGGAGTCTAGAATCCATATATACTTTATTTATTCAAATGTAAGAATAATACAATTAATAAATAATAGTAAGAAAGAACAAAAAATGGCTGCACTCACCAGCTCTTGACAATTCTTGTTATTTAAGGTACAGTTACACAGGATCCATGAACATGCTTATGAGGGGAGTGATGAAAGACATCAGACAACAACTTTGCGTGTTGTGGCAAATGCCACAACAACGGTTCTTTGCTTAAGAACAATAATGTAAATAATAAATCATATGTATCAATAACTATGTATATTGGTATGTTCTTTCTTGGCACAAATTGCAGGAAGTAGTATTCTAGGCAATTATATATTAGATGGGCATTTCCTGAAGGAAATACATGGTGCTTGAACAGCGCTACCAGCTTTACAGCAGCACTTTTCACACACGGGACTGGGGGGCGCGCTTACTTTTGCACCCGGGGCCGGGGGCGCGCTTACTTTTGCACCCGGGGGCGCACTTACTTTTGCACCCGGGGGCGCACTTACTTTTGCACCCGGGGGCGCACTTACTTTTGCACCCGGGGGCGCACTTACTTTTGCACCCGGGGGCGCACTTACTTTTGCACCCGGGGGCGCACTTACTTTTGGGGCCGCACTTACTTTTGGTGGGCGGGGCTCCTCGGCCTCCGATTTGGTTGGTGGGGCCCCTCGTCCTCCGATTTGGTGGGTGGGGACCCTCGGCCTCCGATTTGGTGGGCGGGGACCCTCGGCCTCCAATTTGGTGGGCGGGGACCCTCGGCCTCCGATTTGGTGGGCGGGGACCCTCGACCTCCGATTTGGTGGGCGGGGACCCTCGGCCTCCGCTTTGGTGGGCGGGGCCCCTCGGCCTCTGATTTGGTGGGCGGGGTCCCTCGGCCTCCGATTTGGTGGGCGGGGTCCCTCTGCCTCCGATTTGGTGGGCGGGGACCCTCGGCCTCCGCTTTGGTGGGCGGGGCCGCTCGGCCTTCGATTTGGTGGGCAGGGCTCCTCGGCCTCCGATTTGGTTGGTGGGGCCCCTCGGCCTCCGATTTGGTGGGCGGGGCCCCTTATCCTCCGATTTGGTGGGCGGGGACCCTCGGCCTCTGATTTGGTGGGCGGGGCCCCTCGGCCTCTGATTTGGTGGGCGGGGCCCCTCGGCCTCCGATTTGGTGGGCGGGGACCCTCGACCTCCGATTTGGTGGGCGGGGACCCTCGGCCTCCGATTTGGTGGGCGGGGACCCTCGGCCTCCGCTTTGGTGGGCGGGGCCCCTCGGCCTCCGATTTGGTGGGCGGGGTCCCTCTGCCTCCGATTTGGTGGGTGCGGACCCTCGGCCTCCGCTTTGGTTGGCGGGGCCGCTCGGCCTTCGATTTGGTGGGCAGGGCTCCTCGGCCTCCAATTTGGTTGGTGGGGCCCCTCGGCCTCCGATTTGGTGGGCGGGGCCCCTTATCCTCCGATTTGGATGGTGTGGACCCTCGGCCTCCGATTTGGTGGGCGGGGCCCCTCGGCCTCCGATTTGGTGGGCGGGGACCCTCGGCCTCCGATTTGGTGGGCGGGGACCCTCGGCCTCCGATTTGATAGGCGGGGACCCTCGGCCTCCGATTTGGTGGGCGGGGACCCTCGGCCTCCGATTTGGAGGGCGGGGACCCCCGGCCTCCGATTTGGTGGGCGGGGACCCTCGGCCTCCGATTTGGTAGGCGGGGACCCTCGGCCTCCGATTTGGTGGGCGGGGACCCTCGGCCTCCGATTTGGTGGGCGGGGACCCTCGGCCTCCGATTTGGTGGGCGAGGACCCTCGGCCTCCGATTTGGTGGGCGGGGACCCTCGGCCTCCGATTTGGTGGGCGGGGACCCTCGGCCTCCGATGTGGTGGGCGGGGCCCCTCGGCCTCCGCTTTGGTGGGCGGGGCCGGGCCCCTCGGCCTCCGATTTGGTTGGCGGGGCCCCTCGGCCTCCGATTTGGTGTGTGCTCTGCCTGGGGCCACTGTGCTCTGCCTGGGGCCCCATATGCTGCCTGGGGCCCCTGTGCTCTGCCTGGGGCCACTGTGCTCTGCCTGGGGCCCCATATGCTGCCTGGGGCCACTGTGCTCTGCCTGGGGCCCCATATGCTGCCTGGGGCCCCTGTGCTCTGCCTGGGGCACCATATGCTGCCTGGGGCCCCTGTGCCCTGCCTGGGGCCCCTGTGCTCTGCCTGGGGCCCCATGTTCTGCCTGGGGCCCCTGTGCTCTGCCTGGGGCCACTGTGCTCTGCCTGGGGCCCCATATGCTGCCTGGGGCCCCTGTGCTCTGCCTGGGGCCCCATATGCTGCCTGGGGCCCCTGTGCTCTGCCTGGGGCCCCATATGCTGCCTGGGGCCCCTGTGCTCTGCCTGGGGCCCCTGTGCTCTGCCTGGGGCCCCATGTTCTGCCTGGGGCCCCTGTGCTCTGCCTGGGGCCACTGTGCTCTGCCTGGGGCCACTGTGCTCTGCCTGGGGCCCCATATGCTGCCTGGGGCCCCTGTGCTCTGCCTGGGGCCACTGTGCTCTGCCTGGGGCCCCATAGGCTGCCTGGGGCCCCTGTGCTCTGCCTGGGACCACTGTGCTCTGCCTGGGGCCCCATATGCTGCCTGGGGCCCCTGTGCTCTGCCTGGGGCCACTGTGCTCTGCCTGGGGCCCCATATCCATATGCTGCCTGGGGCCCCTGTGCTCTGCCTGGGTGTAGGACACTGGTGACGTCACTTATCTCCGGACATTAGCTCCGGACATTAGCTCCGGACATTAGCTCCGGACATTAGCTCCGGACAAAGCCACGGAAGTTGGCACAAATTGCAGGAAGTAGTATTCTAGGCAATTATATATTAGATATATATATATATATATATATATATATATATATATATATATCCAATTCAGGTACACATGGTCCCCTCATCTCCATCCTAGCACGCATGGCCCCCTCATCCCTATCCTAGCATGCATGGCCCCCTCATCCCTATCCTGGTATGCACCATACCCATCCTTACATACATAGCCCCCTAATCCCAATTGTCGTATGCATGGCACCCATCCAGATCCTGATATGCATGGTCCCCTCATCCTTATCCTGGCATGCATGGCCTCCTCATCCCTATCCTGGTATGCATGGCCTCCTCATCCCTATGCTGGTATGCATGGCCTCCTCATCCCTATCCTGGTATGCAAGGCCACCATCTCTGTCCTGGTATGCATGGCCCCCATCCCCATCTTGCTATGCATGGCCCCCATCCCCATCCTGGTATGCATGGCCCCATCCCCATCCTGGTATGCATGGCCCCCATCCCCATGCTGGTATGCATGGCCCCCATCCACATCCTGGTAATGCATGGCCCCCATCAGAAAAACATTAAAAAACATAAACCATTATACTTACCTTCCATGTGCTCCCTCACAGCATTTTGTTCCGATGCCAGTAGTGGATTTCTGCTTGTAAGCAGGGCATGGCAGTGATGTAATGTGCTGCCTACAAGTAGAGGACAGGTGCCGGAATACTCACTGCTTCCCATGTATGGGCGTGTGGAGGAGTGAATATTAACTGATCTTTAAGAGCGGGCACAGTGTTAGCCACAGCCGTCGGCTTCCTGCAGCTGCCAGGAGTTCACGTGTGCCCGCTACTAAAGGGAATGAATATTCACTGCTCTCCACTCCCATGGGAGTGTAGAGCTGTGAATAGGAGTGGAGAGCAATCAATATTCATTTTCTTTCATAGTTGGCACACGTGATCGCCTAGCAGCTGCAGGAGGCGGCGGCTGCTGCTCCTGTCCCCTCTATTAAAGATCAATGAATATTCACAGCTCTCCATGCCTATGGGCGTGGTGAGCAGTGAATATCGATTCCCTTAAATATAGGGCACACTTGAAAGCCCGGCAACTGCAAGAAGACGCCAGCTGCAGCTAACAGCGTGACCACTATTAATGAGAAATGAAGATTCACTACTTTCCACTCTCATGGATACGGAGAGCAGTAAATATTAATTTCTCTTTAGCAGAGAGCTAAGGAGTTAGCCGCAGAAGCTGGCTCCTGCCTCCTGTGACCCACTGCCGCTCCCCCACCTCCCCATCCATAGCAAGAGTAGGTACATCAGGACTATAAAACACACTCCCCATTTTCCTCCACATTTTTGGAGGAAAAAAGTGCATCTTACAGTCTGAAAAACACAGTATGTGACCAAAATGAACACACATTTCCAGCAGATAATACAGGCACCCATCCCTATCCTTAATGCAGGTGACAGCGGCATTTATATGGAATAGATGTTACTTTGATTTTGTTAGGTTGCAGCAGCAAGGACTATAAGGCAACAATCTCTGACTAGATGCTTGTACTAAGCTATCCCTACTGTGACAGCTCACCCTACACGGAATGCAGATAAGAGAATACAATCTCTTTAAATAAGCCCTGACAAAAGCTGTTAGTTTAAAGTAGCAGTATCATGGACTTATTTCATCAACTCTGCTGTGGAATATAGTGGTGTGTCATGCCACGTGTCTAGCTTGGATATCCAATAGTTCTAAGGCACAGAGGAATCACAAAGGATGCTGGTACAGTCAGCAAGGTACTCCTTCAGCATGTTCCAAAACTTTTCTCCTTGTCAGAGTACCCAGTGTATCAGGGCCTGGGCGCTGGGAGGGTCTGAGAAAACTGTCCCAGACATTTGATAGTGTTCCCCCTACCTCTGCTGCATCTAGTCATCTAGTGTGTGCCTCCCTCGTCTCTATTCCTTGGTTATCCAAGGAACTATAACCTCTGCCGCCAGCATTGTCAGATGATAATTATTTTAATAATTCTTCAACTTCGGCCTTCTGGTACTGCAGCATTTTATTAGACCTGTCCATCACAGGAAAGAGAGATGAAAAGTTCTCCTTGTAGCATGGATCTAGAAGGATGACCAACCAGTAATTAGTGTTGGCCAAAATGCATACAACACGAGGATCAAGGCAGCGGAAAATAAATTTAGCCATGTGTCAGACTGCAAACAGCCAAGACTTCCCTGTCCCCACCAACAGGACAACTGTCCATCTTCTCCTCCTCGTCCTCACTCTCTTAATTGTCTTCAGGTTATCCACGCTGAACAGAGGGGATGAAGGTGGTATAGGTAGTACTGTCTGTAGCGCAGGCAACCAGCACATGTTCCTCCTCTTCATTATCAACCAATTTACATTGAGAAAATAAGAGGAGGTTGGGCTGTGTAGCATGACCCAGTACAGTTTTTTGATCCAACTCAACTTGCTCCGCCTGCAAAGCCTCCTCATTAATTGTGAGCAGCGAGTGTTTCAGTAGACAGTGAAGCAGGATGGTTACGCGGATTATGGAGTCAACGCCACTCACCATCTTGGTCAAGTCCTCAAAGAGAACCGCACAGGTGTCAGACATTAATTACCACTCTTCAGCTCTTATGTGCGGAGGCTGACCGGAATCCTAACGAGTGTGTTGTAGTTGATATTTAACTACTGCACTCTGCTGCTCACAAAGCCTTTCCAATATATGTAACGTTGAGCTCCAATGCATGGGGACATCGCACACCAGTTGGTGAGCTGTACCGCCAGGGTAGCAGTAGCTGTAGCAGAGTAGCGGAAATGGGCACACGTGTGGCATACTTTCACAAGTAACTCCAGCTGATCTGGGTAGGTTTTGAGAAACTGCTAAACCACTAAGTTGAGCATGTGGGCCATGTATGGTACGTGTGCGAGGTTGCCAAGCTTCAGAGATGCCACCAAGTTAGTGCCATCGTCACACCATGCCTGGTTGTACCTGCGATCTCCTCATGGCTCACTTGAAATGTTCAGGGCGAGAGGCCAGAATCTATAAATGAAAATGTAAACAGCTCTTTGGAGTGTCCAAGGGTGGGAATACTTGTCTCCGGGCACTCTGTATCTTGGGAGGAAGGAGGATTAGGGTGAGAAGTATGAGGTCCAGAATCACTGCTACTGAGACTGGACCATGTGGAAGACAGGGTGGTGCTGGCAAACTGACTGGAAGTATATGCTATTCATAAAACAACTTTTTCACACTGGTCTGGCTTCAGGAGCGGTGTTCCGTGCCCACCTACAAAGTGGGACAAGAAGTTAGGTTGACATGAGGTGTGTGTTTGTTGTGCTCCCACAGCAGGCACAGTTTCATCTTGCCCATGTCCTTGCCCATATTAAATTACATATGATATATCCCTGTTGAAAAAACTTTGCAGAAAAATGTGCCCACCTCAGATGGATTTGTTGCACTGCAGTAGCTATATAGTGATGCTATTGCTAACCAAACTGAGTATGGCTGTATTCTTTTGGTGCAGTATAAATGGTGTAAAGTATTTCCCTGCTGAAAAAGCTTGGCAGGAATGTTTGCACACATGGACTTGTCTCACCGCTTGCAATATATAGTGATGCTATAGCAACCAACCAAGTCTGGCTGTATGCTTTTGCTTTTGACACTCAACTGGTAAAGTATAAATGGTGTGTAATATTTTCCTGCTCAGAACAATTTGGAGGATTAAGAGCAAAAAGATTATTCCTGAGAAGGGTTCTTGGTGTGGGTTGCTGCAAAAATTACGTGTAATTGACCCTATCACTTTGGGTGTTTTTTGCTGTTTAAAGGGAACCTGTCACTTGAATTTGGCAGGCCCTTTCTTCGGTCCGATGGGAGGTGTTTTCGGGTGTTTTATTCACCCCTTCCTTTCCCGCTGGCTGCACGCTGGCCACAATATTGTCTTGAAGTTGATTTGCTTTCCTCCATAGAACACGCCTGGAAAACAGCTAAATACTTCCGGGACATAGTGTGCCGGCGCATGCGCACGAATGCTGCTCGGCTTTGCCCGCAGTTGGGCAAAGCAGACTGCGCGTGCGCAAGGCAAGATTGCCTTGCGCTGGCGTATTCTACGGAGGAAAGCGAATCAACTTCAAGACAATATTGCGGCCAGCGTGCAGCCAGCGGGAAAGGAAGGGGTGAATAAAACACCCGAAAACACCGCCCATCGAACCGAAAAGGGGGCCCGCCAAATTCAGGTGACAGGTTCCCTTTAAATACTTTGTTTCTGCAAATATGACATACTACCATTTTACTAGACTAGTCTGCATGCACAACTATCCTTCTGGGCTTTGCCTTGTGCAAAAACTGTGGTATATGGTCAGGTATAAGGTACTACCTATGTGGTTTGTTTTTTCCCTTATTAGTCTTTTACAAAATAACATATTTGGGAATAAAAACTATGTTCTAGTGGAAACAAAATGTAAATTTCAATTAGACTGTGCATTTGCTCATGTGAAGCATCTATAGGGTTAACAAACTGACCAAACAATATTTTTAATACTATAAAAGGTGCACTTTGTAACACTATGTGATTTGTGGGGAGCTTCTAATATATAGGTGCTTCAAAAGGCAAGTGAGTTTTGAATTGTCCTGTAAAAACAGGTTTCTAAAAGTTTCCCGTAATATTGAATAATTTTGAAAAATTGCTAATAAGTCTAAAAAATAATAAGTCTTCTAACACCTTGAAAAAAAAATGTACTTAAAATGGCAATAAGAAAGGAGACATATTATGACATATATTAGACATATTAGAACAGCAATTATTAACTATTTAGTGTGGAATGACTGTTTTACTGGGTTACGTGAAGGCATTAAAAAGTTAATGCTATGCAAATTGACACATGCCAAATGTAAATTTACCAGCGTTAAAACAGATTCTTTCCAGTTCTGAAGATTATGTAAAGATATATAAAATGTAGACATAGGACTAGGTGGTATTTATGTACTTTACACATGCTATCTTTTATTCTAAGGAGGTGTAGTATATGTAGTTTTCTGTTTGGATCACACTTTTAGCCAACAATATCAATTTTATGTATTATTTAAAAAATTAAATCACTTTGATGCAAATTTGCACGAAGGTGCCTGCATGTATAGTGGCGAGTGGCATTTGACAATTTGCTTTGTTTCTATTTTCAGAAGATGTATTGGTATCAGGTTTTAATATCCAACTTTTATTTTTTAATATAGGTTTTATTTTTAAATGTCAAAAGTGCAAATACAGTTGCAGTTCAAAATATAAAAGAAAAACACACTGACGGGTATTTTCACGTTATGAAATTGGTACTGTATAGTTAGGTAGAGGAAAAAAATCTGCAATTTACTTACTTTTTATATCTGCTGTGGTTTTCAAACTATGAGCGCTTTATCTTACATAGTGTACAGCTTGTTGGTAATGAGACTGGCCACCAGAGACTGGACCAAGTATGCCCAGTAGCACACTCCAAGATGAGGCTATAACTGATGAGATTACAATAATTTCTCTACAATCCATTGAATTGTATACAGCAGTTGACTGCTCACCTTCCTCCCTCTCAGTTCTTGGTACGTGCTACAAAATCAAAATCCACTAGCTCCCACAACCCATAAATTTTCAGAAGAATATCCCTAACCACGACTTTCACTTTCCTTAACCATGTGCTTGTTCACACGCACTGTTATCTCCAAATGTACATATAGTGAATACATACTTCAGAATGACAGATGTTAAAGTGTCATAGTAGCAAAAAAAGCTACTGATCAGTAATGTCACCCAAGGAGAAGTGCCACCCCATTAAAACACAAGGAAGTGAGGAGACTGCAAATCTCTGTGTTGTTCGAAACAACACATTGAGAATAACCCTTTGAAAGGCAATTCCCATCTTTTACATTTATTTCATTTTCAAAAGGATATGTCATAAATGTACAAGGAATGTAGGTCCCAAAATTGGATGTATTCCGGCAGTGCCACAAAATGCAGCAACCCATATTTTCCTATACAGGTAATCCTCAAGTTACAAACTAGATTTGTTCTGTAAGTTTGTTTGTAGCCCGAATATGTATGTAAGTTGGAACACGGTTGAGGAAAAAAAAATAATCATCTCACCGCAGGCCGCAACATCAATGTATGTTTGCTCCATTTTCCAAAAGGAAACTCTCCAGGCATGCCATGGGTACATGTGGCCCTATTTATTGGAGACTAGATGGTGGCCCGATTCGAATGCATCGGGTATTCTATAATATGCATGTTCACGTAGTATATTGCCCAGTGACGTAGTATATTGCCCAGTGACGTAGTATATTGCCCAGTGACGTAGTATATTGCCAAGTGACGTAGTATATTGCCCAGTAACATAGTATATTGCCCAACCACGTAGTATATTGCCCAGCCACGTAGTATATTGCCCAGTTACGTAGTATATTGCCCAGCCACGTAGTATGTAGTATATTGGTCAGCCACGTAGTATATTGCCCAGTAATGTAGTATATACTCACCTTAGTCCTGGCTCCTGTGTACGGTGCACGCGGCAGCTTCCGGTCCCAGGGTTGGTATGACCATCAGCGCAGGACCTGTGATGAAGTCGCGGTCACATGACCGTGATATCATGGCAGGTCCTTCTCGCGCAGGACCTGTGATGACGTCGCGGTCACATGACCGTGACGTAATGGCAGGTCCTTCTTGCGCAGGCGCGCAGGCCCTGTGATGACGTCGCGGTCACATGACCGTGACGTCATGGCAGGTCCTTCTCCCATAGCATCCTTTGCACCGGAATCTGCCGGCAGACAGGACGCAACGTCGGAGGGTGAGAATAACTTTTTTATTATTATTATTATTATTTGTAACATTAGATCATTTCGCTATTGATGCACAATTCGCAGCATCAATAGTAAAAACTTGGTCACACAGGGTTAAAAGCTGCGTAACCGGAGTGCGTTACACCGCGCTCCGGTAACGCTGGCATTAACCCTGTGTGAGGGCTGACTGGATGACTGGAGGGGAGTATGGAGCGGGCACTGACTGCGGGGAGGAAAGAGCGGCCATATTGCCGCTGGACTGGGCCGTCGCTGATTGGTCGTGGCAATGGTCGTGGCCGTTTTGCCACGACCAATCAGCGACTTGGATTCCATGACAGACAGAGGCCGCGACCAATGAATATCCGTGACAGACAGAAGGACAGACAGACGGAAGTGAGCCTTAGATAATTATATAGTAGGATTTCCCAGTACTGGTTTTTGTCAGATTATGTAGGTTATACATTCTGCATTTGGTAAAAAGGCAGATAAACATTTGTACATTTTATCTGTGTACCGTAATTATATTCATGGAAAGATGTTAATGTACATGAATTGGGGTTGATTGGGTGTAAATAATAAGTTCTTTTTACAAGATAAATCATTATTTATTCTTATTGTGCCTTGCTTTAGCAGAAACAAAATGAAAGGGCTGCTTGCTCAGTTTTTAGTGATATATATTTTTTTTTTTTCAGGCAAGGACAATACTTCAAACGCTACAACAATAACTTGTACACTGGTCACCAAAAATTTACAGAGCAAACTGACAAACACCAGAATGTCTTACATGCATGATTAGCAAGAACAAAACACAAATCAGTGAAGTCTAAAGACATGTTATTTATGTGCTTAGGATTCACATTCAGATCTTGCTCCTAATTATATGGTTAAAGTAATTACTGCCCACATAAGCAGTAGGCTGGTACATCAATTCTTTCAGAAATATACCTTTTTTTACGGTTGAAAATGTTCTATTAGTTCAGTCTATACAACCAGGATGTTAGTCATAGCCAGACTGAAATGCTAGGCCTTCCAAATGGCCCACGCAATCCACAGTCACCAAAAAGATTACTGCAATGGCACATTGCGAATATTTATTATTTTACAGTCATTAATGTACACCCCCACCATTCTTTATAAAGATTTATCTTTTCTATTATTGGGATCTCACAATGCAAGTCTACAATTAAGAGTTTATACTGGATGACTAATGAAATGTGACACCTACAAACAATTACTGATTTTTTTCTGTAGCAAAAACAAAAAACTAAGAAATGCAAGGAAGTAACTATAGTTAACAAAAGAAGCATGGGAGCTCTACAAAAATGGAATAAAGCAAAGTATTTGACTTACTGACCATGCAAAATGTGAAATGTTTGAAGAAATAATGTGTGTACCTCAACATCATTTTAGCTACAGAATATAATAGAAAAGGCAGCACACCATGGCTATATAACCTGAAATTGGTTATCCCATAACCACACCTATCCGTAGGCTAGATGATAAATGCATGACTGATGGACGTCTGGCTGCTGAGAACCGCCACTGATCACTGGAATAGAGGGCCAAAACTGCATGAAGCAAGCATTACTGAAAATGTTGAACCACTGTTCCATTAACGGTCTAAAAAACTTCTAGACAATGCTAGAAATAGAGAAACAAAGGTAAAGGAAGATGATAAAGAATTTATCATTGGTGGAAGAATCAACAAAGCAAATGCCTCCAATTGCAAAGCAAATGTAGTGTAGATCTCCTGATTCACCATGTCTCTAAGGCTGTGGTTTCACACTTCCTGATATTTTCAGTACCAGAAAAAACGGTACCCGAGATGTCAGTGTCCTTGTGAGCAATACTTGCGGCACAAGGGTGGCAACCGTCTGCTACATCAGTACCACACGGACGGGCACCAGGGAAGAAGCGGTACAGTAAGTGCTGTTCCCAAGCACTGGCTGCTGAAGACGGCTCTCATCATTCTTCCCTGTTCTGCCGGCAATCAGTATGAGCAGGGGAGAATGATGAGAATTGTATTCAAGTGAAAACAATGTGACAGCAGGCGGCGGCTTTTGGGACTATTACTCCCATCAGCCTACACCTGCTGCCGCTAATAACAGTGACAGCAGGAGCAGCTGATGGGAGTATTCCTCACCCGCCCCCTGCACTGTAAATAAAAAAAAAAAACGGCATGGGTTCCCCTGCGTTTTTTTTTTTAACCAGCCAGGCAAAACTCACAGCTGGGGGCTGCAACCCTCAGCTGTCAGCAAGACTGGTTATCAAGAATAGAGGGGTCCCCATGCTGTTTTTTTTTAATTATTTAAATAAATAATTTTAAAAATGGTGTAGGGTCCCCCCCTCCCATTTTTGACAAACAGCCTTGATAAAACAGACAGCTGGGGACTGGTATTCTCAAGCTGGTATGGGTACATGGATATTGACCCCCCAGCCTAAAAGTAGCAGCCGGCAGCTGCCCAGAAAAGGCACATCTATTATATGCCAATTTTGGTGCTATGCCTGGCTCTTCCCACTTGCTCTGTAGCGGTGGCAAGTGGGGTTCAAATTTGTGGGGTTGATGTCATCTTTGTATTGCCAGATGACGTCAAGCCCACGGCTTAGTAATGGAGAGGTGTATATTTAACACCCATCTATTACTAATCCTATAGTTACATGGTAAATAAAGACACCTGTCTTTATTAGAAATAAAACATAGTTTTCCATTTTTATTTAAAAATAACAAACAAAATCTACTGAATCACTCGTCTCCTGTAATAAAACTAAAATAAAAAACAACAATATCCCTCACCTGTCCATCGTTCTGCCCAACACCGCAATCCATATCTGGGGATGAATAGTTTTCAACCTGGACGGTGCCAAGATGTGACTGTCCAGGCTGAGAACCACTGTTGAATGAGCTTGTTATGACACAGCTCCTTCCGTGTCCCTAACACTAGGGGGCGCCCTAGCTCGCCATACTCTCAGGGATACTTCTGAAGGTGAAGATGCCGGGGCCTCCACCCTTGCCTTGTCTCCTGAGTTAGCCCTCCATCTGTTCTCTTCCCCCACCCAGGGAAGAGGGGCGCTACTGTGCACCTTGGTACACCAACCCGACAAAAAAGGCAACACAAGCAAGGGTTAACAGAAAACCCCAAGCATACAAATATTCACTCACATATAACAAAGGAATGTATCGGGGCATGGAGGTAGGGGAATAAACCAAAATAGAGAAGGACAGAGAATTACCATACATACGAACCAAACAACAGTCACCGATAACTCCTCCAATTCTCCTTCTCATATGAACTCCTCTCCCTCCGTTAGCCATGCAGCAAATACTTGTTCTAACAAGGATTTGTAACAGAGCCTAGATTATAAAGGGGAACGGAGTGGCTAACTGAGCTCAGCTGTGAGCACAGGGATTTCCAACATGGCCAATTAACATTTGTTCTGCCAGAAGAAATAAACACATTTAAAATGAAGGAGAAGTGCTTCTTCTCAGCGCCAGAGTAGGAGCAATCAATGGCTGCGGTCTTCTGGCTCCACACTGTCGCAGTAACCCCATGACAGAGTAGAATCATTGACATCAGAATCAGAATCAGTGAGGCTGCGTTTCCAGCAGGGCTGAACTGCGGTGATCTCAGCACCGTGGGAAAAAGTCAGTGATAAGGTCACCACAGCGCAAGCTCAATGACTTCACCCCAGATTACGGTGAGAAATAAGGTTTCCCACATATACACTTAAGTGTTACTTTAGTATAATTTATTTTAAATGTATTTATTTTTCATTCAAATGTTAGAAGCCTTACCAGCTTAGCAGCAATTTGTGTCTGCGAATTGAGATACTGATTTGGCTTTTATCCTAAGTCATATTGCACGACTCGTTAAAGGGTTGATTGTGACTTGTAGGATCGCTACTTCCAACAGGTGGCGCTATAGAGTTTAAGTCCTCTCTTTCTCAGAAGAGGCAATTTGCATATTTAATTTCCCAGAGGAGCATTGCACGGCGAATAAGCCTCCTTACCTTGACAAGCCAGCTGGTATGTCACTCTTCATAAGGAGAAAAATTACCCCTTAGACCCCAGTCCAGAGCCTCTCACCTAGCCAAATCAGTTATCATGCTTCGCACTGACGAGGGCCAACAGCCCGAAACACCGTGTCTGCGAATTGAGATACTGATTTGGCTTTTATCCTAAGTCATATTGCACGACTCGTTAAAGGGTTGATTGTGACTTGTAGGATCGCTACTTCCAACAGGTGGCGCTATAGAGTTTAGGTCCTCTTTTTCTCAGAAGAGGCAATTTGCATATTTAATTTCCCAGAGGAGCATTGCACGGCGAATAAGCCCCCTTACCCTGACAAGCCAGCTGGTATGTCACTCTCCATAAGGAAAAAAGTTACTCATTTTTTTGAATGAAATTTACAAAACCTATATTTTAGGGACCACTTCATTTTTGACGAAACGTTTGAGAGGCTCATAACACCAGAAAGGTCCCAAACAAGACCCAATTTTAAAAACGTTAACCCTTTCAGGTATTTCAAATTACATTGAAGAAGTTTGTTAAAGCGAACCTGTCACCAGGAAAACGCAGTCAAATCTACAGGTTACACGTTTTAGAGCAGGATGTAGAACGGAGTAGACTGATAAATAGTTTGTGAGAAAAGATTCAAGATAACCCGTGTTTTCATTATTTAATCCTCTATTCTTTCTGGGCAATCCTATCACTGACTAACAGATTTCTCTATATGCATATGTGTACAAAGAAAGCTGCTGATTGGAATGCCCACAGGACTGAAAATCCCACAAAGAGCAGAGATTAAATGATGAAAACAGGTTAGGCTGCTTTCACACTAGCGTCGGTACGGGGCCGTCGCGCTGCGTCGGCCCGACCTACCGACGTATACTGTGCAAAAAATGCCCAATGTGGGCAGCGGAAGCAGTCTTACGACGCTTCCGCTGCCCCATTGCAAGGTCTGGGGAGGAGGGGGCGGAGTTTCGTCCGCACATGCGCGGTCAAAAATGTCGGTGTCCACGCACAAAAAAACGTTACATGTAACTTTTTTTGTGGTGGTGGTCCGCCAAAACACGATGCAACCGTCGCACGACGGTTGCGACGTGTGGCACTGCGTCGCAATGCGTTGCTAATAAAAGTCAATGGAAAAAAAACGCATCCTGCGGGCAACTTTGCAGGATGCGCTTTTTCTCCACAACGACGCATTGCGACGTGCAGTGCCCGACGCTAGTTTGAAAGTAGCCTTACACTGGATCTTTTCTCACAAAAAGTATATATCAGTCTACTCCGCTCCATACCCTTGTTCCCAGATCCGTCCATAAGGTGCCAGAACAGCAGAAACCCTCACCATGTTAAAAATTATGCCATCTGGAAAATTAATTTATTAGTCTACTAGTAACTAAGGCTACTTTTACACTTCCGTCTTTATAAAGACGTTGCAATGCGTCGTTCAGTGCAAAAAACGCATCCTGCAAAGTTGCCTGCAGGATGCGTTTTTTGCACATAGACTTGTATTACCGACGCATCGCGACGTATGGACACATGTTCCATACGTCGTGCACTGGATGCGTCGGTAATTGGCGGACCGTCGTCACAAAAAAACGTTCAATCCTCTATATTTCTATGGACAGTTAAGGGATCTGAATGAGGAATAGGTTTTGTGAGTTGAAATGACATTCATAAGAACAGGCACAAGCATTGAGATGCATCTGGCTAAATCCTTGTACTGAAATCTGGCTGAATCCTTGTACTTGGGGGCACTGCTAGACCTAATATTAACCAACAGGCCAGACCGCATATCAAATATAAGGGTTGGGGGTCACTTGGGGAATAGTGATCACAAAATAATAAGTTTTCATGTAACCTTTAATAAGATGGGTAGTAGGGGGGTGACAAGGACACTAAACTTCAGGAGGGCAAATTTCCAACGGATGAGAGAGGATCTTGGTGCAATTAACTGGGACGATATCCTGAGACACAAAAATACACAAAGAAAATGGGAGACGTTTATTAGCATCCTGGATAGGACCTGTGCACAGTATATACCGTATGGGAATAAACATACTAGAAATAGGAGGAAACCAATATGGCTAAATAGAGCTGTAAGGGGCGCAATAAGGGACAAAAAGAAAGCATTTAGAGAATTAAAGGAAGTAGGTAGTGAGGAGGCATTAAATAAATACAGAAAATTAAATAAATTCTGTAAAAAGCAAATCAAGGCAGCAAAGATTGAGACAGAGAGACTCATTGCCAGAGAGAGTAAAAATAATCCCAAAATATTCTTTAACTATATAAATAGTAAGAAACTAAAAAATGACAGTGTTGGCCCCCTTAAAAATAGTCTGGGTGAAATGGTGGATGAGGATGAGGAAAAAGCCAATATGCTAAATGACTTTTTTTCATCAGTATTTACAAAAGAAAATCCCATGGCAGACAAAATGACTAGTGATAAAAATTCCCAATTAAATGTTACCTGCTTAACCCAGCAGGAAGTACAGCGGCGTCTAAAAATCACTAAAATTGACAAATCTCCGGGCCCGGATGGGATACACCCCCGAGTACTGCAGGAATTAAGTACAGTCATTGATAGACCATTATTTTTAATCTTTAAAGACTCCATAATAACAGGGTCTGTACCACAGGACTGGCGTATAGCAAATGTGGTGCCAATATTCAAAAAAGGGGCAAAAACTGAACTCGGTAATTATAGACCAGTAAGCTTAACCTCTACTGTGGGTAAAATCCTGGAGGGCATTCTAAGGGATGCTATGCTGGAGTATCTGAAGAGGAATAACCTCATGACCCAGTATCAGCACGGGTTTACTAGGGACCGTTCATGTCAGACTAATTTGATCAGCTTCTATGAAGAGGTAAGTTCCGGACTGGACCAAGGGAACCCAGTGGACGTAGTATATATGGACTTTTCCAAAGCTTTTGATACGGTGCCACACAAAAGGTTGTTACATAAAATGAGAGTAATGGGGATAGGGGAAAATATGTGTAAGTGGGTTGAGAGCTGGCTCAGGGATAGGAAACAAAGGGTGGTTATTAATGGAGCACACTCGGACTGGGTCACGGTTAGCAGTGGGGTACCACAGGGGTCAGTATTGGGCCCTCTTCTTTTTAACATATTTATTAATGACCTTGTAGGGGGCATTCAGAGTAGAATTTCAATATTTGCAGATGACACTAAACTCTGCAGGGTAATCAATACAGGGGAGGACAATTTTATATTACAGGATGATTTATGTAAACTAGAAGCTTGGGCTGATAAATGGCAAATGAGCTTTAATGGGGATAAATGTAAGGTCATGCACTTGGGTAGAAGTAATAAGATGTATAACTATGTGCTTAATTCTAAAACTCTGGGCAAAACCGTCAATGAAAAAGACCTGGGTGTATGGGTGGATGACAAACTCATATTCAGTGGCCAGTGTCAGGCAGCTGCTACAAAGGCAAATAAAATAATGGGATGTATTAAAAGAGGCATAGATGCTCATGAGGAGAACATAATTTTACCTCTATACAAGTCACTAGTTCGACCACACTTAGAATACTGTGCACAGTTCTGGTCTCCGGTGTATAAGAAAGACATAGCTGAACTGGAGCGGGTGCAGAGAAGAGCGACCAAGGTTATTAGAGGACTGGGGGGTCTGCAATACCAAGATAGGTTATTACACTTGGGGCTATTTAGTTTGGAAAAACGAAGACTAAGGGGTGATCTTATTTTAATGTATAAATATATGAGGGGACAGTACAAAGACCTTTCTGATGATCTTTTTAATCATAGACCTGAGACAGGGACAAGGGGGCATCCTCAACGTCTAGAGGAAAGAAGGTTTAAGCATAATAACAGACGAGGATTCTTTACTGTAAGAGCAGTGAGACTATGGAACTCTCTGCCGTATGATGTTGTAATGAGTGATTCATTAATTAAATTTAAGAGGGGACTGGATACCTTTCTGGAAAAGTATAATGTTACAGGGTATATACACTAGATTCCTTGATAAGGCGTTGATCCAGGGAACTAGTCTGATTGCCGTATGTGGAGTCGGGAAGGAATTTTTTTCCCCATGGTGGAGTTACTCTTTGCCACATGGGGTTTTTTTGCCTTCCCCTGGATCAACATGTTAGGGCATGTTAGGTTAGCCTATGGGTTGAACTAGATGGACTTACAGTCTTCCTTCAACCTTAATTAATAACTATGTAACTATGAAATATGTACAGTTATATACTTCTCTACATTGATATTGCAAAATCAAGAAGACAAAGTTGAAGAATTATGTAAATTACAATTAAAGTTAAAATAAAGTTAATATCAAATTATGAAAAAAAAATTCAAAAGAATGCATTTATTCAACACCAAGCATGAGCAACATGTACAGAAATGTGTGCACTTACACCCTTTAACATGCTATCAATGAGGTTTTTTTGGTTGTCTAAGGAATGTTCTGAATGCACGTGGACATGTAAATCATCACAATCATTTGCTGGAAGCTCGTTTTGCAATTGCCAACTAATATTTTATAATGAGAGATAAGACCAGAGATGTAACAGGCCATCTAAACCATGCTGGCTGCTCACAGCAGTACAAGCAACATGCGGCCTGGTGTTGTCATGTAGAGACACAGATTCTGAGGCACTTTGGAGAAATGGATGTACCGTATATACTCGAGTATAAGCCGAGATTTTCAGCCCATTTTTGGGGGCTGAAAGTCCACCTCTCGGCTTATACTCGAGTCATACCCGGGGGTCGGCAGGTGAGGGGGGGCGGGGGCTGTGTAATTATACTTACCTGCTCCCGGCGCGGTCCCTGGACGTCTCTGCTTCTTCCAGCGCTGCAGCTTCTTCCTGTACTGAGCGGTCACATGGTCCCGCTCATTACAGAAATGAATATGCGGCTCCACCTCCCATAGGGGTGGAGCCGCATATTCATTAATGTATGAGCGGTAACGGTGACCGCTCAATACAGAAAGAAGATGCAGCACCGGGGAAGCAGGGACACAGCGCCAGGAGCAGGTAAGTATACGGGGAGGGGGAGCGCAGCGCGATATTTACCCCTCCTCGTTCCAGTGCGGCTCTGTCTTCATCGTTCTCTGGCAGTGACGCTCAGGTCAGAGGGCGCGGTGACGTAGTCAGTGCGCGCCCTCTGCTGAACGTCAGTGCCGAAGACGGAGCCGCACGAGGAGCAGGTAAAAGTGCCGGGGTCCTGAGCGACGGAGAGGTGAGTATGTGATTTTTTTTTATGGCAGCAAAAGCAAATGGGGCAAGTGGCTGTGCGGAGCATCTGTATGGGGCCATAACACTTGTGCAGCGCTATAAGGGGCAAGTGGCTGCGCGGAGATCTTATGGGGCCATAACACTTGTGCAGCACTATAAGGGGCAAGTAGCTGTGCGGAGCATCTGTATGGGGCCATAACACTTGTGCAGCACTATAAGGGGCAAGTAGCTGTGCGGAGCATCTGTATGGGGCCATAACACTTGTGCAGCACTATAAGGGGCAAGTAGCTGTGCGGAGCATCTGTATGGGGCCATAACACTTGTGCAGCACTATAAGGGGCAAGTAGCAGTGCGGAGCATCTGTATGGGGCCATAACACTTGTGCAACACTATAAGGGGCAAGTGTCTGTGCGGAGCATCTTATGGGGCCATAACACTTGTGCAGCACTATAAGGGGCAAGTAGCTGTGCGGAGCATCTGTATGGGGCCATAACACTTGTGCAGCACTATAAGGGGCAAGTAGCTGTGCGGAGCATCGGTATGGGGCCATAACACTTGTGCAGCACTATAAGGGGCAAGAGTCTGTGCGGAGCATCTTATGGGGCCATAACACTTGTGCAGCACTATAAGGGGCAAGTGGCTGCGCGGAGCATCTTATGGGTCCATAACACTTGTGCAGCACTATAAGGGGCAAGTAGCTGTGCGGAGCATCTGTATGGGGCCATAACACTTGTGCAGCACTATAAGGGGAAAGTAGCTGTGCGGAGAATCGGTATGGGGCCATAACACTTGTGCAGCACTATAAGGGGCAAGTGGCTGTACGGAGCATCTGTATGGGGCCATAACACTTGTGCAGCACTATAAGGGGCAAGTGGCTGTGCGGAGCATCTGTATGGGTCCATAACACTTGTGCAGCACTATATGGGGCAAGTGGCTGTGCGGAGCATCTGTATGGGGCCATAATGCTTGTGCAGCACTATATGGGGCAAGTGGCTGTGCGGAGCATCTGTATGGGGCCATAACACTTGTGCAGCACTATATGGGGCAAGTGGCTATGCGGAGCATCTGTAAGGGGCCATAACACTTGTGCAGCACTATAAGGGGCAAGTGGCTGTGCGGAGCATCTGTATGGGGCCATAACGCTTGTGCAGCACTATATAGGGCAAATATCTCTATGGAGCATCTAATGGGGCCCTTATTACCCTTTATGCAGGATTATATGGGGCATATTTTAATATGGAACATCTAATGGGGCCCATCAAACTTTATGGAGCATTATGTGGGGCTCCTGATTCAATATGGATATTCAAAAACACTTAAAGGGCCACTGTCACCCCCCCCCCAGGCGTTATAAACTAAAAGAGCCACCTTGTGCAGCAGTAATGCTGCAGTCTAACAAGGTGGCTCTTTTAGTTTTTGATTAAGTTATTACCGCAATAAAACGTTTTAAAAATTGGCCAAACGTACCAGCTATTGTACCGGGAGGCGGTCCGAATCGTTCTCTCTGTATCCCCCAACTGCCGTCACTCTTGTCTTCAGGGCCGATGGTACCCGCCCCCTGCGCGCTGTTTCTTCTTAAATCCGGCGCCTGCGCTGTGCGTGCCTGCCTGGGGCCTGCGCAGTCTTCATTGTGAGTCACAGCTCAGACGCAGGGTGCCTGACTGCGCCTGTGCGGGCAGTGCGGCCACCCTGTGACTGACGCCCCGCCCCGCACTGTGTTATTCATTATGCTCAGTGCGGGGCTGGCATTCCTGGGCATGCGCACTGCGCTGTCCAGGCCCTCTCCCATCTACCCCTGCTCCCCCGCCTTACGGCATTGTTATTTTCGGCTGCCGCATTCCAGACGCTGGTGAGAATTAGTGTCTATTGCGGCAAGCTGCTATGTGTTTGTATGTTTTAATCAGGGGCGGATTATATGAGGGTCAATCTGTGCGGTAGCCCAGGGCTACCGCACAGATTGACCCTCTGTGACTGTGAATGCCCGCCGACATGTGCCCCCGGACCCGGTGGCCAGAGAGAGGGGGCCCGATTGCTGGACAATGGGGCAATGCTGGAGAGACACTGGGGGCAATGCTGGACACACTGGGGGCAATGCTGACACACTGGGGGCAATGCTGGACACAATGGGGGCAATGCTGGACACAATGGGGGCAATGCTGGACACAAGGGGGGCAATGCTGGACACAATGGGGGCAATGCTGGACACAAGGGGGGCAATGCTGGACACAATGGGGGCAATGCTGGACACACTGGGGGCAATGCTGACACACTGGGGGCAATGCTGTCACACTGGGGGCAATGCTGGACACACTGGGGGCAATGCTGACACACTGGGGGCAATGCTGGACACACTGGGGGCAATGCTGACACACTGGGGGCAATGCTGTCACACTGGGGGCAATGCTGACACACTGGGGGCAATGCTGTCACACTGGGGGCAATGCTGGACACACTGGGGGCAATGCTGACACACAGGGGGCAATGCTGACACACTGGGGGCAATGCTGACACACTGGGGGCAATGCTGACACACTGGGGGCAATGCTGACACACTGGGGGCAATGCTGGACACACTGGGGGCAATGCTGTCACACAGGGGGCAATGCTGACACACTGGGGGCAATGCTGACATACTGGGGGCAATGCTGACACACTGGGGGCAATGCTGGGCACACTGGGGGCAATGCTGACACACTGGGGGCAATGCTGACACACTGGGGGCAATGCTGACACACTGGGGGCAATGCTGGACACACTGGGGTAATATGCTGGACACACTGGGGGCAATGCTGACACACTGGGGGCAATGCTGACTCAATGGGGGCAATGCTGACTCAATGGGGGCAATGCTGACACTGGGGGCAATGCTGACACACTGGGGGCAATGCTGGACACACTGGGGTAATATGCTGGACACACTGGGGGCAATGCTGACACACTGGGGGCAATGCTGACACACTGGGGGCAATGCTGACACACTGGGGGCAATGCTGACTCAATGGGGGCAATGCTGGACACAATGGGGGCAATGCTGGACACACTGGGGGCAATGCTGTCACACTGGGGTAATATGCTGGACACACTGGGGGCAATGCTGACACACTGGGGGCAATGCTGTCACACAGGGGGCAATGCTGGACACACTGGGGGCAATGCTGACACACTGGGGGCAATGCTGGACACACTGGGGGCAATGCTGACACTGGGGGCAATGCTGACACACTGGGGTAATATGCTGGACACACTGGGGGCATTGCTGGACACACTGGGGCAGATTGCTGGACACACTGGGGCAGATTGCTGGACACACTGGGGTAATATGCTGGGGTGTGCATTATACTGCATCAAAGAACAATAAACGTTGAGGGGGTGAGCATTATTATACCGCACTATACTATACGTGGCACTTAAATACGTGGCACTGAAATGCGTGATACGTGGCACTGAAATACGTGGCACTGAAATACGTGGCACTGAAATGCGTGATGCGTGGCACTGAAATACTGGAAAAAATATTTCAATGAAATAAAAACACACAATTTTTGACACGTACATTATTTTACGCATTTGACAACCCTCGACCTGCAAAATAAATAAAAAAACAAACCAAATTAATACTCCCTGGCCCTGTTCGCAGCAATCCAAAGAGGGTCCCACGTGGATCTGCCATGGAGAACAGACACATCCGGAGATGTCTGCTCTCCACGGCTGCAGCAACACACTGACAGGTGCTCCGGCACCTGTTGGAGTGTTACTGCGCAAGCGCGAGAGTTTACCGGCGTTCATTTACCCCGGGACTCTCGCTTTACGGCACTACAGCGTGGGAAAGTTGACCCGCACCTGTAGTGCCGTAAATAGAGACGCCGGCGCCATTGAACTCCGGAACAGTACGCGATACACTGCTAGGAGCTTCGCTTCTGGCAGTGTATCGCCGGAGAGCAGGGGATCAGCGTGGGACACTCAATTTTGGATTCTGCGGACAGGGAGTATGTATTTGGTTTTTTTTGGGGGGACTTTTTCCCTAGGGCGAGGGATTCGCGTACTTGTATGTGCTGTATGGTGAGTATATACTCTATGTTATATGTACTGTGTGTCATGTATGTTACGTTTCTTGTATATGTATTGTGTACGTTTAAGTTTTGTGTTATTTACAATTGTGCTAAGTTGCCGGACACAGGCACAACTCTCCCATCAAAATACGGTATGGGAGTAGTAGTCCCATACGGCGACTTAGCACAATTTGGTGGCACTATCGTCGCATGGGGACACACACACGAACACAAATGTACACAGACACATAGACAGACACACACACATACATACCAGATTGATCAAGCGCCCGACATCGATCCCCATGCGACGATATGCCTCCATGATGACAGCCACAACACTCCGCCCACGCACTTCCGCCCACGGAATTCCTCCCGTTTCCCCAAAATTCCTGCTGCAGCGGTTTCTCCACCCATAACCGCAATAAAACCCGCAGATATTATTTGATCTAAATGTCCTACTCATTTTTTATCCAATATAAATATTTTATTAATATATCAAATATTTAAAACAATGTACAACAAACATGAAAGATGAAAGACAATAACTCATGAGGGGAAAGAGCAGCAAAACTGAGGTAACAGACCGGGTAAGTGAGCATACCTAGCAGGGATATAATCCAAATTCACAAACGTCCCCCATAATCAATGTAAGCCACAAAAATAGAGCTGGGAACTAGTGAAAACACCCTGGCCACCCAATCCACATATAGGATGTTGGTAATAAGTCCTCTATGGGGTCAAGTGAAAAACAAGTATTAAGAGGACCCCTAAACAGGATGCTGCAACTTACCCATGATAGTATCTGTCAGTATGCGCTCCACAGCAGCCCCAACGCGCGTTTCGCGTGGGCTTCTTCCGGGGGCTGTGTGTGTGTGTCATTCCCACATACTTATATCACTCTAAATCAGCTGTATACCATCATTCATTAACGCTATCCGGCGCGTACGCACTCCGATCTAATAGCTAACCAAAAGATGGCCGCCGAACATGCGCACAAGATCACAATACGTCTTCGTCACTGCCCGCTGCTAATACTTCCGGCTATTCCGTCATGGACAAGCCGTGAACACAATGCGCCTGCGCACATGGATACCGGTGCTCGGCGCCGTATCCGGGCAACAGCCCATACAGCTGCCAGCATAAACCGGATATCCCAGCTTCTGACATGGCGCATGCGTGCTGAAAACCACATCCCACAAGACGCATCGCCACTGACCATACCGTGTCAAAGCAGGCGGGGGAAAACATTCCCCGTGACGTCATAATGCCCACCAGACACTACGGAGGCCAGCGGGGATGCATCAGGGATGCAGAACAGCGGGCATGCGCACCTGCTGGGAGATACCAAGGACAATTGTCAGGAGAGAAAAGAAGAAGAAAAGAAGGGGAGGGAGGTAACAATAAACATACCAATTGTGATACAAGTGACCTGTGCATTAAACAAAACAATAAATAATCATAATACCAGAAAAAGGGGAGAGGGGAGAGGTACAACCTCACCAAACTTACACTCTATTAAAAACATGATTACAGTGAAGA
Organism: Ranitomeya variabilis; assembly: GCF_051348905.1. Classification (NCBI taxonomy): domain Eukaryota; kingdom Metazoa; phylum Chordata; class Amphibia; order Anura; family Dendrobatidae; genus Ranitomeya; species Ranitomeya variabilis. Next base: position 247,754,136 of record NC_135237.1, on the reverse strand, counting down.
AATGTATACATAAACAATATCATATAGAGAACTCATGCATACCAATCCCAGGTCATAGGACCAGAATTCTAACATATAATTCAATGGTGAAAAAATATTATTGAAAAAAGGGGTTTTTTTCCCCCCCCCCCCTTTTTTTTCTTTGTGTATTCATTAAAATTTCACTCCTCCAACGAAACTCCACCTCCAAATATCTTGGCATCTTCATGTCAAGGGAAAAGCAGGATTTTTCTTCCACAAGTCCTTTCCAGGCCTCCCTCCAAAGCAGGAACAGCTGATCCAGAAGAACACAACACGTGGGAAGTCAACCACAAAGGGGTAAGAAATGACTACAATAACTATATAAAACAAACAAAAGGACACACAAAATTAAAATCCAAGACCGGAAAGAAAAAAGGACAGAACTAAAATGACTATAACAATAGAAGAGACGAAAGAGGGTATTTGATGATAATAACTCTTCCAATCATGACACACTAGACCTTCAGAGAAAAGCCGAGAAACTTAGCTGTTCATTTAGGCCCATCAGAGCCATAGTTCCCAATGTGGTAATCCACCGGCACTCAAGTTGGGCCAAGATCTTCTTTAGGTCCCCCCCTCGAATACCACATCTTACTCGGTCGATCCCAATTACCTGGAGATCCTTTGGATTACATTCATGATGCGACTTGAAATGGCGCGGGATCGTCTTTAGGGTAGTACAATCCTCAACCTCCACGGCTGCCAGAATATCCCTGACATGCTCACGGGTGCGTACCCGAATCTCACGTGAGGTTAGTCCAACATACTTTAGATTACAGGTACACTTGGCCAAATATACTACAAAAGTAGTACTACATGATATATAATTTGTGATTTTAAACTCTTTTTGGCCATCAGAGGATGAAAAAGAAAATGCCCTAATATGGTTCCGACACGCCAAACAGTCACCACATGGATAAAATCCCCATTTTTGTTTACCAGCTCCGAATACGTTAAATGTTTTAGCCACATAATGACTGCGAACCAAGATGTCCTTCAGATTCTTACCCCTCCTAGCCGTCATGAGGGGGGAATCCGAAAGACATCCTGATAAGCTAGGTTCTGTCAACAGAATGGGCCAGTGTCTCTTAAAAATCTCATACATCCTCCCCCATTGATGGTTAAAGGTAGAAATATATCGTATTCCCGTATTAATCTGTTTATCCATTTTTCTTGGATTCAATAAATCACATCTTTTAGACTTCCTAGCACGGATGAGTCCGGATTTAATATTTCTCTTACTATATCCTCGTGCCAGGAATCTCTCCTCTCTCCCCAAGGTCCAAGGATTGTCTCTCAAAGGCTTCGTCCGTATTACAAATCCTCCTCATACGAAGAAACTGACCCGTAGGGATAGCTCTAATGGTTGAACTCGTATGGGAGGATGATGCATGGAGGAGGGAATTGACAGATGTCTCTTTTCGGAATACATCGGTATTTATGGTTCCATCATCCTGGACCAGCAAACAGATATCCAAAAAGGAAATTCTTTTCTGGTGGAAAGTGTACGTGAGTCTGATGTTAAGACTATTGTGGTTCAACTCCTGCATAAATCCATAGAGATCCTCACTGGATCCCTGCCAAATAAACAAAATATCATCAATGAATCGATACCACCCCAGAATCTGGGAGGCGGAGTGCGCGCCCCCCTGAAAAATGCTCCTCTCCCAGTATCCCAAAAAGAGGTTAGCATAAGAGGGCGCACACGCCGCCCCCATTGCAGTACCCCGATTCTGGAGGTAGTATCGATCCTTAAAAGTAAAAAAATTATGTGTAAGAATGAACCTCAAAAGTGTCAACACCAAATCTCTGACCCCTGGCTCAATGTTGCTGGATTCCAGGAAGAAGGAAACTGCCTCAAGTCCATCATCATGGCGGATGGAGGTATACAATGCCTCAACATCCGCCGTGACGAGGTACATGTCAGACTCCAAAATCACTCCATCCATTCTCTTAAGGACGTCCGTAGTGTCCCTGACATAGGAGGGCAATGTTTCGACTTGCGATCTAAGATAATAATCAATGTACTTACATAAAGGATCGCATAGCCCTCCAATGCCAGAGACAATAGGACGCCCCGGAGGACTGACCTGTATACCTCCATCCGCCATGATGATGGACTTGAGGCAGTTTCCTTCTTCCTGGAATCCAGCAACATTGAGCCAGGGGTCAGAGATTTGGTGTTGACACTTTTGAGGTTCATTCTTACACATAATTTTTTTACTTTTAAGGATCGATACTACCTCCAGAATCGGGGTACTGCAATGGGGGCGGCGTGTGCGCCCTCTTATGCTAACCTCTTTTTGGGATACTGGGAGAGGAGCATTTTTCAGGGGGGCGCGCACTCCGCCTCCCAGATTCTGGGGTGGTATCGATTCATTGATGATATTTTGTTTATTTGGCAGGGATCCAGTGAGGATCTCTATGGATTTATGCAGGAGTTGAACCACAATAGTCTTAACATCAGACTCACGTACACTTTCCACCAGAAAAGAATTTCCTTTTTGGATATCTGTTTGCTGGTCCAGGATGATGGAACCATAAATACCGATGTATTCCGAAAAGAGACATCTGTCAATTCCCTCCTCCATGCATCATCCTCCCATACGAGTTCAACCATTAGAGCTATCCCTACGGGTCAGTTTCTTCGTATGAGGAGGATTTGTAATACGGACGAAGCCTTTGAGAGACAATCCTTGGACCTTGGGGAGAGATTCCTGGCACGAGGATATAGTAAGAGAAATATTAAATCCGGACTCATCCGTGCTAGGAAGTCTAAAAGATGTGATTTATTGAATCCAAGAAAAATGGATAAACAGATTAATACGGGAATACGATATATTTCTACCTTTAACCATCAATGGGGGAGGATGTATGAGATTTTTAAGAGACACTGGCCCATTCTGTTGACAGAACCTAGCTTATCAGGATGTCTTTCGGATTCCCCCCTCATGACGGCTAGGAGGGGTAAGAATCTGAAGGACATCTTGGTTCGCAGTCATTATGTGGCTAAAACATTTAACGTATTCGGAGCTGGTAAACAAAAATGGGGATTTTATCCATGTGGTGACTGTTTGGCGTGTCGGAACCATATTAGGGCATTTTCTTTTTCATCCTCTGATGGCCAAAAAGAGTTTAAAATCACAAATTATATATCATGTAGTACTACTTTTGTAGTATATTTGGCCAAGTGTACCTGTAATCTAAAGTATGTTGGACTAACCTCACGTGAGATTCGGGTACGCACCCGTGAGCATGTCAGGGATATTCTGGCAGCCGTGGAGGTTGAGGATTGTACTACCCTAAAGACGATCCCACGCCATTTCAAGTCGCATCATGAATGTAATCCAAAGGATCTCCAGGTAATTGGGATCGACCGAGTAAGATGTGGTATTCGAGGGGGGGACCTAAAGAAGATCTTGGCCCAACTTGAGTGCCGGTGGATTACCACATTGGGAACTATGGCTCCGATGGGCCTAAATGAACAGCTAAGTTTCTCGGCTTTTCTCTGAAGGTCTAGTGTGTCATGATTGGAAGAGTTATTATCATCAAATACCCTCTTTCGTCTCTTCTATTGTTATAGTCATTTTAGTTCTGTCCTTTTTTCTTTCCGGTCTTGGATTTTAATTTTGTGTGTCCTTTTGTTTGTTTTATATACCGTAGTTATTGTAGTCATTTCTTACCCCTTTGTGGTTGACTTCCCACGTGTTGTGTTCTTCTGGATCAGCTGTTCCTGCTTTGGAGGGAGGCCTGGAAAGGACTTGTGGAAGAAAAATCCTGCTTTTCCCTTGACATGAAGATGCCAAGATATTTGGAGGTGGAGTTTCGTTGGAGGAGTGAAATTTTAATGAATACACAAAGAAAAAAAAGGGGGGGGGGAAAAAAACCCCTTTTTTCAATAATATTTTTTCACCATTGAATTATATGTTAGAATTCTGGTCCTATGACCTGGGATTGGTATGCATGAGTTCTCTATATGATATTGTTTATGTATACATTTCTTCACTGTAATCATGTTTTTAATAGAGTGTAAGTTTGGTGAGGTTGTACCTCTCCCCTCTCCCCTTTTTCTGGTATTATGATTATTTATTGTTTTGTTTAATGCACAGGTCACTTGTATCACAATTGGTATGTTTATTGTTACCTCCCTCCCCTTCTTTTCTTCTTCTTTTCTCTCCTGACAATTGTCCTTGGTATCTCCCAGCAGGTGCGCATGCCCGCTGTTCTGCATCCCTGATGCATCCCCGCTGGCCTCCGTAGTGTCTGGTGGGCATTATGACGTCACGGGGAATGTTTTCCCCCGCCTGCTTTGACATGGTATGGTCAGTGGCGATGCGTCTTGTGGGATGTGGTTTTCAGCACGCATGCGCCATGTCAGAAGCTGGGATATCCGGTTTATGCTGGCAGCTGTATGGGCTGTTGCCCGGATACGGCGCCGAGCACCGGTATCCATGTGCGCAGGCGCATTGTGTTCACGGCTTGTCCATGACGGAATAGCCGGAAGTATTAGCAGCGGGCAGTGACGAAGACGTATTGTGATCTTGTGCGCATGTTCAGCGGCCATCTTTTGGTTAGCTATTAGATCGGAGTGCGTACGCGCCGGATAGCGTTAATGAATGATGGTATACAGCTGATTTAGAGTGATATAAGTATGTGGGAATGACACACACACACAGCCCCCGGAAGAAGCCCACGCGAAACGCGCGTTGGGGCTGCTGTGGAGCGCATACTGACAGATACTATCATGGGTAAGTTGCAGCATCCTGTTTAGGGGTCCTCTTAATACTTGTTTTTCACTTGGCCCCATAGAGGACTTATTACCAACATCCTATATGTGGATTGGGTGGCCAGGGTGTTTTCACTAGTTCCCAGCTCTATTTTTGTGGCTTACATTGATTATGGGGGACGTTTGTGAATTTGGATTATATCCCTGCTAGGTATGCTCACTTACCCGGTCTGTTACCTCAGTTTTGCTGCTCTTTCCCCTCATGAGTTATTGTCTTTCATCTTTCATGTTTGTTGTACATTGTTTTAAATATTTGATATATTAATAAAATATTTATATTGGATAAAAAATGAGTAGGACATTTACTCCTTTGTGGTCTCGTGTAGGATTTATGCTTTTCTGGAGTGTCCTGTATTATCGATTGGCAGTCTATCATTGTGGCAGTTTGCCCTCTGGAGATATTTCTATATATTTCAGTGGTTTCTGTTTCTATAAGATATTATTTGATCTGCGGGTTTCACAGCGGGTTTGATCCTCACAACGGAGGTCTGTGGGTGAAGAATTGCTGCAGGTACGCACAAAGAAGTGATATGCTGTTGGTTTTAAACCGCTGCGTTTCTGCGCGGTTTTTCCCGCGGCATGTGCACAGCGGTTTGCGGTTTCCATAAGTTTACATGTTAATGTAAATGTAAACGCTATGGAAACCACAACGGAAACGCAGCTGCAAAAACAGCAAAGTCTGAACATGGCCTTAGTATGCATTATTTACCTGTCCCGTTCCAACAATGCGCGATGTTCTGTCCACAACATACTCTGCCTGTGACGTTCAGTTCATAGGGCCCCTGCCCTGTGACTGAACAGTCACAGGCCGAGGACACGGAACACGTAGTGGCATGCATCGGTGGAACGTGGCACAGGTTAATATAGCAAGTCCCGGGGCAATTAACTATCAGATCCTACAGCTACTACAGCCCCTGACCCCAACAGTGCGCCGATGTCCCCGCCTGCTCAGGCCACCAGCACTCGGCGCCCATTACAGCCACGCACAGCCGGCCGCACTCAGCAACGCCGCACTCGGTCAGTAGATCCTGAGAGAGAAATATTTTAACAACATATGGCAGAATGTAAACAGTAACAGTCAGAATGGGTGCATAACATTACCACGGAATGGTGGCGCAGAATGGGAGAAGCACATGGCATGATGGGGACGCAGGATGGAGCAGCATATGACAGGATGGGGCCGCAGGATGGAGCAGCACATGACAGGATGGGAGAGCAAGATGGGAGCAGCACATACCAGGATGGGAGAGCATATACCAATATAAATGCTCGCCACCCGGTTGTAGAACGGGTTCAATAGCTAGTGTATATATATATATATATATATATATATATATATATATATATATATATATATATATATATATATATATATATATATATATATATATATATAAAAACCCAATCAGCACTCCCAATGTGAACACGTGCACGCTGCAAACTGCAGCACATAGATAAAAAAATCACAGCAGCACATGTACATGAATCGGCCATGTGAAAACACAGACAAATATAAATTTCTCAAAAATATTTTTTCATAAAAAATTTTTCAAAAAATTTTTTTTTCATAAAACTTACAGTTAAATGGAGATTCTTAGCGCATAAATTGGCCAATTCATGTATGCCCATCAACCACGGCAAGGTGATCTCCCCCTGATGGGTCCTACTCTACTGTAATTTAACTGTAAGTTTTATGAAAAAAAAATTTTTTGAAACATTTTTTATTAACCCCTTCATGACCTTGCCGTTTTTTGCAATTCTGACCAGTGTCCCTTTATGAGGTAATAACTCAGGAACGCTTCAACGGCTCCTAGCGATTCTGAGATTGTTTTTTCGTGACATATTGGGCTTCATGTTAGTGGTAAATTTAGGTCGATAATTTCTGAGTTTATTTGTGAAAAAAACGGAAATTTGGCAAATTTTCACATTTTGAATTTTTATTCTGTTAAACCAGAGAGTTATGTGACACAAAATAGTTAATAAATAACATTTCCCACATGTCTACTTTACATCAGCACAATTTTGGAAACAAATTTTTTTTTTGCTAGGAAGTTATAAGGGTTAAAATTTGACCAGTGATTTCTCATTTTTACAACAAAATTTACAAAACCCTTTTTTTTAGGGACCACCTCACATTTGAAGTCAGTTTGAGGGTTCTATATGGCTGAAAATACCCAAAAGTGACACCATTCTAAAAACTGCACCCCTCAAGGTGCTCAAAACCACATTCAAGAAGTTTATTAACCCTTCAGGTGTTTCACAGCAGCAGAAGCAACATGGAAGTAAAAAATGAACATTTAACTTTTTAGTCACAAAAATGATATTTTAGCGAAATTTTTTTTATTTTCCCAAGGGTAAAAGGAGAAACTGGACCACGGACGTTGTTGTCCAATTTGTCCTGCGTACGCTGATACCTTATATGTGGGGGTAAACCACTGTTTGGGCGCACGGCAGGGCTCGGAAGGGAAGGAGCGCCATTTGACTTTTTCAATGAAAAATTGGCTCCAATCTTTAGCGGACACCATGTCGCGTTTGGAGAGCCCCCGTGTGCCTAAACATTGGAGCTCCCCCACAAGTGACCCCATTTTGGAAACTAGACCCCCCAAGGAACTTATCTAGAAGCATAGTGAGCACTTTAAACCCCCAGGTGCTTCACAAATTGATCAGTAAAAATGAAAAAGTACTTTTTTTTCACAAAAAAATTATTTTAGCCTCAATTTTTTCATTTTCACATGGGCAACAGGATAAAATGGATCCTAAATTTTGTTGGGCAATTTCTCCTGAGTACACCAATACCTCACATGTGGGGGTAAACCACTGTTTGGGCACATGGTAAGGCTCGGAAGGGAAGGAGCGCCATTTGACTTTTTGAATGAAAAATTATCTCCATCGTTAGCGGACACCATGTCGCGTTTGGAAAGCCCCTGTGTGCCTAAACATTGGAGCTCCTCCACAAGTGACCCCATTTTGGAAACTAGATCCCCCAAGGAACTCATCTAGAGGCATAGTGAGCACTTTAAACCCCCAGGTGCTTCACAAATTGATCCGCAAAAATGAAAAAGTACTTTTTTTTCACACAAAATTTCTTTTAGCCTCAATTCTTTCATTTTCACATGGGCAACAGGATAAAATGGATCCTAAAATTTGTTGGGCAATTTCTCCTGAGTATGCCGATACCTCATATGTGGGGGTAAACCACTGTTTGGGTGCACGGCAAGGCTCGGAAGGGGAGGCGTGCCATTTGACTTTTTGAATGGAAAATTAGCTCCAATCGTTAGCGGACACCATGTCGCGTTTGGAGAGCCCCTGTGTGCCTAAACATTGGAGCTCCCCTACAAGTGACCCCATTTTGGAAACTAGACCCCCCAAGGAACTTATCTAGATGCATAGTGAGCACTTATAACCCCCAGGTGCTTCACAGAAGTTTATAACGCAGAGCTGTGAAAATAAAAAAATAATTTTTTTTTCCTCAAAAATGATTTTTTAGCCCAGAATTTTTTATTTTCTCAAGGGTAATAGGAGAAATTGGACCCCAAATGTTGTTGTCCAGTTTGTCCTGAGTACGATGATACCCCATATGTGGGGGTAAACCACTGTTTGGGCGCACGGCAGGGCTCGGAAGGGAAGGCACGCCATTTGGCTTTTTGAATGGAAAATTAGCTCCAATCATTAGCGGACACCATGTCGCGTTTGGAGAGCCCCTGTGTGCCTAAACATTGGAGCTCCCGCACAAGTGACCCCATTTTGGAAACTAGACCTCCCAAGGAACTAATCTAGATGTGTGGCGAGCACTTTGAACCCCCAAGTGCTTCACAGAAGTTTATAACGCAGAGCCGTGAAAATAAAAAATGTGTTTCCTTTCCTCAAAAATATTTTTTTAGCCCAGAATTTTTTTATTTTTGCAAGAGTAACAGGAGAAATTGGACCCCAAAAGTTGTTGTCCAGTTTCTCCTGAGTACGCTGATACCCCATATGTGGGGGTAAACCACTGTTTTGGCACACGTCGGGGTTCGGAAGGGAAGTAGTGACGTTTTGAAATGCAGACTTTGATGGAATGCTCTGCGGGCATCAGGTTGCGTTTGCAGAGCCCCTGATGTGCCTAAACAGTAGGAACTCCCCACAAGTGACTCCATTTTGGAAACTAGACCCCCAAGGGAACTTATCTAGATGTGTGGTGAGCACTTTGAACCCCCAAGTGCTTCACAGAAGTTTATAACGCAGAGCCGTGAAAATAATAAATGTGTTTCCTTTCCTCAAAAATATTTTTTTAGCCCAGAATTTTTTATTTTTGCAAGAGTAACAGGAGAAATTGGACCCCAAAAGTTGTTGTCCAGTTTCTCCTGAGTACGCTGATACCCCATATGTGGGGGTAAACCACTGTTTGGGCACATGCCGGGGCTCGGAAGGGAAGTAGTGACGTTTTGGAATGCAGACTTTGATGGAATGGTCTGCGGGCATCATGTTACGTTTGCAGAGCCCCTGATATGCCTAAACAGTAGAAACCCCCCACAAGTGACCTCATTTTGGAAACTAGACCCCCCAAGGAACTTATCTAGATGTGTGGTGAGCACGTTCAACCCCCAAGTGCTTCACAGAAGTTTACAACGCAGAGCCGTGAAAATAAAAAATCATTTTTCTTTCCTCAAAAAAGATGTTTTAGCAAGCAATTTTTTATTTTCACAAGGGTAACAGGAGAATTTGGACCCCAATATTTGTTGCCCAGTTTGTTGTGAGTACGCTGATACCCCATATGTGGGGGTAAACCACTGTTTGGGCACACGTCAGGGCTCGGAAGGGAAGTAGTGACATTTGAAATGCAGACTTTGATGGAATGGTCTGCGGGCGTCACATTGCATTTGCAGAGCCCCTGATGTGCCTAAACAGTAGAAACACCCCACAAGTGACCCCATTTTGGAAACTAGACCCCCGAAGGAACTTATCTAGATGTGTGGTGAGCACTTTCAACCCCCAAGTGCTTCACAGAAGTTTATAACGCAGAGCTGTGAAAATAAAAAATGATTGTTCTTTCCTCAAAAATTATGTTTCAGCAAGTAATTTTTTATTTTTGCAAGGGTAACAGGAGAAATTGGACACCAACAGTTGTTGCCCAGTTTGTCCTGAGTACGCTGGTACCCCAAATGTGGGGGTAAACCACTGTTTGGGCGCACGTCGGGGCTTGGAAGGGCGGGAGCACCATTTGACTTTTTGAACGCAAGATTGGCTGGAATCAATGGTGGCGCCATGTTGCGTTTGGAGACCCCTGATGTGCCTAAACAGTGGAAACCCCTCAATTCTAACTTCAACACTAACCCCAACACACCCCTAATCCTAATCCCAACTGTAGCCATAACCCTAATCACAACCCTAACCCCAACACACCCCTAACCACAACCCTAACCGCAACACAACCGTAACCCTAATTCCAACCCTAATCCTAACCCTAATCCCAACCGTAACCCTAATCCCAACCCTAACCACAACTGTAACCCCAACACACCCGTAACCCTAATTCCAACCCTAACCCTAACCCTAATCCCAACCCTAACCCTAATCCCAACCCTAACCCTAAGACTATGTGCCCACGTTGCGGATTCGTGTGAGATTTTTCCGCACGATTTTTGAAAAATCTGCAGGTAAAAGGCACTGCGTTTTGCCTGCGGATTTACAGCAGATTTCCAGTGTTTTTTTGTGCGGATTTCACCTGCGGATTCCTATTGAGGAACAGGTGTAAAACGCTGCGGAATCCGCACAAAGAATTGACATGCTGCGGAAAATACAATGCAGCGTTTCTGCACGGAATTTTCCGCACCATGGGCACAGCGGATTTGGTTTTCCTTAGGTGTACATGGTACTGTAAACCTGATGGAAAACTGCTTCGAATTTGCAGCGGCCAATCCGCTGCGGATCCGCGGCCAATCCGCTGCCAATCCGCTACGGATCCGCGGCCAATCCGCTGCCATTCCGCTGCAGATCCGCGGCCAATCCGCTGCGGATCCGCTGCGGATCCGCGGCCAATCCGCTGCAGATCCGCGGCCAATCCGCTGCGGATCCGCGGCCGATCCGCTGCGGATCCGCGGCCGATCCGCTGCCGATCCGCTGCCGATCCGCGGCCGATCCGCTGCGGGTCCGCTGCGGATCCGCGGCCGATCCGCTGCGGATCCGCGGCCGATCCGCTCTGTGTGCACATGCCATAACCCTACCCCTAACCCTACCCGTAACCCTAACCCTACCCCTAACCCTACCCCTAGTTCTAACCCTAGTTCTAACCCTAACCCTAGTGGAAAAAGAAAAAAATATATTTTCTTTATTTTATTATTGTCCCTACCTATGGGGGTGATAAAGGCGGGAGTGTATTTATTATTTTTTTATTTTGATCGCTGTGGTAGAACCTACCACAGCGATCAAAATGTACCTGTAACGAATCTGCCAGCCTGCAGATTCGGCGGGCGCACTGAGCATGCGCCCGCCATCTTGGAAGATGGCGGCGCCCAGGGAGAAGACGGACCGACTTCGGGAGGATCGGTAAGTATGAGGGGGTGGTGGGGGGGTGGATCGGAGCACAGGGGGGGGGGATCGGAGGACGGGGGGAGCAGACAGGAGCACGGGGGAGCGGACAGGAGCACGGGGGAGCGAACAGGGGGACGGAGGGGGGTACCGGACAGAACGGAGGACTGGGGAGGAGATCGGGGGCGGTGGGGGGGGCCAGAACATGATTTCCAGCCATGGCAGATGCTATTGCAGCATCGGCCATGGCTGGATTGCAATATTTCACCATTTTCATAGGTGAAATATTGCAAATTGCTCTGATTGGCTGTTGCACTTTCAACAGCCAATCAGAGCGATCGTAGCCACGTGGGGACAAAGCCACCCCCCCTAGGCTGAAGTACAACTCCCCCTCTCCCTGCAGATCGGGTAAAATAGGAATTAACCCTTTCACCCGATCTGCAGGGATGCGATCATTCCATGACGCCGCATAGGCGTCATGGGTCGGGAAGGGGTTAAAAAATATTTTTGAGAAATGTATATTTGTCTGTGTTTTCACATGGCCGATTCATGCACATGTGCTGCTGTGATTTTTTTATATATATATATATATATATATGTGTATATATATATATATATATATATATATATATATATATATATATATATATATATAGATAGATATTTATATACATATTTTTAATTTTTTCATTTAAAAAAAAAAATTAATGGAACCTTTAATTATCATTAGCAATACGTCTACAGAGTGGTGTAATGTTCAACCGTCTGCGTATATTGCTCCACAGCGCAGCATAATGTTCCAACATAAACTTACTTTGTTACATAGTGCGGTATAATGTTCCCCCATCACCGTATGTAGTTGCATGGCACAGTGCGGTATAATTGTCCACCATCTGCGTAAATTGCTCCACAGTGCGGTTACATTTTTACACCTTCACCGTATATCGGTCCACAGTGCGGTATCATAATGCTCACTTCGCACTGTTTATTGATGTGCAGTAAGGTATCCTAATGCTTCCCGCTCGCCTTTTAGTGATCATCCGCGCGGTATAGTAATGCTGAACCCTCACCGTGTAATGTTTTGCAGTATGGTATAATAATGCTCCACCATGACCGTTTATTGATCTGCAGTGCGGTGTAATAATGATCCCCCCTCACCGTTTATTGATCTATAGTGCGGTATAATAATGCTCCAACATGACCGTTTATTGATCTAAGTGCCACGTATCACATATGTAAGTGCAACGTATTTCAGTGCCACGCATCATGCATTTCAGTGCCACGTATTTCAGTGCCACGCATTTCAGTGCCACGTATTTCAGTGCCACGTATCACGCATTTCAGTGCCACGTATTTAACTGCCACGTATAGTATAGTGCGGTATAATAATGCTCACCCCTCAACGTTTATTGTTCTTTGATGCAGTATAATGCACACCCCAGCATATTACCCCAGTGTGTCCAGCAATCTGCCCCAGTGTGTCCAGCAATCTGCCCCAGTGTGTCAGCATTGCCCCCAGTGTGTCCAGCATATTGCCCCGTGTGTCCAGCATATTACCCCAGTGTGTCAGCATTGCCCCCAGTGTGTCAGCATTGCCCCCAGTGTGTCCAGCATATTACCCCAGTGTGTCCAGCATTGCCCCCAGTGTGTCCAGCAATCTGCCCCAGTATGTCAACATTGCCCCCAGTGTGTCTGCATTGCCCCCAGTGTGTCAGCATTGCCCCCAGTGTGTCAGCATTGCCCCCAGTGTGACAGCATTGCCCCCAGTGTGACAGCATTGCCCCCAGTGTGACAGCATTGCCCCCAGTGTGTCCAGCATTGCCCCCAGTGTGTCAGCATTGCCCCCAGTGTGTCAGCATTGCCCCCAGTGTGACAGCATTGCCCCCAGTGTGTCAGCATTGCCCCCAGTGTGTCCAGCATTGCCCCCAGTGTGTCCAGCATTGCCCCCAGTGTCAGCATTGCCCCCAGTGTCAGCATTGCCCCCAGTGTGTCAGCATTGCCCCCAGTGTGTCAGCATTGCCCCCAGTGTGTCAGCATTGCCCCCAGTGTGTCAGCATTGCCCCCAGTGTGACAGCATTGCCCCCAGTGTGTCCAGCATTGCCCCCAGTGTGTCCAGCATTGCCCCCAGTGTGACAGCATTGCCCCCAGTGTGACAGCATTGCCCCCAGTGTGACAGCATTGCCCCCAGTGTGACAGCATTGCCCCCAGTGTGACAGCATTGCCCCCAGTGTGACAGCATTGCCCCCATTGTGTCCAGCATTGCCCCCATTGTGTCCAGCATTGCCCCCAGTGTGACAGCATTGCCCCCAGTGTGACAGCATTGCCCCCAGTGTGACAGTATTGCCCCCAGTGTGTCAGCATTGCCCCCAGTGTGTCAGCATTGCCCCCAGTGTGTCAGCATTGCCCCGTGTGTCAGCATTGCCCCCAGTGTGTCCAGCATTGCCCCCAGTGTGACAGCATTGCCCCCAGTGTGACAGCATTGCCCCCAGTGTGACAGCATTGCCCCCAGTGTGACAGCATTGCCCCCAGTGTGTACAGCATTGCCCCCAGTGTGACAGCATTGCCCCCAGTGTGACAGCATTGCCCCCAGTGTGACAGCATTGCCCCCAGTGTGACAGCATTGCCCCCAGTGTGTCAGCATTGCCCCCAGTGTGTCCAGCATTGCCCCCAGTGTGACAGCATTGCCCCCATTGTGTCCAGCATTGCCCCCCTTGTGTCCAGCATTGCCCCCATTGTGTCCAGCATTGCCCCCAGTGTGTCAGCATTGCCCCTAGTGTGTCCAGCATTGCCCCCAGTGTCTCTCCAGCATTGCCCCATTGTCCAGCAATCGGGCCCCCTCTCTCTGGCCACCGGGTCCGGGGGCACATGTCGGCGGGCATTCACAGTCACAGAGGGTCAATCTGTGCGGTAGCCCTGGGCTACCGCACAGATTGACCCTCATATAATCCGCCCCTGATTAAAACATACAAACACATAGCAGCTTGCCGCAATAGACACTAATTCTCACCAGCGTCTGGAATGCGGCAGCCGAAAATAACAATGCCGTAAGGCGGGGGAGCAGGGGTAGATGGGAGAGGGCCTGGACAGCGCAGTGCGCATGCCCAGGAATGCCAGCCCCGCACTGAGCATAATGAATAACACAGTGCGGGGCGGGGCGTCAGTCACAGGGTGGCCGCACTGCCCGCACAGGCGCAGTCAGGCACCCTGCGTCTGAGCTGTGACTCACAATGAAGACTGCGCAGGCCCCAGGCAGGCACGCACAGCGCAGGCGCCGGATTTAAGAAGAAACAGCGCGCAGGGGGCGGGTACCATCGGCCCTGAAGACAAGAGTGACGGCAGTTGGGGGATACAGAGAGAACGATTCGGACCGCCTCCCGGTACAATAGCTGGTACGTTTGGCCAATTTTTAAAACGTTTTATTGCGGTAATAACTTAATCAAAAACTAAAAGAGCCACCTTGTTAGACTGCAGCATTACTGCTGCACAAGGTGGCTCTTTTAGTTTATAACGCCTGGGGGGGGGTGACAGTGGCCCTTTAACCTACTGATGTCTCAATTAATTTTACTTTTATTGGTATCTATTTTTACTTTTGAAATTTACCGGTAGCTGCTGCATTTTTCACCCTAGGCTTATACTCGAGTCATTACGTTTTCCCAGTTTTTTGTGGCAAAATTAGGGGGGTCGGCTTATACTCGGGTCAGCTTATACTCGAGTATATACGGTACCACTAGTGCCACAACCAAATCAATTAACTGTGAGCTGTTCGTGTACTTGGAAGACTAGTAGGGCCCAGCTACCATTCATTATGCCACCCCACACCATAATCCCGGGAGTAGAATGGATGTAACATTCCCGCTTGAAGGCCTTTTCATGGCGTTAACCATGTGTTCTCCAGACCAATTTCTGGCTATCATTGCATATGAGACAAAAGTGGAATTCATTGCTGAAAACAACAGACTTCATTGTTCCATTAAATGTCTCCATCTGGATACCACATGAGCAATCCCATGAGAAAGACTTCACAAGGGAACGTCACTCCTGTCCTACTGTCGGGATTGGGGTATGGGTGGCAAAATATATGAAAGTCGGATTCATTGAAAAGCAGCTGCCAGCAGAGGATCTTGATTTGCGTGCCCAGGTGCATTCAGAATAAAACAATTCTTAAACAATCATATAATAACCTCACTGATAGCATGACAAAAAGTGGGTGTGGTTTTATGCGCATGGCGCTCAAATACGGTACTTAATAAATTGAGCTGTCATACAAATAATAAAAATACAAACAGAATTTTTAAATCATTAATGCGTCTATTGATCCTGTGATTCCCATAATTCTACGACTTTTCCTTCTTGATGTCACAATTTGATTGCGTGTATACGTGCAGAATATCTATCCAGTGCTCTAAAAGGAATTTTGCTATCAGTCATGGGACAAAAACTGAGCTTCAGCACTAGGCAATGTATGCGCACTCCGGCACTTTCTATCAGATGTTTGACTGTGATGTCAAAAGTTAGATCCTTAGCCACTGATAGCTGCTACTGCGCAGGCACTGGCGGCGCCATCTTGGAGGAATTTGTTTTCTTCTCCAGTAAGATGGCGCCGACCAGCGCATGCGCAGTAGCAGCTATCAGATCACAGCAAGACACCGATAGCTGCTACTGCGCAGGGGCACCATTTTCAAATGGATTTATTTTTTTCTAGCTGAATAACATGCAATTGTGCTGCAGAGCAGGTGCCACAGTGCCTGCCTGCAGAAGATTTTTTCTTTTTTTTTTTTTAATAAGTACAGAAATTTGCTATGCAAACTAGGGGGCAGGTCAGTGAGGGATCAGTGACCTGTCAGCAGTCTGCATTATGAATATTTAATGAGAGCACCACATAAAGACCCCCCTCCAGACCCGCCCTGGGGCACGAACGTATCATTAACTAAAAACTGAAAATAAAGATTAAAGAACAACCATAAGACGGATTTCATCAATTGAGGTATCACTGTAATCAGAATAACAGTGCAGACCTGACACTGTCTGTAGGTTACTGTGCACAATCCCGCTGACAGATTCCCTTTAAGGCTACGTTCACACTAGTCGTTTTTGCAGCATTTTAATGCAAATTTTCAGCTATGTTTTACAGTACCAGCAAACCCTATGAGATTTCAGAAATGTCATGCACACACATTGTTTTTTTGTCGTCATCAGGATTTTGCGCTTTGCATGGTTTTAGGTACAATGGAGCATGTCACTTCTTTTATCGTTTTTCACTCATTGGAATGAATGAGTGGTGAAAAAATGCAGGTATCATGTTTTGCTGCATTTTTTGTGCTAAAACCTGATTCTATAGAATAAGACTTTTTTTTCCCAACACTAAACTTTATCAACATGCACAAGAGACAAATCTAGCATGCCAAAACCGCAGCATGTGAGCATGAATAATTGAGTATTAAGGGTAAGTTCACCCTAGGCGTTTTTTTCAGCGTTGCTGGTAACTAAAGAACTTCTTATTTAAGTCTTTGGTCTGCTACAATAAGACTTACATTAGCTCTGAAATTCTGCTGAGACCCATCCAGGAAACGGACATTGCAAACCACTTCTGACCTGTTTTTTTCCTTTGGAAGTTCAGTTACTCGAATGTTGTTTATCCTTCCACCCAAAGCACGCAGCCTGGAGTTCATAACGAACACTAAAAAACAAAGAAGATTTGTAATGTTAAGTGCTTCCAAGCATTTTAAGAAAAATAATTCCTCATACACATTTCATATTGGAAGAATAAACCTTTATAAATTTTAATAAATTATGGTATTTTTATTGATATCTAGTCAATTTTAATGTTAAAATGGTTGTCCTACAAAAAAATAATAATGTGGATGTACCATGTAAACGTCATACAATATTCCCTACTTCATAATTCTCAATTTTTGCACTTTTGTTTCTGATTTTTCTTCTCTTAGTAGGAGGCATACCGTTTTGATTATTTTTCCCTTGACATGGCGTTAGTATATATGGGAAGAGGCAAAAACGATGCAAAATTGTGAAAAAGAATCAATGCAACTCCGCCATTAATTTTTTTTTAAACTTTAGTTTAATATGATTTTCCAGATTAGTGCAATTACAGCGATACCAAACCTAATTTTATTTTATTGGTTGAAACAATTCAGACCTTTGGTAAAAAATATTTAAAAAATTGTTTACGTTATTCCCTATGGCCTGCAGGTTTTTTTTTTCTTTTTCCTTCAAAGGGCTGGTGTGAAAGCTTGTTTTTTGTCGAGACGAGATTTAGTTTTTATTGATAAAATTTTAGGTTACACATGACATTTTAATTGATTTTTATTGCATATTTTTGGAATGGGCAGCAACCGATGAACAGCAATTTGACAAATTTGGAGTTTGAGTCCTTTCTATTTCCTCTTTTGCCTTTAAGGTATGGTTTCAATATTTTGATAGATCAGAATTTACCGAAACAATTATACCAATTATGGTTTTTTTTTTGTTTGTTTGTTTTACTTCTTTTTGAACTGGGAAAAAGTGGGTGATTTAAAAAATGTTTTCTTTATTTTCTAGTCTCTCTAGGTACTTTTAACCTGTAATTCAACTGTTATCAGCTCAGTATGAAATGGGCTCAGCTTTTGAGCCTGCTCCATACACCCACCGTACGTAAAATGTGATGAAAATATGCATCACAGGTCATTAAGGGGTAAAATAGATCTCATAGACCTGATGTGGCTTCTGTACTGACTTTAAAATCCAAGTAATCGGCATACAGGTCCTTCTCAAAAAATTAGCATATAGTGGTAAATTTCATTATTTACCATAATGTAATGATTACAATTAAACTTTCATATATTATAGATTCATTATCCACCAACTGAAATTTGTCAGGTCTTTTATTGTTTTAATACTGATGATTTTGGCATACAACTCCTGATAACCCAAAAAACCTGTCTCAATAAATTAGCATATTTCACCCGTCCAATCAAATAAAAGTGTTTTTTAATAACAAACAAAAAAACCATCAAATAATAATGTTCAGTTATGCACTCAATACTTGGTCGGGAATCCTTTGGCAGAAATGACTGCTTCAATGCGGCGTGGCATGGAGGCAATCAGCCTGTGACACTGCTGAGATGTTATGGAAGCCCAGGATGCTTCAATAGCGGCCTTAAGCTCATCCAGAGTGTTGGGTCTTGCGTCTCTCAACTTTCTCTTCACAATATCCCACAGATTCTCTATGGGGTTCAGGTCAGGAGAGTTGGCAGGCCAATTGAGCACAGTAATACCATGGTCAGTAAACCATTTACCAGTGGTTTTGGCACTGTGAGCAGGTGCCAGGTCGTGCTGAAAAATGAAATCTTCATCTCCATAAAGCATTTCAGCCGATGGAAGCATGAAGTGCTCCAAAATCTCCTGATAGCTAGCTGCATTGACCCTGCCCTTGATGAAACACAGTGGACCAACACCAGCAGCTGACATGGCACCCCACACCATCACTGACTGTGGGTACTTGACACTGGACTTCAGGCATTTTGGCATTTCCTTCTCCCCAGTCTTCCTCCAGACTCTGGCACCTTGATTTCCGAATGACATGCAAAATTTGCTTTCATCAGAAAAAAGTACTTGGGACCACTTAGCAACAGTCCAGTGCTGCTTCTCTGTAGCCCAGGTCAGGCGCTTCTGCCGCTGTTTATGGTTCAAAAGTGGCTTTACCTGGGGAATGCGGCACCTGTAGCCCATTTCCTGCACACGCCTGTGAACGGTGGCTCTGGATGTTTCCACACCAGACTCAGTCCACTGCTTCCTCAGGTTCCCCAAGGTCTGGAATCGGTCCTTCTCCACAATCTTCCTCAGGGTCCGGTCACCTCTTCTCGTTGTACAGCGTTTTCTGCCACATTGTTTCCTTCCAACAGACTTACCATTGAGGTGCCTTGATACAGCACTCTGGGAACAGCCTATTTGTTGAGAAATTTCTTTCTGGGTCTTACCCTCTTGCTTGAGGGTGTCAATGATGGCCTTCTTGACATCTGTCAGGTCGCTAGTCTTACCTATGATGGGGGTTTTGAGTAATGAACCAGGCAGGGAGTTTTTAAAAGCCTCAGGTATCTTTTGCATGTGTTTAGAGTTAATTAGTTGATTCAGAAGATTAGGGTAATAGGTCATTTAGAGAACCTTTTCTTGATATGCTAATTTATTGAGACAGGTTTTTTGGGTTATCAGGAGTTGTATGCCAAAATCATCAGTATTAAAACAATAAAAGACCTGACAAATTTCAGTTGGTGGATAATGAATCTATAATATATGAAAGTTTAATTGTAATCATTACATTATGGTAAATAATGAAATTTAACACTATATGCTAATTTTTTGAGAAGGACCTGTACATTGTTAACTGGATCTATTAGACCTGACCAGGTTGGTTGTGTCACCCCAATAGTAAAATTAGCATTTTAAGAGTTCCGAAAAAGAAAAGTTAAAGAACCGATAAGTCCAACAGAATTTAATCACAATCCACAGTTATACTGATAGCTGTAGCTTGTGCTCAGCAGTGTCAGATTTTTCCACCTTAGGGTAGGAAGAACATGGAGAAAGCTTGTTAAATGCACATATATACATAAATGCGCGTGTGTGTGTATGTGTGTGTGTATATTTATGCACAAATATATATATATATATATATATATATATATATATATATATATATATATATATATATATATATATATATATATATATATATATATATATATTATATATATATATAGTGATGCAGTGACCCGTTACAGCTAGGGGGAGCTGTATGTACTCCCCAGGGGAGGCATAATGGGGATAGTGAGACAGTGTCCGGCATTGTGGTGAATGGCCGGTGTGTGTCGCAGAGGAGGAGGTCTTCTACGCTGTAAGCCTCACTTGATATGGGGAGCTGCTCCCTGCGATGCAACCCGAAGTATTTTGTCTTTGGTGCACATGAGCACTAAAATGTCGTTTAGTGCATCTGGGTCCAGGTTGCGGGTAGCTATGAGAAATGGGAGGGACTGGCTACCCACATACCTCACCTCTGGATGAGGTTGCTCACTGTAGCCCTTTTTCCTGTGGTTAGTGCAGGTGTTTGAGGACCTGCAGTGATGTCAGGATCATGAGACCAGCCAATGTGATCCATACCTCACCTGTGGGTGTGGTTACAAGCTACGTAATGGAGGTATGTTTGGCACATGGGGAGTTGTCTGGGAGCCTGTCAGCATGGACAGACTTCCATGTGTCCAGGCTGGACACTACAGAGTGGTCTGTCTGCAGAGTCAGTGGCGGTGCTGTGTTGGGGAGCTACTGACCTTCGGTGGGCCTGGACTGTCGGGAGTGCCCTGGTCACAAGGACAGTGATCCCCGTAAGGCAGTTCCCCAGGACAGAGGACTGACAGGAGTTCAGTATGTGAAGTAGGAGCTCCTGGAAGGTAACCTCAGACAAGGGGGTTGTAAGAAAGGCAGAGAGGTGTATCTGCTATATGAACTGACATGTCCTATACCGTTTCGTGGATGTAATGAAACGAACTGTACTCTATCTGGTTTATGTTTTATTTAAATAAACCGGATTGACTGTTTAAGTGAGTAACCGTTACTGTGTATACATACATACAATATATATACAGGGTGGACCAAAAGTAGGTGGACAGAAAATAACATTTATTTTGATTTATACATAAAATTATATTTACTAACACAAGCATAATATTGACAATTAAATTTTATTCTGAACAATAATACAAAAGCCCTTACATTTTATCAACACAGGTGCTCAAACTGTTTTCCATCACAATATCACAATTCGCACAGCTTTGAAGTCTGTCTCTTATGCCTCGACAAACATTTTTGCACAAGTCTCTTTGGGCATTAATTTCTTGAAATGCATCTCTTATGTAATTTTTCAAATCACTGACACTTTTTTTGTTTTCGACTATAAACTTTGCCCTCGAGTACTCCCCAAAAGAAAAAATCCATTGGGGTTAAGTCTGGTGAACGTCAATCAAGTGGGCCTCTTCAGCCAATCCGTTTATTAGGAAATGTTTCATCAAGATACTTGCGGACTACTCTTGAATAATGTGGAGGGGCCCCATCTTGTTGGAAATAAAGGTCATTTGAATTAGGCTGTTGCTGTAACTGGGGAACAACTTGATTCATTAGAATTTCGAGATGCTTATCTCCTGTGACTGTTCCATAAAAAAAAAAAAAGGTCCAAAACCACCAAAACTTGAAATTCCACCCCAAACATTGACACCGGGCTCATTTGGTTGTTGCTCTAATGTTAAATGCATGTTCTAATTATACCAGTAAATACAATTTTGTCTGTTAATATGGCCAGATAATTTGAAAGAAGCTTCATCACTCCACATAATGTTATCTAAAATTACTGGATTTTCTTCAATTTCGTTAGG
Organism: Ranitomeya variabilis; assembly: GCF_051348905.1. Classification (NCBI taxonomy): domain Eukaryota; kingdom Metazoa; phylum Chordata; class Amphibia; order Anura; family Dendrobatidae; genus Ranitomeya; species Ranitomeya variabilis. Next base: position 247,732,413 of record NC_135237.1, on the reverse strand, counting down.
CATAATCTCACTAAATTGCAGCCGCATGTCGGGATCATCCTCCAATAAACCATAAGGCCATGTTCACACTTTGCGGGTTTTACCGCGGATCCGCAGCGTTTTTGCAGCTGCGGGTCCGCAGCAGTTTCCATTGCGTTTACATTTACATGTAAACCCTATGTTAACAGCAATGCGCTGTGCACATGCTGCGGGAAAAAACTAGCAGAAACGCAGCGGTTTACAACCCGCAGCATGTCACTTCTTTGTGCAGAATCGTTGCGATTCTGCACCTATAGGAATGCATTGATCCGCTAACTTCCCGCATGGGGCTGTGCCCACGATGCGGGAAGTAAGCGGATAATGTGCAGATGGTACCCGGGGTGGAGGAGAGGAGACTCTCCTCCAGGCCCTGGGAGCCATATTAGTGTAAAAAAAAAAAAGAATTAAAATAAAAAAAATGATATACTCACCTCTCAGCGCTGCACGTGGCTGTCCGGTCTCAGGGTTGCTGTGCGAGCAGGACCTGCGGTGACGTCGCGGTCACATGACCGTGATGACGCCATGGTCACATGACCGTGACGTCACGAAGGTCCTTCTCGCACAGCATCTTTGGAACCGTATCGCCGCGTGCAGCGCCGAGGAGATTGGGACGTCAGAGGGTGAGTATAAACCATTTTTTATTAGTTTTAACATTACTATTGATGCTGCATATGCAGCATCAATAGTATAGGAGTAAACCCGCAGCGGAAACAGCAAGACAAACCGCGATAAATCTGCAGGGATAACCGCAGCGGTTTTGCCCTGCAGATTTATCAAATCCGCTGCGGGAGAACCCGCAGAGCACACCGCAAAGTATGCACATAGCCTTAATAAGATGTGGATGATATTCCACCCAATAGATTTCAGGATTCAAATGATGGAAGCTCGTGAAATACCCAGTTCTAAAGAGACTCTTCTGGTGGACTCACTTTTGTGGACTCTGAACAAATTGTTTCAGCAACAAGCTGTATGTTTTTTTCTTTACAGGCTGTTTTGGGTAGACCAGTTTGTGGCGCATTAAGGATTGAGCCAGTGGCATCAAATTTGTCACGAATGCAGTAAATGGTTTGTCTCTTTGGGGCTTGAGTACCATATGTTTCAACCCAATTTGCTCTAACTGTTTCAGCATTTTGAGATTTTAAAATCCATTTTCTTTGATCTGTATTTAAATTATTTGCCCTTATGGGTTATCTGAATTTTCTTTAAAGAAAATATATTTTTGGAGGAGACTTATCTGTGATACTGACTCTGTTTTCCTTAGCAACCAATCAGATTCCACCTTTCATTTTCCAAAGAGTCTGTAAAGAATAAAAAGTGGAATCTAATTGGTTCCTAAGGGCAACTGAGTCAGTTTCACTTAACACCATGTTTGATAAAACTCCCCCTTCATAACCCTATTACACATACTGTCCACCTACTTTTGGTGTGTGTGTGTGTGTGTGTGTGTGTGTGTGTGTGTGTGTGTGTGTGTGTGTGTGTGTGTGTGTGTGTGTGTGTGTATGCACACACAAACAGTACAGACCAAAAGTTTGGACACCTCATTTAAAGATTTTTCTGTATTTTCATGACTATGAAAATTGTAAATTCACACTGAAGGCATCAAAACTATGAATTAACACATGTGGAATTATATACTTAACAAAAAAGCGTGAAACTACTGAAAATATGTCTTATATTCTAGGTTCTTCAAAGTAGCCACCTTTTGCTTTGATGACTGCTTTGCACACTCTTGGCATTCTTTTGATGAGCTTCAAGAGGTAGTCACCGGCAATGGTTTTCACTTCACAGGTGTGCCCTGCGAGGTTTAATAAGTGGGATTTCTTGCCTTATAAATGCGGTTGGGACCATCAGTTGTGTTGAGCAGAAGTCTGGTGGATACACAGCTGATAGTCCTACTGAATAGACTGTTAGAATTTGTATTATGGCAAGAAAAAAGCAGCTAAGTAAAGAAAAACAAGTGGCCACCATTACTTTAAGAAATGAAGGTCAGTCAGTCCAAAAAATTGGGAAAAACGTTGAAAGTGTCCCCAAGTGCAGCTGCAAAAACCATCAAGCGCTACAAAGAAACTGGCTCACACGAGGATCGCCCCAGGAAAGGAAGACCAAGAGTCATCTCTGCTTCTGAGGATAAGTTTATCCAAGTCACCAGTCTCAGAAATCGCAGGTTAACAGCAGCTCAGATTAGAGACCAGGTCAATGCCACACAGTTCTAGCAGCAGACACATCTCTACAACAACTGTTAAGAGGAGACTTTGTTCAGCAGGCCTTCATGGTAAAATAGCTGCTAGGAAACCCCTGCTAAGAAGAGGCAACAAACAGAAGAGACTTCTTTGGGCTAAAGAACATAAGGAATGGACATTAGACAAGTGGAAATCTGTGCCTTGATCTGATGAGTCCAAATTTGAGATCTTTGGTTCCAACCACCGTGTCTGTGTGACGCAGAAAAGGTGAACGGATGGACTTTACATGCCTGGTTCCCACCGTGAAGCATGGAGGAGGAAGTGTGATGGTGTGGGGGTGCTTTGCTGGTGACACTGTTGGGGATTTATTCAAAATTGAAGGCATACTGAACAAGCATGGCTACCACAGCATCTTGCAGCGGCATGCTATTCCATCCGGTTTGTGTTTAGTTGGACCATCATTTATTTTTCAACAGGACAATGACCCCAAATACACCTCCAGGCTGTGTAAGGGCTATTTGACCAAGAAGGAGAGTGATGGGGTGCTACGCCAGATGACCTGGCCTGCACAGTCACCAGACCTGAACCCAATCGAGATGGTTTGGGGTGAGTTGGACTGCAGATTGAAGGCAAAAGGGCCAACAAGTGCTAAGCATCTCTGGGAACTCCTTCAAGATTGTTTGAAGACCATTTCCGGTGACTACCTCTTGAAGCTCATCAAGAGAATGCCAAGAGTGTGCAAAGCAGTCATCAAAGCAAAAGGTGGCTACTCTTAAGAACTTAGAATATAAGACATATGTTCAGTTGTGTCACACTTTTTTGTTAAGTATATAATTCCACATGTGTTACTTCATAGTTTTGATGCCTTCAGTGTGAATGTACAATTTTCAGAGTCAGGTAAATACAGAAAAATCTTTAAATGAGAAGGTGTGTGGTCTGTACTATATATATATATATATATATATATATATATATATATATATATATATATATATATATATATATATATATATATACATACACATACACATATTAAAAAAAAAAAAATTAGAGAGAGAGAGAGAGAGAGGATTATGGGGTGCTCACAGTATATATAGTTGGTGTTCAGGAGAAAGATAATATAAAATATATAGATGAACTCCGGCACTCATGAAGAATATTTTCCAGGCAGAAGGAATTATTTTTCAAGCCAAAAAAGGGAATTTATTTTAAAATTCCAAAAAATTGTGAAAATCAGTAAACCGGTAATCACAGACATCAATATTTACAACGTTTCGGCTAGCATGCCTTTCCTCAAGTTACGTCTGTTTCTGCAAGACAAAATATAACTTTTGAACTAGAATATAATACTGGCGCTTACCACTGTAGGGTAGGGAAACTGGTTCAGAAGCCGCTGGTGATTAGAACAGGTTCTGTGTATATACATGTTGGAAAGACGGGTATGCTATAAAAAATGGTGTATAATCGCCGCGCTAACTGAACTGTAATGGGGATGCACCGAAAGTGATTAGTACCGAAACTGAATTAAAATAAGGTTTGCTTAGTACTCACTTGCTTGTATAAGTGGCATGAAAATGTGTAGGTCAATCAGGGATTTCTGCTGGCTGGTGCAACCGTTAAAAAGGTTATAGCAATTATACTGTTTCTGTGGTTAACTTGAGGTATTCGTTAGTTATATCAAGTATATACGGAATACTAGGATTGTAAATGTTGAAGTGTACTTACTAGTGATCTCATTGGTGGTATAGCGTGCACTACAGGACCTGTGCAGGGGGTAGTGGATAGGCAGTATTATGTTGCTGTGCTGGCTTTGGAAATACTGTCAATGAGGAGAAATATTACCGCGTTTTAGCGTGAAAAGAGGAGCCTTTGCTGTGCACAGATCAGAGTATCTTTATAGTGCAGTTGAATCTATATAAAGTAAGTCAGGTATATATGCAAACTAATGCGGTACACTTGCAGTGGTAAATACAGAGATCCACTTACTTGTGGTACCGTTAGCGGTACAGCGTGCACTGCAGAACTCGAGGGGTGGTAGGTATGCAGTTACTGAGCCGAGGTTCGGCGCTGGGGAGTTACTGCCAGTGAGGGGGAATGTTCCTGTTTAGAGCGGTATGGTGAAGAGCCTCTGGAGTGCAGAGGGACGCCAGCAGCCTGCGTGCTCCGGCCGTGAGCGACGCTAGGATGCAGTGCACGGGGTGGGCGGAGCCAAGTTTGTGACGTCACAGAATAGCGAGGACGGGAGCTCGGTTAGGGCACTAACCAACTAGTTTCGAGAGGTGTCTCCTCTCTTCATCAGGGTTGTCCCAAATGCTGGCTGACAGTCTTTAAATACCCACGCCTCCTCATAACCCCACTGAGTCCGCTTGCAGCTGATTGATAGAATAAGTGGATAATTAGGTAGATTGCTAATCGAAATTGGTTGCAATGTGTCCAATTAAAGGAAGTTGATCGTATGTGCCATAAGCAAGTTACTTGTGCCTGAATAAGGAATGTTGGTAAAGACACTGACATGGATATTAGATAATGGATTTTGGGGATTTGACTAATACTGTTTACCAGACACATATAAGGGTACCACTTATTGAAATACCTGTAAATTTCTGTGCATATACCAAGGGATGGGTTATAAATCAACATTTGGATCAATGTTTGGATGCATGATATAATTTAAAAGCAATTTTTTTATTTTATTTTTTTTAAAGCAATTTTTTTAATTAATAAATGGGTAAATAAAACAATGAAAAAATGTGAGTGATTTAAAAGATTAAAAATAAGGATAAAAAGCAGAAAAATGCGTATGTCGCCACATTCCAGTACAAATGTCCCAATAATTAAATAAATAAATTAAATAGCTAGACATGTGCCTGGGAATTTGCTCCAGAAGATTAAAAAGCATAAAGTTCGATCTCTTGATTCAAGCTGCTTGGGGCCAGACTATCAAGAGTGAATATCCATTTGGATTCTATCCTGGACATGGCTTTTAAATAGTCTCCACCCCTAGGGTTTGGTGGAACCACTTGTATGCCAGAAAAGAAAATTCCCTGGCAGGATCGGTTATGTTTCTCAAAAAAACGCCGCGACAATGGATGTCCTTTGTACCCTTTACTGATATTATCTAGATGTTCTTTAATCCTGTCCTTTAGCCGTCTTTTGGTCCTACCCACATATATTTTCTAGCATGGGTATATTAAAATGTAGATGACTCCCTTAGTTTGGCATGTAATATAGGCTCTGATATTGTAGTGATTTGTTTTATGTGTATCCGTAAATTAGGTATATATTTTCTTTTCATTTGTTGTACGTATGCAGCAGGGGCATAAGCTGCATGGGAGAAAACCCATCTTGCGTGTATGGGATTTTGTAGACAGCAATTTTTGTTTGCTAGTAGCTGACACAACTGTTTTTGTTGTTGAAGCCAATAGAAGACCCAAATTCAGGGCTATTTTGTATATAAATTTGGGACATTGTGGTAATAGATCACCAATGCATTTATCTCCTTGTAAAACTGGCCAGTGTTTGCGGATAATTCTATTGAATTTTCCATGTCCTGCATGGAATTGGGTGAATATAGGCAGCTGGTTTATTTGTTCTTTAATGGTAGGTGGACTATGATTAACCGGAGTTTTGAATAATAAAGATTCTCTTGGTATAGCTTCCACCTCTAGTCTGGCCTGGGCCAGGGCTTGTGTTATACCTTTTTTCCTCAAATTGAGCAGTTAGGTATTTTGTTTCTGTGCGATAGTCTTCAATATTGGTACAGTTTCTCCGTATCCTCATATATTGACCTTTAGGGATATTGCTTGGCCATACAGGGAGATGGCAGCTGCTTGTGTGGATGAAGCTATTTGAGTCAACTTCTTTATGATATCCTTTAGTGACTAGTTTATTGTTCTCCACACAGATGGTTAGGTCTAAAAAGTTTATGCTGGTCTGGCTATAGAAGGCTGTAAATTCTAGGCCATAGTCGTTAGTATTAAGACCAGAAATGAAAATTTGTAAATCTGTGATGGTACCTTCCCAAATGAACAGATCATCTATGAAGCGACGCCATAACTCAAGGCCCATATGAGGGTAGTTGTTCCCATATATGTGATCTTGTTTTCATTTTCCCACATAAAAATTTGCGAAACTTGGCGCGAAACGAGTACCCATCGCGGTCCCGTGGGTTTGTTAATAGTATTGATTATTGTACAATGCTGTCAATAATGAACTGGATCTGGGGTGCTTTGTAGGTTCCTAATGCTTGGAGGACGGAGTTTGTTGCTTGGCAACCTTTAATAGGATCAATAACTGTGTACAGTGATTTAATGTCAAGAGTGCCTAATATAAAGTTGGTTTTCCACTCAATCTGACTCAGAATTTGTAGGGCATGAGTGGTGTCTTTTAGATAGGCAGGTATTAGGGTCATACACTTTTGTAAATGTGTGTCTACATAGCATGATAAATTAGCCATTAGGCAGTTTATGCCAGAGATGATTGGCCTGCCGTGGGGATTTTCCTTGTCTTTGTGTATTTTTGGTATGTGGTAAAAAATTACTGTTGAAGGCGTTCTATTGTTAATAAACTGATATTCTTTTTTCCTAAGGATTCCTAAGAGTTTCCCTTTTGATGCCAATATGTTTAGTTTCTTGGTGTAATTGATTGTAGGATCAAAAGTTCGTTTTTTATATGTAACCGGGTCCCCCAGGAGTCGCATGGACTCGTTGTGGTATGTACTACGGTCAAGTACCACAATACCACCCCCCTTATCGGCTGAGCGGATGATAATATTATTATTTTCTTGGAGTTGGATTATGGTACTTTTTCACCATGACTTAAATTGTGTGGGGTAAAACTTGACATTTTATGGCATGCTTTTTTGATATCTGTGGTTACTAGAGTCTCAAAGGCTCTGAATGAGTTGGAATACTCATTTAGGGGGTTAAAGGTTTACGGTTGAGAGAGGTTTGTATGAATATATTCAGGTGGTGCAAAATTTTGGGCCGTATAAGTGGTACACTGATGGGGTCCACCTTTCTTTAGGAAGTATTTTTTGGAGCTAAATTCCGTAGAAATTTTTTAATGCTAATATATAAATTGAAGGGTTTGGCTATGGTGGTGGGTGCAAATTTTAGACCTTTTTGAAGCAAAAGTTCCTCATTATGGGACAGTTGGTGGGAACTGAGGTTAAAGATTTTTTGTGTATTCTTAGTGGTTACGAATTGAGATGTTATTTTCTTTTTGGTGAATGACCCACCCCTCTTACCTCTTTTGGTTTTGCGGTTTGTACCCGAAAAAAATTTTTGTTGATGGGTGTGTGGATTTTAGAACCTATTACTTTTTTATGGTTGCTTTTGGCTGTGGTACCTGTTCCACCTGTAATTTTGTATAGAGCCTTTTTGTGGTTATTGGTTACTGTTTGGCTATAGGTGGGGATTGGTAATCTACCTGGATTTGGATGTTTGTTAATTTGTCTGTAAGTGGTTGTTATATGTGGTGAGTCTATGACTTCTTCATCAGGTGATGATAATCGAGAGTATCTGTTAGTGGTCAGAAAGTTATCTGTGTTGGGTGTATGTAATGTGTTAATTGGAGGTGAACCTCCTTTATTATGGGAGGTGTGCGCAGGTTCCCCAACATATGGAGAGATGGGTACAGCAGGGTCATTTCTGGTACGAGTGGATACTGGCATGTATTGAGCTGAATTGGAGTAAGTTGAAAAAGCTGTTGATAAATTGATGGAATCATGTTTTGGGGTAAGGTTATATTCATCCAGAGTGATGAGATTACTAATTGGGCGAGTTCTGCAATGCACGCTGTACCACTAACGGTACCACAAGTAAGTGGATCTCTGTATTTACCACGGCAAGTGCACCGCATTAGTTTGCATATATACCGGACTTACTTTATATAGATTCAACTGCACTATAAAGATACTCTGATCTGTGCACAGCAAAGGCTCCTCTTTTCACCGCTAAAACGCGGTAATATTTCTCCTCATTGACAGTATTTCCAAAGCTCTGCACAGCAACATAATACTGCCTATCCACTACCCCCTGCACGGGTCCTGTAGTGCAGTGTTCCCCAACTCCAGTCCTCAAGGCCCACCAACAGATCATGTTTTCAGGATTTCCTTTGTATTGCACAGGTGATGCAATTATCACCTGGGCAAGACTAAGGAAATCCTGAAAACATGACCTGTTGGTGGGCCTTGAGGACTGGAGTTGGGGACCCCTGCTGTAGTGCACGCTATACCACCAACGAGATCACTAGTAAGTACACTTCAACATTTACAATCCTAGTATTCCGTATATACTTGATATAACTAACGAATACCTCAAGTTAATCACAGAAACAGTATAATTGCTATAACCTTTTTAACAGTTGCACCAGCCAGCAGAAATCCCTGATTGACCTACACATTTTCATGCCACTTATACAAGCAAGTGAGTACTAAGCAAACCTTATTTTAATTCAGTTTCGGTACTAATCACTTTCGGTGCATCCCCACTACAGTTCAGTTAGCGCGGCGATTATACACAATTTTTTATAAAATATAACTTTTACCATAATATAAACAACCTTTCCAAAGAAAATAAATCAGACCACCTGGTCAGTATTAACCGTAACATGTGACAAAAATATCGTATATATGTGACCAAAAAATTGTATATGTGGCATAGGAGGAGAGCATCCATGATAGAAGGAGGTCAGAACCAAGCAAGAGAAACACCAATGTATAATTGAGTGGATAATGCTATGCATTTAGAAAGATAGATAGATAGATAGATAGATAGATAGATAGATAGATAGATAGATAGATAGATAGATAGAAAAGAGAAAAAAGATGATGAAAAAAAGAAAAAGGGAAAGAAAAAAGGGAAAGAAAAAATTGGTACTTTACTATATGATGTACTCTGCAAAGGGTAAGTGGTCCCACTGAAAATACAAATACAATAAATGTGAGGCTTTCAGCAGCGGCCATAATGTGCCCAGTAGAGAAGCCTATTAATAGTCCCGATAAGAATATCCGGCAAGGGGCCTCCGGGCAGCAGTAGCCAAAGCAGGATCCGGACGGCGGTGCTGGTCGGTGCTCGCCGAAACGTTGTAAATATTGATGTCTGTGACTACCGTTCTACTCTGATTTTCACAATTTTTTGGAACTTTAAAATAAATTCCTTTTCTTTGGCTTGAAAAATAATTCCTTCTGTCTGGAAAATATTCTTCATGAGTGCCAGAGTTCATCTATATATTATATATATATATAAGAATGCTCCCTTTGCAGCAGTTACAGCAATGCAGGCCTTTGGCATTCTAGCAGTAAATTTGCTGAGGTAATCTGGGGAAATTTCACCCCATGCTTCCAGAAGCCCCTCCCACAAGTTGGTTTGGCTTGATGGGCACTTTTTGGATACCATACGGTCAGCTGCTCCCACAACAGCTCAATGGGGTTGAAATCTGGTGACTGCGCTGGCCACTCCATTACAGATAGAATACCAGCTGTTTGCTTCTTACGTAAATAGTTCTTGCATAATTTGGAGGTGTGCTTTGGGTCATTGTCCAGTTGTAGGATGACATTTGCTCCAATCGAGCGCTGTCCACGGGGTATGGTTTGGCATTGCAAAATGGAGTGATATCCTTCCTTATTCAAAATCACTTTTACCTTGTACAAATCTCCCACTTTACCAGCACCAAAGCAACCCCAGACCATCACATTACCTCCACCATGTTTGACAGATGGCGTCAGGCACTCTTGCAGCATCTTTACAGTTGTTCTGCATCTCACAAATGTTGTGTGATCCAAACACCTCAAAATTGGATTCGTCTGTCCATAACACTTTTTTCCAGTCTTCCTCTGTCCAATGTCTGTTCTTTTGCCCATATTTATCTTTTCCTTTTATTAGCCAGTCTCAGATATGGCTTTTTCTTTGCCAATCTGCCCTCGGAATCGCCTCTTCACTGTAGACGTTGACACTGGCGTTTTGCGTGTACTATTTATATTTAATGAAGCAGCTAGTTGAGGACCTGTGAGGCGTCGATTTTTCAAACTACAGACTCTAATGTACTTGTCTTGTTGCTCACTTGTGCAGCGGGGCCTCCAACTTCTCTTTCTACTCTGGTTAGAGCCTGTTTGTGCTCTACTCTGAAGGCAGTAGTACACACCGTTGTAGGAAATCTTCAGTTTCTTGGCAATTTCTCACATGGAATAGCCTTCAATTCAAAGAACAACAATAGACTGTCGAGTTTCACTTGAAAGTTATTTTTTTCGGACCATTTTCAGAGTTTAATGGAACCAACAAAAGTAATGCTCCAGATTCTCAACTAGCTCAAAGGAAGGTCAAGTTTATAGCTTCTCTAATCAGCCAAACTGTTTTCAGCTGTGCTAACATACTTGCACAAGGGTTTTCAAGGGTATTCTATTCATCCATTAGTCTTCTAACTCAGTTAGCAAACACAAAGTACCATAAGAACTCTGGAGTGATGGTTATTGGAAATGGGCCTCTATACACATGAAGATACTGCATTACAAACCACACGTTTCCAGCTAGAATAGTCATTTACCACATTAACAATGTATAGAGAGTATTTCTGAATCATTTAATGTTAGCTGCATCGGAAAAAAAATGTGCTTTTCTTTCAAAAATAAGGAAATTTCCAAGTGACCCTTACATGGTAGGAAAATATCTATCTATCTATATATATATATATCTCTATTGTGAGGCTGTGGCTTCTGATACAGCTAGGGGGCGCTGTTTGTTCTCCCCAGAATGTGCATGCAGATGGATTAAGTCCATAGGTGTGCATGAGAGTCACGGATTTCCGTTCCAGGTTTTCCATGTGGCTGAAGGCTACAGGTTTGTGTTTAAAAACCCTGCAGTAAGGGGTATGGGTGTGTCAGGTGAGGCCAGGTGTGCGAGGTGCACATTAGTGCAGATCAGCACACACCAGACTGACAGAGTGCATGGATGCCAGCAGAACCAGCACCCAGGGCAGCTGAATAGCCTGGCACCCACAACGTACACAGAGATGCAAGTAGTCCATGGTACTGGTCTCGGATGTGGACAGTCCTGTGCCCGGAGGTGGATGTCCTGTGCCCGAAGGAGTCGGATGTGGACAGTCCTGTGCACCGAGGTGGATGTCCTGTGCCCGAAAGAGGACTAGCATGTGCAACGATTGCAAACAGGTGGATATGGTGCCTGGCTGCTATCCGGAGGATATCCTGGACTGTGTACGGCTGTGTGAGTAAAGAGACTGTAAGAGACTGTGATACAGCGATGCAGGACACCCACGAGAACTAGTCAGAGGGCTGGCGTGTGTAGTGTCTGCGACATATGAGGCTGTGTGTATGGAGACGTATAGAGACTGTGAGATGGCGTGCGGTCGCCCAGGGAAACTGGACAAGGGAAGTCTGGCCTGTTTAGGGATCGCAAATCTAAAGCCATGTGATATGTATTGCTTTGAACTGGTGTAAACTGGTCACTGATAATATCCACTGAAGTTATATGCATTTATGTGAATTGGACTTTAATGCTGTGAAGAAACACATTAAGAGAGACTTTTGTGTTTGAATTTGTGGGTCACTGCTTCTTCACTGTGTACGATGCTACTGCAGCTTTACACTATATATAGATATATAGATATAGATAGACAGATAGATTAATATATATATATTTATTATATATATATATATATATTTATTATATATATATATATATATATATATATATATATATATATATATATATATATATATATATATATATATATATATATATATATATATATATATATATATATATAAATCTCCACAGGCTGCCCCGAAACAAGAGCATACCATTAGCACAAAACTGAACATAAGGATTAAACAACAACCACAAGGTGGATTTAATTAACCAAGGTATCAGTGTAATCAGTATAATGGCTCCAACCTGAAAGTGTCTGTAGGCTATTGTGCACAATCCTGCTGACAGGTTCCCTTGAAGAATATTTATTATGCTTTGCTTATATAGCGTTATCTTATTCCGCAGTGCTTTACAGACATTATCATTTCTGTCCCCAATCTAAATACCCTATCAGTATGTCTTTAGAATGTGTGTGGGAACCGGACTACCAGGAGGAAACCCATGTAAGTACAGGGAGAACATACAAACTCCTTGTTGTCCTTGGTGGGATTTGAACCCAGGACCCCCGCATTGCAAGGATCGCCTTGCATTCAACTGTAATACCATCAACAATCCAGACAATCCCTTTAAGAATAGATTCTCATTGTTCCAAGTAGTTGTTTTTTTTTCTCTTATATTCACTTATTAATAAAAAAACGGCATGTGCTTTTTCTCTGGAGTCAGACAGTTGTTGGGGAGAATATATCAATATGCTGTTTTGTCATTGTTCAGTAATAATTACCGTATTTTACGGACTATAAGACGCACCGGACTATAAGGCGCACCCAGGTTTTAGAGGTGGAAAATAGGGAAAAAAAATATTTGAAGCTAAAAAATGTGGTAAAATATTTAATAACATAAATAACATACTATTATATGTGGTGTTATTATATATAATAGTATGTTATTATGTTGGAAGCTGCGGGACCAGTGTGGTGGCTGTGAAGTACTATATGAAGATGCTGGAGGGTGAGTATAAGAATGGGGGCACAGGGCTTATAGTGAAAGCACCACTCCAGCACTGCAAAATAGCACTGGAGTGCTGCTTTAAAATCCCATGGGAGAACTATAACTCCCAGCATGTTCTGCAGATCCTGACATGCTGGGAGTTATAGTTCACCACAGGAGTGGCAGAGTGCTTTATTGTGTGTTGTAGACTAACCTTTTAATTGTGGCAGCCTGCCAGCCTGTGGTGAGGTAAAAGCATCCCATGGCTGCACACAGAGCCCTCCCTCTTGTTGCCTTTCCACAGCACAGCACAGGTTATAAGAGGAAGCCTGCAGATTCTATTGGGGAGTCTGAAGGACCTGTGATGATGTCAGGAAGAGGGAGGGCTCTGAGCTGCCATGTGATGCTCCAGCCCGCCCACTCCTGACATCATCACAGGTCCTGATTGTGCACAACACTGGGCGTCCAGGCATGGCAGGCAGGTAGGCAGCGATCTCCTGGCCCCTGCTACTGCCTCCTTCTCCCCAGGACACACAAATCTCCTTAGCTGCTGAAGGAATCAGCGCTGAGGAAGCCGTGTGTGTCCCTGATTAAGTGCAGCAGGCTCACCGCTCAGCTGATGGGTGGGTGGGGAGCCGCTCATAAATATTCACTGCGCTTAATCAGCGGGGCCATGTGCTTTCCACAGCAGCTGATTCCCGGCAGCAGGGACATCTTGAAGTGGGATAACAGTGCGATCCCACTCACTGCTGCCCCCTCCCCACATGCTACATCCGGACTATAAGACGCACCCACACTTTCCTCCCAAATTTGGGGGGAAAAAAGTGCGTCTTATAGTCCAAAAAATACGGTACTGCATATGAAACTACTACTAAGGCAAGCTAAGGAATTGCACAATATAGGTATCTGATGACATCAGTCCAAGAAACAACAAGTGTAAGATGTTCTAAACAACAACTGACACGTGAGTGTGACAATAGCTCTTAGATAAATTAAGTACTTTAGATAGATCATCAGTAAATACATGGAATGTGTAGCAAAAAGGCACTGGACTAAAAAAATGACATCATGGAAAGTCTTTCAATTCCATTCATTAAAAACTAAACTAAAATGTATTTGAAAGTTTTAATAAGTGAAACATTAAAAAATCCTTGACTTGTTCACAGAGACAAACCGTAAAAGATTAGACGCACCCTTAAACTAGGAGAAAGATTTTAAAGTGGTTTTAGATTTTATTTTTCCTTAAAGGGACTCTGTCACCCCCTCCAGCCGTTAGAAACTAAAAGAGCCACCTTGGGCAGCAGTAATGCTGCATTCTGCCAAGGTGGCTCTTTTAGTTATTGGTGCAGTCAAAGCAGAAATAAAGCGTTGTATAACTTCGCAAAAATACCTGTCTTTAGTCCTGGAGGCAGATCTTAACCCCCCTGCTGCACACGCCACACTGCCGTCAATCAAGGCTTCTTCGGCGCCGGGCGCCGCCCCCTCCGCGCTATTTTCAAATCAAATCCGGTGCCTGCGCTGTTTTGTTCTGCCTGGGGCAGGCGCAGTGAGCGCTGCCCGTCTGACCTCAGATGCAGTCTCTCAGACTGCGCTTGTGCGGCCACCCAGCTTGTGAATCCCAGCCCCGCACTGTGCATAATGCATAACACACTGCGGAATGCAGCATTACTGCTGCCCAAGGTGGCTCTTTTAGTTTCTAACGGCTGGAGGGGGTGACAGAGTCCCTTTAACTCAGAGGTCCCCAACCTTTTTTGCACCAGGGACCGGCTTTAAGCAAGACCAATTTTCCATGGCCCGGTGGGGGTGGGGCAGGGGCGGGGCTTTGGTCATATGGGGGTGGGGTTATGGAGGGATGGAGCTTAGTGCATACTTATCATATAATTATGACATTTATAATGAGAATGTGACTTTGTTGAATGATTGCATATGCTAGCAATGCACCTTGCGGTGTGTTTACAATGTGCCGCACTGAACAGAGACGTGCCACCACAACTTCATGCCCTCAAGCAGCTATTCCGTGTCTTTCATGTGTGACAGGGCCCAGGGGCATCACTGGAGATCAGATTTTGCAAGTAAAAGGGTCAGTGAGCAGTGCACGCAGCAGAGCAGACCCAGGCTCAGCAGCAGCAGGCTGCATCCCATATTCCCCCCGCCCCCGCAAAGTGCAGACGAGTCACTGACCCACTCACTGCTTCACCGGCCCGTCCATCGCCCTCATTGTGGACACAGCAGGAGAGGGTGCTGCACGGTCCTCACTGCAGCTGCTGCTCGTCTTTTCCTTCTTGGCGCTGCCGCTGCTGGACCTCATGTCCTGGACGGTGACCTGGTGGACGCTGCGCTGGACGACGTGGGGCTCTCTCTCTGTCTTCTTGCTCTTAGGATGATGAGCCGACCGGAAGTAACAGGAGAGATGACCCAGCGTCGCCCGGAAGTGTATTGTGTGTATCCATGGTGAGGGCCGGCGGGGGTGAGTATTGCAGCTGCGCAGCGCCAGGAGCTGGCGAAACAGCTCAGACAGAGCTCTGTGGCTGTGGACCCCCTGCAGCCGAGGCGCCGCCAGGCGCCGGGGATGATGAGGGATTTGATTGTGCGAGCTCTGACCAGGCGCAGGGCCGCGGAGCTAGCTGTCAGCGGCGCCGCGGACCGGCTGAAAAACCCCAACGGCGCGGACCGGCGGTTGGGGACCTCTGCTTTAACTAGTTTAAAAAGTGCTCATCAAGAACTCTGTAATCTACTTGGTGGATGGTAGTTAGCTACACTCCGTTAGTTGTCACATGATCCCCATTCCCGCTGTGCAGTAGATTACATGCCTATATGATCTTCTACTTGCTGGTCAGAAAGTCAGCAATAACATCACATGTCAGTGCGTGTATTTTTAACCCTTTGTGAGTCAATGCGCCTGTAGACTATTTGGAGGTTGAAGTGACAGCTCAAAGGGGCAGGTTGTGAACAAGCAGAAACTGGCAATAACCTACATGGGAAATGTAGTTTTAGTCTGTTGGCTTAACCACAGACATATCCCAAGAGAGTGTATAAGCAGAACATGCAGCATTCAATACAAATATTGGTTCGCAAAAATACTGAAAAGCAGGATTTTACTGCAAGTTATGGGCTTTGAGGTCCTAAAAAAAATCTCTTTCAGCCCTTTATCCCTAAAGCCTGTTTTCACCTTCCTGACAGAGCCCTATTTTTCAAATCTGACATTTGTCACTTTATGTAGTGATAACTCTGGAATGAACAAATCAGATGTGCTACTGAAAGTCTCACAATTGAAAATAATTCATTTATACACACAATTTTTAATAATTTTTTCCATAGGCTGATTGATTAAATGGAGAGCTACATAAAAAACTTCCGTTTATGGTGAAAATTACATTACAATTTTCACGTATCTAAAGTCTAATTCCCAGTGGTAGTCTATATCATTATGCAGACTTACATGGTATTGGGCTGAAGACCTGGCTGCACCATAGTCCTTGCGCCCAAATGCATGTATCACCCAGCATCGTCAGGGGGGTGTTCAAAACAGTTACATAACATTTCCCATGTACAGATAGGTCTAGAAACATTTAGACAGCGACCAAATCTTCATGATTGGAGTATGGCATGGCACTACTTTGGACTTAATATGAAAACTTATATATATATATATATATATATACATACATACATACATACATACATACATACATACATACATACATACACACACACACACATATACACACACACTATATATATTATATATATATATATATATATATATATATATATATACACTATGTTCCAAATTATTATGCAAATTACATTTTTCTCAGATTTTCCTTAAAGGTCGGGGCAAATGACAGTCAATCTAATAAAAGTCATCACCCGTTAGATTATACATTGAATTTTATTGAGAAACCTCCCAATGATAACAGTATAATCTCCAAAATGAATAAAAACTCAAAATGCACTGTTCCAAATTATTATGCACAGTAGAATTTCTAAACATTTGATATGTTTTAAAGAACTGAAAATGCTCATTTGTGGAATTTGCAGCATTAGGAGGTCACATTCACTGAACAAAAAAGCTATTTAACTCCAAAACATCCTAACAGGCCAAGTTACATGTTAACATAGGAACCCTTCTTTGATATCACCTTCACAATTCTTGGATCCATTAAACTTGTGAATTTTTGGAGAGTTTCTGCTTGTATTTCTTTGCATGAAGTCAGAATTGCCTCCCAGAGCTGCTGTATTGGTGTGAACGGCCTCCCACCCTCATAGATCTTTTGCTTGATGATACTCCAAAGGTTCTCTATAGGGTTGAGGTCAGGGGAAGATGGTGGCCACACCGTGAGTTTATCTCCTTTTATGCCCATAGCAGCCAATGACTCAGAGGTATTCTTTGCAGCTTCAGATGGTGCGTTGTCATGCATGAAGAAGATTTTGCTCCTGAAGGCACGTTTCTCCTTTTTATACCATGGAAGAAAGTTGTCAGTCAGAAACTTTATGTACTTTGCAGAGGTCAATTTCACACCTTTAGGAACCTTAAAGGGCCCTACCAGCTGTTTCCCCATGATTCCGGCCCAAAACATGACTCCTCCACTCCTTGCTGACGTCGCACCCTTGTTGGGACATGGTGGCCATCCACTACTCCATCCATCTGGACCATCCACAGTTGCTCGACACTCAACAGTAAACAAGACTGTTGGAAAATTAGTCTTCATGTATGTCTGGGCCCACTACAACCGTTTCTGCTTGTGAAAACTGTTTAGCGGTGGGCGAATAGTAGGTTTTTGCACCACAGCAAGCCTTTGAAGGATCCTACACCTTGAAGTTCGAGGGACTCCAGAGGCACCAGCAGCTTCAAATATCTGTTTGCTGGTTTGTAATGGCTTTTTAACAGCTGCTCTCTTAATCCGATCAACTTGACTGGCAAAAACCTTCCTCATTCTGCCTTTATCAGCACGAACACGTCTGTGCTCAGATTCAGCCACAAATCTCTTCACAGTATGATGATCACGCTTAAGCTTTCGGGAAATATCTATTGTTTTCATCCCTTGACCAAGGCATTGCAATATTTGATGCTTTTCAGGACGAGAGAGATCCTTTTTATTTCCGATATTGCTTGAAACCTGTGACCTGCTTAATAATGTGGAACATCATTTTTAAGTAGTTTTCCTTTAATTAGAATCACCTGGAAAACTAATTATCACATGTGTTTCAGATTGATTTCAGTGATCCATTGAGCCCTGAGACACAATACCATCCACGAGTTTATTTGAAAAACAAAACAATTAAATCTTTACGACACTGAAATCCAATTTGCATAATAATTTGGAACACAGTGTATATATATTCTAGGGACACTCGGTATATTTCTTTACAGTACATTATGTCGGGTAGCGCACAACACAGCAGGGGCAGCAAAAGGCACGGAATTGGGGATATCAGCTGGTTGGGGACTTTGTGCAGTTTGGAAATAGATGGGGTGGTACTGGAATTTTGAGAAGTGATTGCTACAAACTCTACCGATATGTCGTGGCTGAAAAAAAAAAAGTCTTTATGATAGTTTGGGCCAGATGGAAAACATGGGAAAAGTGAATGACTATAAGCTGAGAACACATCATATGTGTAATTATATATTACTGTAAAACATACCGTACATGGTTTTCAGAACTAGCACTATATGGTCAGAGTGTGTGGCAGTAATATCGGCCTCGATCTTCGTAGAGTGATTTTTATTCAGTAACGATCGTTGTCTGTTGAGGAGCTCACTACAGATGAGCAGATAGATTTGCAGCATTCCGGTCCATCGGCAAGTTCAGTGTTCTGTGACCACTGGACGAGAATTCTGTGAATCTTCCAGGATCCCCGGCGCAATTTTTAATTAGCTTGACTTACACAAAGAATGACTAATCAAAAGCCACACAGGGGTTTCCGAAAGGTAAGAGATTCATGAGCCTCCTGTCCAGCGGCCAGAGACTACTGTACTGGACCATGGAGCAGAGTCCTGTGAATTGATCCACTCAACTCTGGTGCCCACTATCATTAGAATGTGCCTTCATCAATGTAAACACAGGATGCCCCACTTTGTGGGCCCATTCAGATGCATATTGTACCCCTCTTTCCTGTGCTGAATGCCAAGGTTTGTGACAATACAATATTTAAGCATTATAGAGCACTTTTATGGTGGAAGCATTGCAAACCAATGTGTGAGAGCATTTAAGCAATTATGGAAGTGTTATTTTCAGCAACATATGGCATGGTTATTTGGGTAACATACTGTATGTCATGGTAATCTATATACCACATGAATGAGAAGAAGGAGGTCAGTAAATATCACAGAAAATGTATTATCCAGCATAAGGCCGGACATATACATATTGTCCACTTAGTGCACCAAGTACCTTAATTTCATAAGTATATTCTGGGCGCACACAGCATACTGCTGCTCTATTTGGTTTGTACACTGCTCAAAAAACAATAAAGGGAACACTTAAACAACAGAATATAACTGCAAGTAAATCAAACTTCTGTGAAATCAAACTGTCCACTTAGGAAGCAACACTGTTTGACAATCAGTTTCACATGCTGTTGTGCAAATGGAATATAACACCAGGATTGGCAAATTCACTAATGGCGCCCTGGGCTCTTCACAGATGAAAGCAGGTTCACACTGAGCACATGTGACAGACGTGAGAGTCTGGAGACACCGTGGAGAGTGATCTGCTGCCTGCAACATCCTTCAGCATGACCGGTTTGGCATTGGGTCAGTAATGGTGTGGGGTGGGATTTCTTTGGAGGGTCACACAGCCCTCCATGTGCTCGCCAGAGGTAACCTGACTGCCATTAGGTACTGAGATGAGATCCTCAGACCCCCTGTGAGACCATATGCTGGTTCGGTTGACCCTGGGTTCCTCATAATGCAGGACAATGCCAGACCTCATGTGGCTGGAGTGTGTCAGAAGTTCCTGCAAGATGAAAGCATTGAAGCTATGGACTGGTCCACCCGTTCCCCAGACCTGAATCCGATTGAACACATCTGGGACATCATGTCTCGCATCATTCACCGACGTCACGTTGCACCACAGACTGTCCAAGAGTTGGCAGATGCTTTAGTCCAGGTCTGGGAGGAGATCCCTCAGGAGACCATCCAACGCCTCATCAGGAGCATGCCCAGGCATTGTAGGGAGGTCATACAGGCACGTGGAGGCCACACACACTACTGAGCTTCATTTTCTTGTCTTGAGGCATTTCCACTGAAGTTGGATCAGCCTGTAACTTCATTTACCACTTTGTTTTTGAGCATCATTCCAACTCCAGACCTCTGAGGAATATTAGTTGTTATTTATGTTGATAATTTTTAGGTTTTATTGTTCTCAACACATTCACTATGTAATGAATAAAGATTTACAACTGGAATATTTCATTCAGTGATATCTAGGATGTGGGATTTTAGTGTTCCCTTTTTTTTTTTGAGCAGTGTATATTATGCAGTCATAGCAGCTTGCACCTGCTCACATTTGCTTTCTCGTTTAGGAGGGGCAGTCAAATGTTTTTAGTAGCATATAGTTTGACAGTGGGCCTTGGATTACAAATGAATTATTCGCTACGTTAAAATCATGTGCTTGCTCCTTACAGTAATAAATTGCACGAAAGACACAAAACATTCATTTTATAAATATGTATCTGCATCATGTAGAAGATGGGTAGATAAGGAAACTGAATCACACAATGACACATTTTTTACACACCCACAATATTGTGAGGTTGCTGCTTTTCAAATGTGATGGAGTTAAAGAGTGAGTCATGGTTACCTACTTGGTTAGAAAAAATCTATTAAAGTTTATATTTTAACCCCTTTCTGACCTCGGACGGGATAGTATCTCCAAGGTCAGATCCCCTGCTTTGATGTGGGCTCCGGCGGTGAGCCCACATCAAAGCTGGGCATGTCAGCCGTTTTCAACAGCTGACATGTGCCCAAATAGCGGCGGGTGGAATCGAGATTCACCCTACGTTAATAACTAGTTAAATGCCGCTGTCAAACGCTGATAGCGTTATTTAACTAGCGCTTCCGGCCATCGGGTGTCAGCGATGCGTCGGCATGACAACTAGAGGTCTCCCTGAGACCTTTATGGCTGTTGATGCCAGATGGCTGTGAGCGCCACCCTCTGCCTCTATGTAGCAGAGCCAAGTTGTACCAGCTTCTAGTGTCTTATGGAGGCTATTGAAGCATGGGAAAAAAAAAATAAAAAATTTAAATATGAAAAATATAAAAAAAATAAGTTTAAATCACTCACCTTTCGCCCCATTCAAAATAAACAATTAAAAAAAAAACAAATATACACATATTTGGTATAGCCATGTTCAGAATTGCCCGATCTATCAAAAAAAAAGCATTAACCTGATTGCTAAACGATGTAGCAAGAAAAAAAGTTGAAACGCCAGAATTACGTTTTTTTGGTCACCGCGACAATGCATCAGAATGCAATAACGGGCGATCAAAAGAACGTAACTGCACCAAAATGGTATCATTAAAAACGTCAGCTCGGCACGCAAAAAATAAGCCCTCAACCAACCCCAGATCATGAAAAATAGAGACACTACTGGTATCGGAATATTACGCATTTTTAATTTAATTTTATTTTTATACTTAGATAAAAAAGAGCCTAGACATATTTGGTGTCCATGAGGAACTTGCAATGACCTGGAGAATCATAATGGCAGGTCAGTTTTAGCATTTAGTGAACCTAGCAAAAAAGCCACACAAAAAAGCCACACAAAAAAGCCACACAAAAAACCAATGTGGGATTGCACTTTTTTGCAATTTCACCGCACTTGGAATTTTTTTTCCAGTACATGACATGCTAAAACCAATGATGTTGTTCAAAAGTACAACTTGTCCCGCAAAAAATAAGCCCTCACAAGGCTATATTGACGGAAAAATAAAAAAGTTATGGCTCTGGGAAGGAGGGGAGCGAAAAATGAAAATACCCCCGGTCATAAAGGGGTTAACTACCCATATAAGTGCTTAATAATCCATAAATTTTAGGAATCATTAATGGGTGAGAATATTTGGCTTCTTCTTTAACCACCACAGACTATATATTGACTGAAGAATGCAATATACGTAGTCTGTGGGTGAATGCATAACAGCAATGGACATGAGACCAGTTGGCTTCCTAGCAGTCCGACTGTCGCCACGCAAATCTCTCCTATGGATATATCTTAACTCTTCAACATTGTACTATAACTTTAAAATACCCCCATGAAGGTCTACACTGTGAGGTAAGAAGTCAGGCCAGGCTCAGATGAGAGCTTCAACTGATCTCCTGCTCAAGGGTTATTCCCAATATTTAACGTTAACATCTATTCAAAGAACTGAGGATCAGTTGTGCCTCTGACCTCAAACTCCAACAGATCTTGAGAACAGGACTCTGAAGAATGCATTGTCTGTCTACCAGAGAAAGCCAAGTGTTGTGCTTGGATGTTTGTGGCAGTCCCATAAAGAGCGAACGGAGCCATGGCGCTAATCCATTCCAATAATTATATCGGACCCACATTCAGTATCCCACAGATTCTCAAGTTATCGCCTATCCTTTAGGAATATTGTGTCTGTAGGTTGGGTAAGCTCTACTTGTTGGGTTTAACCTACGGATAGTGCACTAAAATTTGCTTTAAAAAGGAAAATAAACTTAAGCAAAAATAACAAAATATATCATTGCTGTGTATTAAAACTAATCACATCCTCAGCTTTACTTTTCCAGAGCAGTTTTTCTGATAAAAACATTAATCTAAGAAGTTACAATACTTTTTTTTACTTAAAAATGTGGTATTTATGCAAGAGGCCTTAAAGGGGTATTCCCACCTCCAAGATCCAATCCCAATGTATCGTAGGTGTAATAATAATAATAGTAGCAAATATCTCCAATTAGAAATGTAGTATAGTTCTTCTGATTTGTTATGTCGCTTACCCCATGTGCAGGCATTGCAGGACCATAGGTATCCATGGTTTATCTAGCAAGCAACTAACTGTCACTATATGAGTGGTCGTAACCATGGACACGGAAGCTACTCCAATGTCCTGTACATGGGGTAAGCGACACAGCAAAGCAGAAAAATTACACTACATTTCTAATAGAGATATTTGTTAATATTATTACACCTACTACATATTGTGATAGGATCTTGGAGATGGGATTATCCCTTTAAGTATTCACATACAATAAAAGGTGAATGCAAATCAAAGGAATCATTTCCTGATCTAAGGCTATATGCACACGTTGCAGATTTGACTGTGGAATTTTCTGCACAGATTCTGCATTTCTTGGCAGAAAACGCATGTCAGAATCTGCGCTTTTTTTTGCGGTTATTGTGTGGGATTTTTGTGCGGATTTGCTGCAGATTTTTACCCCTGCGGATTTCTTTATGGAATGGGTGCAGATATGCAGCAGATCTGCAAAAAGAAGTGACATGCTCCTTTCTTGAATCTGTTGCATTTTGTGTGCGGAATTTTACGCACCATTAGCACAGCATTTTTTTTCTTGGCCATTGATTTACATTGTACTGTGAATCACTTGTGGATCTGCAGCGTTTCTGCACGGAAAAACCACTGCGGATCTGCAGGAAATGTGCAACGTGTGCACATACCCTAATAGTTATTTATTTTGCTTATAGGGCCAGCATTTTTACACGGTCATCAGGTACTGAAGTCCCAATCACTATGCTTTCGTATAAATGCATAAGTTAACCTGCAGTGCAGATTTAAAAATTTGCAGCATATCAATCCTTTCTGCAGATTTTTTTTGTGGACGTCAATTTCTGCAAAGCATAAGGTGAAATCCTTGTCAAATCAGCAAAAAAAAATAAAAAATCATCTGAAATCAAGGCTGAATCAACTAAAAAAAAAAAATGGTGCTGAGGCTGAAGTTGTAAGAAATCCCATTTCTGGCGGATTTCAGTGGAGATTATCCATGGATCCGCAGCAACTCCTTAAAGGAGCTGTCCAGTTCAAATTGATAAGTCTGCCGTCACTGTGTGACTGCAGACTTACGAATCCCCCCAGATCATGAACTGTGCGCTGCGGGGATTCGCTGGTTTCTGAGTCGGGACAGGAGGCTATGTATGAGAAATACAAACCCCCGGCCACTGGTTGTGGTCTCGCTTCCACACACAAAGTGACTGTAGACTTATCAGTCTTGACTGGACAACCCCTTTAAGTCACAGGTGGTAGCAGTCACAAAGGATAAGATGTCATCACAGATGGCTGGTTGTTACAGGGACCAACAGGTGACTATGCAGAGGAGCCACAAATGCTCCAAGGGAGTAAATTGATCTTCTGCTGTAATTTTGCCCATGTGAACATACCCTAAGGCTACACTACCACGATAAGTTTTTGATGTTGCAGACTTCTGCACCAATTAGCTAGGTCAAGCTTAGTAAATTAGGTTACCTGCATTTTTCCACTGCGTTTTTCTGCATAAAAAAGCACCATGAGAATCGAAAACTCATCATGGAAACCTAAGGGCGCAATCAGACGGCCGTACAAATCAGATTGAGATCGGAATGGCGGCGGCTCTCCTGATTTGAGCATGACAGCTGCATAGAAATGGATTCCGCTGTCACGCTCAGGTCGGGAGAGCCGCCAGCCAGTCCATGTATTGTGGTCCGGTGTCCGTCTGATTTATATGGCCATCTGTCTGCTCCCTAACACTGACCTCGGTCGATTTCAGCTTTCAGCCTCTGAATGTACTTTCACACGTATACATTTTGGTCAGTACTTTGCATCAGAATTTGCAAGTCAAACCAGGAGTGGAAAATAAACAAAAAAGGACATTGGAAATACGTGCACTCCATTCTCTGTTACTCTGCATAGAGGGTCTGACTCTCCGCACTAGTCGACAGCTCCAAATATGACAAGGCTCCTATACCAGGCACAACCAAGGGTTGCCAACTGTCTGAACTCCTCCTAGGTATCAATCATACAAAAAATAAGGAGACTAAAGCTTTTAACTTTCCTTCTGTTACCACAGATCCCACAGTGAAAATCTATAATAAATTACAATGCATGTGAATGGAGCTAGAGAAAACCCTACGTGTATGCTGTAGAAAGACAACAGAACGTTACTAAAGTATTACTAAAGATAATAGTCATCGGTCGTAATGTTGGTAAGAAAAGAAGAGCATTACATTCTATACATTTTTTAAGCCATTATAATATTATCTAATATTTTATCCTGACACAATGAACACAATGAAGGAGATGAGCAGAAATGTACAACATGCTGCTGAGAACTTTATACATATTCCATTACGCTGGCTTCCTGCCCAGTCTCGGGTATGTGTTGTATATCCAAAGCCAGGAACTCAATAGCTTCCGATAATGTTAAGTGAACTTTTAATTTGACATTGAAGGGAGAAACTTTTCTAATTAGAATGACAGAAAGAGGCCATGACAGTCCCAGCACCTCATGTAAAACCGCGCATATATCAGGCTGAGATTTGTTAATCACATTTTGTTACAGGAATACTATCTTTGCACTGTATTAGCCAGTAGAATATTATCAAAATAAATACTAAAGATAATAGTGATAAGTCAAGACAATCGTAAGATAAAAAGACAAACAGCATTTTATAATTATTTATTTAAGCCAATATACTATTATTTATTATTTATTGCTTTAAAAGCCTTTGATGCTTGGTCAATGGAGCAAAATTTCCAAAACCATGGTTAAATTAAAATCCCATGTACCACCCTCTGGGGTGAGGCACTGAGCCATATTAGTAACTTTATTTTACTGAAGATGGCATAAGATTTTGGGTCTATTCACAGTTGCTGTTAATGCTTAGATCAAAAGATATTCCCCAATGGAATTTTTAGATGCATGCAGCTGTATGCCACCAGAAAACATCAGCTCCTGACATGCAATGTAGAAAAAAAAGATTAAAATAAGAATCACTACTTATTCACATTTTATTTAAACTTTGTCCCTTTGTATAGGAAACCAGAGTAAACTATACTTTCCTTTAAAGGGGTTGTCCACTATTGGGACAACCCCTTCTTAATCAAAATGCTTTGCCCCCATAAAATAGTTAAGCCTATATTCCCCTCCCATGCCGGCGCCGTTCCCACGGTGTTGGCAATCGCTCTCCCTGGGGCTCTTGTGTGTTGTTCGGAGATGTGAAGCCAGCACCTAATAAGCAATAGCATCACTGTCCCCGCCTTCAGGCAAATCGATCATGATTTGTCCGAAGGTGGGGACAGTCACATGTCACAACAATCGCACAAGAGCCCTGGGGAGAGCAAGTGCCGATACCACGGGAAAGGCTCAGGCACAAGAGGGGAGTATAGATTTTATTATTTTATCGGGGCCAAGCGAGGGGTATGATAAAAAGTTGTCCAAGTAGTGGACAACTTCTTTAAGGAAGGTGCACACTAAGGCCGGAGACACACTGGTGCGAGATACGGCCGAGTCTCGCTGGTTAAAAGCAAGCTGTGGCACCTGCACTCCAGAGAGGAGCGTGCAGCTGCATAGCAATACATGGAGCTGCACAGCTCCGCTCCGGAGTGCCGGCGCCACAGCTTGCTTTTAACCAGCGACACTCGGCCGTATCTCGCACCAGTGTGTCTCCGGCCTAACATTTTCTCTCCATCCGAGAAAAATAGTGTGAATATTCTGATAAGAATGGTATCAGTTTTTCTTGGAGGTGAAGAGATAGAAAGAAGTTTCTCTACCTTCTCCATTAAGTCAGTCCATGAAAATTGACCATTAGTCTGATATTTTTTACTGACCCATAGACTTGCCTTGCCGATTTTGATCTGACACTTGGATCAAAATTGGACATATCTCCACTCAGTCCGAAGAAAAAAAAAAAACAATCAGACATTCGCACAGCCCCATAGACTATGATGGGCATGAGTACTATCCACGAAAACCACGGCTAGCACTTGTTCAGTATAATCGGTGAGGTGCACAATTCCATACAGAGAAAAAAAAGGTACACCAATGTTACTTACACCTAAAGGACCCTCTTCCGGCTTAGAAGAAAATGTAACTATGCATATAGAACAGTAAAAAAATGTACATTATGATACTGCCGTGACGCCTTTGTTTAGCAGGATTAGGTAAGAAAAGAAGCCAGAACTGCTAAAGATCCAGGTCATTTTAACATACCCAAAATACCTTGTGTCAAATTAAAAAAAATGCAGACAAGACCGGTTGTTCAAGACCAAATTGTATTTCTATGAATCAGCATAAAAAAAAGAAAAAAAAAGAAAAGAAATATACGCAGTCAAATGTTCTATATAATCTGACTGATCAGTGCGCATATGACGAGAAGCAGTAATAAAATATTAGGGATTCACAAGATTCCACACCTTTCAGTCAAGGCCTACCTTCCTGTCAATTGTGATTCTCCCTGCCTATACATGATGTTGTCATCTGGTAGTCATGCCCAGCAAACATCCTGAACACATGGCGTACTAATTGGCTAGGGTTTGGCTACCACATGATGGGTCTGAGCTGCAATATAAGGCAAGGCTCATAGGCTAAATGTATCCATCGGTTAAAAAAAAGTCATCACTAGGCCATATTCACCCGCTGTAATGCAATTGTGAAGCACTTTTTGCCATGATTTTCTAACATCGCAGTAAAATCAATGCATTTTTACCACAAATTCATAAAACAGTAGTAAAAAAATAGCACACGTACATCATGTGAACATGACCTTAAACTCAGTTACTTCTAAAAATGCTGCATTTTTCCCGCAGTCTGCACCAAAATATACAAAAGAAAGCTGCTCTTATTTTAGCTGCACTCTTGCTTCAGTGTTTGTTTTTTATTATTTTACCACTGGAGCAGTGCTTCCAATCTAATCTAAGGTTCCTGCCCCTAGTCTTAGGGTATGTGCACACGTTGCGGATTTTGCTGCGGAACCGCAGCGTTTCTGCAGCTGCGGGTCCGCAGTAGTTTCCCATGAGTTTACAGTTCAATGTAAACCTGTGGACATGCTGCGGAAAAACCAGCGCGGGAACGCAGCGGTTTACAATCCGCAGCATGTCACTTCTTTGTGCGGAATCGTGGCGATTCTGCACACATAAGAATGCATTGATCCGCTTACGTCCCGCATGGGGCTATGCCCACCATGCGGAAAGTAAGCGGATCATGTGCGGATGGTACCCGGGGTAGAGGAGAGGAGACTATCCTCCAGGCCCTGGGAACCATATTTGTGTAAAAAAAAAAAGAATTAAAATAAAAAATAATGATATACTCACCTCTCAGCGCTGCACGCGGCCGTCCAGTCGCAGGGTTGCTATGCGAGTAGGACATGCGATGACGTCGTGGTCACATGACCGTTACGTCACAAAGGTCCTTCTCGTGTAACATCTTTGGAACCGGACCGCCGCGTGCAGCGCCGAGGAGATCGGGACGTCGGAGGGTGAGTATAACCATTTTTTTATTATTTTTAACATTACTATTGATGCTGCATATGCAGCATCAATAGTAAAACAAGTGCAGGAGTAAACCACGCAAGACAAACCACGATAAATCTGCAGGGATAACCGCAGCGGTTTTGCCCTGCAGATTTATCAAATCCGCTGCGAGAGAACCCGCAGAGGACCCTTCCTACGTGTGCACATAGCCTTAAACTTACTGCAGCCTTTTATCACCACAACTTGACCACATCAGTCTCCAGCAGTTTGTGAACTGCCAGACTGCTGTTTGTTCTGGCTCTCATAGACTTGTTAGAGAGCGTGTGATTTAAGTTCTGAATTCCGGCCAGTCAGAAGTTGTGCTTAAAAATGTGAAGATGCCGGATGGCGAGTTTATGACTAGGCAGGGATCTAGCATTAGAAGCACCATTCTAGTGATGAAAAAATAAATGCTGGAGGAGTGGTGCTTTAACCCCTTAATATCAGTCAATAAACCTTTTAACGGCGGCTGTTAAGGGTGTTTATTCCTCAGCCCAGCTTTTTGACTGCTTGAGGCCGATCGGGGCCTACTAACCCCTTAAATTCCGCCGTCAACGGAGACAGCAATATCTAAGTGGCTAAAAGGGGGTTAAAACAACCTCTATGGCAGGATCGACCCCCCACAATCGTAATCACCGGTGTTGATGGTAGCCATGGTACCCTGAGGACATATGATGACCAAACAAAATGGTGGTCTGTGCAGAGTCTCACAGGCACAGTCAGTTACTGACAGGTCTCAGGCAAATAAGTAGTCGAGTACTGAAGTGCATGGGACCAGTGATCAAAGTAAAAAATATACATGGAAATTTGTGCTAAACAAAATTTACAGATAATTGGTATTGCCGCATCCGGAATTGCCCGAACTATAAAACTGGCACGTTATTTATTCCATACAACGAATACCATAAAAAAGAAAAAAAAAAATCTCTTTTTCATCATATTGACACACAAAAAAAAAATTATAGATAGAGGTAAAAAGACATGTTAAAAACGACAAACCATCCGGCAAAAGACAAGCCCTAATATGGCGTATTCGGGGGAAAAAAAAAAAAAAAAAGAAGAGGCAGCTCTCCGAATATGGTGATGCAAAAACAAAATACATTTTTGCAAAATAGTGTTTTTAGTCTATAAAAACAGCAGAGCATAAAAAATTTGTATCTGGTATCGCTGTAACCATACTGACCCAACAAACTAAACAGTCTTATCACTATTACCGCACAGTGGACAGCACACACACAAAAAAAGTTCTCATACAGCTTTGTTCGCCAAACAATAAAGTTACAGCTCTCAGAATATGGCAACGAAATATTTTTATTTTTTATTAAAAAAAAACATTTTTACTCTACGAAAGCAGCAAAACATAAAAACAGATATAAATCTGGTATCGCTGTAATCGCACCGACCTGAAGAATTAAGTCATCTAATCACTTTTGCTGCATGAACAGCGCAAAAATAAAAATAGGAACTATTCTTCTACTGTTGTCTATATGTGCATTCCACCCCAAAAAAAATATCAGAACAAGGCTTGGCTCACGTTTAGTGCTCACTCAAACTGTTGTATAGTACGGCGGAGTGCAATGCGAGAAAACACTTTGAACAATGCTATTCAAAGAGGCAGTGCTCACCTGCGTATTTGTTCTTGGGTCTAATTGGCATAAGAAAATGAGAAACAAATTACAGCATGCTGCGATTGCATATATTAACCCCTACGCCTCGAAGCCTGCTTTCACGTTCCTGGCCAATTTTTACAATTCTCACCACTGTCACTTTGAGGTAATAACTCTGGAACGCTTTAATGGATCCTACTGATTCTGAGAATGTTTTCTCATGACATATTATACTACATGACAGTGATAAAATTTCTTTGATATGACCTGTGTTCATTTGTGGAAAAAAAACCGGAAATTTGGCGAACGTTTTGTAAATTTTGCAATTTTCAAACTTTGAATTTTTATGCCCTTAAATCAGAGTCATATCACACAAAATAGTGAATAAACAACATTTCCCACATGTTTACATCAGCACAATTTTTGAAATATTTTTTTTCGTTGGAAGTTATAAGGGTTAAAAGTTGGCCAGCGATTTCTCTTTTTTTCAACAAAATTTGCAAAACCATTGCCCATATGCCTATATGACAGAAAATACCCAAATGTGACACCATTCTAAAAACTGCGCCCCTCAAGGTACTCAAAACCATATTCTAGAAATTTTCCTTTAAACCTTTTTTTTTTTTTTAAACTTCTGCAAGGGTAACAGAAGAAAATGGACCATACAATTTGTTGTGCAATTTATCCTGAGCATGCAGATACCCCATGGGGGAAATCCACGCGGCGATACCAAATACGTGTACTATTATTGTTTATTTTCATAAATAAATGTATTTATTGGAAAAATATTTGTTTGTTTTTTATTTGGGGATTTTTTAACATTTTTACACTTTTTAATATATTTTTTTTTTTTTACATTTTCCCATCCTGGGACATCACTGTATGGTGTCAGATCGCTGATCTGATACTCTGCACTGCAGAGTATCACATCAGCATCTGACAGGCAGGGAAAAGGCATGTCAGCGACTGCTCTCAGCAGGCGCTCAAGAGCCACCTTCCCTGCAGGACCCTGAAGAACCCTGCGTCCACCTTGCGGCCAGGGGTCTCCATGGAAACCATCAGGACAACGTGATTGCATAGTGTTGTCCTGATAAAACCACGCAGGGAGCCCACTTAGATGGCATCACATGGGTTAAATGCCCATGATCGGTTCTAGCACCAATCGTGGGCGTTGCTGCGGGGTGTCAGTTCCCACCCAGAGCTGACACCCGCACCCAATAGCCGCGGTGCTCAGCGTGAAGCAGCATGATCGGTGCGCCATACATGCAGTGCCGTTTGCAGGAATACAGCTCCCGCAGAGCAGTACATGTACGGCAGATGTAGGGAAGGGGTTAAATAAGACTCACCAATGCAAGTCAATGGGGGCAACAACAAAAAAAGTCTGAATGGGAAATGATTTTTACGCACACATCTCAAAAGGAAACCTGAAATTTCATCAGCCAAGAACAGTAAATTCACAGCCAGAACCCTCAAGAGATAATTTAACAAGCCCCCTACATATAATAAACTTGAACCTTTTAATGCCTTTCATGAGAAATTAAAGGGTGTTTAACCTGGTATAACCTAATAAATAATTTAAGAAACTAAATGTGGGGTCCTCCTATTTTTGATAACCAGCAAAGGTAAAGCAGACAGCTGCGGGCTAATATTATCAGGCTGGGAAGGTCCCTGGTTATTGGGTCCTTCCCAGCCTAAAAATACCAGCCCACAACCGCCTCAGAAGTGGCGCATCACATTAGATGTGCCAATTCTAGTGCTTTGCCCAGCTCTTCCCCTCTGCACTGGTGGAGTGGCAATCGGGATAATGGGGCTTGTGGTTGATGTCAGATCTGTTTAGTCAAAAATTACAGCTGGCATTGAGCCCTGGGGTTCGTAGTGGAGAAGTGTTTATCAGACTGCCCCCATTTCTAACCCTGCAATCGAAAATAAAGAGACACAAAAAAATACCTTATTTGAAAAAAAAAAAAAAAAAAAAAAAACACCCCACATGTTCCCTGGTTAACCAATTTATTAAAAAAAAAAAAAAAAAAAAAAAAAAAGCCATACAGATCAGTCTAAGGGTATGTGTCCACGTTCAGGAAACGCTGCGTTTTTGACGCAGCGCTGAGCCGCAGCGTCAAAAACGCAGCGTCCAGATGTTACAGCATAGTGGAGGGGATTTCATGAAATCCCGACTCCACTATGCGTTAAAAAACGCATGCGTTTTTGCCACGAAAACGCACATGCGGTGCGTTTTTTCAAAACGCAGCATGTTGCTACAATGAGCAAAACACGCAGGAACACCGCAGGTGACCTGCCAGTGATCTCAGGTGCAGTTTTGGTCAGGATTTTACCTGCATAAAATCCTGACCAAAGCCTGAAGCAAACCTGAACGTGGACACATACCCTTAGTCCACCGAATCCTACATAGTCCACAAATGGATACCTGAAAAAAAGAAAGAAAAAAAATACAAAAAACAAGACACTGTCCCCTATTCACAAGCTAGAAAAAAATTAGACGCAAAAAAACTTCCCCACGCAGCTCCGACGTAGTCTAGTGTTCCCGGAATCCGGCCACGACTACTATGAATAGCGGTAAATAACATTACTGCTATTCACAGGAGCTTGGACTCTGATGCACAATGATATCAGTACCGGGCTGCTGTGGATAGCAGTAATGTTATTGCTATTCATAGTCACTGGGGCCAGATTTGGAGAATGGTGGACTATGTCGCAGCTGCGTGGGTACATTTTTTCTAATAAATTGGTGAATGAGGGATAGTGTCTTGTTTATTTTCTCTCTTTTTACGATTTTCAGGTATTCATTTATTCAGCTTGATAACATCAGCCCAAGCTCAACACCCTCTAGATTAATTCCTTAATGAGCTTAGTTTTTAAAATGGTGTCACTTGTGAGGGTTTTCTGCTGTTTGGGTGGGTGAGGGGCTTTGCAAAGGTAACATGCAATCTATTTCAGCCCAATTTGTGCTCCAAAATTCAAATGGTGCGCCTTCCCTTCCGAGCCGCACCATGTGTGCAAACAGATGTTTTCGACTACATGTGGGGTATAGCCACGCTCAGAAGAAAGTGGGTAACAAACTCTATGGTCCACTTTTTCATTATACCTCTTGCAAAAGTGAAAAATTTGGGACTACAGCAACATTTTTGTGAAAAAAATGAAAAGTTTTAATATGATGACCTAATGTTATCAAATTCTGTGTACTAAATGTGAGTTCAAAATGCTCGCTAAACCCTTGGATAAAATCCTTAAGGGGTCTAGTTTCCAAAATGTTGTCACTTGTGCTGATTTCTTCTGTTTTGGTGCCTTGATGGCCATGCAAATGTCTGCAATCTTTTTCAGCCAAATTTGTGCTCCAAAATTCCAATGTGTTCCTTCCCTTCTGAGCTCTACTGTTTGCCCAGACAGACAGAGGCTTCTAGCCACATGATGAAGGAATCCATTGTTATTCTGAAACACGTTGGTTATGGGCTCCTACCACACTCCGTACTGCATACAGCGGCACCACGTGACTGGGCGAGTCACGTGACCCAAACGTCAAGCAGGTCCTGCAAGCTGCTGCTCAACACAGCAAAGCACTACGAGCGCTACATCTCCTACTGAACCTGTCACCGGCCAGGGCAGTGCGCTCAGAACCTCATTACAAGCAGACTGTCTAGGAAAAAGGAGCTAAGTATCACTCCATTATTTCTATTAATAAGGACACCTCCCTTGGAAACAGCGGGTAACTCCAACACAGGTGCTGCTCGTTTTAAATACCAGAAGTCCCGCCATTTTATTGCATTTATATCCAGGAGGTGCATCCCTCACTAAGTTTTATTGCATTCTTGTTATTTAAGTCCTCTCGTATTGGCCAGCAAAAGCAGGGTACGGTTTTTATATATAGATACATTTATTTTTACTCCAGCATCTCCTAGTTGCCGCGAAGCATTTGGAAAGTTGGTGAGTATACTAATCACCCCTTCTCCCTCTCACTATAGTTTGAGTCAACATACACCCATTTGATCCATCTTCAGCATACAGCGCTAGACAACCCTTTCTATATCTAACAGGTAATCAATTAATTTTTTATTGGTGTCCTACAAGTGCATATTGACTTGGAGCGCAGGTATTATACTATATATCTCTTTGTAGCTTTATTACTTCCCTATGTGGTTTGGGATTATACCTGCAGCTGACTACAGTAGCGCCGCTACAAAATATACACGTTTTCTATTATTTTTATTTTTCATTCTAATTTGCATTACTTCCTGTGTAGCACCTAACGAGTTAAACAATTTTCTGACATCAGTTTTGAAGTATTTGAGGGGTGTAGTTTTTAAAATGGTAACACTTTTGGGAAGTTTCCAATATATAGGCTGTGATGGTATGACATGGTTTGTGAGGCATCATTCTATGTTCATATTTTTACTGATTTACTGTTACTCTGTATCATTCTGTGTCTTCCCTGTCTTGTCTAGAGTCTTAAGGTACCTTCACATTCAGAAACTTTACAACGAGAACGACAACGATCCGTGACGTTGCAGCGTCCTGGATAGCGATCTCTTTGTGTATGACACGCAGCAGCGATCTGGATCCCGCTGTGATATCGCTGGTCGGAGCTAGAAGTCCAGAACTTTATTTAGTCGCTGATGACCCGCTGTCATCGCTGGATCGGCGTGTGTGACGCCGATCCAGCAATGTGTTCACTTGTAACCAGGGTAAATATCGGGTTACTAAGCGCAGGGCCGCGCTTAGTAACCCGATATTTACCCTTTTTACCATTGTAAAAGTAAAAAAAAACACTACATACTCACATTCTGATGTCTGTCACGTCCCCCGGCGTCAGCTTCCCTGCACTGAATGTGTCAGCGCCGGCCGTAAAGCAGAGCACAGCGGTGACGTCACCGCTGTGCTCTGCTTTACGGCCGGCGCTGATACACATTCAGTGCAGGGAAGCTCTTGGCAGCAGCGCGCCATCAGAATGTGAGTATGTAGTGTTTGGTTTTTTTTTTTACTTTTACAATGGTAACCAGGGTAAATATCGGGTTACTAAGCGCGGTCCTGCACTTAGTAACCCAATGTTTACCCTGGTTACCCGGGTGCTGCAGGGGGACTTAGGCATCGTTGAAGACAGTTTCAACGATGCCGAAGTCGTTCCCCTGATCGTTGGTCGCTGGAGAGAGCCATCTGTGTGACAGCTCCCCAGCGACCACACAACGACTTACCAACGATCACGGCCAGGTCGTATCGCTGGTCGTGATCGTTGGTAAGTCGTTTAGTGTAACGGTACCTTTAATTATCTTACAAAAGGTAGGAGAATTGAATTAGCTCAGTTACCATCTGCAATCTGAATGTGTCCATACATATTGATGAACCCCTGCTGACTTTTCCTGACTGTCCATTCATGACCCCTCTGCTGTCCAAAATATGCAAATCACCCTGTGTAGTGTTGTGTTCTATGAGGCTCCCTTCTCAGGTCTGAAAACCTTTCAACATATCTGCCTACCCCTAGATTTAAGGAGGGGTCCAGAAGAGGACGTAGAGGACAGTAATGGTACCTTCACACGAAACGACGCTGCAGCGATAGCGACAACGATGCCGATCGCTGCAGCGTCGCTGTTTGATCGCTGGAGAGCTGTCACACAGACCGCTCTCCAGCGACCAACGATGCCGAGGTCCCCGGGTAACTAGGGTAAACATCGGGTTACTAAGCGCAGGGCCGCGCTTAGTAACCCGATGTTTACCCTGGTTACCATCGTAAAAGTAAAAAAAAAAAACAGTACATACTCACCATCTGATGTCCGTCAGGTCCCTTGCCGTCTGCTTCCTGCTCTCACTGAGTGCCGCCGTACAGTGAGAGCAGAGCACAGCGGTGACGTCACCGCTGTGCTGTACTTTCACTTTCACTTTGCGGCGCTCAGTCAGTGTGGGAAGCAGACGGCAAGGGACCTGACGGACATCAGATGGTGAGTATGTACTGTTTGTTTTTTTTTACGTTTACCCTGGTTACCAGTGTAAAATATCGCTGGTATCGTTGCTTTTGCTGTCAAACACAACGATACACGGCGATCGGACGACCAAATAAAGTTCTGAACTTTATTCAGCGACCAGCAACATCACAGCAGGATCCTGATCGCTGCTGCGTGTCAAACTAAAGGACGCTGCAACGTCACGGATCGCTAGCGATATCGTTACAAAGTCGTTTCGTGTGAAGGTACCTTAAGATAGCATCAGCATCCCACAAAGAATCTTCAAGAAACTCTGATTACCCTGGAAACTACTGATGGAGGAACCCTATATGGAAAGGTATCTGGAGCTACACTGCCATATCGATCTCTACGTGAATGATTGTGACTCCTATCCCAGGGCATTTATCCGTGTTCCTGGATTATTTTATTCTCTGTGTGGTGGATTGTTTTATGGACCTTTCGGTTTGCATGTAACCGAGGTTCTTGGGGTTTTCACTCATCTCTCCCCCCTGTTGTGTGATACCGGAGTAGGACCCTGTGACATAGACCCCTACAGAAACAGGTTCTGTACATTACTTGAAAAAAATAAAAATTTCTACTAAAAACTTTTAACCCTTCTAACATCCTAACAAAATAAAACAACGTTTGAAAAATAATGCAGATGTAAAGTAGACTTATGGGAATTGGTATTAATTATTTTCTACAGCATGACTAACTCATTTAGGGATATGCAAATTGCCTCTGCTGAAAAAAAGAGGACTTAACTCTATAGCGCCACCTATTGGAAGTAGCGATCCTACAAGTCACAATCAACCATTTAACAAGTCGTGCAATATGACTTAGGATAAAAGCCAAATCAGTATCTCAATTCACAGACACGGTGTTTCGGGCTGTTGGCCCTCGTCAGTGCGAAGCATGAGAACTGATTTGGCTAGGTGAGAGGCTCTGGAGTGGGGTCTAAGGGGTAACGTTTCTCCTTATGGAGAGTGACATACCAGCTGGCTTGTCAAGGTAAGGAGGCTTATTCGCCGTGCAATGCTCCTCTGGGAATTTAAATATGCAAATTGCCTCTGCTGAAAAAAAGAGGACTTAACTCTATAGCGCCACCTATTGGAAGTAGCGATCCTACAAGTCACAATCAACCATTTAACGAGTCGTGCAATATCATTTAGGGATATAAAGATAGAAAGTTTGAAAATTGCAAATTTTTCAACATTTTCACCAAAATTCATATGTTTTGCATTTATTTGTGAGAAATATTGCTGTACATTTACCACTAACAATCTGTAGCGTGACAAAAAAAAAATCTAAGAATCATTGGGATTCGTTGCAGAGTTATCACCACATGAAGTGACACTGGTCAGATTTAAAAGATTTGGCCTGGTCATTAAGGATAAAATTGGCTTTGTCACTAAGAGGTCAAATGCCTTTTCTTGTATTTGGTGCCTATATGGAAAAAAAAACAAAAAACAACAATTCAATAGCGTCTTCAAACGCACAGTATGGGTGAGTTTTGATAAAAATCAACCATTTTGGTATATGCCATAGATCATGCGCACATAATGCCGCTATTTTCCAAATTAATAAATAAATAAAAATTGCAGCAATTCTGAAACAAACTCACATGTAACATACAGATTTTGTATAGGATCTGCTGTGGAATAAATCATACTATGGCTGACCCCAATTTAGTCTGTTAGTCTCAATTTACAGCTCATTAGAGGCTTACTAAAGGACCCACCGGAATAATTAATATACATCAGATGGAGTATATGTCCGCATAACTTTTTTTTTTTTTTTTTTTTTTATACTTTATAGGAAAGTGAAGACTGCATTCACCATACAGATGGCACACTGACATGGACCACAGATCTCACCAGTACTGTATTTTTCCCACTACCGGAAACATCAGGAAGTTTGAAGGTCAGTATCTCAGGTTTTATTAATACTTCATGTCCAATTTGCTTATGCAAAACCGCAGATTTTTAGCTGGGTATCCGTTGTTTTTTCACTGGTCCACTGAATGGCCCGATTTAGTTTTTTTGTATTAGTTTTTTAAATAAATATTTATACTTTACAGACAATTCAAAATTAAATAACGTCATACCAGATAAATATAATTAACCTGCATGCATATACAAGTATGGAAGAGCTCTGTCCACAGTAAATCTGGCACAGTAAACCAATAGTGCTGCACGGCACGCCACGCCACAAACGTTGTGCTAAGGCGGCTCTACTTTACTCTTTACTATTCATTTAATATGTCTCATCGGAGCAAAGCAAGCAAGATATCCAAAAACTAAAATTACAAGGAAACATAATAAAACTAAGCAACTAGACTTGCTTATAAAACCAAGAAGATTTACAATGATAACAATGCTTCAAATAAATCATTCCAGTGAGCCAGCTAGGTAAAGAAAGGCTTTAGAATCCCTTAAAGGAAACCTCCAGAAACTCTATCTGCAGATTTAGTGATAATCTGCAGGTAAATAGCACTTACAGTTGTGCTCAAAAGTTTACATACCCTTGCAGAAGTTTTGCTTTCTTGGCCTTTTTTTCAGAGAATATGAATGATAACACCAAAACTTTTTCTCCACTCATGGATAGTGGTTGGGTGAAGCCATTTATTGTCAAACTACTGTGTTTTCTCTTTTTAAATCATAATGACAACCCAAAACATCCAAATGACCCTGATCAAAAGTTCACATACCCCATTTCTTAATGCAGTGTTTTGCCCAATCTAACATCAATGACAGCTTGAAGTCTTTTGTGGTAGTTATGGATAAGGTTATTTTCTCAGATGGTAAAGCTGCCCGCTCGTCTTAGCAAAAAGCATACAGTTCCTGTAAATTCCTGGGCTGTCTAGCATGAACTGCACATTTGAGATATCCCCAGAGTGGCTAAATGATATTAAAGTCAGGAGACCGAGATGGCCACTCCAGAACCTTCACTTTGTTCTGCTGTAGCCAATGACAGGTCGACTTGGCCTTGTGTTTTGGATCGTTGACATATTGGATGGTACAAGTACGTCCCATGCGCAGCGTCTGGGCTGATGAGTGCAAATTTGCCTCCATTATTTGCTGGTAACGTGCTGCATTCATTTTTCCTTCAACTTCGATCAAATTTCCTGTGCCTTTGTAGCTCACACACATCACCAAAACATCAGCGATCCACCTCCGTGCTCTACAGTAGGAATATTGTTCCCTTCATCATAGGCCTTGTTGACCTCTCTCCAAATGTAACGTTTAAAGTTGTGGCCAAAAAGTTAAATTTTGGTCCCATCACTCCAAATAACCTTGTTCCAGAAGTTTTGAGGCTTGTCTCTGTGCTGTTTTGTTAGGCAAGATACTTTGTGGCATTTGCGCAGTAATGGCTTTCTTCTGATGACTCGACCATGCAGCCATTTTTCTTCAAATGCCTCCTTATTGTGCATCTTGAAACAGCCACACCGCTAGTTTTCAGAGAGTCCTGTATTTAAGCTTATGTTATTTGTGGGTTTTTCTTTGCATCCCGAACAATTTTCCTGGCAGTTGGGGTCGAAATTTTTGTTGGTCTACCTGACGGTGATTTTGTTTTGACAGACCCCCTGATTTTCTACTTGTTTATCACAGTTTGAACGCTGCTGACTGGCATTATCAATTCCCTGGATATCTTTTTGTATCCTTTTCCTGTTTAATACAGGTCAAATACCATTGGCAATTCTTTTGCTTTCCCCATGACTCACAATCCAGAAACATCAGTGGCTGGATGAAAGATGCAAGAGTGTGTCTGGATCCCAGAAACTCACTCAGCTTTTATGCACACACTTATTATAAGCAAACAGGTCACAGGTGAGGATATTACTTTCAGTCGCCATGCAAACCCATTTGTGTCCACTTCTGTGCATGTTATCAGGCACAAATCACCAGGGTATGTGAACTTTTGATCAGGGTCATTTGGAAGTTTTGGGTTGTGTGATGCAGTAACCCCTGTTACAGGTAGGGGGCATCGCATGGTCTCCTAAGAATACGCACGGAGGCGTATTGAGGCCATAGGAATGCATGGCAGTCGCAGGCATAACTGTGGTGATGAGACAAAGTCCGGCATTATTGTGAATGGCCGGTATGTTGCAGAGGAAGATACTCTACGCTGTAAGACTGAAGTAAGGTTGTTCTGGGACCTGTAGTCCCACAAGCATTTGCTTAGGGAGGCTTGCAGGGTTAGTCAGAGAGCTGGGCGGGTCTGGCTAACCACGCATACCTCCCACCTATGAGAGTGGTTACAAGTACGTATGCATTCCTATTTCCAAATAATACTTACCTGTTTAAGTCTCTGGGTGTGCAAAGAAAAAAAAAAAAAATCAAATACCACAAGGATCAACAGCATGACATCCGAATTTTACAAATACATTACAGTTCTTGAAAAATGTAATAAACTGCAGATTTATAAAAATGAACACTTGGATAACCATACAAATTAAAAATCATCCATTTTTTTCTTGATGAAAATAGGACAATTTTTTATATGCTCATGTGAACTTAGCCTTAATGGAGCAATGCACAAGCAGAATGCAGTAGATCCCCATGATAAAGGTGAGGGCAGCATAGGTGCAAAATACTGAAAACAACCAATTACTAACCCACCAAGCATCTGTGGGACGTCTGCCTAGTATTCTAATTGCACACAGGATTGCATAGGGTGCTATTCACACCATTACGTGAGATTTACGGCTGTCCAGATAACAGCAGATTACTAATCCCCCCACTATTACATCACATGGGCTGTCAATCCCATATGTGCACCCACAGGCCAGGAACCCCACAATACCCAGCCACCACTGAAAGGACCCACAGGGAGCCACCCCACGGATGTTTGGCGAGTAACAAAATTAGAATATCAGCAAAAAGTTAATTTATTTCACTTCTTCAATACAAAAAGTGATAGAGTCGGATAGATAGAGTCATTACAAACAGAGTGATCTATTTCAAGTGTTTACTTCTGTTAATGTTGATGATTATGGCTTACAGCCAATGAAAACCCAAAAGTCATTATCTCAGTAAATTAAAATAATAAACAAAACAATTTGCAAAGGCTTCCTAAAGCCTTTAAAAAGATCCCTTAAGGTACCGTCACATTAAGCGACGCTGCAGCGATAGCGACAACGATGCCGATCGCTGCAGCGTCGCTGTTTGATCGCTGGAGAGCTGTCACACAGACCGCTCTCCAGCGACCAACGATGCTGAGGTCCCCGGGTAACCATCGGGTTGCTAAGCGCAGGGCCGCGCTTAGTAACCCGATGTTTACCCTGGTTACCAGCGTAAAAGTAAAAATAACAAACAGTACATACTCACCTGCGCGTCCCCCAGCGTCTGCTTCCTGATACTGACTGAGCTCCGGCCCTAACTGCACAGCGGTGACGTCACCGCTGTGCTTTCACTTTCGGGCCGGCGCTCAGTCAGTGTCAGGAAGCAGACGCTGGGGGAGGTATGACGCTGGGTGAGTATGTACTGTTTGTTTTTTTTACTTTTACGCTGGTAACCAGGGTAAACATCGGGTTACTAAGCGCGGCCCTGCGCTTGGTAACCCGATGTTTACCCTGGTTACCAGTGTAAAACATCGCTGGTATCGTTGCTTTTGGTGTCAAACACAATGATACACGGCGATCGGACGACCAAATAAAGTTCTGGACTTTATTCAGCGACCAGCGACATCACAGCAGGATCCTGATCGCTGCTGCGTGTCAAACTAAACGATATCGCTAGCCAGGACGCTGCAACGTCACGGATCGCTAGCGATATCGTTTAGTGTGACGGTACCTTTAGTCTGTCTCAGTAGATTCCACAATCATGGGGAAGACTGCTGACTTGACAGATGTTCAGAAAGCAGTCACTGACACACTCCTCAAGGACAGAAATGTTGGCCTACTTAAATATCTGTTCAGTAAATGCACTCAATACTTGGTTGGGGCTCTATTTGCGTCAATTACTGCATCAATGCTGCATGGCATGAAAGCGATCAGCTGGTCAAAAATTAGTTGTGGCTATTTTGCGCTGCTCGTAGGTAGAATGGTAAATCCAGGCACAAACCTATTTGTGTGTGCCTGGATTTACCATTCTACACACCAGCAGCACAGAATATCCACAACTCCCCTTTTATGTGAAATTTCTGGTCTGAGCACCTGGGACTTGCAGCAGCTGAGATTCTATGCCTTGACACTGTTTTGTGAACACAACCTTACCAGGTTAGCATAACTTTTTTTAAATCTTTAATTGCTAACCGGATAAGATGCTATTGCGCTTTTCTCTGCTCCCTAGTTTTCTAATGACCCACGATCAAATATATCCAAAATCCCAAGTTCCAGGGGTGAAATATACTGTAAGTCCCGACAGAGCCACTGACAGGAGGGTAAAACAAAAATGTGAGCCCGGTATCAGTGTGCACATAACATTTGGTCTCATTCAGAGGTCTGTGATATTTCTTGTGCCAAAAAAATTCGGACCGTTGTTCATATGTGCTTTGGATCAGAGTTTTATCAGTGTTCTCCTCACTATGTCACTTTTTACCATCAGTGTTTCATGTTTCAACAGTAATTTTCATAAATAAAAAAAAATAAATACAATTGAAAAGCTTCTCTTACTTATTGCAATATTAATCGCAAGACACATGGATACCGTCTGTGTGTGTGATCTGCGGTTTTCACGGACCCACAGATTTGCATGGGTACTGTTGATCCGTGACACTGATCAACATCGGATATGATGCCATCATATTTTGCCAACTACTCAGTCTGCAAAGACAAACAGACCTGTAAACAGTCACAAGGCCTATAATGGGAGCATGTACTATCCATGAAAGGCCGTGAAAGAACATGCACGTGACTCAGACGTCTGAACGAGGCCTTATGTGGGAGAATTCTGCATAATGCCATCTGTATAGATTGTGCAAACAATTAGCAGGAAGAAACTAATCACGTCCTTAATTCATGAATGCAATCAAATTAAAAGAGAGTATTTATTAGGTTTTAATATTCCAAGTGAAAGAAACCAAATCTAGGTCTAGAGGTCTGATCCCAACCAAAAGGGAAGATTTGCTGTGAATACTTGTGTAAGGCGTGGTCCTGGAATGTGTATGAGCACACAAACAAGCCAGTGCCTTTATGCTCTGCAATAGTGTGGTGACCTACAGGAAAATGCTCTGTTCCTCTAATGAAAGATTACAAATTAATTAGTTTTTATCAGTTTGAAAATCAATGAAGATAGCTGATAATGCTTTAAGGGATCCTGCTTCTTTCCTTTTATATGACAGATTAGGCTACGTTCACATTTGTGTTGTTGGGCGCAGCGTCGGCGACTCTCCGCAACCAACAACGCATGTACACAATGCAGCGTTTTGCGACGCATGCGTTCTCATAAGGATAAGATCCTACAGATCGGGACTTTCGGCGCAGGGAAAACGCTACAAGTAGAGTCCCCTGCGCCCTGTCTTGTGCGTCTATATGACGCATGCGTCGTAAAACGCAGTACAACGCATACCGGCGCATGTCCATGC
This sequence comes from Ranitomeya variabilis, assembly GCF_051348905.1. NCBI lineage: Eukaryota > Metazoa > Chordata > Amphibia > Anura > Dendrobatidae > Ranitomeya > Ranitomeya variabilis. The sequence continues at coordinate 247,689,081 of NC_135237.1, read as the reverse complement.
GCCCCCCATGTTAAAGATAGGGGCGCATGACGCATGCGTCGACGACGCTGCGCCCAACATCGCAAATGTGAACGTAGCCTTACTAACCATTTGAAATCTGACCCTGCAAGCAGAATATCTACAGGAATAAGCCTGCTGAGCATTATTACCTGCCATATTCCTGACTGTATATGAAGCTATGTATTCTGTGTACAATGTCGACATATGCCGGCTACATTATATCTAAATCATGCTACTTCCCTATAGTAAATGTAATCATAAAAAATACACCCCATTAATGGTTTACCATGTCAGAATATATCCCAATATGTTTATACAACAGGATTCTACCTCTTTGAACTTTGTTTCGTGTTTCATAAAGTATTAAACGTAGCCCAGTCTTGAGTCGGCATGAAATTTATCTTTTAAAAAATGTTTTATCAGGTTACAACTGGAACAAGAGGGCAAGGTAAAGGCCAACATCTAACTCAGTCACAGGGGTAATGCATGTGGTCAGACACCAATTTTGCCATTGATTGTTAAAGCGGTTTCCCCCTGTAATCCGGCTACAGTTTGTTAAAAAAAATAAAATAAAATTATATATATATATATATATATATATATAGATATATATATATATATCGGCCGGGGCTCCCAGGCACCGCCGCAGCTGCCGACTCCTTCTCCACCAAAACCCCCCCCCCCCCCGCCCTGCATAGACGCCGCATCGTATCTCACAGCGGACTCCAGGCCGGGATATACTCAGGACGCTGGACACAGCGCAGCAATCACAGTAAGCAACTGCAGCATAGCCGATACGGGCATATATACATTTATGATATAGTGACTCATATGCTTTCTATAACAGGTCTAAGCATTTAATTGGTGATTTAAACACCACTTATTGTATACCATTGTAACAATCCAAGTACCATTCATTGTATACTTGTGTTAGCCGCCTACAGTCTATTACTATAATACACACACCCCTGAGCGCGGGCCACTGTATTCGCATCGCGATTATTTAGTACCTACATATATATATATATATTTATTTATTTATTTAGGTCCATATATATTTGGACAGAGACAACATTTTTCGAATTTTGGTTACAGACATTACCACAATGAATTTTAAACAAAACAATTCAGATGCAGTTGAAGTTCAGACTTTCAGCTTTCATTTGAGGTTATCCACATTAAAATTGGATGAAGGGTTTAGGAGTTTCAGCTCCTTAACATGTGCCACCCTGTTTTTAAAGGGACCAAAAGTAATTGGACAGATTCAATAATTTTAACTAAAATGTTCATTTTTAGTACTTGGTTGAAAACCCTTTGTTGGCAATGACTGCCTGAAGTCTTGAACTCATGTACATCACCAGACGCTGTGTTTCCGCCTTTTTGATGCTACTCCAGGTCTTCACTGCGGTGGTTTTCAGTTGCTGTTTGTTTGTGGGCCTTTCTGTCTGAAGTTTAGTCTTTAACAAGTGAAATGCATGCTCAATTGGGTTGAGATCAGGTGACTGACTTGGCCATTCAAGAATAGTCCACTTCTTTGCTTTAATAAACTCCTGGGTTGCTTTGGCTTTATGTTTTGGGTCATTGTCCATCTGAAGTATGAAACAACGACTAATCAGTTTTGCTGCATTTGGCTGGATCTGAGCACACAGTATGGCTCTGAATACCTCAGAATTCATTTGGCTGCTTCTGTCCTGCGTCACATCATCAACAAACACTAGTGACCCAGTGCCACTGGCAGCCATGCATGCCCAAGCCATCACACTGCCTCTGCCATGTTTTACAGATGATGTGGTATGCTTTGGATCATTAGCTGTACCACTCCTTCGCCATACTTTTCTCTTTCCATCATTCTGGTAGAGGTTGATCTTGGTTTCATCTGTCCAAAGAATGTTCTTCCAGAACTGTGCTGGCTTTTTTAGATGTTTTTTAGCAAAGTCCAGTCTAGCCTTTTTATTCTTGATGCTTATGAGTGGCTTGCACCGTGCAGTGAACCCTCTGTATTTACTTTCAAGCATGTAGATTTGGATATTGATACGCCGACTTCCTGGAGAGTGTTGTTCACTTGGTTGGCTGTTGTGAAGGGGTTTCTCTTCACCATGGAGATTATTCTGCGATCATCCACCACTGTTGTCTTCTGTGGGCGCCCATGTCTTTTTGCATTGATGAGTTCACCAGTGCTTTCTTTCTTTTTCAGGATGTACCAAACTGTACATTTTGCCACTCCTAATATTGTAGCAATTTCTCAGATGGGTTTTTTCTGTTTTCGCAGCTTAAGGATGGCTTGTTTCACCTGCATGGAGAGCTCCTTTGACCGCATGTTTACTTCACAGCAAAACCTTCCAAATGCAAGCACCACACCTCAAATCAACTCCAGGCCTTTTATCTGCTTAATTCAGAATGACATAACGAAGGGATTGCCCACACCTGTCCATGAAATAGCCTTGGAGTCATTTGTCCAATTACTTTTGGTCCCTTTAAAAGCAGGGTGGCACATGTTAAGGAGCTGAAACTCCTAAACCCTTCATCCAATTTTAATGTGGATACCCTCAAATGAAAGCTGAAAGTCTGAACTTCAACTGCATCTGAATTGTTTTGTTTAAAATTCATTGTGGTAATTTCTATAACCAAAATTAGAAAAATGTTGTCTCTGTCCAAATATATATGGACCTAACTGTATATACACACTGTATATATACACACACTTTTCTTTGCTCATCATCTTCAGGTCCAACACAGAATCTCTACTGCTTGTCCCAGTGTCTGTTATTGTCTGCAGTGCTGTCGTCACGCCAATCAGTGAGCTCAGCAGCTTGTGCCGTCAAATTGAGCAGAGCCGTTGAACTCTCTTTTTGGCTGCAATGCTGTCAATGTGAAGTTACTGCTTCAGACAAAAAAAAAATAGTGGAGATTCCATGCTGGACGTGGGGAGGCTGAGTAAACAATATTGTTTAATAACCCCTTTCCGACATTGAGTATAATAGTACGCTGATGTCGGACAACCTCCCTTTGATGAAGACTCCGGCTGCGAGCCCACATCTTTCCAGGCACATATCAGCTGTTTTGAAAAGCCGACGTGTGCCCAGAATAGTCGCGGGTGGAATCGCAATCCACCCGCTGCTATTAACACGTTAAATACCACTGTCAAACGCTGACAGAGGCATTTAAATCGCGCTTCTGGCCACTGCGCCAGAAACACGCACACCGGAGACCACGTCACATGATCGCGGGTCACAAGTGTGTTGGCATGACAGCCGGTGGTCTCCTGGAGACCCCTATGGTTGTCAGTGCCGGCTTCCTTTGAGAACCACCCAGTGGTCGGCGCTCATACCAAGTGAGTAAATTTGCTATATACAGTCGAGGAGATCTGATCAGTGCCTCTATGTAGCAGAGCCGATCGGGTTGTGGCAGCTTCTAGTCTTCCATGGAAAATACAGCAAAACAAGGCAGAGATGCTTACCTGCCTAGGCCACCAAACAAATGCACTCTCAGGATGCAGTGGACCCATGTGGTAGAAAAAACATAGGTGCAGCATAACCGATGAAGCAGCCACTCAGTGTTTTTTCTACCACATGGGTCCACTGCATCCTGAGTGTGCATTTGTTTGGTGGCCTAAGCAGGTAAGCATCTCTGCCTTGTTTTGCTGTATTTTCTATTTTTGGAGGATCTTTGAATCCTCTTTTTGTGCTTTTGCTGTTTAGAGTTAGGACTCATGAGCGTGGGGACCCTTGACGCGGGTCATGAGCTTCCGTATTTTGGCCAAAATATTAACCAATACCTCACATAGAAATTTTTTTTTTTTATGTGTTTTTTGCACTTTTTTTTCCAGGGTGCAGTTGGGCCCATTTTTGTCTTGTAAACTGTGGTGTCTGTTCACATGGGGTGCATTTGGATAGCGCTGGGCAGGCCCGCCTGATCTAATAGAAGGGTGTCACTACTAGGCTTGCCTGGATGCTGTGCATCTCCATTGTGTGAACAGCGCCGCATACAAGTCTTTTATGTGCAGCAATGTGCCAAGCAGCCACCCCCTCCATTAATTTGGTAGCTTGTGAGTGGCTGCTTCATCGGTTATGCTGCACCTGTGTTTTTTCTACCACATGGGTCCACTGCATCCTGAGAGTGCATTTGTTTGGTGGCCTAGGCAGGTAAGCATCTCTGCCTTGTTTTGCTGTATTTTCTATTTTTGGAGGATCTTTGAATCCTCTTTTTGTGCTTTTGCTGTTGGAAGTTAGTCTTCCATGGAGACAAAAGTAAAAAGAAAATGTTTTTAAAAATACACTGCTCATAAAATAAAGGGAACACTAAAATCCCACATCCTAGATATCACTGAATGAAATATTCCAGTTATAAATCTTTATTCATTACATAGTGGAATGTGTGGAGAACAATAAACCTAAAACTGATCAACATTTGTAGATTGTGAGCCCTCGCGGGCAGGGTCCTCACTCCTCCTGTACCAGTCATGACTTGTATTGTTCAAGATTATTGTACTTGTTTTTATTATGTATACCCCTCCTCACTTGTAAAGCGCCATGGAATAAATGGCGCTATAACAATAAATAATAATAATAATAATAATAATAACATAAATCACAACTAATATCCCACGGAGGTCTGGACTTGGAATGATGCTCAAAATCAAAGTGGAAAATGAAGTTAAATGCTGATCCAACTTCAGTGGGAATGCCTCAAGACAAGGAAATGATGCTCAGTAGTGTGTGTAACCTCCAAGTGCCTGCATGACCTCCCTACAACGCCTGGACATGCTCCTGATGAGGCGGCAGATGGTCTCCTGAGGGATCTTCTCCCAGACCTGGACTAAAGCATCCACCAACTCCTGGACAGTCTGTGGTGCAACATGATGTTGGTGGATGATGCGAGACATGATGTTCCAGATGTGTTCAATCGGATTCAGGTCTGGGTAACGGCTGGGTCAGTCCATAGCTTCAATGCCTTCATCTTGCAGGAACTGCTGACACACTCCAGCCACATGAGGTCTGGCATTGTCCTGCATTAGGAGGAACCCAGGGCCAACCACACCAGCATATGGTCTCATAAGGGGTCTGAGGATCTCATCTCGGTACCTAATGGCAGTCAGGTTACCTCTGGCGAGCACATGGAGGGCTGTGCGTCCTCCAAAGAAATGCCACCCCACACCATTACTGACCCACTGCCAAACCGGTCATGCTGAAGAATATTGCAGGCAGCAGATCGCTCTCCATGGTGTCTCCAGACTCTGTCAGGTCTGTCACATGTGCTCAGCGTGAACCTGCTTCTGTGGCAAACGCCAAGCATCCTGCACGGTGTTGGGCTGTGAGCACAACCCCCATCTGTGGACGTCGGGCACTCAGACCATCCTCATGGAGTCAGTTCCTAACTGTTTGTGCAGACACATGCACAGTTGTGGCCTGCTGGAGCTGGAGGTTATTTTGCAGGGCTCTGGCAGTGCTCCCCCTGTTCCTCCTTGCACAAAGCCTGAGGTAGCGTTCCTGCTGCTGGGTTGTTGCCCTCCTACGGCCCCCTCCACATCTCCTGGTGTACTGGCCTGTCTCCTGGTAGCGCTTCCAGCCTCTGGACTCTACGCTGACAGACACAGCAAACCTTCTTGTCACAACTCGCATTGATGTGCCATCCTGGATGAGCTGCACTACCTGAGCCACTTGTGTGGGTTGTAGAGTCCATCTCATGCTACCACGAGTGTGAAAGCAGATCCAACATTCAAAGTGACCAAAACATCAGCCAGAAAGCATTGGTACTGAGATGTGGTCTGTGATCCACACCTGCAGAACCACTCTTTTATTGAGTGTGTCTTGATAATTGCCAATAATTTCCAATTGTTGTCTATTCCATTTGCACAACAGCATGTGAAATTGATTGTCAAACAGTGTTGCTTCCTATGTGGACAGTTTGATTCGTGCTCCAAGGCAGCCTGGGGGGGGGGGGGGTGTCCTTATGTGGTGCTTACATATTTATCTCTATGGCTTATGACAGGTCACTGATCCCTCTGTGACCTGCCCCCTATTTTACATACTGAATATAATATGGTTTGAAAATAAAAGAAAAAAAAATTACATTCAGCAGGCAGGCATCTATAATATCCATTTAAATATTTTATTTAAGGAGCCCGTGGTACTGTTTGCAAACATCAGAAAGGCCTCCCTAAGACTAATTGGGCAATTGCTCAGAAAAGGTGAAATTAGAGACCAATGCAGCGACAACATGCTGGTGATTAAGTACAAGGACAAGAGGGACGTCCTTTTCTTGACAACAATACATGGTGATAGCAGCACTCTCAGCGCTGTATGAGGTACCGCTACACAAATCACTAAATCAGACTATGTACTGGGTTACAACAAGAACATGCGGGGGAGTTGATCTCTCTGATCAAGTCTTCCAGCCATACAGTGCCATGAGAAAAGCCATGGTGTAGTACAAGATGTTGACCATGCAAATCTTACACTTAGCAATGTACAACGCTTATGTGCTATCATGATATGCAGGCCAGACCAGTACCTTCAGTTCCAGGTGGTAGTGATCAATGCCCTTATTTTTGGAAGTCATGAAGAAGCACACCTCAGTACTTCCGGAATTAAAGGTGCTTGTATCATACTATGCCAATATTTCCTCGGAAAGGTTCCTCAAATCAAAGAAAAGGAGGCTGCAAAAGAGTAGCCGAGTGTGTTACAGAAGGGGAATAGGCAAGGACACCATTTATCAATGCAACACCTGCCCTGACAAACCTGGCCTTTGTATAAAAGAACACTTCAAACTGTACCACACATCCATGGACTAATAAATTTCTGACTTACACAACTCAAGCATGCCAACATGATGCACTCTACACAACTTATGTATGACACTACATTATAAAATGTACATACCAGGAAACACACAAGATCAGTTTCAAAATGTAGTCACGTGTGGGGGTTTCTACTGTTTAGGCACATCAGAAGCTCTCTAAACTACTCTCTAAACTCTCAATCTGCATTTCAAAACATCACTTCTTCCCTTCCATGCCCTGCCATGCTCCCCAACAGTGGTTTTCCCCAATATATAGGGTATCGGCGTGCTAAGGAGAAATTTCACAACAATTTTTAGTGTCTATTTTCTCCTGTTACCCATGTGAAAACCTTTTTTTTTTTTTTTTTACATCTAAAAGTAAATTTTTTGTAAAAAAAAAAAAAAAAAATAGTCAAATGTTAATTTTTTTCTTTCCACATTGCTTCAGTTTCTGGGAGGCACCTGAAAGGTTAATACATTTCTTGAATGTGGTTTTGAGCACCATGAGGGGTGCAGATTTTAGAATGGTGTCCTTTAGGGTATTCTCTGTCGTATAAGCCCCACAAAGTCACTTCAAATGTGATGTGGTCTCTAAAAAAATGGTTTTGTACATTTTGTTGGAAAAATGAAAAATCGCTGGTCAAATTTTAACCCTTAAAACTACCAAGCAAAAACAAAAATATTTTTCAAAAATTGTTATTTATTAACTACTTTGTGTGACATATGAGTGATTAATAGAAACAAGGGCGTCAATTCTGCATTTCTCTCCCACTCCTGGTTTTGGCTTACAAATACTGATGTAAAATACTGCCCAAATACTGAAGGTAGGAACATGGCTTTTAAAGGTATAAAAATTTCTTAGTTCGAAAATTGACAAATTTTTGCCAAATTTGTTTGTTTTCACAAATAAACACAAGTCATATTGAAGAAATGTCACCACTAACATGAAGAACAATATGTCACAAAAAAACCAAAATCTTAGAATCAGTGTGATCCGTTAAAAAGTTATTACCTTATAAAGTGACACTGGTCAGAACTGTAACATTTGGCCTGGTCATGAAGGTGAAAATGGGTTTGGGGGGTAAAGGGTTAAAAAGGTTTTAAACTTGTTACTGTATTTAATAGTCCCCTTAGGGGACTTGAAGCGGAGATCGTCTGATCGCTAGTGCTGTACATAGGAGTTCATGATTTTATCCATCAGCACTGCTATGAACACTAGCTACAAGCTGGATTTCTCAGAAGTCATAATGACAGCCACACAGAATTAAATCAGCCACCATTTGCCGGAAAAGATGTTGGCTAGAAGTGCAAGCCCGTCTCAAAGTCAGGGAGCCAGCATCTGACGTACAGTATGTCATAAGTCGGTAAGGTGTAAAAGAGAATCTGTTAGTAGAATCAACCCTCCTAAGCTGTCTATATGGGCATTTAAAGTCATAGAAAACTGAATAAAATTATACCTTGACATCTGAGGAAAGATATATATCTTGGTACCGTGTTAGCCAGTAGATAGAAAAATATTTAGAATTGAGAGTCCTCAGTGGTTCATACCTTTTAATGGCTAACTGAAAAGATGGTAACAAATTGCAATTTGTTACCATCTTTTCAGTTAGCCATTAAAAGGTATCAACCACTGAGGACTCAATTCTAAATATTTTTCCACCTTGACATCTGAAATTCGATGATTTACTCCTGCGTGCTCCACATTTTTCCTAATATCTAAATGGGCTGTTAGGGAGATCTATGTAGAGCTCATAGATCTTGAGAATCTACCTTTAACCCCTTTCTGACATTAGACGTACTATCCCGTCGAGGTGGGGTGGGCCCGTATGACCACCGACGGGATAGTACGTCATAGCGATCGGCCGCGCTCACGGGGGGAGCACGGCCGATCGCGGCCAGGTGTCAGATGACTATCGCAGCTGACATCCGGCACTATGTGCCAGGAGCGGTCATGGACCGCCCCCGGCACATTAACCCCCGGCACACTGCGATTAAACATGATCGCAGTGTTTCGGCGGTATAGGGAAGCATCGCGCAGGGAGTGGGCTCCCTGCGTGCTTCCTTGAGACCCCCGGAGCAACACGATCACATCGCGTTGCTCCGAGGGTCTCTTACCTCCTCCTCCTCCCTGCAGCAGGCCAGGATCCAAAAAGGCCGCTGCATCCGGGTCCTGCAGGGAGGTGGCTTCACAGCGCCTGCTCAGAGCAGGCTCCGGGAAGCCTCCCTGCTGTGCATGTCAGATCGCTGATCTGACACAGTGCACAGCAAAGTGTCAGCTCAGCGATCTTACACTATAACATGATGCCGCCGCCGCCCCCTCCCCCCTTTAACCCCGGGGCAATGTTATACTGTAAGAAAAAAAATATTCACATGTGTAAAAAAAATTTAAAAAAAATTCCCCAAAAAAATATATATATTGTTCCTTTAAATGCATATCTTTATCTAAATAAACAATAAAAGTACACATATTTAGTATCGCCGCGTCCGTAACGACCCGACCTATAAAACTGTCCCACTAGTTAACCCCTTCAGTGAACACCAGAAAAAAAAAAAAAAAACGAGGCAAAAAGCAATGCTTTATTATCATACCGCCAAACAAAAAGTGCAATAACACGCGATCAAAAAGACGGATATAAATAACCATGGTACCGCTGAAAACGTCATCTTGTCCCGCAAAAACGAGCTGCCATACAGCGTCAAAGAAAAAATAAAAGTTATAGTCCTCAGAATAAAGCGATGCAAAAATAATTATTTTTTCTATAAAATAGCTTTTATCGTATAAAAGCGCCAAAACATAAAAAAATGATATAAATGAGGTATCGCTGTAATCGTACTGACCCGAAGAATAAAACTGCTTTATCCACTTTACCAAAAGCAGAACGGTATAAACGCCTCCCCCAAAAGAAATTCATGAATAGCTGGTTTTTGGTCATTCTGCCTCACAAAAATCGGAATAAAAGGCGATCAAAAAATGTCACGTGCCCAAAAATGTTACCAATAAAAACGTCAACTCGTCCCGCAAAAAAAAAGACCTCACATGACTCTGTGGACCAAAATATGGAAAAATTATAGCTCACAAAATGTGGTAACGCAAAAAATATTTTTTGCAATAAAAAGCATCTTTCAGTGTGTGACGGCTGCCAATCATAAAAATTCGCTAAAAAACCCACTATAAAAGTAAATCAAACCCCCCTTCATCACCCCCTTAGTTAGGGAAAAATTTAAAAAATGTATTTATTTCCATTTTCCCATTAGGGCTAGGGCAAGGATTAGGGCAAGGGTTAAGGCTACAGTAAGGGTTGGGGCTACAGTTAGGGTTAGGGTTGGGGCTAAAGTTAGGGGTTGGATTACATTTACGGTTGGGAATAGGGTTGGGATTAGGGTTAGGGGTGTGTTTGGATTAGGGTTTCAGTTATAATTGGGGGGTTTCCACTGTTTAGGCACATCAGGGGCTCTCCAGACGCGACATGGCATCCGATCTCAATTCCAGCCAATTCTGCGTTGAAAAAGTAAAACAGTGCTCCTTCCCTTCCGAGCTCTCCTGTGCGCCCAAACAGGGGTTTACCCCAACATATGGGGAATCAGTGTACTCAGGACACATTGGACAACAACTTTTGGGGTCCAATTTCTCCTGTTACCCTTGGGAAAATACAAAACTGGGGGCTAAAAAATAATTTTTGTGGAAAAAAAAGATTTTTTATTTTCACGGCTCTGCGTTATAAACTGTAGTGAAACACTTGGGGGTTCAAAGCTCTCACAACACATCTAGATGAGTTCCTTAGGGGGTCTACTTTCCAAAATGGTGTCACTTGTGGGGGGTTTCAATGTTTAGGCACATCAGTGGCTCTCCAAACGCAACATGGCGTCCCATCTCAATTCCTGTCAATTTTGCATTGAAAAGTCAAACGGCGCTCCTTCCATTCCGAGCTCTCCCATGCGCCCAAACAGTGGTTTACCCCAAAATATGGGGTATCAGCGTTCTCAGGACAAATTGGACAACAACTTTTGGGGTCCAATTTCTTCTTACCCTTGGGAAAATAAAAAATTGAGGGAGAAAAGATCATTTTTGTGAAAAAATATGATTTTTTATTTTTACGGCTCTGCATTATAAACTTCTGTGAATCACTTAATGGGTCAAAGTGCTCACCACACATCTAGATGAGTTCCTTAGGGGGTCTACTTTCCAAAATGGTGTCACTTGTGGGGGGGTTTCAATGTTTAGGCACATCAGGGGCTCTCCAAACGTAACATGGCGTCCCATCTCAATTCCAGTCAATTTTGCATTGAAAAGTCAAATGGCGCTCCTTCGCTTCCGAGCGAAGCCATGCGCCCAAACTATGGTTTACCCCCACATATGGGGTATCGGCGTACTCAGGACAAATTGTACAACAACTTTTGGGGTTCATTTTCTCCTGCTACCCTTGGTAAAATAAAACAAATTGGAGCTGAAATAAATTTTTGGGGAAAAAAAGTTAAATGTTAATTTTTATTTAAAACATTCCATAAAATCCTGTGAAACACCTGAAGGGTTAATAAACTTCTTGAATGTGGTTTTGAGCACCTTGAGGGGTGCAGTTTTTAGAATGGTGTCACACTTGGTTATTTTCTATCATATAGACCTCTCGAAATGACTTCAAATGTGATGTGGTCCCTAAAAAAAAAAATGGTGTTGTAAAAATAAGAAAATGCTGGTCAACTTTTAACCCTTAACTCCCTAACAAAAAAAAATTTTGGTTCCAAAATTGTGCTGATGTAAAGTAGACATGTGGGCAATGTTACTTATTAAGTATTTTGTGTGACATATCTCTGTGATTTAATTGCATAAAAATTCAAAGTTGGAAAATTGTGAAATTTTCATCATTTTCGCCAAATTTCCGTTTTTTTCACAAATAAACGCAGGTAATATCAAAGAAATGTTGCCACTATCATGAAGTACAATATGTCACGAGAAAACATTGTCAGAATCATTGGGATCCGTTGAAGCGTTCCAGAGTTATAACCTCATAAATGGACAGTGGTCAGAATTGTAAAAATTGGCCCGGTCATTAACGTGCAAACCACCCTTGGGGGTAAAGCTTATTTTAAAGGGGCATTATCAGTGTTAGACATGTGCTAAAACGATGCAGTGCCTTTGTGCTCGGAAACAGCTTATGTATGTTGGTAAGGAATAATGCTACAATACACTTTGGGAAGAAAAAAAAAAAACTGCTGAATTTCATAGTGTGTACAATACTCAGCATCATACATCCAAGTATATTGTATATAGGCTTGGGAAACCATGTTCGGCAAGAGGGACCTGTTAGAATCTGTTTGTGACTATCTGCCATTTTCTTGTGGTGTTCTGGCTGCTGGCCTTTTCCCTCTGGTGCTGGGTTTGCCTTGGGTCAGGTGATTGTGTCACTCTTTATTAACCAGCACCTGCCGCCCAGTCCTTGCTGGGTAACAGTGTTTGGCTGTGATGCACACGATCCGAACTTTTCACATTTTTTTTCACTATAAAAACGCATAAAACACGCATACATATACATCCCATCATTTAGAATGCATTCCGCAATTTTTGTGCATATGTTGTGTTTATTTCCGCGAAAAAAACACATTGTGGTAAAAAACGCAGCATGTTCATTAATTTTGCGGATTTCCCACTATATTATTGCAATGGGAACCTCAGGAAAAATTCGCAAAAAAACCGCGAAAAAAACGCATGCGGATTTCTTGCAAAAAATGTCCGGTTTTGTTCAGGAAATTTCTACAACAAATCCTGACATGTGAACATAGCCTTAGTCTGATTTAGTTCTGGCTTGGTGCTTTGCTTTATCTTCTGTGTGTGTAATTTGTGTAGTACTGGGACTCCCGGTTCTGCTATCCTTAGTTTCTGTTTGTATCTCCAGCCTTCTCAGTGTTTTCTATTAGGAGGTGACCTGTTTTTGTACCAAGATCTTAAATCTTTTAGGGAACCCCTTCCCCCGATCCATAGGTCTTCGCTTGAGATTAACCTAGGATCGTCGGTGGATTTATTCGCAAGGAATGGGTCGCCCGCTCCATCGTAGGGTATCAGCCTAGTCATAGTGCAGGGTCAGTTTTCCCCCTTCTACCCTAGTCCTGTGTTGCAGTTCCGTAACAGGACCCAGTCACTGTTTTTGCTCCAGGCCTTCTGCTGTTTGTGTCTGTGTTTAGGTTAATGTATCCACCTAACAGATGGATACTGTATAAAAAGTACTGTTACAAACTGTGAACAACCATAACAGGAGCAGTTGACTAATGAAGGACTTCATGTTGTTTAGGAGTCTAAATCATAAAAGTATTTTTAGCAGCAGACTAATTAAAACCATTCCCCTTACTATCTTTTCCACACCTCCGAAACCACCATTAGTCATAAGCTCAAGACTATATTCTCTTCTAAAGATGATGCCAAGGCCTAGTAATTACTTTGGTCCCAGGTTGCGACAGCCACTTTAGTAATTGAATTACAGCAACTTAAAGAAGTGCCAGCCATAGCATCTATCTGATCCAGTGCCAATTTCTGCAGTATCCAAAAGGATTGGAATAATGTTTGTAAAGCGCTGTGGAATTAATGGTGCTATATAAATGAGTAATAAGTGTTGGAAACTGGGAGCCATATTAAAAAGCCCTGTGAGCAACTTATAGTCATTGTGGGCATACATCCTATGTTAAAAGTTTGATCCTAAGATCTGCAGATTAATGAAACTACAGGCATTTAGCAAAATCAGATTGCTTAAAAATTACTGTACAGCAGATGAAAAGAAAACAGTTGCAACCTGCCTTTTTGAAGAAACTAAAGGTACCGTCACATTAAGCGACGCTGCAGCGATAGCGACAACGATGTCGATCGCTGCAGCGTCGCTGTTTGATCGCTGGAGAGCTGTCACACAGACCGCTCTCCAGCGACCAACGATGCCGAGGTCCCCGGGTAACCAGGGTAAACATCGGGTTGCTAAGCGCAGGGCCGCGCTTAGTAACCTGATGTTTACCCTGGTTACCAGCTTAAAAGTAAAAAAAACAAACCGTACATGCTCACCTGCGCGCTCCCCAGCGTCTGCTTCCTGACACTGACTGAGCTCCGGCCCTAACAGCACAGCGGTGACGTCACCGCTGTGCTTTCACTTTCTCTTTAGGGCCGGATCTCAGTCAGAGCAGGAAGCAGACGCTGGGAGACGCGCAGGTGAGCATGTACTGTTTGTTTTTTTTACTTTTACGCTGGTAACCAGGGTAAACATCGGGTTACTAAGCGCGGCCCTGCGCTTAGTAACCCGATGTTTACCCTGGTTACCAGTGTAAAACATCGCTGGTATCGTTGCTTTTGGTGTCAAACACAACGATACACGGCGATCGGACGACCAAATAAAGTTCTGGACTTTATTCAGCGACCAGCGACATCACAGCAGGATCCTGATCGCTGCTGCGTGTCAAACTAAGCGATATCGCTAGCGAGGACGCTGCAACGTCACGGATCGCTAGCGATCTCGTTTAGTGTGACGGTACCTTAAGTCTCACCTTTTCTACTCTTCTATGCCAGGCTTGTAACCGCCCACAGGAAGGCCAGACTCAACATGCACTCTTAAATGTTAGCACCTTACAAAAGTACTGACGTTATGATTTACAACAAACTAAAAATGTAAAAAGGCAATAATAATACATACAGTATGCATATATTCATACACCTTCAAGTTTCAGCTAAAGAAATAATAAAAACATAGGCACACTTATTTGTATGCATTTCCTATTTGGTACATACCAAAAAATTAACGGCAGGGCTCGGAAGGGAAGGAGCGCCATTTGACTTTTTGAATGAAAAATTGGCTCCAATCTTTAGTGGACACCATGTCGCGTTTGGAGAGCCCCCGTGTGCCTAAACATTGGAGCTCCCCCATAAGTGACCCCATTTTGGAAACTAGACGCCCCAAGGAACTTATCTAGATGCATAGTGAGCACTTTAGACCCCCGGGTGCTTCACAGAAGTTTATAACGCAGAGCCGTGAAAATAAAAAATCATTTTTCTTTCCTCAAAAATGATTTTTATTTTCCCAAGGGTAATAGGAGAAATTGGACCCCAAATGTTGTTGTCCAGTTTGTCCTGAGTACGTTGATACCCCATATGTGGAGGTAAACCACTGTTTGGGCGCACAGCAGGGCTCGGAAGGGAAAGAGCGCCATTTGGCTTTTTGAATGGAAAATTAGCTCCAATCATTAGCGGACACCATGTCGCGTTTGGAGAGCCCCTGTGTGCCTAAACATAGGAGCTCCCCCACAAGTGACCCAATTTTGGAAACTAGACCCCCCAATGAACTTATCAAGATGTGTGGTGAGCACTTTGAACCCCCAAGTGCTTCACAGAAGTTTATAATGCAGAGCCGTGAAAATAAAACATCATTTTCTTTCCTCAAAAATTATTTTTTAGCCCGCAATTTTTTATTTTCCCAAGGGTTACAGGAGAGATTGGACACCAAAAGTTGTTGTCCAGTTTCTCCTGAGTACGCTGGTACCCCATATGTGGGGGAAAACCACTGTTTGGGCACATGCCGGGGCTGGGAAGGGAGAGAGCACCATTTGACTTTTTCAAAGCAAGATTGGCTGGAATCAATGGTGGCGGGAGCGCAGGAAGGCAAGTATAATGTTTTTGGGATTTTTTATGTTTTCTGATGGGGCCCTGCATACTGAGGTATGGACGAAGGGGCCCTGCAAACTGGGGTAGGGACGAGGGAGCCCTGCAAACCGGGATAGGGACGAGGGGGCCCTGCATACTGGGGTAGGGACTAGGGGGTCCTGCTTACTGAGATAGGGACGAGGGGGCCCTGCATATCAGTAGCAGGATAGGGATGGTCATGCATAGCAGGAATACCAGGATGGGGATGAGGGGACCATATATACCAGGATAGGGGATATTAATGCAGAATTGACCACATTTTTTGCTTAAATTTTTTTCTCTAATTTCTTCCTCCCTAGGTGCGTCTTATGGTCCAATGGGCCTTATAGTCCGAAAAAATACTGTACGTGTCAAACTGAGCACCACAAGACATGCCTAGTATAATCCAGATATTTTTTGTTTGATCCCATTTTTTCTTCAATTTCCTTGTCTGGCAGTGCCAGGGTTTTTTCTTTTTCATCTGTGTGAAGTTTAAAATTTGATCAGGAGTAGCTGTCATTTCTCAGTGACAATAAAAGAAACTTTGGCAATAATGTTATCAAAGGCTTTGATGTTGAAACTCCACAACTGGATTTACATTAAAAGGTGTATTCCCATGTCCTAGACCCTATCCCAATATGTAGTAGGTGCAATAATAATCATATTAGCAAATAACTCTAATTAGAAATGTAGTATAGTTTTTCTGATTCGCTATGTCTTTCCTCATGTGCAGGCATTACAGGACCTTAGATTTCCATGATCACGACCACTGACATAATGACAGAAGTTAGCTAGTTGTTAGTGGTCGTAACCATAGATATAAAAGGTCCTGCAATGCCTGCACATGAGGAAAGACATAACGAATCAGATAAACTACACTACATTTCTAATTGGAAGTATTTTTTATTATTATTACTACTACTACACCTACTGCATAGTGGGATAAGATCTTGGAGATTAGAATACCCTAATGTCCAACCAGATGCTGAACACAGTCATTAAAGTACAGCACACAGCAAGTTATGCAATGGTTCTTTGACTGTTAGGCTATGTGCGCAAGTTCAGGATTTTTCACATTTTTTTCACGGTTTTTCGCTATAAAAACACGATAAAAGCATGAAAAAAAAGCATACATTAAGCATCCTATTATTAGAATGCAATCCGCAATTTTTGTCCATGTTGCATTTTTTTCCACGGCGGAATCGCATTCTGGAATAGCGGGAATTCCGCACACATAGTAATGCATTGATCCGCTTACTTTCCGCATGTGGCTATGCCCACCATGTGGGAAGTAAGCGGATGCTGTGTGGTTGGTACCCAGGGTGGAGGAGAGGAGACTCTCCTCCAGGCCCCGGGAACCATATAATTGTTAAAAAAAAAAAAATTAAAATCGTGATATTCTCACCTTCCGGCGTACCTCGCAGCATTTCCGCTCCTTGCAATGCCTCCATTCCCAGTGATGCTTTGCGGCAATGACCTGTGATGACGTGGGACCTGTGATGACCTGTGATGACGGAAGCATCGCGAGGAGCGGGAAGCCTGCGGGGGATGCCGGAAGGTGAGAATATCACAATTTTTTATTTATTTTTTATTATTTTTAACATTAGATCTTTTACTATTGATGCTGCAAAGGTAATAGTAAAAAGTTGGTCACACTTGTCAAACACTGTTTGACAAGTGTGCCCAAACTGTCAGTTTTCCAAGCGATGCTACAGATCGCTTGGAAAACGCTAGCATTCTGCAAGCTAATTACACTTGTAAAACGCTAGTGTTTAGCGGGAATATGCATGCCAATTCCGTATGTGTTTTACCCACGGCACAGTTGCGGAATTACCGCGGAAATTTTCGCGACAATTCCGGATGTGTGCACATAGCCTAATAAGTCATAATGTCTACTCAAATTCAATTTCATAACACACATTCTAGAAATATCAGTTTTATTAAACATGAACTTAACAAATCTCTTTGATGTTAAAAGGACAAGTACTATATTTATGGATACACTTTTTATAAACATACGGTAATTTTAACTTGTTAGGCTATGTGCACATGTTGCAGATTTCCTGCAGAACTGCAGCTTTTTTTTTCCGCACAGAAACACTGCAGATCTGCAAGTGATTTACAGTACAATGTAAATCACTGGTAAAAAAAATGCTGTGCTAATAGTGCGGAAAAGTCTGCACGGAAAACGCAGCAGATTCAAAAAAGGACCATGTCACTTCTTTTGTGCAGATCTGCAGCGTTTCTGCACCCATTCCATAATAGAAATCCGCAGGGGTAAAAACGCCTGAAATCCGCTCAGAATCTGCAGTAAATCTGCAGAAAAACTGCACAAAATCTGTAAGAAAAACGCATCAAATCTGCACCTGCATTTTCTGCCAAGAGATGCACAATCCGCACAGAAAATTCCAGAGGCAAATCTGCAACGTGTGCACACGTTGCAGATTTCCTGCGGCTCCGCAGGTTTTTTCCACGCAGAAACGCACCAGATCTAATAGTGATTTACAGCACAATGTAAATCAATGGGAAAAAAAAATGCTGTGTTAATGGTGCAGAAAAATCCACACGGAAAATGCAGCAAGATTCAAAAAAGGAGCATGTCAATTGCGGATCTGCTGCGTTTCTGCACCCATTCCATAATAGAAATCCGCAGGGGTTGAAAAAAAAAAAAAAAAAAGGACGAAATCTGCACAATATTTGCAGCAAATCAGGAAAAAAAAAAAGGCGAAAAAAAAAGGCGCAGATTCTGACCTGCGTTTTTTGTCAAGGAACGCAGAATCTGCACAGAAAATTCCTCAGTCAAATCCCCAACGTGTGCATATAAGCTTAGTCTACTATTCGGGTATTCTTGTATGTTTTTTTTTTTTCATACATCTGCATATATTTTAGAAAATTAAAGGGAACCTGTCACCACGCTTGGCCGATATGATTTACGGCCACCGCCTTTCGGGGCAGATATACAGCATACATATAAAATTTTTGCCAGAGCTAGCTAGCTAGCTAGATAGATAGCTTGAGAAAGGCTCCATAGGAGCCGAAACGGTGCCCGCCATGTGGCTCTAAATAAATAACCACAGAACTTTACCTAAAGAAGGAGTGCTGCCTGCTTTTTTTCTAATGGTAGAAAGATAGATAGCTAGCTAGATGGATAGATAGCTAGTTAGATAGCTAGATAGCTCGCTAGATAGCTAGCTAGATAGCTAGCTAGCTATCTATCCATCTAGCTAGCTATCTATCTTTCTACCATTAGAAAAAAAGCAGGCAAGAGAATGCCATGAGTGTGCAAAGCAGTCATCAAAGCAAAAGGTGGCTACTTTGGAGAACCTAGAATATAAGACATAATTTCTGTTTCACACTTTTTTGATAAGTATATAATTCCACATGTGTTAATTCATAGTTTTGATGCCTTCAATGTGAATGTACAATTTTCATAGTCATGAAAATACAGAAAAATCTTTAAATGAGAAGGTGTGTCCAAACTTTTGGTGTGTATATATATACAGTGGGGCAAAAAAGTATTTAGTCAGTCAGCAATAGTGCAAGTTCCACCACTTAAATAGATGAGAGGCGTCTGTAATTTACATCATAGGTAGACCTCAACTATGGGAGACAAACTGAGAAATAAAAATCCAGAAAATCACATTGTCTGTTTTTTTATCATTTTATTTGCATATTATGGTGGAAAATAAGTATTTGGTCAGAAACAAAATTTCATCTCAATACTTTGTAATATATCCTTTGTTGGCAATGACAGAGGTCAAACGTTTTCTGTAAGTCTTCACAAGGTTGCCACACACTGTTGTTGGTATGTTGGCCCATTCCTCCATGCAGATCTCCTCTAGAGCAGTGATGTTTTTGGCTTTTCGCTTGGCAACACGGACTTTCAACTCCCTCCAAAGGTTTTCTATAGGGTTGAGATCTGGAGACTGGCTAGGCCACTCCAGGACCTTGAAATGCTTCTTACGAAGCCACTCCTTCATTGCCCTGGCGGTGTGCTTTGGATCATTGTCATGTTGAAAGACCCAGCCACGTTTCATCTTCAATGCCCTTGCTGATGGAAGGAGGTTTGCACTCAAAATCTCACGATACATGGCCCCATTCATTCTTTCATGTACCCGGATCAGTCGTCCTGGCCCCTTTGCAGAGAAACAGCCCCAAAGCATGATGTTTCCACCACCATGCTTTACAGTAGGTATGGTGTTTGATGGATGCAACTCAGTATTCTTTTTCCTCCAAACACGACAAGTTGTGTTTCTACCAAACAGTTCCAGTTTGGTTTCATCAGACCATAGGACATTCTCCCAAAACTCCTCTGGATCATCCAAATGCTCTCTAGCAAACTTCAGACGGGCCCGGACATGTACTGGCTTAAGCAGTGGGACACGTCTGGCACTGCAGGATCTGAGACCATGGTGGCGTAGTGTGTTACTTATGGTAGGCCTTGTTACATTGGTCCCAGCTCTCTGCAGTTCATTCACTAGGTCCCCCCGCGTGGTTCTGGGATTTTTGCTCACCGTTCTTGTGATCATTCTGACCACACGGGGTGGGATTTTGCGTGGAGCCCCAGATCGAGGGAGATTATCAGTGGTCTTGAATGTCTTCCATTTTCTAATTATTGCTCCCACTGTTGATTTCTTCACTCCAAGCTGGTTGGCTATTGCAGATTCAGTCTTCCCAGCCTGGTGCAGGGCTACAATTTTGTTTCTGGTGTCCTTTGACAGCTCTTTGGTCTTCACTATAGTGGAGTTTGGAGTCAGACTGTTTGAGGGTGTGCACAGGTGTCTTTTTATACTGATAACAAGTTTAAACAGGTGCCATTACTACAGGTAATGAGTGGAGGAAAGAGGAGACTCTTAAAGAAGAAGTTACAGGTCTGTGAGAGCCAGAAATCTTGATTGTTTGTTTCTGACCAAATACTTATTTTCCACCATAATATGCAAACAAAATGATAAAAAAACAGACAATGTGATTTTCTGGATTTTTTTTCTCAGTTTGTCTCCCATAGTTGAGGTCTACCTATGATGTAAATTACAGACGCCTCTCATCTTTTTAAGTGGTGGAACTTGCACTATTGCTGACTGACTAAATACTTTTTTGCCCCACTGTGTGTATATATATCACACATATATACATACATACACACACTAAATTAGAATTTTTACGTAAAAACAAAAAAGTACTATATATACTCATGTATAAGCAATAAGCAGTTTTTCAGCTGAAAATGCCCCCCTTGGCTTATACACGAGTCACGGTCCAGAAAGCCGGTGGGGGAGGGGGGCAGCAGAGCAGCGGGTGACAGGAGCCGGCAGCTTCCAGCACACATCATACTCACCTACCTGCACGCCCTCGGTGCTGGCACTGCATCTCGCTTCAGCCGCCGGCACCTGCAGCTCTTCCTGCTGAGCTAAAGTAATGAATATGCACACGTCTCCACTCCCATAGGCGTGGAGTGCATATTCATTACCTTAATGAGCGGTATCACGTGATCGATTGGCAGGAAGAGCTGCAGACAGGCACCAGCGGCCAGAACGAGATGCAATGCCAGCACCGAGGGCGCAGGTAGGCGAGTAGGATGTTTTGTTTATTTTCAATAGAAAACATGCACAAAGGGATAGGGGATAAGGAGGCATGCATAAGACGGAACAGGGGAGGCATTCATACAGGGACAGAACAGGGGAGTCATTCATACCAGGACAGGGAAGGGGGAGGCATGCCTACCAGGACAGGGAAGGGGGAGGCATGCATACATACAATGACAGGGACAAGGGGAGCCAGGAAAAGCAGGACAGGGATGAGGTCACAATGCATACCCAGCTTATACTCGAGTCAATAAGCTTACCCACTATTCCGTGGCAAAATTAGGTGCCTCAGCTTATATTCTGTACGGCTTATACTCGAGTATATACGGTATATGTTTGGCATCGCCACGTCCGTAATGGCCCGCCTTCTAAAAATTTCACACTAGTTAACCCCTTCAGTAAACACCGTACAAAAACAATGCTTTTATAGAAAGGAGACATCCACTAATATGTTACTACATGCCTCCTCAGCCCACTCAAAGCATATGTTCAATTCCATTCCCATTGGACAATTTCTTATATTACGTAGACTCTGTTCAAATGATCAGGATTTTGAAGTTCAGGCACAGGATTTATGTGGTAGATTCCGAGAAACAGGTTATAGTAGGCGTACAATTAAAAGGGCTTATCATAGAGCCAAACACTCTACACGTCAGTCTCTACTATACAAACATGACACTCGTAAATCAGAAAACAAAGTGACATTTATCACAAATTATCATACGCAATTTGAGCGTATGAAGGGATGTCTCCAGAGGGCACAGCCGATCCTTCAAACAGACCCCAGTCTCAAACAACTGATTCCGGATACACCAAGTATCACAATTAGGTGGTCTAAGAATTTACATAATTACCTGGTCTGGAGTCATTATCAGGGGGAGCCTAGCCCGACATTTTTGGATGAGGGGGGTCGTGGGTGTGGATGTGTGCCTTGTGGCCACAATATTGATCGTACCAAAACATTTTTTAATTCAACTGGCACTAGGATATTCGATATTAGGAGGCGTATCACGTGTACTTCTATATTTGTCATTTATTTTGCTGTGTGCCCATGTAATCTTATTTACGTGGGCTTGACAACACGGCAATTAAAAATATGTGTGCACGAGCATGTATTGGTGATACAGGCGGTGGCTGTCCATGACGACACATCCACGCTCAGGACCCTATCGCGCCATTTTAAACTATATCATAATTGTGACAGCTCCCTACTTAAGAGTTAATGGCATTGATAAAATAGATCCTGGTATTCGCGGGGGAAAGTTAACATAAAAACTGGCCCAAAGCGAAACCAGGTGGATCTGGACTCTCTATACCTCCATCCCAAAGGGTTAAATGAAAACATCAGTTACAGTATATGTTCCATTTACTTAAAATCTACGGCTTTACATGCATTTGGTTGTTCTTTTCTTTTAATATGTTTTTTATTGTATTATTTCCTTTTTAATTAGCCCTACTACCAGTGGTGTATTTGAGGCGAAATTTGATTACAACAGAATATGGATTGAAGTACCTTATGGGATTCCCATCGTTTGATCGCTTGTGTTAAATTATTTATTTTCCATTGTTTATTTTTATTCATGTCTTCTGTATTATTTTTTATATTTGGTTTTTCTATTTTTTATTTTTATAATATATATTTTTATTATTTTTTCTATTTTTGTTTTTTTACTATTTTGATTATTCTGGTAAATCTTTATATAGATGCGACCCATGATGGCCACTATGTGAATATGCTGACTCCTGTTTGATAGTATGATTTATGTATAATCTTTTGTTTAATAAAATATGGTGGAGTCATTTGTATTGTAATACAATGAAAACTAATAAGATGCATGTTTATCATGGACCCTCATGGGTCTCTATTTTTTCTATATGGTTGTTATTAATTATTATTGAACATGCTACTAATGATGGGCCATATATTATATCTATTATATTATATAGTGATGCAATCCCTGTATGTCTGGTGCTTGGGGACGGGGACAGCATGGGCCGATGTGATTTCAAATCCCAAGGCTGAATTTCAGTCCCAGTCCATACCTGGTCTCGAGTCAAAACCACTACGACTCTCCACCAGAATATGAAGTGTCATCACTTGCTCATACTGGGGAAAAGCAATATCAACAAGGCTCAAGCTGCTGTCCTAGTGCTAGTCTTTAAGGATACAGCATGACTACTAGAAACACCATAACTTATCAAATTGTCACAACTCTGTTGTCGGGTGTCCGGGGACCAGGGGCTTCTTCTCTGTCGCTCACACTAGGGGCGCCTTAACTCACCCTGTTCCTCGGATTATTTCCGATGGTGAAGATGCCGGGGCCACGCACTTTACCTTAGCTCCTGAATCCGCCCTCAGTCTCTACCTTTCCCCCACCCAGGGAAGAGGGGAGCAGTAGTGTACCGTAATACACCAGTCTAACAAGGTAATACGGACAAGAGTAACGAAAAATACCAAACATACAAATATACTCACACAAATTAACAGAGGGATATACCGGAGAGTGAAGGATAGGGTTAAACCAAAGTAGGAGAAGAAAGGGAGTTATCACACACTTAAAACCTAGCAACAGTCACAGAAAAATCCACAACCCAACTATTCTAATAGCCACCAAGCAACAACCTTAGTTTTTTAGGAAAAATATTTGCCAAAGCTGTTGAATTTGTATTTCAACACATTCACTTGTCTCTAGTAAACTGTGAAGAAATAACAAGATAGCCCTAATATGCTTCTGCAGGTCAAATCAATGTGTCCTCTGTCTCTACCAATAAAGAAAAAGAAAACAGGTTAGACACTGACCTTATTGATCAAAAAATGAATAGACTGTCACGCCATTGCTTCCCCGCCTCACTTATCGTTTTTCTCTGTGTGCCCTTTCTGATCTTGACAGAAAGCAATGCAATTTTAAGCAAGAGTTCAAGTGTCTACATGTCGCACTTGCATACATACTTCATTCTGCTTACACAAGACTGAGGTTTAGCACAGCTCACTGCACCTAGCTTCAACATTTAACCCCAAAGTAGTAAGGCAATGGCAAGCTCAAAAGATAAATATGTAATATGTATTACCTCACCAATACATCTTTACTAGCCATGGATTGTAAAAGCACAATATCAAGCCAATCAATAAAATCATACACGAGCTAAGGTGTGTGGGAGACAACACACAAGAATATCACTATTCCATATCAACTACTACATTCTATTTCTATCTGCAATCAGATCTTTCAAGCATAGTATTATTGTGAATTTTCAGCTGGATTCCACAGCAAAAAAATACAGTTAGGTCCATATATATTTGGACAGAGACAACATTTTTCTAATTTTGGTTATAGACATTACCACAATGAATTTTAAACAAAACAATTCAGATGCAGTTTGTCACGCCGCCTCCTCTGCCGCCAGTCACGCCGCCTCCCCTGCCGCCTTCTGCACCCGCTTATACCTACCTGTTCCCGGCGTGGCTCTCCTGCAGCATCCTCTCTCCAGCGCTCGCTCCCGACCTCTGCTGGTCGTCGGGTGCGCGCGCGCGTCAGGTTCTCTTCTGCGTGCGCACGCACACCTCTAAACTTCTTCTGGCTCTTTCTGTCCGGTCCTCTCTATCGTCCTGGAGGACCCTCTTCACCCAGAAGTAAGGCGCAGCGTTTCTATTTCTTCCTCTCTGCATCTCTCCCCTGTGCCTGATGATCACTTGTGTCTCTCAAGTGCTCCTGGCCGCACGTGTGTTCAGTGCATCTGCTGTTCTCTGATTCCGTGCTCTGCTTTCTCTCCGCAGAACCTCACAGTACTCGACAGTCCTGGCAGTTCCTGTGTTCCCGCAGTCCCTGTCGCTCTGCAGTTCCTTGTGTCCCTGCAGTCCCCGTCGCTCTTCTGTTTCTGTGCTCCCGCAATCCCGGTGTCTCTGCAGCCCCTGTGCTTCTGCAGTCCCTGCCTCCCTGCGGTCCCTGTGTCTCCCCTGTGCTCCAGTAGTCCTCGTCTCCCAGCAGTCCCTGTGTCTCTACAGTCCTGAGTCCCTGTGGAACTCCGTCTGTCCTTTGTCTTTTCCGTTCCCGCCAGTCTTAGTTTCTCTTCTATTCCTCACGGTCCTGACTCACCGCTCTCTTCTCCCCTTTTTCTCGCCTTGGTTGCTCCGGCTTCTGTGGCGATAGTCCCTCATGGTCCTGCCCCTAACTCTCCCTGTATAGGGGGAGGTCTATCTGGTCAGCTCGCCCGTGGGGGGGGGGGGATAGTCATCACGGTCTAGTGGGTCCACTCTTTCTACCTTGGTATCCTCACACAGTTGAAGTTCAGACTTTCAGCTTTCATTTGAGGGTATCCACATTAAAACTGGGTGAAGGGTTTGGGTTTCAGCTCCTTAACATGTGCCACCCTGTTTTTAAAGGGACCAAAAGTAATTGGACAGATTCAATAATTTTAAATAAAATGTTCATTTTTAGTACTTGGTTGAAAACCCTTTGTTGGCAATGACTGCCTGAAGTCTTGAACTCATGGACATCACCAGACGCTGTGTTATCTCCTTTTTGATGCTCTGCCAGGCCTTCACTGTGGTGGTTTTCAGTTTCTGTTTGTTTGTGGGCCTTTCTGTCTGAAGTTTAGTCTTTAACAAGTGAAATGCATGCTCAATTGGGTTGAGATCAGGTTACTGACTAGGCCATTCAAGAATATTCCACTTCTTTGCTTTAATAAAATCCTGGGTTGCTTTGGCTTTATGTTTTGGGTCATTGTCCATCTGTAGTATGAAACGACGACCAATCGGTTTGGCTGCATTTGGCTGGATCTGAGCACACAGTATGTCTCTGAACACCTCAGAATTAATTTGGCTGCTTCTGTCCTGTGTCACATCATCAATAAACACTAGTGACCCAGTGCCACTGGCAGCCATGCATGCCCAAGCCATCACACTGCCTCCGCCGTGTTTTACAGATGAAGTGGTATGCTTTGGATCATGAGCTGTACCACACCTTCGCCATACTTTTCTCTTTCCATCATTCTGGTAGAGGTTGACCTTGGTTTCATCTGTCCAAAGAATGTTCTTCCAGAACTGTGCTGGCTTTTTTAGATGATTTTTTAGCAAAGTCCAGTCTAGCCTTTTTATTCTTGATGCTTATGAGTGGCTTGCACGGTGCAGTGAACCCTCTGTATTTACTTTCATGCAGTCTTCTCTTTATGATAGATTTGGATATTGATACGCCTACCTCCTGGAGAGTGTTGCTCACTTGGTTGGCTGTTGTGATGGGGGTTCTCTTCACCATGGAGATTATTCTGCGATCATCCAACACTGTTGTCTTCCGTGGGCGCCCAGGTCTTTTTGCATTGATGAGTATACCAGTGCTTTCTTTCTTTCTCAGGATGTACCAAACTGTAGATTTTGCCACTCCTAATATTGTAGCAATTTCTCGGATGGGTTTTTTCTGTTTCCACAGCTTAAGGATGGCTTGTTTCAGCTGCATGGAGAGCTCCTTTGACTGCATGTTTACTTCACAGCAAAACCTTCCAAATGCAAGTATCACATCTCAAATCAACTCCAGGCCATTTATCTGCTTAATTGAGAATGACATAACGAAGGGATTGCCCACACCTGTCCAGAAAATAGCCTTGGAGTTAATTGTCCAATTACTTTTGGTCCCTTTAAAAACAGGGTGTCACATGTAAAGGAGCTGAAACTCCTAAACCCCTCATCCAATTTTAATGTGGATACCCTCAAATGAAAGCTGAAAGTCTGAACTTCAACTGCATCTGAATTGTTTTGTTTAAAACTCATTGTGGTAATGTCTATAACCAAAATTAGAAAAATGTTGTCTCTGTCCAAATATATATGAACCTAACTGTATTCTGAGTTTTCACTTTCCACAGGATTTGTAGACTGAGTTTGCAATCATTCTGTGTGTATGAAGCACAGTCGGAAAGTCTAAACAGGCTATTAAATGACAGCCGGTCAACTTCTATATAACCGACCGGCAGTCATTTACGACGATAGGTCAGCCAATATAAACGTGCCCTTCACATGTTTAGTCTTAGGCTGGCCATACATATTAGATGGCTGTCAGCCAAACAAAGCTTCGGCCAATCTTTCGGCCGATAGCCATCTCAGCTGACTCTCCTGTACATATGAACACTCGCTCAGTCGAGCGCTCGTTTTCCCTATGAGAAATACGCCGACTGACACGCCAATAGGCGGATTCTCTCAAGGAGAACAATGTGATCGGCAGTCCAAAATCAGACATGCCAGATAGAAATCTCTCCACATCATCAGTTGGCCGGCATCTCCACACACACACACACACACACACACACACACACACACACACAGTCGGCTGAACTGTCAATATCGGAGGGTTCAGACCACATTGGAGGTCACAGAGTTCGAACCACAATGATCAGCAATTAGCCCCTATCCTATGGATAGGAGATACATATTAAACTTGGTACAACATCTTTAGAGAAAAGCAGAGAAAGGAGATGGTGGTTAGAAGTAGCTATTGCTCTTGTATGGTGTAAGATTCAACAAGGGGACAGTAATGTAAAATATACCAATAGCTGAACTTCTTTTCACCAACAGCAGTGTTAGAGCTACTGCCACTGCAATGATACATACTAGATAATTGCTTTAGCATCAATTTAAATGCAGTTTAACTGTACACTAATATGCATTTAAAATTATAAGGTGTGAGAACATCTCTGTAGAGTGGTTTATTTTATTTAAAGGCTCAGAAAGGGTTAAAAAATAATAATGCTCACCGTACTGATCCCCTGCTACTCTCATTACAATACTGATTTTCACCGCTGCAGCCAATCGCTCTGTTGTCAGTGATTAATTCCCTTTTTCCTGTGTTGGGATATAATGCCTACAGCAAGAAGCAGCCTTGAAAAGAAGAAGTAGGAGGTGTTTGTTGCTTCTTTTATAGTTATTTAACTATTTTGAGCCTTTTGTGAAAACTTTTACTCACCTGACAGGAGAAAAACATGGCTTTCTTCCAAAAACAGCACAACACACGTCCAGTTTTGTGTGTCATTGCAGCCTATTTACTTTTATTGAGCGGAGCTGCAATACCACACATAACTTGAGGAAACGTTTGCCATGGTTTTGTAGGAAATTAGCCATGTTTTTCTAATCCCACAGGGTTTGAGACTGCTAAACCTGTGGAAAAACTGCGTGCACCCAGTATGGTGGCACATTGTTAGTGACCAGTAGGAGATTTGTGTGCAGACATAGGGTGCCTCAGTAACACACAACCCATCCCTGGAAAACCCAACACGTGTTTAAGCATGGCATCATTTTTTTTGTTGTTTGTTTCAGTTTTTGTTTTTTTGTTTTTTACACATTGTCACGTGTGCCTTGAATTTAACCCTGCTGTGGAACCATGGGGTCATATAGACCCCAGCGCTGAATGAATTGAAATATTTCTAAAACTGGTCAATCTCAGACATTGACCTTCTATGTATTTTCAAGTAACATATTTCTGCTTATGTTGATGATATTTTGAATTTGTTTTTTGTTTCAAAGCTATTTTAAATTTTCTGTGTTTGGGACTCTCCTGACCCCATAGTACCTTTATTGTCTTACTTTTTTTTTTTTAAATACTTTATGTTTATTCACAGGATTTGTAATATTATTGTAAATAAACAATGGCTGGTCACTTCCAAGTGACATGGACAATGATACAGGACAACGCAAACGGAGCTATGGTTGTCCTCGATCGAAGGATAAAAAGAAGAGTTTTGTTTGCAATGGCTGTAAGAAGTTAATTTGTGAAGAACAAGGCACTATGACATGCAGTGAATGCAAGGGCTAAAGTTATTGCCAGATCATTCGTTGTCATTATGTTTTTACTAAAATCCACACAGTTGCAGTTGCACGGGGGGAGCGCGGCCGATCACGGCCGGGTGTCAGCTGACTATCGCAGCTGACATCCG
Organism: Ranitomeya variabilis; assembly: GCF_051348905.1. Taxonomy (NCBI): domain Eukaryota; kingdom Metazoa; phylum Chordata; class Amphibia; order Anura; family Dendrobatidae; genus Ranitomeya; species Ranitomeya variabilis. The sequence continues at coordinate 247,660,167 of NC_135237.1, read as the reverse complement.
GCACTGTATGCCAGGAACGGTCACGGACCGCTCTGGCACATTAACCCCCGAAACACTGCGATCAAACATGATTGCAGTGTTCCGAGGGCATAGGTAAGCATCGCGCAGAGAGGGGGCTCCCTGCGTGCTTCCCTGAGACCCTCGGTACAAGGTGATGTGCTCACCTTGTACCGAGCGTCTCCTCCCTGCAGGCCCCGAATCCAAAATGGCGGCTGGGCTACTTCCGGGTCCTGCAGGGAGTGGCTTACAAGCACGTGCTCAGAGCAGGTGCTGGTAAGCCTGCAGCCCTGCTTGTCAGATTGCTGATCTGACACAGTGCTGTGCAAAGTGTCAGATCAGCGATCTGTCAATATAGTGTGATGTCCCCCCCTGGGACAACGTTATAAAGTTAAAAATAAAAATATTTAGATGTGTAAAAAAAAAAATAATTCCTAAATTTAAAAAAATATACCGTATTTTCCGGCGTAAAAGACGACTTTTTAACCCCTAAAAATTGTCCCAAAAGTCGGGGGTCATCTTATACGCCGGGTACGGCGTGTGCAGGGAGCGATCCTGGATGTTCCCAGGGTCTGAAGGAGAGGAAATTCTCCTTCAGGCCCTGGGATCCATATTCCTGTAAAAAATAAAGAATAAAAATAAAAAATATGGATATACTCACCCCTCCGAGAAGCCTGGCTGTCACCGCTGCAAGCGTCTGCCTCCTTTCCTAAGAATTGCAGAGCATGAAAGACCTTCGATGACGTCACGGTCAGGTGACCGGTCACATGAGCGGTCACGGACCAATCACAAGACTGCGACGTCATCGAGGGTCCTTCACGCTCTGCAATTCTTAGGAACGGAGGCAGACACTTGCAGCGGTAACAGCATGATTCATCGGAGGGGTGAGTACAGCCATATTAAGCATGAATTCATGAATTTTTTGTTCGTTTTCAGGACTCCCCTGGACAACCCGTTTAACTCATTGACATTATTTGGAGTTGGTCTGGGGCCCACATCTATTTTCATAGATATAGTAAGCAAAATTAGAGCAACACTTTCAAGGCCATCCCGAGATTCAAAGAGGTTGCAGCAGCACACAGGAAGGGAGGGAGCTGGGGTGCATTGGTTTAAACATAGCTGCTTCAATTCCCCGTTTTTGGAATTTCCAGTGCTTTTCCCAAATGTCTAAGATATTATATAGGCAATATTGCCCTGTAGTAGGTACATTTATGATGAATACCGCAACATTTTAATCATGTTTTATATTTTATGTGAATTATAAAGCTGGTTATACTTTGGTGTGGTTCTGCTAAATTCTGTAGGCGTAATAAGTGTGAATACTTTAATAGGCTGTGTGAACAGCTTAATGGATTGGTGGTGAATATAAATTAAAAGCTTTAATCATGTGCCTCTTACTTAAACTCAGTCTGTATGCATTTGTGTATTATGGTTCTATACTGCTTTTTTTCATAGGTTATCATGCTGTAGGGTATACTGTATGCACACGATTCCATTTTCAGACAGACTCCATCTGGAACCAGCCTGAAAAAGCACTACAAAGAATGAATATGTATAAGAGGACTTTATATGAATATGTTCCAACTTTTGCTTCCTCCTTAGCTCGTTCATTCTTTAGGTTGCTGCCAAACCTTTTATAATTTAAAATAAAATTTATAAGAAAAACTGGCCGGTGGAGCAGAAACAGAAAAAACAATGAAACGCCATTGATTTGTTGATGCTTCTTCGCCTTGGAAAAACAAGCAAGTAAGCCAGCGTCTAAGAGAAGCCGTGTCCACATACCCTTACTGAAAGTAGTGAACAAAGAGGGAGCCATTGGCGATCTCTTGCACTTTTAATGGATCAGGTTCATATTAGCAATAGAGATGTGCGAATATGTTCAGAAAACGATAGCCAAAAAAAATTTGGCACGAATATGGTACATTCGGATTCGTAATCGGTAACACAAGCATTGTTCTGAAAATCAGAAAAAGTCGGTAACATTCGGTAAAAGATAGCATAAATGTTGGCAATTCATGTGTCGCGTTCAGTAAATCACAGAGTGACAGGTTAGACTAGAATAGATAGAACAAATATATACACGTATAGAATTCATAGATATATAGATGTCAGTGACACACACATTATATATATATATATATATATATATATATATATATATATATATATATATATATATATATATATATATATATATATATATATATATTTTTTTTTTTTTTACATACGTAGATAGAAGAGAAGCAGGTAATTCAGCAGCTGTGTAATGTTAAATCACAGCAGGAGCAGACAGGATAGAATAGATGTATTACATACAATAAATACAAATAGAATAGGTAGTTATACAGATGTCTGTGACATATACAATTAGTGCAGTGTGTGTGCAGCTTACTGTACATGTATTTAATGAAAATATTATTTTTCTGAAATAATGGAGTGGGCCCCTGCGTAATTTTGGTAACCAGCAGGGGGAAAGTCGATGACTGGGGGCAGATGTTTAGAGCCTGGGAAGGGGTAAAACCCTTGGAGCTTCCCATCCCAGGCTAATAATATCAGCTTACAACTCTATACTTAGCCTTTACTGGCTACTAAAATGTGGGACCTTAAAAAAATAAATAAATAAAATGACGTAGGGTCCACCAATAATTAATAACCAGCAAAGCCTATGCAGACAGCTGCAGGCTGATATTAATAGCCTTGGAAGGGGCCATGGATACCCCCCCCCCCAAGCTAAAAACATCAGCTCTCAGCCACCCCAGAAATGGTGCATTTCTAAGATGCGCCAACTCCGGCACTTAGCCTTGCTCTTACCACTTGCCCTGTAGCGATGGCAAGTGGGGTATAGTTGGGGGGTTGATGTCACCTTTATATTTTCAGGTGACATCAAGCCCCGAGGTTAGCAATAGAGAGGCATCAATAAGATGCCCCGATTACTAACCCCATAGTCACACATACGTATGAAAACACAGACACCCAGAAAAAAGTCCTTTATTCGAAAGATACAGTCTCCTTTAATAATCTTAATTATACCATACTCATGATCTCACCCATTCCCCGATGCCCTCGTCATCTGTAAAAGAGGTAAAAAAAAACAAAACACAATATTCTTCACCTTTCTGCAGAGATGCTTTTAATCCATTTGTCCCACGACGGGTCTAGCTCTGCTACCTCAGGCTGCATGGTTGCAAGATGCCACCATGCAGCCCGTCATCCAGAAGACACTGAGCACCGTGTGCTTAGTGTTTGCCTGTGAACTATTCCCTGTCTGAGGGCACTGCAAGCGTGAGAAAGTTCTCCTGCTTGCTGTGCCATTAGATAGGTCCTGCGAGTTCACAGCCAAAGAACTCACTTCACCTTTCTGACATCAATGCGAGTGATGTGGGAAAATTTTGCACTGATGTCACATAGGTGAACTGAGTTAATTCGCTGTGAACTCGCAGGACCACACATCACGGTGAAAAATTATCACGGTTATCAGCTGTGAAGTCACTGAGCTTGAACTGCGGTGACCTCATCACTGACTTTTTCCCATGGTGCTGAGGTCACGGCAGTTCAGTCCTGCTGGAAATGCAATGTCAGTGACCGGAAGTAAGTTCAATGACGTCACCGCCGGTCATTGATGAAGCGTTTGCAGCAGTTCAATCATTAGTGGTTCTCAGCCTGGATGGTCGCATCTTGGCACCGTCCAGGTTGAAAACTATTAATCCTCCAGACATGGATTTCCGCGTGGGACAGAATGCCCGACTGGCTGGTTATCAAAAATACAAGGGAACCCATGCACCTTGACCCGAACTGAATATTGAAATATTCATTCATCACTAATTAGCAATAAATAATAATACAGTGTATCAGTCACAGCTGTCAACTAAAAGCAGAATATATTACACTAAATGGTGGCCCGATTCTAACGCATCGGGTATTCTAGAATATGCATGTCCACGTAGTATATTGCACAGCCCACACAGTATATTGCCCAGCCACGTAGTATATTGCCCAGTGACACAGTATACAGCACAGAGCCATGTAGTATATTGCACAGTGATGTAGTATATAGCACAGAGCCACGTAGTAAATTGCCCAGCTACGTAGTATATTGCCCAGCCACGTATGTCACAGGTTAAAAAATTAAAAATAAACATATACTCACCTTCTGAGGGCCCCTTGTAGTCCTGTCGCCTGTGTGCGGTGCACGCAGCAGCTTCCGGTCCCAGGGTTGGTATGAGCGCAGGACCTGTGATGACGTCGCGGTCACATGACAGTGACGTTATGGCAGGTCCTTCTCGCATAGCATCCTTAGCACCGGAACCTGCAGGCGCGAGCGCATCGTCGGACTACAGAAGGTGAAAATAGCAGGTTGTTTTTTTTTATTATTTTTAACATTAGATCTTTTTACTATTGATGCTGCATAGGCAGCATCAATAGTAAAAACTTGGTGACACAGGGTTAATAGCGGCGGTAACGGAGTGCGTAACCCGCGGCATAACGCGGTCCATTACTGCTGGCATTAACCCGGTGTGAGCGGTGACTGACTGACTGGAGGGGTGTATGCGGGCGCCGGGCACTGACTGCAGGGGAGTAGGGAGGGACTAATCGGACTGTGCCCGTCGCTGATTGGTTGCAGCAGCCATGACAGGCAGCTGGCGAGACCAATCAGCTACGTGGGATTTCCGTGACGGAAGTTGCAAAAATGCATGCAAACGCTGCTGTTTTTGCCATCATGCGTAAGCTGATGTGGATAAAAAAAGTTGCGTTAGCATGCCTTTTTGAATGCGGTTGCGGATGATACACTGCGCACTTAGACGCAAATGTGAAACTAGCCTTAAATTGGACTTTATCAGAATAAATCCAATCATGACACAGCATACAGAAGTCACGCATAGGGAATTTTCCAAATTCATTATGTAAATCTTATTACCTATGTAACGTATATGTCGTCACTCATATAGTACTAACATTCTGCAGTCTGCAGGGATTTTCATCAAGAAAATCAGTTCCTGGCCCCATTGGGACGCATAATTGAATTTCCTTTTCTCTTGCAAACAGCTATACTTTGAAAGGAAGCAAATTAATTAGTATGTTTTCAGTAAAGTATCAAATGAAGAACACGGCAGCCATATTTTGGAGTCTTGAGTCTGATACCAGGTTACTTTGACTTCCTATCAGGAGGAGGATCTAGGAAGTGCAAAGCTTTTCTAAAATAACATGGATAATCCATAATAAGAGACAGGATGGAAGTTGTACTCTGTACAAAGAAAATGATCCAGTCTAATGAGCTCCTACCAATAAAGAGAGATAACCTCATCAAGTTGTTAAGCTGAAAATACTCCATCTAGATGACTACAAGCAATAAATTATGTTAAATGTTCTTAAGACAGAATGATGTCACTAGAACGATGAGATGACAGGCTATAAATGCAGCTTATAAAATCTATAGCACGCTCTAGTATAATGCAGAAATTGCATTCACTACAACAGCCATCCTACTGAATGAAGTGATTTTAAAACGGGGTTAGTCACATTTTCAGGTCATCTAACAAGGACATTAATGTTTAACAGGTTTAACAGTCATTGCATAGTCAATAGCCGCTGATGATCTAGCCAGTTACTGCTCAGTGGACAATGAGATTTTTACTACATAGAGTGTAATGTGAGGGAACTGCAGTCTTATTCTGTACTAATGGAATCAGGATTGGAGCGGATCAGCTGTGACTGTATAGTAGGAGTAGAATGGGGGAGAAGGCACAGAATGACAGAAGCAGCCTCCTTAATTGTGTAAATAGATTCTTAGCACTGACATATGGCACGGCTGAGACATGCATATTGTAGTGCTTCTAGCATCTGTGCCTCCCTCAGCTCTGCTCCAAAGGATCAACATATTCTTGCTAAAACCGTCCTATTTAATTATTGCACTCACATAGAGTTAAACCAAATCTTTTCTTTCTGCCAACAGGGCATTGATTTTATTTTCCTTTTATGTGTCACTCGGGGGTCACTTAACATGTAAATAGACATTTCAGTCCTCCAGGAGTTCCTAGCATTCAGCTTTACAGCTACATATTACTAGAGAATTCAATGTGGCAGTTGTTTAAAGTATCCCTGTTTCTGTTTTTTTCCACCACTGGATAGGCATCAGTAATACATGTTGACTGTGTGTAGTAAATCATTTACCAGTCGTCGTCTTCTGACTTTTCCAGCACCAATCCGGTCCCTCTTCTGGACCACGTGACCGTAGTTGTGACCAAAAACATCACTCCGGTGCTTGCCATGCAGACAGAAAGTCACTTCTTACGAGAAGTCTATGAATCTCGAACAAGACTCTCATAGACATCCATTAAGGCCAGGGTCACACAAGCATATCAATTGGACGAATGCTATCCAATGGAGAAGATGAAGAAACTTTGTTCTCCACTTACTCCTCAGTGTGCTCCGGTTCTCGCATCCTAGATAATCAGATCACACTATGACACGGAGCAAACTCAGATCAGAGTCTGTTACTAGCATAATCAGTATGATTCTCTCGGATGAGCAAATCTACGGTCGTGTGACTGTGGCCTAAGAAAAAGTACTGGTTGGCAACGATTTAAGGCCAATCAGAGATGAAGCAACAAGATGTCTAAGATGATCAGAACGGTGGTGGAAATAATAGAAGGCGGCCACTGCTAATTATTTTACTACTTACAGGGAACAAACGCTATTGATACTTATCCGGTGGTGAAAGAATAAATACCCCATAGTAGTACTTTAAATCTAAAGCTAAATATGTACATCGAGGCTCATTTCTAAATTAATTTCCAAAAAAGAGGTATTGTTTTTAACTTGTACACAACTTTATTACACAAAAATGAAGGAGACCTATGCTAGGAACAGCTTGTAGTTCAGTAGGTGTACCATATTCCTTAATGTGCCATGTATGAAAAATACAGTTCCTTTAAACTGCAAGTAATGACCATAATTATAAAATCCGCAGTTTTTTTCCTGTCAATATAGATATGCCAACATGCCCTTCTACCCTTATGTACTCACAACCTTTGGCCAATGCCTATCAATTGGCTAGAGTACAGTATTCGTTATTTAACAATTATTAATGACCACAATTTAGATGTGGTGGTGGCCAAGGAAAGATGAAGCATTACATACATTTCATTCTAAAAATGACTGGTCATCTCAGTCTGACATCAGTGATTTTTCTCACATGCAAAACTTAGTCCCAGTTTCATCAGTGTGCTCAGTACGTCAGTTTTCACCATCAGATTTTGGTCAGCGTTTCATCAGTTCCTCTAAGATGAACTGTTGGTAGTTTCTCATGTTAATGTGCACATAAGCCCTTGATCTAATATAGCAACGATCCTTGGTGAAATGTACAATATAAACTAAAAAAAAACAAAAAAAAAAAAAAACGAGATTACGGTCAGTAGTGGTAATAAAATTGTATCAATATAATAGGAAGGCAACAAAATTGCTAAAAAAAATGAGGTGCCTATCAAATGCCAATTACAGTGTTATTTTTTGGTATGAGATGTGTACAATATATATATATATATATATATATATATATATATATATATATATATATATATATATATATATATATATATATATATATATATATATATATATATATACACAGTGGGGCAAAAAAGTATTTAGTCAGTCAGCAATAGTGCAAGTTCCACCACTTAAAAAGATGAGAGGCGTCTGTAATTTACATCATAGGTAGACCTCAACTATGGGAGACAAACTGAGAAAAAAAAATCCAGAAAATCACATTGTCTGTTTTTTTATCATTTTATTTGCATATTATGGTGGCAAATAAGTATTTGGTCAGAAACAAAATTTCATCTCAATACTTTGTAATATATCCTTTGTTGGCAATGACAGAGGTCAAACGTTTTCTGTAAGTCTTCACAAGGTTGCCACACACTGTTGTTGGTATGTTGGCCCATTCCTCCATGCAGATCTCCTCTAGAGAAGTGATGTTTTTGGCTTTTCGCTTGGCAACACGGACTTTCAACTCCCTCCAAAGGTTTTCTATAGGGTTGAGATCTGGAGACTGGCTAGGCCACTCCAGGACCTTGAAATGCTTCTTACGAAGCCACTCCTTCGTTGCCCTTACGGTGTGCTTTGGATCATTGTCATGTTGAAAGACCCAGCCACGTTTCATCTTCAATGCCCTTGCTGATGGAAGGAGGTTTGCACTCAAAATCTCACGATACATGGCCCCATTCATTCTTTCATGTACCCGGATCAGTCGTCCTGGCCCCTTTGCAGAGAAACAGCCCCAAAGCATGATGTTTCCACCACCATGCTTTACAGTAGGTATGGTGTTGGATGGATGCAACTCAGTATTCTTTTTCCTCCAAACACGACAAGTTGTGTTTCTACCAAACAGTTCCAGTTTGGTTTCATCAGACCATAGGACATTCTCCCAAAACTCCTCTGGATCATCCAAATGCTCTCTAGCAAACTTCAGACGGGCCCGGACATGTACTGGCTTAAGCAGTGGGACACGTCTGGCACTGCAGGATCTGAGACCATGGTGGCGTAGTGTGTTACTTATGGTAGGCCTTGTTACATTGGTCCCAGCTCTCTGCAGTTCATTCACTAGGTCCCCCCGCGTGGTTCTGGGATTTTTGCTCACCGTTCTTGTGATCATTCTGACCACACGGGGTGGGATTTTGCGTGGAGCCCCAGATCGAGGGAGATTATCAGTGGTCTTGAATGTCTTCCATTTTCTAATTATTGCTCCCACTGTTGATTTCTTCACTCCAAGCTGGTTGGCTATTGCAGATTCAGTCTTCCCAGCCTGGTGCAGGGCTACAATTTTGTTTCTGGTGTCCTTTGACAGCTCTTTGGTCTTCACCATAGTGGAGTTTGGAGTCAGACTGTTTGAGGGTGTGCACAGGTGTCTTTTTATACTGATAACAAGTTTAAACAGGTGCCATTACTACAGGTAATGAGTGGAGGAAAGAGGAGACTCTTCAAGAAGAAGTTACAGGTCTGTGAGAGCCAGAAATCTTGATTGTTTGTTTCTGACCAAATACTTATTTGCCACCATAATATGCAAATAAAATGATAAAAAAACAGACAATGTGATTTTCTGGATTTTTTTTTCCCCGTTTGTCTCCCATAGTTGAGTTCTACCTATGATGTAAATTACAGATGCCTCTCATCTTTTTAAGTGGTGGAACTTGCACTATTGCTGACTGACTAAATACTTTTTTGCCCCACTGTATATATATATACACATACACACACACACAATGCTACAGGCAGCTGTTGAGAAATGATCCAATTGGGAAACACTGGGAAATATTGGGAACATTGGGAAATATATAACAATGTGTGCTACAGCAAGATTTACACAGAATATATCAATGAGTAAGTCCCAAAATTCATGAAAAAAATCATGCAATAAAATTCCAAAGAAATCACAAAAGGTGCCATAGCCAAAATGTGATGTAGCTATTGACATTGTGATGCAGTATACATATATTGAGGAGTTTTGGAGATAGATCTATGAGTCTCAAATAGGACAAGGCAGGAGGCTAGGGCTGCACTCACCTCCCTGCAGCATCTATCACCCCTCCTGGAACAGGACGTCATCAGGGTGCGGCGCTGCAGTTAATTACTACTTGTTTACATCACCACCCTCTCAAGTTGTCCTGGATTCAGGGCGATAGAAGACGTGGAAGAGGTGAGTGCAGTGCTAGCACCCTGCTTCCCTCTCCGTTACCGCGGCTTCTAACTGTGCAACGAGATGCCACCCTCAAACAAATCATCATCAGTGGGCGGTAATAGAAGCAGAAAGTGACACCAGCGTAACCCCGATGATGATTCGTTTGAGGGAAGTGCTAAAAGCTAAGGGGCAGTGCTGATGTTACTCACTATTTTTTATCTCAGCCCCTTGATGAGGATGTCTTGTTGCACAGTTAGAAGATACACCAGCAGAGATAGAACCAAAGTGCCATTGCTTCAGTCACAACTCTGGCAGCGTCTATCACCATGGATCCAGAACATCTTGAGAGGGTGAGGATGCAAGTAACTGTAGTAACTGCACTGTTGCTCTCAGATGATGTTGTGTTCCAAGAGGGACAACAGACGCTGCAGGGATGCGAGTGCAGCCCTAGTCTCCTGCGGTGTCCTGTTTGAAACGCTTATCAAACAAAATGACACAGAAAGTGAAGTAAAAATAAAGACACATTTAGGGATACAGTAGTTAGGGAGAAGGGTAGGGTATGGTATAATAAAGCTAATTACAAAAGTGGTTAGGCTGTAAAGATAGATATTTAGAAAGGACGTTTTAGGTACTGGACCATGTCTTTAGGGTTAAGCTCACACAGTAAGGATATGACAAATCAAATGCACTCTCAATGTGTCTCCAATGGAAATAAATAGGGGTTTCGACTACATCATTTACTTGTAGAGGGAAAAAAATCCTGCATCACTATCTTCTCCAGCTTTTGAAGCCTAGGCCTTTAACATCTTTTCTTGTGAAACCAGTAAACCCCCCTTAATTAGAAGTGATATGGATTCAACTAGATGTCTGTTAATCCTCCATGTGAAAATTCAACCCAAGTTCGAATTAAGATATCTCTGAAACGGTACATGCACGAACCAATCCAAACGCAGCAGCCCGATATGTGCCTATGAGGATTTAACTTTGGGTTGGAATACCTGCTGCCAGTCCGTACATTACTGTTTGCACACAGACCACATTTAAGGAATGGCTGAATTCGGCCTTTGGCTGCCTTCAGTAATTTTATTTGTTCAATATATGATAATATACAGAAAATAAAGTAAGGCAATAGGGCATGGACTTACCCATCAAGACAATACAAAAAAGAGCCAATACCAGAATCCTATCAGTAAATATCTGCTCATAATATCAGATACCCGTAACAGAACCCACTGGACAGGATATTCATGTAAAAGAAGGATGAAGCTGTTACACCGTCTGTTGCACAATGCCTGTGTAGAACACATTGATCCCCAACACTCAGAAGTAAATACCTTTAATTCCTGTGGACATGGCAAGGCAGTAATGGGACAAACTGTACAATTACCTCAACGCACTTTTCGCTTCTTCGTAAGGAGGTTGTTTAAATTACAGCAAGTTTTAAAAAAGCCAGCACTACTTTCATCCATTGGGGATGGGAAAACCCAGTGAAGTCTACAGAGAGGGATACAAATACAGATGCTTCCTTATGTAATATTTGACACATCAGTATTTCATCAACATAGCATCTGTTTATTGAAATGGCTCTTTAATATAATTTCTTTTCCTGCCTAGAAGTCTGTTCATCTGTACTATTGATGATATACTGATGACAAACTGATGTGACTGGATCCATATTGCAGACATTTACAAATAAGCTCATGTTTGAAACAAGTCTTAGGCTCTATTCACACCTATTTTTATAAGAACAAAAAATGGGATTCATGTGAATGATGTGTCAGTTGCATAACTGACGCCAGAAGGCCCACATGACTATAATGTATAATGTAATGTACCATGAAAGTAAATTATAGGACAGGATTGTGCAATGCACGTGCAGGAGGCATTCAGCTGAGACGTCAGTGCAGAATTCAGAGCATGTTGCAGCTTTTACATCCCCACTGGGTTCTTTATGTTGTGGAAATCCTCAGGGCTTGTTCACACGATCCTTTTTTCGCTGCGGATTTTTCAGGTCCTGATTTGTGAAAACCGCAGTGCAAAACCTGCGGTGGTTTTCACTGCGGTTTTCAGTCCTTTTTCTACTGCGGATTCCACTGCGGGTTTCCAGCTGCATTTTCCTATTGGTGCAGATGGAAACCCGCTGCGGAATCCGCAGAGAGAAGTGACATGCTACTTCTTTTTTTCCGCTGAAAATCCGCGCGGATTTTCAAGCCGAAAAAAGGATAGTGGGCACAGCGGATTTCGTTTTCCATAGGGTAACATTGTACTGTACCCTGCATGGAAAACGTCTGCGGATCCACAGCTGCAAATCCGCTGCGGATCCGCTGCGAAAACCACATCGTGTGAACATAGCCTCAAAGTCATAACATGCCCTTATTCATCGTTAGCACATGACATCACTAAAAATGATTTTGGCACTGAATCTGACAAGAATCTCTATTCAATGCATTTAAATGGATTTCTAAAACACCATTCACATGCAACTAAAAAGTTTGCAGCAGATTTTCACCTGTGCCATAAATATATGTCTGCTACTTGTTTCAGCAGACTCCACATAGAAAACTAGGGGGTTAGCATCAGATTTCAGCCAGCAGATCCAATAGTTAGCATGTATTGAAATAAACCTGGCATGCCTTTATTGCCTTCTACTCAAGGCTGTGTTCACATGTGTCAGATTTATTTCAATACATAATTAAGAAAAACGTCACAACATTCAAACTTGACTTAGCAATTAGGTAACAGAGCTAGAACTCTAAACTGAAAGCCATCGGGAGCTTTCCCTCGTGACCATGCATAAAATAACTATTGTACTGTTAAAGGGAACCTTTCATGTTCCCAAACACAACTTGCAGATAGAGGGTTAATAGTCATGTTAATAGCATTACACTTCTGTCCAGCCATTTATTGAAAGCCCGGCTATCAGGACTGACAGCAGAGCAAGCTGTCGATCAAAGTGCCGGGCCGAGGTCACTGTGCTCGGAGTTGTGATTGAAGCTGAGTCTCTATCACTGGAAGCCAGCGGCTCCTGGGAGGAATACAGGTAATTTCTTCCCATTCAGACATCCGATCTCAGGCCAATTTGCATGGATCGCAATGCACGAACTGGCTGCGGGTCTGCAGACCAAGCGTGACAGCCTCATAGAAATAAATGAAACTACTAGCTGTTTCCAGCCAGCTAACGCTCGGCACGCTCAGGAGCCTCGTGTGGTAATGTGCGGGGACGGAGCCTCATGTGGTAATGTGTGGGGACGGAGCTTCGTGTGGTAATGTGGGGAACGGAGCCTCGTGTGGTAATGTGGGAGGATGGAGCCTCGTGTGGTAAGGTGTGTGGACGGAGCCTCGTGTGGTAATGTGGGGGGGACGGAGCCTCGTGTGGTAATGTGGGGGGGCGGGATTATGTGTGGTAATGTGGTGGGGGGCGGGATTATCTGTGGTAGTGTTGGGGGGTGGGATTATGTGTGGTGATGTGGTGGGGGGCGGGATTATGTGTGGTGATGTGGTGGGGGAGCGGGACTGTATGTGGTAATTTGGTGGGGGGCGGGATTGTGTGTGGTAATGTGATGGGGGCGGGATTATGTGTAGTGATGTGTTGGGGGCGGAATTATGTGTAGTGATGTGGTGGGGGGCGGGATTATGTGTGGTGATGTGGTGGGGGGCGGGATTATGTGTGGTGATGTGGTGGGGGAGCGAGCGGGACTGTGTGTGGTAATGTGGTGGGGGGCGGGATTGTGTGTGGTAATGTGATGGGGGCGGGATTATGTGTAGTGATGTGTTGGGGGCGGGATTATGTGTGGTGATGTGGGGGGGGCGGGATTATGTGTGGTAATGTGGTGGGGGGCGGGATTATGTGTGGTAATGTGATGGGGCGGGATTGTGTGGTAATAGGGTGGGGGCAGGAATAGGTGTAGTGATGTGGTGGGGGGGCGGTATTGTGTGTGGTGATGTGGTGGGGGGCAGGATTGTGTGTGGTAATGTGGTGGGGGTGGGATTATGTGTGGTAATGTGGTGGGGGCAGGATTATGTGTGGTAATGTGGTGGGGGCAGGATTATGTGTGGTAATGTGGTGGGGGCAGGATTATGTGTGGTAATGTGGTGGGGGCAGAATTATGTGTGGTAATGTGGTGGAGGTGCGGGATTGTGTGTGGTAATGTGGTGGGGGGCGGGATTGTGTGTGGTAATGTGGTGGGGGCAGGATTGTGTGTGGTAATGTGGTGGGGGCGGAGCTACTGTGCAGGGGGCAGGATTAGCGAGTAATCATGATGCCTCATATATATAGATCACATTGCAGGCAGTCCGTGAAAGAGCAGTCCGTGAAAGAGCAGTCCGTGAAAGAGCAGTCCGTGAAAGAGCAGTCCGTGAAAGAGCAGTCCGTGCTTGGACGTCTGAATGAGACTTTACGATGTCTGACAACATTGGAATGCTATTAACCTGCAGAGTAACACCATGTCTACAAACTAACAGTATTTATGGACATGACTGGTTCCCTTTACCAGTACTAGGCCAAATTTATATTTGGTCACCAGGGAAAGTTTCCTATGGCTTTTTGTTTGGAGAGCATTAGCTAATTGATAAGACTATTTCGAATGTTTAAAAGCGCTGATAAATAACCTGCAGCCTGACTGGTATAGCTGCCTCACGTCCTGTCTCTTTAGGCACTGTCCATTGAACATAAATTCAACCACCTAACATTCTCTGTGTAGCGTTCAGTGACGTAGCATGGGCTGCTAGCACTCATGCAAGTATTGTGTGTGCACCTAACCTGTGAACCGATCGAGAACAAGCATTGAATCCCTTATCCCCCAAGCATATGTATTGTAATATGAGGCAGATACTGATGTAATAATAGTTTGGGCTTTGGCCTATTAGTTTCTGCATTACTCTGCCCCTCAATAAATTTAAAAAAAAAAAAAAAAAAAACCCTCATCCGTTAATCCTAACCTAGCATTACATCTAGTTCGGGTTAGGCCTCTTTCACACTAGCGTCCTGCACTGCACGTCGCTATGCGTCGTTTGGTTGAAAAAACGCATCCTGCAAAAGTGCTTGCAGGATGCGTTTTTTCACCATTGATTTGCATTAGCGTCGCATTGCGACGCTTTGCCACACGTCGCAACCGTCGTGCCGACGGACCGCCATTTCCGACCTCGCATGCGCGGCCGGAACTCCGCCCCCACCTCACAATGGGGCAGCGGATGCGTGGAAAAACAGCATCCGCTGCCCCCGTTGTGCGGCGCATTTTCACTGCTAGCGTCGGTACAACGCACTGCGACGGGCCGAGTACGACGCTAGTGTGAAAGTAGCCTTAGAAGAAATGGAAAAATGTGGAAGCATTGCACGATTCAATGGGATCTCTATTTATTACTACCGTAACTTAGCTTCTTTCATTCCAGTAGCTGTTTATGCAGATCGCAGCAGTTGATGCAAATTTGTCATTGGCAGAATCGATCTGGATAGACAGCAACTGATAAGACAAAGCTCATTTCATTACTAAGCTCTGACATTCCGGTCGCTGCCTATCCAGATTGCAGTATCCAATGAGAAACTCATCTTGACTGCTGCGCTCTGCATTCACAGGCCTGGCAGGCACTCACTGAACCAAGCAGAAGAGTCGCATGAAGGCACTAGTCATTTAAAAGTAGGAGTTTGAGCAAAGGCCCACCACACCACCATTTTCTCAAATACCTCAAATTCTCAACTTGCAGTCAATGAATAATTCAGATGTTGAATACTTGACTTGATAATGTGCTGCTTATAAAAGTGTATGACTTGTTTCAGTGTATGGCTATGTGCACACGATGCGGATCTTTCCGAGCAGAAACGCTGCAGATCCACACTGTGATGTACAGTATAATGTTATTCAGTGGGAAAAAAAAAAAAAGCTGTGCAAATGGTGCAGAAAAATCAGTGCGGAATTGCTGCGGATTTCAAAGAAGTGCATGTCACTTCTTTTGTGCGGATCTGCAGCGTTTCTGCACCCCTCCGTGTTAAAATTCCGCAGTGGCAAAAACCGCACAAAATCCGCATCAATTCCGCATAAAAACTGCGGCAAATCCGCGACTTCAGATTCTGCCAGGTGATGCGGATTTTGTGCAGAAAATTCTGCACCTCTTTTCCTACGTGTGAACATAGCCTAACAGAGCTCTCCTAATAATACAGGACCTGATCATTTAGGCAAATACTCATTGAGAAAGCATATCAAAATCCTGAATAATTAATAAGGATAGTCCCATCTCAGATATTTATGGCATTCTAACCAAACAGGCTCTGAGGCAGGGCTGTCAGCTCCTCGGGCTGCTTCATGTGGCCCCCGCTGGCACGTGAGGTCCCGTATCGTTGTGGGCTGTGCATCTCTGCACCATAATACCAATAGCAGTCAACGGTCAATCAGAGGCTGACAGCGTGCTGGCACGGGCAGTGTATGATGTCACTGCCATGGGCTGCCCCAGCTGTGGAGGAGAAGAGGACGCTGTTTGCCAAGAGAGAGGAGGACAGATGAGAAAGGGAACCAGGTTGGGGAACCATAACTGCAACATGGGGACCAGGCTGGGGGATCATAACTGCAACATGGGGACCAGGCTGGGGGACCATAACGGCAACATGGGGACCAGGCTGAGGGACCATAACGGCAACATGGGGACCAGGCTGAGGGACCATAACGGCAACATGGGGACCAGGCTAGGGGACCATTACTGCAACATGGGGACCAGGCTGGGGGACCATTACTGCAACATGGGGACCATTTCTGCAATATGGAGACCAGGCTGGAGGAAATTACAAGATGATAGCCACAATTACAATATGGTGCTATTTGCAAGACAATAATTTTAATTTACGATGCAAATTGTGGGCCAAAATCAGGAAAAATGTTGTTTTATGTACAAACTAAAGTACGGTACCGTAAACAAAAAAGTGAATGTTTGTCGTCACATCCATAACGGCACAAGCTATAAAACTGTACCATAACCTATACGATTAATGCCATTTAAAAAAAATTAAATAAGCAACAAGCCCAAAAAGTTATTAAAATCTGTAAAGAAAAAAATTATACAATTAAAAATGTCATCTCATCCTGCAAAAAAATATGGCCATCAAACTCAAATTTTATCTATGTGCGGCCCATTTACCCAGCCGAGTCTGAGACCCCTGCTCTAAAGCCGTTACCAGTATCATATAATGAGATATATATATATATTATATATATATATATATATATATATATATATATATATATATATATATATATATATATATATATATATATATATATATATATATATATATATATATATATATATATATATATTTTATACACACACACACACACACGAGGCAATCAAGTTTGGCTCATGAGAGCCAAACTCATCCTAAGCACTGGGGTCCACACACCAGGACCAGCAGTCTTGCATGGATGGCTCTCTCCACAGACTTCTAGCAGAACTGCCAGGTACTTAATATCCACAGCACAATTTGTGGTATACTGTAGGTTACAGCAATGCTTAGAAGGAACCTATACAGTGAGGCTCCAGGGAGCTGACAGCCAGCACATTCCTGTATGGACCCCCTGACATAAGCTGGGGTCCCCAGCCCACCTATACCCGTGAGGCTCCGGGGAGCTGACAGCCAGCACCTTTCTGTATGGATCCCCTGACATAAGCTGGGGTCCCCAGCCCACCTATACCCGTGAGGCTCCGGGGAGCTGACAGCCAGCACCTTTCTGTATGGACCCCCTGACATAAGCTGGGGTCCCCAGCCCACCTATACCCGTGAGGCTCCGGGGAGCTGACAGCCAGCACCTTTCTGTATGGATCCCCTGACATAAGCTGGGGTCCCCAGCCCACCTATACCCGTGAGGCTCCGGGGAGCTGACAGCCAGCACCTTTCTGTATGGACCCCCTGACATAAGCTGGGGTCCCCAGCCCACCTATACCCGTGAGGCTCCGGGGAGCTGACAGCCAGCACATTCCTGTATGGACCCCCTGACATAAGCTGGGGTCCCCAGCCCACCTATACCCGTGAGGCTCCGGGGAGCTGACAGCCAGCACCTTTCTGTATGGACCCCCTGACATAAGCTGGGGTCCCCAGCCCACCTATACCCGTGAGGCTCCGGGGAGCTGACAGCCAGCACATTCCTGTATTGACCCCCTGACATAAGCTGGGGTCCCCAGCCCACCTATACCCGTGAGGCTCCGGGGAGCTGACAGCCAGCACATTCCTGTATGGACCCCCTGACATAAGCTGGGGTCCCCAGCCCACCTATACCCGTGAGGCTCCGGGGAGCTGACAGCCAGCACATTCCTGTATGGACCCCCTGACATAAGCTGGGGTTCCCAGCCCACCTATACCCGTGAGGCTCCGGGGAGCTGACAGCCAGCACATTCCTGTATGGACCCCCTGACATAAGCTGGGGTCCCCAGCCCACCTATACCCGTGAGGCTCCGGGGAGCTGACAGCCAGCACATTCCTGTATGGACCCCCTGACATAAGCTGGGGTCCCCAGCCCACCTATACCCGTGAGGCTCCGGGGAGCTGACAGCCAGCACATTCCTGTATGGACCCCCTGACATAAGCTGGGGTTCCCAGCCCACCTATACCCGTGAGGCTCCGGGGAGCTGACAGCCAGCACATTCCTGTATGGACCCCCTGACATAAGCTGGGGTCCCCAGCCCACCTATACCCGTGAGGCTCCGGGGAGCTGACAGCCAGCACATTCCTGTATGGACCCCCTGACATAAGCTGGGGTCCCCAGCCCACCTATACCCGTGAGGCTCCGGGGAGCTGACAGCCAGCACATTCCTGTATGGACCCCCTGACATAAGCTGGGGTCCCCAGCCTACCAATACCCGTGAGGCTCCGGGGAGCTGACAGCCAGCACATTCCTGTATGGACCCCCTGACATAAGCTGGGGTCCCCAGCCCACCTATACCCGTGATGCTTCGGGGAGGTGACAGCCAGCACATTCCTGTATGGACCCCCTGACATAAGCTGGGGTCCCCAGCCCACCTATACCCGTGAGGCTCCGGGGAGCTGACAGCCAGCACATTCCTGTATGGACCCCCTGACATAAGCTGGGGTCCCCAGCCCACCTATACCCGTGAGGCTCCGGGGAGCTGACAGCCAGCACATTCCTGTATGGACCCCCTGACATAAGCTGGGGTCCCCAGCCCACCTATACCCGTGAGGCTCCGGGGAGCTGACAGCCAGCACATTACTGTATGGACCCCCTGACATAAGCTGGGGTTCCCAGCCCACCTATACCCGTGAGGCTCCGGGGAGCTGACAGCCAGCACATTCCTGTATGGACCCCCTGACATAAGCTGGGGTCCCCAGCCCACCTATACCCGTGAGGCTCCGGGGAGCTGACAGCCAGCACATTCCTGTATGGACCCCCTGACATAAGCTGGGGTCCCCAGCCCACCTATACCCGTGAGGCTCCGGGGAGCTGACAGCCAGCACATTCCTGTATGGACCCCCTGACATAAGCTGGGGTCCCCAGCCCACCTATACCCGTGAGGCTCCGGGGAGCTGACAGCCAGCACATTCCTGTATGGACCCCCTGACATAAGCTGGGGTCCCCAGCCCACCTATACCCGTGAGGCTCCGGGGAGCTGACAGCCAGCACATTCCTGTATGGACCCCCTGACATAAGCTGGGGTCCCCAGCCCACCTATACCCGTGAGGCTCCGGGGAGCTGACAGCCAGCACATTCCTGTGTGGGAGAAGTCCAGCTCCCCTCCCCCTCCCAGCACAAGAAACTCCTCCGGCTCAGGGTAAATATTGATGTTAGTTGCAACACTGTACAACTAGTAGAGGAAAGCCAAGCTCAGTGTTACCACCTCATCCCGCCCACGGCTGCTGTCACAGGGCTAAGTCCATTCTCGGGAATGGTGGTCATGTCGCCAAGTCTGCCCACACAGGACAGGGACATGCCTGAAGTGGCAGCCAGGACCCAGGAGAGCATATCCAGGGGCAAGAAGCCGCCGTGAGGTGCCAGGCCAGCACATTTCTGCCCATGCAGGGTGGCATGTCACATGTCTGGGAGCTTTCCATGGAAGTTGGCACACATGACATGCCCTCCCACCACAGCAGGCTGGCGGGGGCGAGCACCCATGGCCACACAGACCTGCCTCCTTCCAACTTGGCTGAGTGCTGTGGGGAGCGCCCAGTGCAGGAGCTGACAGGTCCACGGGGGACAATGCCCACGCTGCAGTGATTACCTGCACCATCCAGATCCTCCTCCAGCGCTGCTCACGTTCCACTCGGGAGCAGCCCTTCCCTCCACTCCAGAGACACCCCACAGCCAGGTCCCAGAGCCTCGGCCGTCTGCAGGGTCCCGGGATCTCCTGACAAAGGAAAGCAGGTGGTGGTGCTGTGTGATCCAGGAAGAAGCTAGTCCTGCACTGTCCCAGCCACCTCCTCCCAGTCCTCCCCCAATCCTCCTGTCAGTGCGAGGGGAGAGCTCCACCTCTCACACGGGCTGTGGACATAGAGGCACATTGATCGCTCCACGAGTGGCAGAGGTGTCGTGGCTCCTGCTGCCTCAGCCTGGCATCAGCTGTAGGTGATGGCACAGCAGGCAGCATGCCAAGCAGGTGGCTCCAGCTGTGGGGGACGTTCCCACTCAGACACTAGGAGCCCTGCTTGCTTGTAGTTGTTCTGGTCACTTCCCAGGTGACAGATTCCTTATTATTCAGGACAATAGTTGGTTCCTTATTAGTTCCATTTATTTTTCACAAAATGTTCTTTTTTTGGTTTTCTAGAAGTATAATAATGATCAAAAATAATCACAATAATTAAATACAATGGAGTGAGGAGCCCTGAGTGACTACACTGGACAGCTGCACAAAATATACAAGTGGCACAAAAATGGCCGTCAAAGTGGGCACAGAAGGTTATCTAAAGGGTTAAATGATTGTGGGCCACTGATCACACACAGGGATGCCGCACATCAAATTCAGGTGACATCAGGCTGGTCCAAAAGTGTCTTGGCCATAAGAAATGGCATCAAATTGGGGAGACAACCGACTTTCACACATTCATACCAGTAACTGGTGTTTCAAAAGTGTTAAAAAGGGCTACTGATCTCACACTACTGACACAAACATAATAGGGATGTCCTGCAAGATGCTCAGTTCACTACAGACTGGCCCAAATATGTCCTGACGTAAGAGCTGACATTACTGCGCCGCCTCATCCCCCTGTGCTGGCTATGGAGCAAGAAGAGAATGCTGCTTGTTGTGAGAGCGAGAACAGGTGAGAAGCGGTCACAAGGCCACATCCAGCTCCAAAGCAGATAGAATTGTGCATTATGATGAGCTACAAACAGTGGTGAGTGAGGGGCCCGCTGACAACAGCCCCCACTTCATCTGGATGTGCAGACGCACATCCAGCTAAAGTGTATTGCAGAACACGAGTTTGCAGGTTTCGTGCACCACAATAAACGCTGCTGGCCAATCAGAGGCTGACATTGGTGTGCACGTGACTGGGGTGCTTGATAAAGACTGGTATTGTCAAAACATTGCACTGTATTTGGCAGAATAAAAAGAAGATTTTTTACTTCACTCAAGTTTGAATGCTGTTCTTCTATTCTATGGGTGGTCCGGTCTTGTCACTTGGATGCTGAAGTCAGCTGCCGGCTTCAGAAGACGGTGCCGCGCTGCGTGGGAGCACATGGAAGGTGAGTGGCAGCGGTTTTTTTTTCTATGCATTGAACAACAGCAGTGTCAGCAGAAGAGGCGAACATTAACCAGGATGGGGTGCATATACCAGGATAGCATAAAACTAAGAAGGAGCGGGCACCGCAACAAGTATTGTTGTCAGGGATCAACCACGTGCATATAAAGAACAGAAGACACAAAAAAAAGGAGAAGAAAAGATATGCACACTAGTGGGATCAACCAACCATATAAATCTTTATTTAATAAACATTGCAAAAACAGGAGCAAAAGAAAAGGACACACAATTTAAAAACATTTAAAAAGGCCAAAAGGCCAAATGCAACAACCAAAATCCCCCAGGAGATAATATGCATACAATTGATCATGCATTTGTAACGGTACAATCAAATCTGGCAAAAAAAATAGCAGTTTTTACAAACACATGACTGTGTATCATTAAATAACACACACAAAGGTAATAAATAATTCTGCATCACACGCACCAATAACCTATGCTGCCAGCTGACCTCAAGCAAATGCCATCAGTCCATATGTAGGTTGCTTTCACATATGTATCTTGCAGGGATAAGCAAAGTATCACAGTACCAATTCTTAGACTAATGCACGATTACCATAAATCTGCCTCAGCCAATAAACCTATAGTATAGAATAGGCAACCAGATAGTAAAAGCCTGCGAAGCGCTATACCGTTTGTGATGAAGTAAGAGAAAAGATGTCAGCAATCCCCTAAGATGTCCCGAGGACGGCAGGTGCAAGATCCTACATTCAAATAACTAAAGTGCATGGCAGGGTTACCAAGAATCCTGTGAAGATCAGGACCCAAAGTGCATGGCAAGGTTACCAAAGCTCCTGGGGGAATCAGGACCCCACGCGTATCGACGCTGCTAGAGCGTCTTCATCAGGGGAAGAGTGAACAATCTATCCAATCAATGCCCCTTTATATACAAAAATAACAAGTAAAGTGATGATCACCTGTGAGGGTGCTGCGGCGTCAGAGATCTCCCCTCCATGTGTGCGGCCAGGTGGATATCCGGTTCAACGTGAGGAATGAACATGCGCTTGCGCACTATAGTATTGAGCAGTCAATCGGGTCCGCCCATACAAGTGCTCAAACAACCCCAGTGCCCAAAGACATTGCCGTATGCGCATGCGCTAAAATGTGTCCTGGCTCATCGCTGTTAAAAACAGCTTCCCAGGTGCCAATATAATGCAACGTAGTGCCGGTATGGAAAAACATTTTATGCGTCATGGACTTTTTTAACATCGGTCTTGTAGGCACTTGAAATCTTAAAAAACTGGAGATTTTTTGATCTTCCTCCGACTTTGATAGATATTGTAAGAGGAGAATGGTAATCCGCACAGCTTATTATCCACTCTGATTTTCCGGTGTCAACATAATGGGATCCGGCTGATTCTCTGGGCTCTCATGTGTGCAGGCGCACACTTGCTATCGGCAAAAGCGCCATACCGGCAGTGCACTACGTTGGCACCTGGGATGCTGTTTTTAACAGCGATGAGCCAGGACACATTTTAGCGCATGCGCATACGGCAATGTCTTTGGGCACTGGGGTTGTTTGAGCACTTGTATGAGCGAACCCGACTGACTCCTCAATACTATAGTGCGCAAGCGCATGTTCATTCCTCACGTTGAACCGGATATCCACCTGGCCGCACACATGGAGGGGATTTCTCTGACGCCGCAGCATCCTCACAGGTGATCATCACTTTACTTGTTATTTTTGTATATAAAGGGGCATTGATTGGATAGATTGTTCACTCTTTCCCTGATGAAGACGCTCTAGCAGCGTCGATACGCGTGGGGTCCTGATTCCCCCAGGAGCTTTGGTAACCTTGCCATGAACTTTAGGTCCTGATCTTCACAGGATTCTTGGTAACCCTGCCATGCACTTTAGTTACCGTATTTGAATGTAGGATCTTGCACCTGCCGTCCTCGGGATGTTTTAGGGGATTGCTGACATCTTTTCTCTTACTTTATCACAAATGGTATAGCGCTCCGTAGGCTTTTACTCTCTGGTTGCCTATTCTATACTATAGGTTTATTGGCTGAGGCAGATTTATGGTAATCGTGCATTAGTCTAAGAATTGGTACTATAGGAAGTAAATAACTTGGCACTCAACTTGTGTATGGTGATGATTTTAAGAATTAAAGAAGTTGTCCACTACTATAACCTTTTTTTTTTTTTTTTCATAAATCTTGCTATTATGTGCCACTGAAAACATCTGCTGTGTTTATTTTAGCAATATTACCTTTTATCATGCTGTAGCAGCACATCTTCAGTGCTGGATTCAGCTCTCATGGGGTTAATCGACAACTTCCTTTCTCCTGAGTTATTGTGCTCTAATACTACAAGTTCCATGATGCATTGCACTGCTACTAAGCACGAACCTACCACACCCACTCCAAAACACACCCAAACCCCTCCCTCCTCTCCCTCCTCTAGCTTCAAAAAGATTTGTGATGTCATTTCTGTCCAACCTCCTCTTTTACATGTGTCCAACCCACACTCCATTACACACAGATAGAGGGATAGATAGATAGATAGATAGATAGATAGATAGATAGATAGATAGATAGATAGATAGATAGATAGATATGGGATGGATAGATAGATAGATAGATAGATAGATAGATAGATAATAGATAGATACAGATATATCTATATATCTATGTCTATTTCCATAGATATGTCCATATCCATGTTTCTAAACCCCTTCACCCCTGGAGCTTTTTTCGTTTATCCCTCCCCTTCTTTGCAGAGCCATAATTTTTCCGTCAATATGGCCATGTGGGGGCTTATTTTTTGCGGGAGAAGTTCTACTTTTGAACGTCACCATTGGTTTTACCATGTCGTGTAGCAGAAAATGTGCAAAAAAAGGCAAAGTGCAATGAAATTGCAAAAAATGTGCAATCCCACACTTGTTTTTTGCTTGGCTTTTTTGCTAGGGTCACTAAATGCTAAGGCCGTGTGCACACGTTGCGGATTTGATTGCAGATCTGCAGGGTTTTTTGCTGCACAGAACTGCATCAAATCCGCAGTGTAGAGCACAACAACCAATATAAGTCTATGGGAGCCGCAGACTTGTTGTGCACATGCTGCGGAAAAGGCCGCACCGAAACACAGCTTTTTTTTTCTCTGCAGCATGTCATTTCTTTTGTGCCGAACTGCAGCATTTCTGCACCCATAGACTTTCGTTGAGTCGGGCACATCCACAGCAAAACCGCAGATGTAAAAAAGATCTGCAGTTTAGATGCGGATGTGGGTCCGAGAAACGCTGCAGTTCGGGAGGAGGGAAGTGTGTGGGCGGCAGGGCCGGACTGGGACTAAAATTCAGCCCTGGCATTTGAAGTTACACAGGCCCACTTGTCACATGGTGACTGTCTAATATCTTTGTACACTTGTAGGCAGGGCCGGTTTTAGGCAAAGTCGGGCCCTACGCCTAGGCAAAGTTTAAAATGGGGCCCAAATGCTAACATATTGCACATCACACAAAAGCATTTCGGTTGTATTTACATGCGCTGATCTCAGGACGCTAAATGAGTTTGATCGACAATACTGAAGTTGTTCAACGCTTGTTTCCCGGCCTCTTTCCACCGTCTGAGAAAGAATGATGGGACAGAACGATCACTAACAGATCACTAACCCCCATACAGTATCATGTTATCAGTAGCACATCTACAGTTTACAGCGGCGATGTGCTGCTGAGAACAAAGATTTTTGTTCCGGCAAAAACAATCTGAATATGCAGAATTTTACTTGTTTAGCCCGCGTTATATACAGCAGAGCCCGCGCAGTGGTATATCCAGCACATCCCGCACAGTGGTATATCCAGCACAGCCCGCACAGTGGTATATCCAGCACAGCCCGCACAGTGGTATATACAGCACAGCCCGCACAGTGGTATATCCAGCACAGCCCGCACAGTGGTATATCCAGCACAGCCCGCACAGTGGTATATCCAGCACAGCCCGCACAGTGGTATATCCAGCACAGCCCGCACAGTGGTATATACAGCACAGCCCGCACAGTGGTATATCCAGCACAGCCCGCACAGTGGTATATCCAGCACAGCCCGCACAGTGGTATATCCAGCACAGCCCGCACAGTGGTATATACAGCACAGCCCGCACAGTGGTATATCCAGCACAGCCCGCACAGTGGTATATCCAGCACAGCCCGCACAGTGGTATATCCAGCACAGCCCGCACAGTGGTAGATCCAGCACAGCCCGCACAGTGGTATATCCAGCACAGCCCGCACAGTGGTATATCCAGCACAGCCCGCACAGTGGTATATCCAGCACATCCCGCACAGTGGTATATCCAGCACAGCCCGCACAGTGGTATATCCAGCACAGCCCGCACAGTGGTATATCCAGCACAGCCCGCACAGTGGTATATCCAGCACAGCCCGCACAGTGGTATATCCAGCACAGCCCGCACAGTGGTATATCCAGCACATCCCGCACAGTGGTATATCCAGCACAGCCCGCACAGTGGTATATCCAGCACAGCCCGCACAGTGGTATATCCAGCACAGCCCGCACAGTGGTATATCCAGCACAGCCCGCACAGTGGTATATCCAGCACAGCCCGCACAGTGGTATATCCAGCACATCCCGCACAGTGGTATATCCAGCACAGCCCGCACAGTGGTATACCCAGCACAGCCCGCACAGTGGTATATCCAGCACAGCCTGCACAGTGGTATATCCAGCACAGCCCGCACAGTGGTATATACAGCACAGGCCGCACAGTGGTATATCCAGCACATCCCGCACAGTGGTATATCCAGCACAGCCCGCACAGTGGTATATACAGCACAGGCCGCACAGTGGTATATCCAGCACAGGCCGCACAGTGGTATATCCAGCACAGCCCGCACAGTGGTATATCCAGCACATCCCGCACAGTGGTATATCCAGCACAGCCCGCACAGTGGTATATCCAGCACAGCCCGCACAGTGGTATATCCAGCAGAGCCCGCACAGTGGTATATACAGCACAGGCCGCACAGTGGTATATCCAGCACAGCCCGCACAGTGGTATATCCAGCACAGCCCGCACAGTGGTATATCCAGCACAGCCCGCACAGTGGTATATCCAGCACAGCCCGCACAGTGGTATATCCAGCACAGCCCGCACAGTGGTATATCCAGCACAGCCCGCACAGTGGCATATCCAGCACAGCCCGCACAGTGGTATATCCAGCACAGCCCGCACAGTGGTATATCCAGCACAGCCCGCACAGTGGTATATCCAGCACAGCCCGCACAGTGGTATATACAGCACAGGCCGCACAGTGGTATATCCAGCACAGCCCGCACAGTGGTATATCCAGCACAGCCCGCACAGTGGTATATCCAGCACAGCCCGCACAGTGGTATATCCAGCACAGCCCGCACAGTGGTATATCCAGCACAGCCCGCACAGTGGTATATCCAGCACAGGCCGCACAGTGGTATATACAGCACAGGCCGCACAGTGGTATATCCAGCACAGCCCGCACAGTGGTATATCCAGCACAGCCCGCACAGTGGTATATCCAGCACAGCCCGCACAGTGGTATATCCAGCACAGCCCGCACAGTGGTATATCCAGCACAGCCCGCACAGTGGTATATCCAGCAGAGCCCGCACAGCGGCATATCCAGCACAGCCCGCACAGCGGTATATCCAGCACAGCCCGCACAGCGGTATATCCAGCACAGCCCGCACAGTGGTATATCCAGCACAGCCCGCACAGTGGTATATCCAGCACAGCCCGCACAGTGGTATATACAGCACAGGCCGCACAGTGGTATATCCAGCACAGCCCGCACAGTGGTATATCCAGCACAGCCCGCACAGTGGTATATCCAGCACAGCCCGCACAGTGGTATATCCAGCACAGCCCGCACAGTGGTATATCCAGCACAGCCCGCACAGTGGTATATCCAGCACAGCCCGCACAGTGGCATATCCAGCACAGCCCGCACAGTGGTATATCCAGCACAGCCCGCACAGTGGTATATCCAGCACAGCCCGCACAGTGGTATATCCAGCACAGCCCGCACAGTGGTATATACAGCACAGGCCGCACAGTGGTATATCCAGCACAGCCCGCACAGTGGTATATCCAGCACAGCCCGCACAGTGGTATATCCAGCACAGCCCGCACAGTGGTATATCCAGCACAGCCCGCACAGTGGTATATCCAGCACAGCCCGCACAGTGGTATATCCAGCACAGGCCGCACAGTGGTATATACAGCACAGGCCGCACAGTGGTATATCCAGCACAGCCCGCACAGTGGTATATCCAGCACAGCCCGCACAGTGGTATATCCAGCACAGCCCGCACAGTGGTATATCCAGCACAGCCCGCACAGTGGTATATCCAGCACAGCCCGCACAGTGGTATATCCAGCAGAGCCCGCACAGCGGCATATCCAGCACAGCCCGCACAGTGGTATATCCAGCACAGCCCGCACAGTGGTATATCCAGCACAGCCCGCACAGTGCTATATCCAGCACAGCCCGCACAGTGGTATATACAGCACAGGCCGCACAGTGGTATATCCAGCACAGCCCGCACAGTGGTATATCCAGCACAGCCCGCACAGTGGTATATCCAGCACAGCCCGCACAGTGGTATATCCAGCACAGCCCGCACAGTGGTATATCCAGCACAGCCCGCACAGTGGTATATCCAGCACAGCCCGCACAGTGGTATATCCAGCACAGCCCGCACAGTGGTATATCCAGCACAGCCCGCACAGTGGTATATACAACACAGCCCGCACAGTGGTATATCCAGCAGAGCCCGCACAGTGGTATATACAGCAGAGCCCGCACAGTGGTATATACAGCACAGGCCGCACAGTGGTATATACAGCAGAGCCCGCACAGTGGTATATACAGCACAGCCCGCACAGTGGTATATACAGCAGAGCCCGCACAGTGGTATATCCAGCACAGCCCGCACAGTGGTATATACAGCAGAGCCCGCACAGTGGTATATACAGCACAGCCCGCACAGTGGTATATACAGCACAGCCCGCACAGTGGTATATCCAGCACAGCCCGCACAGTGGTATATCCAGCACAGCCCGCACAGTGGTATATCCAGCACAGCCCGCACAGTGGTATATCCAGCACAGCCCGCACAGTGGTATATACAGCACAGCCCGCACAGTGGTATATCCAGCACAGCCCGCACAGTGGTATATCCAGCACAGCCCGCACAGTGGTATATACAGCACAGCCCGCACAGTGGTATATACAGCACAGCCCGCACAGTGGTATATCAAGCACAGCCAGCATCTCTCCTCCTCCATATCCTCCTGATATGACATCATCGCGCACCCGCAGTGTCAGAGGTAGAGCGGGGAATGATGGGAGAGGGAGCGTCTGTAGACACTCTCTCCTCCATCATTGCATTCAACTGTACCAGCGTCATAGACGCCGGTGTAGTTGAATGCGACGGCAGGGGGGTGAGTCGGCGGCGGCAGGGGGGTGAGTCGGCGGTGGCAGGGGGAGGAGGATCGAGCAGCCCACGACTGGCACCGGCCCTTCTGGCATTTGCCAGAAGTGCCCGATGGCCAGTCCGGCCCTGGTGGGCGGAATGTGGGCAGTGACGGTGTGCGTGTATGTGTGTGCTGGGTCTGCGGGCTGTTCGGATGTGTGCAGTGCTGTGCAGGACTGTTCAGGTGTGTGCGGGGTCTGCGGGCTGTTCGGATGTTTGTGGGGAACTGTTTGGATGTGTGTGGCGCTGTGCGGGACTGTTCGGGTGTGTGCGGGACTGTTCGGGTGTGTGTGACGCTGTGGGGGACTGTTTGGGTGTGTGGGACTGTTCGGGTGTGTGCGGGGATCATCCAATGGGACTACAAGTACGCAGCATCCAATCTGCAGCTAATTCGGATGTAATCCGGACAGTGGACACGCACCCTACACTATCCATACATCTATCAATAGATATATCTATCCACATATATCTATAGATAGATATAGGAATAGATAGATGTATGCATCTATAGATCTATCTATATGTAGCTCTGTCTATCCATTTCATCTATCATCTATATGTCTGTCTATCTATCTGTGTGTAATTGAGTGTGGGTTGGACAAATGTAAAAGAGGAGGTTGGACAGAAATGACATCACTCAATAATGTTCAATAATACATCTTTAGCTTTCAAAAAGGCATACAAAAATGCACAAAAAACAAAACGCATACAAAAACGCACAAAAAACAAAACGCATACAAAAATGCACAAAAAACAAAACGCATACAAAAACGCACAAAAAACACGCAAAAACCGCACCAAAAAAATTAAAAATGCATCTAAAGCGCGCAAAAACTGCACCAAAAACTGCATCAAAACCGCACCAAATACTGCATCAAATCTTCACCAAAAACTGCATAAAAAAGCATCAAAAACCTGAATCAAAACCACGCAAAAAAACCGCACCAAATACTGCAGCAAAAACTGAATCAAAACCGCGCAAAAACCACACCAAAAACCACACCAAGAACAGCATCAAAACCACACAAAAAAGCCGCATCAAAACCGCACAAAAACATGAAAAAAACATGAAAAAAAATGCATCCAAAACGCAGCTGCGTTTTCTGCAAGGAGATGCAGATTTTGTGCAGACAATTCTGCACCCAAATCTGCAACGTGTGCATACAGCATAAAACTGACCTGCCATTATGATTCTCCAGGTCATTACGAGTTCATAGACACCAAACATGTCTAGGTTATTTTTTATCTAAGTGGTAAAAAAAAATTCAAAACTTTGCTAAAAATAAATAAAATAATTGCGCCATTTTCTGATACCTGTAGCGTCTATATTTTCTGAGATATCGTGTCGGGTGAGGGCAAATTTTTTGCGCGCCGAGCTGACGTTTTTAATGATACCACTTTTGTGCAGATACGTTCTTTTGATCGCCCATTATTGCATTTTAATGCAATGTCGCGGCAACCAAAAAAACATAATTTTGGCTTTTGATTTTTTTTTCTCGCTATGCCGTTTAGCGATCAAGTACATTTTTTATTTTTGTATTGAAAACAGCTGACATGTTGCGGCTTTGAAGTGGGCTCACCGTGAAGCCCACCTCAAAGTGGGGGATACTGCCAGCTGACGTACTATTCCGTCAGCTGGCAGAAAGGGGTTAATAAACAATATGTTTATGTAATAAAAAAAAAAAAAAACGGCGTGGGCTCCCGCGCAATTTTCTGCACCAGAGGGGGAAAGCCGACGGCCGGGGGCAAATATTTGTAGCCTGCTATGAATATCAGCCCGCAGCTGTCTGCGTAGCCTTTACTGGCTATTAAAATAGGGGGACCCCCCCCCAAAAAAAAATGACGTGGGGTCCCCCTATATTTTATAGCCAGAAAGGCTACGCAGACAGCTGCCGGCTGATATTCATAGCCTAGAGAGGGGCCATGGATATTGGTCCCCCCCCCCCCCCCGGCTACAAATACCAGTCCGCAGCCGCCCCGGAAATGGCGCATCTGTAAGATGCGCCAATTCCGGCACTTAGCCCCTCTCTTCCCACTCCCGTGTAGCGGTGGGATATGGGGTAATAAGGGGTTAATGTCACCTTGCTATTGTAAGGTGACATTAAGCCGGGTTAATAACAGAGAGGCGTCAATAAGACGCCTATCCATTACTAATCCAATATTAATAAAGGGTTAATAAAACACACACACATTAGGAAAAAGTATTTTAATATTCTTCATTTAACCATACTTACCATATTTCAGACCCTGCAAAAAACGTAAAATAATAACCCGTATACTACCTGTCCGCCGTAGTCCAATTAATAACGAGTGTCCCACGACGATCTCCCCTATAGAACAGTGACATCGGGTGATGTCACTGCTCTATAGGACCCTCAGTGACACACTGACAGGAGACAATGGCTCCTGCAGTGCATCACTGAGAGGTACCTTAGGACAAATCTCACTTTATGCCAATTGCTGCCTGTGAAAATTTCTCAACAGCAATGGCATAAAGTGAGACTAGGGACTATTTTCTCACAGGGGCGTAGGAATACATTGTGAGGAATACATTGTGGAAGGATACCTTCCTCCCCTCATTGTATTCCTGGAGCCCCTAGAGAGTGGTCGCATCAGCAGATGCTCCTGCTCTCCACGGGAGATCGTCGTGGGACACTCGTTTTAATTGGATTTCTGCGGATCAGGGAGTATATTGTTTGTTTATTATTTTAATATTTTTTTACAGATGACAATGGCTTCGGGGAACAAAGTGACAAGTGATGGTGAGTATGTACTCTATGTTATATGTACTGTATGTAGTATGTATGTACTGTATGTATGTATGTACGTACTGTATGTGGCATGTTTCATGTCCCATGTCACATGTTGCATGTCATCGCATGGTGCATGTCGTCACATGGTGCATGTCGTCGCATGGTGCATGTCGCATGTCGTCACATGGTGCACGTCGTCACATGGTGCATGTCGTCGCATGGTGCATGTCATATGTTGCATGTTGCATGTTGTCGCATGGTACATGTCGCATGTCGTCGCATGTTGCATGTCGTTGCATGGTGCATGTCGCATGTTGTCGCATGGTGCATGTCATATGTTGCATGTCGCATGGTACATGTCGCATGTCGTCGCATGTTGCATGTCGTTGCATGGTGCATGTCGACGCATGGTGAATGTTGTCACATGGTGCATGTCGCATGTCGCCGCATGGTGCATGTCATCGCATGGTGCATGTTGTCACATGTTTCATGTTGTCGCATGGTACATGTCGCATGTCGTCGCATGGTGCATGTTGTCACATGTTGCATGTCGTCGCATGGTGCATGTCGTCACATGGTGCATGTCGACACATGGTGCATGTCGCATGTCGCCGCATGGTGCATGTCGCCGCATGGTGCATGTTGTCGCATGGTGCATGTTGTCGCATGGTGCATGTCGTCGCATGGTGCATGTCATATGTTGCATGTTGTCGCATGGTACATGTCGCATGTCGTCGCATGGTGCAAGTCGTCGCATGGTGCAAGTCGTCGCATGGTGCATGTCGCATGTTGTCGCATGGTGCATGTTGTCGCATGGTGCATGTCGTCGCATGGTGCATGTCGTCGCATGGTATTGCATGTCGTATGTTGTCACATGTCGCATGTTGTTACATGTCACATGGTGTGTGTTGTATGTATGTACTGTATATGTGCATTTCTTTCTTTTTTTTACATTCAACACATTAGCCGGATGATGGGACTACTACTGTCCCATCATTGGCTAATGTGTCACTCACTGTCACTGTAGCAGGTAGAGCCCGATGGGACTTGTAGTCCCATCGGACAATGCCTGCACACAGAGAGAGAGAGAGAGAGAGACACACACACACACACACATACCCCAAATACCACCACCCCCAGCAGACCCAGCACATACCGGCACCGGCACGCAGAGGCCCGGCACCGGCACGCACATACCGGCGCCGGCACACAGAGCACCTGCACCGGCACACAGAGCACCGGCGCCGGCACACAGAGCTCCGCAACGGCGCCGGCACACAGAGCACCGGCGCCGGCACACAGAGCACCGGCGCCGGCACACAGAGCACCCTTACCGGCGCGCAGACACCGCGCCGGGACAATGATCCCTGCCTAGCCCCGCCCGCCCCCAGCACAGCCCCGCAGGCAGCCCCCCAGCCCCGCCCACAGCCCAGTCACTCTTGATGAGTGACTGCTCTGACTGTGCGGCTGGGACACGCCTGCAGCTGACGTCACGTCAATTTCCAGAGTCTGGAAATTGACGTGACGTCGGCGGAAATAAGCGGTGGCTGCAGCATGGGGGTCACGTGACCCAGACTCAGCCACCAGCATAGCGCCGCTCACAGGAGAAAACGGCAACGCAAGGTATTTACACAATTCATCAGGGGCCCCGGGGGGATACATTGGGGGGATAACTGAAAGTAGTGGACAACCCCTTTAAATATTTATTACTTGGATAGCAGTCCAGCATAAACGTTTCGGTCAAAACAATGAGACCTTCCTCAGTAGACTGCATTACAAAAGTATAACAAAACAATAATAAGTACATAAAAATGATAATCAAGTAAATTAACAAGAGAGATAAAAAAAAAAAAAGAAAAATCTCACAATAATTTTGTGATATGTGTCAGGTTGGAAGGCAGGAGAGGTAGGGAGAGGATAAAGTAGCATTTTTACATACCCGACTGCTTGTCTGATGTGGAGGGTCACAGGGTATAGGCTAGGTCCTATATATTAGTTGTAAATGGACCTCTAAAGCAAAACGATTTCCCTAAAATAATGAGATAGTTATTGTATGATAGAGTGTGTAATATACAGGTGAGGAATGTTAATAGTGTACTGACCAGGTAAGTTGGGTGTGAACGTATAATTCTCCAAATTTGTGGTTAGGATGGTAGCTGAAACATAACATATAGTCATATGGGAGGAGCTAGTAGTAATAGGGGAAATTAGCCTACAGAAAAAGCCTACAGAAAAAACTGTGGAGATTCTCACCTAAGGTAGCCAAAATAGGTACATGCACCGTGGTATTTAATGAATAGGTTAATATCCAATGTGTTGGCTGCAATAAAAGATATGTATAAAAAGGCTGTAATTATAACCATGAGAATAAATAGCTCTATACATGGATGAACTAGGTATCTTACCACGTAACAATGTGTTCCTCACCATGAAGAGTACCGTATATATTGGCAAATGGTTGCTAGTGCAATGGCACAAAATCTAAGAGAAACGCATAAACAGTGTCATAGTCATATGTGTGGTATTAAGTAAATACATGGATCCCACAGGGAGTGTCTAACAAAGGGGGGAGTATCTATGTAATATAGCTCACCTATAGTTTAAGGGCTCCTTGAGAGTCCTACCAAAAAGGGTGCTATTGTGACCCCGGCTCCTGCAATATAACAGAGTGTTAGCCATAATTAAATAAGAGTAACGGGGAGGAAAGGCAGAACTTACCAATATGTTGTGGGTAGATGATGTGCATCAACGCGGTGTCCGCCGCTGGTTGAGTGCACAAGAGCCAGAATGTCAGGGGTCCACTAAGTGGACTAGGCTCCCTTCCAGAAGACCTTTTACTAGTCTCCCTAGACGTTAAGGATCTTTATACTTCGATCCCACATTCACAAGGGATCTCTAGTGTTAAACATCTACTCACTAGTTCACAGCTTGATCCTGACGTCATTAATCTTTGTATTGACCTGCTGACTATAGTTCTGACAAATTTTTTTTTCATGTTTGAGGACCATTTCTTCCTCCAGACAAAAGGCACCGCTATGGGGTCCAATGTGGCCCCGCCATACGCAAACAGCTACATGGCCCTATTTGTGGAGGAAATTGTATACCCTGATCCTCTATTCCAGGCCTACTGCCCCTTTTGGAAACGCTACATAGATGACGTTTTTTGTCTATGGACTGGCACACCCCAAACTTTGGATCTTTTCTTTAATACTCTAAATACGGCCTGGCCAGGACTCACCTTCACTATAACCAGCAGTACAGAAAAAGTCAGCTTTCTTGACACCTTAGTCATAAAAGATGGACTAGGGATTCTTAATACCGACCTTTACACGAAACCAACCGACAGGAATAGTCTCTTACATTTCCAGAGCTTACATCCTTTTGCCACAAAAAAGTCGATCCCCCGATCGCAATTTAAAAGGATACAGAGGATAGTCAGCGAACCCAGTCTCCTTAAAATTAGGACTGATGAAATGTACACCAAATTTAGGGAACAGGGTTACCCATCCAATTTATTGACTGAGGCCATTAATCCTCCTACAACAGCACGTCCAGTATCCAATAAAAGAGTTCCATTCGTTCATGTATATCACCCGTATGTACATGTGTTACATCATACTATCAGACGACACTGGAATATATTACGAACTGCTCATCCGTCCATTCCCGAATTTCAGGAGCATTTTCTACCGTGTTATAAACGCCCCTCTAATATCCGTGATTCTCTAGTTAAAGCTGATTTTGGAGTAAAGAGGGACTCCACACAACGCTTCCTTAATCAACCTAAAAATGGCACATTTCCGTGCCTACACTGCAACCAGTGCAATAACGTTATTCCGGGGGACTATATCTATCATCCTCACTCTGGCAAAAGATACAAAATAAAATGCTACTCTACCTGTGACTCGTCCTTTGTAGTGTATGCTATCAAATGCCCATGCGGTCTTTTGTATATTGGGGAGACAACACAGCCAATTAAGTCCCGTATTTCCAAACACAAATCGACCATCCGCTGTCGGAATCTATTATTGCCACTCCCAAGCCATTTCATCTCCAAAGGTCATACAATATCACAATTAAGGTTCCAGGTCCTGGAACATATTCCGGTACCTAGACGGGGGGGGCAATAGGATCCACCTCCTGAAAAAAAGGGAGGCATACTGGATTCACGAGTTGCAGACCCTGGCCCCAAGGGGCTTAAACAGGGACTACGATCCCTTAGCTTTTACATAGACATTATGATAATGCCGCAGCTATCCTAATGCCATCTATGATTCTGTAACTCTCTTTCTGTGATTCTGTTATTTATGGTCATAGATGTTATGATGTATACTAATATACCTGTCTCTCTTTACAGAGTCGTCTCTATTGATTAATCATCATGCAAGTCACCTCCTGATCCCTCCCCACCTTTGGACTCTCCCATCCTCTGTTCCCTACCTGACTGCATATTGATTTCCCCATATCTATGCAATACGCTGTTACAATTATTCAGTTTGTTAAGATTTTCTCTACAGTACAACACATATTATGTCCCCACACATCGCTCTATCCACTTGATCATGTGACTGCTCTCTCTAGCCGGTCACCATGACTACAATACCGATTACACATAAACAGGAAGTTCGCGTCAGGCCCAGTGACGCACTTCCGGTTACGATGTATCACCGCACTACATCCCCCATAATCCCCCATCAGCGGTGGTCAGGTGACCGTCCAGACTGTGAGATCTCAATGCCACAGGGCGGACTCTTACTTACTGACAGGGTATGTCATGACACGATGCACACTTCCGGTTTCGGCGGCATCCATGATCCCGCCCTGTCACTATTTAAACCTGACATTCTGGCTCTTGTGCACTCAACCAGCGGCGGACACCGCGTTGATGCACATCATCTACCCACAACATATTGGTAAGTTCTGCCTTTCCTCCCCGTTACTCTTATTTAATTATGGCTAACACTCTGTTATATTGCAGGAGCCGGGGTCACAATAGCACCCTTTTTGGTAGGACTCTCAAGGAGCCCTTAAACTATAGGTGAGCTATATTACATAGATACTCCCCCCTTTGTTAGACACTCCCTGTGGGATCCATGTATTTACTTAATACCACACATATGACTATGACACTGTTTATGCTTTTCTCTTAGATTTTGTGCCATTGCACTAGCAACCATTTGCCAATATATACAATACTCTTCATGGTGAGGAACACATTGTTACGTGGTAAGATACCTAGTTCATCCATGTATAGAGCTATTTATTCTCATGGTTATAATTACAGCCTTTTTATACATATCTTTTATTGCAGCCAACACATTGGATATTAACCTATTCATTAAATACCACGGTGCATGTACCTATTTTGGCTACCTTAGGTGAGAATCTCCACAGTTTTTTCTGTAGGCTTTTTCTGTAGGCTAATTTCCCCTATTACTACTAGCTCCTCCCATATGACTATATGTTATGTTTCAGCTACCATCCTAACCACAAATTTGGAGAATTATACGTTCACACCCAACTTACCTGGTCAGTACACTATTAACATTCCTCACCTGTATATTACACACTCTATCATACAATAACTATCTCATTATTTTAGGGAAATCGTTTTGCTTTAGAGGTCCATTTACAACTAATATATAGGACCTAGCCTATACCCTGTGACCCTCCACATCAGACAAGCAGTCGGGTATGTAAAAATGCTACTTTATCCTCCCCCTACCTCTCCTGCCTTCCAACCTGACACATATCACAAAATTATTGTGAGATTTTTCTTTTTTTTTGATCTCTCTTGTTAATTTACTTGATTATCATTTTTATGTACTTATTATTGTTTTGTTATACTTTTGTAATGCAGTCTACTGAGGAAGGTCTCATTGTTTTGACCGAAACGTTTATGCTGGACTGCTATCCAAGTAATAAATATTTAAAGGGGTTGTCCACTACTTTCAGTTATCCCCCCAATGTATCCCCCCGGGGCCCCTGATGAATTGTGTAAATACCTTGCGTTGCCATTTTCTCCTGTGAGCAGCGCTATGCTGGTGGCTGAGTCTGGGTCACGTGACCCCCATGCTGCAGCCACCGCTTATTTCCGCCGACGTCACGTCAATTTCCAGACTCTGGAAATTGACGTGACATCAGCAGCAGGCGTGTCCTAGCCGCACAGTCAGAGCAGTCACTCATCAAGAGTGGGCGGGGCTGGGGGGCTATCTCTCTTGTTAATTTACTTGATTATCATTTTTATGTACTTATTATTGTTTTGTTATACCTTTGTAATGCAGTCTACTGAGGAAGGTCTCATTGTTTTGACCGAAACGTTTATGCTGGACTGCTATCCAAGTAATAAATATTTAATTCTTAAAATCATCACCATACACAAGTTGAGTGCCAAGTTATTTACTTCTTATATGTTTACTGGTGTGGGCAACCTATCTTGAGCACCGACACAGCTGTGCCACGATATACTTCACTAAGAATTGGTACTGTGATACTTTGCTTATCCCTGCAAGATACATATGTGAAGGCAACCTACATATGGACTGATGGCATTTGCTTGAGGTCAGCTGGCAGCATAGGTTATTGGTGCGTGTGATGCAGAATTATTTATTACCTTTGTGTGTGTTATTTAATGATACACAGTCATGTGTTTGTAAAAACTGCTATATTTTTTGCCAGATTTGATTGTACCGTTACAAATGAATGATCAATTGTATGCATATTATCTCCTGGGGGATTTCGGTCGTTGCATTTGGCCTTTTGGCCTTTTTAAATGTTTTTAAATTGTGTGTCCTTTTCTTTTGCTCCTGTTTTTGCAATGTTTATTAAATAAAGATTTATATGGTTGGTTGATCCAACTAGTGTGCATATCTTTTCTTCTCCTTTTTTGTGTCATATACCAGGATAGTGGACATATAGCAGGATGGGGAAACATATACCAGGATGGGGTGCTTAAACCTGGATACGGGACAAATACCAGGATGGGGTGCATATACCAGGATGGGGAAACATATACCAGGATGGGGTGCATATACCAGGATGGGGAAACATATACCAGGATGGTGAAACATATACCAGGATAGGGAAGCATATACCAGGATGGGGGTGCATATACCAGGATGGGGAAACATATACCAAGATGGGGGTATATACCAGGATGGGGAAACATATACTTGGATGGGGGAACATACACCAGGATGGGGGAACATATACTAGGATGGTGTGCATATACTTGGATGGGGAAGCATATACCAGGCTGGGGGAACATACACCAGGTTGGAGAAGTGCGACACCCACCAGGGCCGTGGGGTACTCGGAACCGGGTAGAACAGTTATTTGGGGAAGTCACAGGGCCGTGACCCGGCTCTGTGGCCCTGGGTGTGCAATAAAAATGATGCAAGGGGGAAAAGTTCTATAGGACTGATTCGTGACACCACTCGTGGTGTTCGGTAAGGGATGTCCGACGCTGCGGTTCAGGTCCACTGGGGCAAAGATGGTACAGCTCCCCATGAGTAGGGCGGGGCCCCAGGGCAGATATAACAGTTGGTTCAGGTGGTGGTGAACGTTGGGGTGCAGAGAATAAGCAAGGGACACAGAAAAGTGCAGTTTTCTTTACCTTTACTTCTTGGTAGATGAATATGCAGTCTGGGGTACCAGTTACAGATGACAGCAGGAGTCCGGCTAGCCTGGAAGCATTCAGGGGTCCACTTTGCCAGGTGGGGTTGGAGGCCTTCCTGCTGCCTGTAGCTAGCTGCGGTCCTCTCCTGCGTGTTGGCTTCGACCTGTAGTGCGAGCCTATCACGGGCACTGCCTGTTCACTAGCAGCCCTGGGCTCTTAGGCTAGTTTCACACTAGCATTTTGCTGAGCTGCGGACTTCCTCTGTGAAGCCCCACCCACGGCCACACCTCCGCCGCTCAGCTCCGCCTACATCCACATGCGGCCTGCGTACCTATCTTTAACATTAGATACGCAGGTCGTGCGGAGGTTTGCGGATGCCTCCGTATGTGTCGTTTTGACGATGCAACGACCTGCGTCGAACGCAGCTGGTTGGAATTTCTTTTTTGCTTGCAATCCCCTGCCCTCCAGATTCGGCTGTCAGGATGTACAGCACCCGCACAGCTAAGGACTCTGACGTCCTTCTTGTCAGCGCTCCACTTTGGGGTCAGCGTTGACACAGCTGCAATTCCCCAGAGCCCTTGTCTCTGCTCCTCTCTCTCTCTTCTACTCACTTCCTAACAGTCTAAAAACTGACTCCTCTTCCCAACCAGAAAGAGCAGCTCCCCTGAAGTCGGGTGCAGAGCTCCCTCTTTTGGCCTGGAGCCGGAATTGTAATGCATGCTATGTATCACCTGGCATAGGGACCTCTTTCTGCCTCCAGGCACATCACCCCTAAGAGGGAGGCAACGTCACCGTGGCAACCGGACTCTGGGGTGTCACAGAAGCATATACCAGGATGGAGGAATGTAAACCAGGATGGGGTGCATACACCAGGATGGGGACATATACAAGGATGGGGGAACATATACCAGGATGGGTTGCATACACCAAGATGGCGGAACAAATACCAGCAGGGCCGGCGTCAGCACCCGGCGCACCCGGGCAAGTGCCGGAGCCCTGGCGAGACGGGGGGGCCCACTCACGCTGTCTGGGATATAGCGTGCGCAGACTACTTGGTGACTGTCCGCCGGACTGTGTGATGTCAGGTGGAGGAGGAGAGCGCTGAAGCTGCAGACACCGGGAAAAGGGCAGGAGGATCATGAAGACGGTTGGAAACGTGCAGAGAGCCGCACTCGGGAGCGGAGTGTCTGCCCGCAGGCACTGTTCATGATCCTCCTGCCCATTTCCTGGTTTCTCCAGCCTCAGCGCTCTCCTTCACCTGACATCACAAAGTCCGGCGGATGGTCACCGCGTACTCTGAGCACGCTGTATCCCAGACAGCGTGAGTGGGCCCCCCGTCTCTCCACTGCAATGAAAACGGTTAGAAACGTGCAGAGAGCCGCACTCGGGAGCGGAGTGTCTGCCCGCCGGCACTGCCTGCACACCAGCCGACCTGCCAGGAGCCGGCCGCAAAGTTTGCCAGTGAGAGGAGGAGAGGCCGGGTAGGTACCAGCTAAGCTTCTATGAGCTCAGTGCTGAGCGTTCATTCTCCATAAAACCTGCATCCCAGGAGCCACCAGTGAAGGCTGCTGACATGTCACTAGTGGGCACATTGCAGTCACTGACCTGTGGGATATTGTGCCATGTGATGCTGCTATATGGCCCCCTGCACACCTGTTATATGCCCCCTGCACACCTGTTATATGCCCCCTGCACACCTGCGATATGGCCCCCCTGCACACCTGCGATATGGCCCCCTGCACACCTGCGATATGGCCCCACTGCACACCTGCGATATGGCCCCACTGCACACCTGCGATATGGCCCCACTGCACACCTGCGATATGGCCCCACTGCACACCTGCGATATGGCCCCACTGCACACCTGCGATATGGCCCCACTGCACACCTGCGTTATGGCCCCACTGCACACCTGCGATATGGCCCCCTGCACACCTGCGATATGGCCCCACTGCACACCTGCGATATGGCCCCACTGCACACCTGCGATATGGCCCCACTGCACACCTGCGATATGGCCCCACTGCACACCTGCGATATGGCCCCCCTGCACACCTGCGATATGGCCCCCCTGCACACCTGCGATATGGCCCCCCTGCACACCTGCGATATGGCCCCCCTGCACACCTGCGATATGGCCCCACTGCACACCTGCGATATGGCCCCACTGCACACCTGTGATATGGCCCCCTGCAAACCTGCGATATGGCCCCACTGCACACCTGCGATATGGCCCCCCTGCACACCTGCGATATGGCCCCCCTGCACACCTGCGATATGGCCCCCCTGCACACCTGCGATATGGCCCCACTGCACACCTGCGATATGGCCCCACTGCACACCTGCGATATGGCC
Organism: Ranitomeya variabilis; assembly: GCF_051348905.1. Classification (NCBI taxonomy): domain Eukaryota; kingdom Metazoa; phylum Chordata; class Amphibia; order Anura; family Dendrobatidae; genus Ranitomeya; species Ranitomeya variabilis. The sequence continues at coordinate 247,618,571 of NC_135237.1, read as the reverse complement.
CCACTGCACACCTGCGATATGGCCCCACTGCACACCTGCGATATGGCCCCACTGCACACCTGCGATATGGCCCCCTGCACACCTGCGATATGGCCCCACTGCACACCTGCGATATGGCCCCACTGCACACCTGCGATATGGCCCCACTGCACACCTGCCATATGGCCCCACTGCACACCTGCGATATGGCCCCCCTGCACACCTGCGATATGGCCCCCCTGCACACCTGCGATATGGCCCCACTGCACACCTGCGATATGGCCCCACTGCACACCTGTGATATGGCCCCCTGCAAACCTGCGATATGGCCCCACTGCACACCTGCGATATGGCCCCACTGCACACCTGCGATATGGCCCCACTGCACACCTGCGATATGGCCCCCTGCACACCTGCGATATGGCCCCACTGCACATCTGCGATATGGCCCCACTGCACACCTGCGATATGGCCCCACTGCACACCTACGATATGGCCCCACTGCACACCTGCGATATGGCCCCCCTGCACACCTGCGATATGGCCCCCCTGCACACCTGCGATATGGCCCCACTGCACACCTGCGATATGGCCCCACTGCACACCTGCGATATGGCCCCCTGCAAACCTGCGATATGGCCCCACTGCACACCTGCGATATGGCCCCCCTGCACACCTGCGATATGGCCCCCCTGCACACCTGCGATATGGCCCCCCTGCACACCTGCGATATGGCCCCCCTGCACACCTGCGATATGGCCCCACTGCACACCTGCGATATGGCCCCACTGCACACCTGTGATATGGCCCCCTGCAAACCTGCGATATGGCCCCACTGCACACCTGCGATATGGCCCCCCTGCACACCTGCGATATGGCCCCCCTGCACACCTGCGATATGGCCCCCCTGCACACCTGCGATATGGCCCCACTGCACACCTGCGATATGGCCCCCCTGCACACCTGCGATATGGCCCCCCTGCACACCTGCGATATGGCCCCCCTGCACACCTGCGATATGGCCCCACTGCACACCTGCGATATGGCCCCACTGCACACCTGCGATATGGCCCCACTGCACACCTGCGATATGGCCCCACTGCACACCTGCGATATGGCCCCACTGCACACCTGCGATATGGCCCCCTGCACACCTGCGATATGGCCCCACTGCACACCTGCGATATGGCCCCACTGCACACCTGCGATATGGCCCCACTGCACACCTGCGATATGGCCCCACTGCACACCTGCGATATGGCCCCCCTGCACACCTGCGATATGGCCCCCCTGCACACCTGCGATATGGCCCCACTGCACACCTGCGATATGGCCCCACTGCACACCTGTGATATGGCCCCCTGCAAACCTGCGATATGGCCCCACTGCACACCTGCGATATGGCCCCACTGCACACCTGCGATATGGCCCCACTGCACACCTGCGATATGGCCCCACTGCACACCTGCGATATGGCCCCACTGCACACCTGCGATATGGCCCCCTGCAAAAAGCGTGTACTGCATCCAGCTCTGTGGCGGTGCCTGGCTGGGAGTGTCGCGCTATCACAGTTGCTATGCACATAGGTTACAGTAGTTTCGCCCCTATAGCTCTGTGTAATTATACAATAAACTATAGTTTGAAGTTAAGCAATTACCTAACTAACAATCCCATAATGCAGATTTATTGCCTGAAATCCTCCCTTTACTATCTGTAGACACAAATAAAGGCCCTTTAAATACTCCTGTGCATGGTATTGACATCTGGATGGTAGCTGGTGACAGTAGCTTTCTTATTTTAAGGAACTAACATGAACGCATTTTTTTTTAAAGGGTTCATAGTATTAAAACTTAAAGGGATTTTGCAGGTATATAAAAAAGAAACACAAAAAAACACAATCTCACTGGTGATTGCAGCATAACTACATGCCACAGGGGTCAGGCATAGCTTGTAATTAGCGGCTTTGGCCATGAGTCTGTGCAGCACGTTGTCACAAACCAGCAGAGGAGCGCCGGCTATGAAGCCCCACTCATGTAGTGTAAGAAGTGAAATCTGGCATTGCACTATACCTATATTTCTCTGCTGTATCTGTGCATCATGAATCGTGGTATGTGTTAAAGGGGAGGGCCCACTGACACTCTTTCGCCCGGGGCCCTCAAAAACCTGGAGCCGGCCCTGAATACCAGGATGGGGTGCATATACCAGAATAGGGGAACATATATCAGGATGGGGTGCATACACCAGGATGGGGGAACATATACCAGGATGGGGTGCATACACCAGGATGGGGGAACATATACCAGGATGGGGTGCATACACCAGGATGGGGGAACATATACCAGGATGGGGTGCATACACCAGGATGGGGGAACATATACCAGGATGGGGTGCATATACCAGGATGGGGTGCATATATCAGGATAGGGGAACATATACCAGGATGGGGTGCATATGTAAGGGTTTATCACAGTTTATTGTTGGAGATTTGTGATGTAATATATGATCTGCCAAGTAGAGGGCAGTGGAGAGACACGAGTTGCATCTTGGGGGTTTGGCAGCTGGAAACGGTTGCTAGGGGAGTTGAAGGAGAGAGTGAAGCTGCACATAGTTGGAAAAAGGTCTAGATAGAGCAGTGCGACTCTGGATCTGTTGTTGGTGACTCTGGGACGCGTTGTTCAGCTTGGCATAAGCCGACTCGGTGAGGACAACCAAGGACACAGCATCTTGGGTTCAGCCACATGAGGCCTTATTGATAAGGACTTAGAGAAGCCCGGAGTAAGAAAGATCGGCATTCTTAAAAGCTTCATGTCAGTGTTTTTGATTATTCGAGACTCTGCCCAGCAAGGACCCTTCTACTTCAGTCTCAGAACATACCATTACCAACTTACATCAGAATATACTGTATATGAGCATTCACAATTAACTTAGATGTCTAATTATCAGAAAAGGCCTCTTCTGTAAGAGACGCTTCAAAAACTGCTCTGAGTAGGGAATTACTAAAGTACTGGCACAACACTGTCGTTTTTGGGATTTATGCATAGAAAGGGTTAATCGTGTGTATTTTGCTTGCATATAACTGTTAATTCTGTAAACTGTATCTGTGTATACTCTTAGTCGGTGTTATTTACAGTAACTTCTGTCATCGTATTTGTTATTTATACAATGTTTACCTAACATCCTTTCCTTTGTTTTTTATAAACTGGTTAGTAAATATTTATATTATATTATCTATTCTTTGTGCATGTGTGGCACCCCAGGAGTCCGGTTGTCACAGTGGCATTGCCTCCCTCACAGGGAGTAATGTCATGCCTGGAAGCAAGGAGGGGTCCCTGTACCAGGTGTCAGTAGGAGAGAAGTAGAGCAGAACCTGAGGAGTGGAGCTATGATTAAACTCGCCCTAGAGCTGAGTGCTAGGAACCGGATACCGGAGTCCGTGGTTGCGTGGGTACTGAAGTCCCAGCAGCTAAATCCGGAGGGCAGGGGACTACAGGTATCCTGGCCCGATCTAATACCCAGCGGCACAGCAGCATACCAGAGCCTGGAGCCGACACAAAGGAGCGGCACCTGTGACAGGCTCAAGCTGCCTGCCATGCGGGCAACGGTTAGTTTTTAAAAACAGAGAGAGCAGTTAGCAGCAGGAGGGTGAGCTGTTAGGCAGCAAAGAAAAAGGGAGGACAGCGCAGAAGGAAAGCCTCCGTACCTACCTGGCCAGGTGTATCCAAAAATTGCTTCCAGGCTGCCCGGCTCTCCATTACGATCTGTTACCAGCACCCCGGTCAGCCATCAAGTAAAGGAAAAGAAAACTACATCCCTTGTGTTATTCAGTGATCTCTTGTGCCCTTAGTCCTGCACCACAAGGTACATGAAGCCTGACATAAACGGAACTGGTAGCCCTGGGGCCCCGCTTTACCTGTGGGGAGCAGAACCATCCCAGCTGCGTCACCATCAGCCCCAGCGGTCTCCTTTAGCAGTGTCGGCCATCCGTTGCAGAACACCACAGGTGGCGTCACGTTAAATCCCATCTACATATTCCCCATTTTTTGACACAGTCAGGGCCTCGGAATCGGGTCATGGCCCCGTGATTTCCCCAAAGAACTGTCCGACCCAGTTCCGAGTACCCCACGGCCCTGGTTGACGTGTCATTTTTGGCATCACGAACAGGATCTCATAGCCCGGTATTACCAGTATTGTGTGCCATAGACTTTATTCAACTGTATAATAGCCACGATTACTGCACGACACGGTGTGCAGAAAGCAGGAGACCCCAACTTGGAAACCCCTGGGAGCTCAATCCATCCCTCGTGTGGAGCAGCCGCTTACTAAGCTAGTGATACCCAGAACCTGGCTGAGGTTCAGTAGGAGGGAAGGAGATGCCCAATCTATGAGAGGATCCAGCGGCGGGCGTGGCCACAGCCACCGTAATGCCATTATCCATGCCATATATCCCGGGGAGGCCTGGCTACCTCAGTACTCAGGGAAGTTGTGCAACCTGAGTGACTTTAAGGAGAGTCTGCATAGTTTATTCGCAGTGTACCCCCTGTCAGAGAGCCAAAAAGTCAGCATCCTTATTGGCCAGCTAACCGCTGCGGCCCAGAGGGAGGTGAAGTCCTGGCCGGACACCGACAAAAGAACTGTTAGGCAAATCCTGGCCCGGCTGAAGGATTCTTTTGACACCCACACAGCAGCGGAGATTAAAATGAAATTCTATGGGTGCAAACAAAGGGCACAGGACAGTGTATGGGACTATGCCCTAAACCTTCAAGAGGTGCTGCAGGCCTTTAAACAGGTAGACCCCGACAGTGTGCGAGACGAGGACAGATTGCTAAAAGAGCAGTTTACTGAGGGGCTCCTGTCTACCACTCACCAGACACAGCTGCACATTATTACCCTGCAAAACCCTGACCTGGACTTTGCACGATTTAAAGACCGGGCCATCCAGGTGCTGCAAGAACCAACCCCAAGTGGCACTGCACCCCTCCAGTGCCCAGCTATCACATACCACCAGGAGGCGGTGTCCTTTTCCCTGGCATCCGTGAAGGCCGATGCGCAGACCCTAGATAATGACTCCTCTGCAGGCCTACGTCTCCAGGTCCAGGAGCTGACCAAAAGTGTGGCTGCACTAACCAAAACAATGCAGTCCATGCAAGTGTCCCCAAAGGAGAAGATCCAGCTGGCCTCCAGTTCAGATCACGTCCCGTGGCGATGGCAAAGGAGAATCCCACCGACCAAAGGGAGAGACAGCGATCGCTACGACCAGGACGGACGACCCATCTGTCACCGCTGCAAAAAGGCGGGTCACATTGCAAGACTCTGTAATTTAAACAACCCCTGGGGCAGATGGTCAACCCCCGGGTGTAAGACGACAGGGCCACAAAGCTGGCGAGACAAGTACGTGGGAGGACGGCCGGTCCTGCCCATAGTGCTTGATGACATCCCAATGAACGCTTTATTGGACACCGGCTGCTAGGTTACAGCGATGTCATATATCCTTTTTAAACTGTATTGAGCTGATTCAGACATTACTCTTAGCCCAGATGAATACTTTGCTAGCAATGGTCAGCCAGCCTTTGCCTCAGGTGGGGTATAAGGAGGTGACCATCAAGGTTGGCCGAGTAGAAATGCAAAGTTGGATTATAGTTGATATTGACAGAATAGTTGATAGACAAGAATGCCATCCTATGATTACTCTAGGCACCAGTGTAATAGAGTATTGTCTTGGAGAAATTATTGTTTTGTTGCAACAGGTAGCCGAGACTGCCAGTTCCAGTCAGCAGAGTGTCCTGCAAAAGGAAATCAGAGCCCTGATGCAGAGACAACAGGTAGAGCTGTCTGGTGGAGAAGGCGGCAGTGTCAGAGTGAGTGATCCATTCCCCATTGCAATGCCCTCTAGGAGTGAAATGTTGATTTGGTGTCGGGCAGCAATAGGCCTCAGGGGTCAAGATTACCAGGCTCTGGTAGAACCCGTGTACTCACACAGCATACCCACCATCCTGACAGCCAGGTACGGACTGAGGCTGAAATTCAGTCCTGGCATTTGAAATCACACAGGCCCATGTTGTCCCCGTCCCCAAGAACCAGATGGGATATATTACTAATATTACCCTGGATGGAGGAAAGCAAGATTCACTACAGGACCAATATTTCTAATGATACCCGTGGCCTGCTGGGGTAAGTTACGGAGTCAGAGACTTTGTGCTCCATCACAACTCTTAACAGTATGGGTATCTTGAGAACACTGATCCTGTTAAGTAAGTAAGAAGAAAATCCAGCTCCGGGGTAAAAAGTCATCAAATTTATTTCCACATATTTAAAATTCGGAAAAAGCTGCTTACAAATAGCTGCACAACTTTTCCAGAAAAGAAGCCATAAGTTAGCTGCACGCGTTTCGAGCACGCATGGTGCTCTTTGTCCACAGCATTAACTTGAATAGCCCAGCAAGTCATATAAAAACAAATTTAACAGGTGAATAGCAATGAAAATAATTAACTCCGCCTTAGCAAATCCCATTGGATATCTAGAACATGTGACCTTAGGACAGGTAAAAAACTCCAAAATCATTAAACACAATTTATATGTACATATCAAGAATACCGCACAGCTAAGTGTAATTACCAACCTGAAAGAAAAAAGAAAAAAAAAATACAAAATGCAAGAACAATAATAAGATATTAATAGTGCAACATCATCTCTTTTCTAAGATTTAACCCTGTAGGCACTCTGGTGTTCAATAGATAAATCCAGAAAGCCTCTCTGTCACGTAATTTGCTTTCTCTGCCACCGCCTCGTATATTTTTATACATTTGTTCTATCGCATAGACCTTTAAATGACTTGTATGTCTGTCATGTTTGTTAATAAAATGTCTTGATACATTTGACACATGATGTAATGTTGGTTGGACAATATCCAATAAATGTTCCCTAAATCTGTCTTTTAGTTTCCTTATTGTCGATCCAACATATAGGAGTTTGCATTCCAGACATTCAATAATGTAAACTACATGGTTGGAGTTGCAATTCAAGAAACTTTTTATCGGAAAATTTTTTAGATTGCTAAAACATTGAAAACCTGCGTTTTTTTTTAGCATATACGCATGTCTTACAAGGGTGTGAACCACATCTGAATAAAACTTTCGTTGATAGCCAGTGTGTAGGAGTTTTTGGTTTAATTCGATTCAGAAAACTAGGAGATAATGCACTGCCTAATGTAGGTGCGCGTCTGGAGACTATTTTGATGCCATTCTGTAAAATTGTGTCCATAATTTGATCATCTCTCAGCAAATTCAAATTACGCAATACAATTTCTGAAATAGATTTAAAATATGAACTATATGTAAGTACTAACACTGGCTGTTCAACAATATGTACTATATGTAAGTACTAACACTGGCTGTTCAACAGGCAATTCAGATTTTTTTTGTTCATCATAGACATCAGTAGTTTGTCTAAGACCCGATCTTGTCTTTTTGTCTGCAATAGAAAAGGCACGATCTATGGTCCAATTAGGATATGCCCTGTTGTTGAGACGTTTTTTAATAATGTTTTTTTCCCGAGTGAAAGCAAGTTCTTATTACAATTTCTTTTGGCTCGTAATGCCTCTCCTACAGGAATTGACCGAATGGTGTGAGGAGGATGAAAACTGCGTGCATGTAGTATAGTATTGCCAGCGGTTTGCTTGCGGTATGTTTTACTTTGAATAATGGTGTCAGGAGAACCCTGAAGACATAAATCCAAAAAATGTATAGAAAATTTATCAAAAGTATAAGTAAATTTTAAATTGAATGGATTATTATTTATATAAAAAATAAATTGTTCCAAGCAATTCTGATCGCCCTTCCAGACCATTAATAGGTCGTCGATATATCTTAAATACCATTCAATATCTTGAAAAAAAGGGTTACTATCACTAAAAATATACATTTTCTCCCACCAAGCCGTTACCAGATTTGCTACTGAGGGTGAGAATTTAGCTCCCATGGAAACTCCCTTACTTTGGATGAAAAATGTATTATCAAATAAAAAATAGTTATGAGATAATAAAAAGGATAAGACTGTCCCAATGAATATTTGTAAGTCATGAGTTAAATTACTATACTTATTAAGATGAAACTGTACAGCCACTAATGCAATTCTATGTGGAATAGATGTGTAAAGTGCAACTACGTCGCAGGTGAGCCATGTCCAATGTGAGTTCCAGGTTACATTATCTAGCATGCTTAGAACATCTCTGGAGTCTTTCAGGTGTCCCGGGACTCTTTGTGCTAATGGTTGGAGAATAGTATCCACCCATTCCCCTAAATGCTCACTATAAGAACCTATACCCGAAATTATGGGGCGCATGGGAGGTGGATGAACATTTTTATGCGTTTTTGGTAAAGCATGCATAAATGCTATTTTAGGATTAGCGACATACAAATATTCAGCCTGTCATTTAGAAAAAAAACCCTGTTGTAAACCATCATCTATGATACTTTTACATTGTAACGAAAATTCAGCAGTGGGATCAAAATCCAATTGAATATAAGTATCATTTTCAGAAAGCATTTTATGAATAGACTCAAAATAATCAGATCTATTGATAATGACAACAGATGCCGCTTTGTCCGACATTTTTATGACTTGATCATTTTTATTTTTAATCTCTTCCAAAGTGTCTCGTTCTTTTCTAGTAAGATTGAGTTTAGGGGAACTGATGGTAGAATTCAGAAGGAGATTACGAATGTCCCTTTCCACATTTTCCTGAAAGCGATCCACAGATTCTGTTCTAGTGTGGACTGGATAAAAAGAAGGGTTTTTGGTTCTGAAGGAAGAAATCATATTAATGTCCTGTGATATTGTGTTTTCCGTATCTAAGTCCATGAGGCATAAGAGTCCGTTTTGTTCAGAAAAATTTTTGTTCATGAATTCATTAGTGTGAACTGGTGCTGGCAGTGGTGGCGTTTCTTTTTCCATGAAAAAATGTTTTTTTACTGTCAAATTTCTGACAAATTTGTTTATGTCTTTCAAGGTAGAAAAAACATCCAAATTGGTATTGGTGGGCACAAAGTTTAATCCTCGAGATAATAATTTTCTCTCACTGTCTGTGAGAGTATGGGAGGATAAGTTTATGACATCTAACAAAACATCCTGTTGTAACTCCACAATCGATTCCGAAATACCGAGGGAGCGTTTGTGATGTTTTCTACCGCTCCTTCTGGTACGTTTTTTGAGATGTTTTTTGAGTGTCCTGAAGCGTTTCTTTTAGATTTACGGTAATAACTAGTCTGATTAGTGGTTGCTTGTCGTGTAGTATTATCTCGACTGCCCGATTCCACCAAAACATCAGACGACTCTGGATCAGATGATGAAAAAGTCACCTGGTTGCGATTGAAAGGAGTACGATTTTTTTTTTTCAGGATAGATCTGGGTGTAGCTGGAAATCTCTCCCATCTCCCCCACTCATAGACCTGGTTATTAGTAAAGTCAAATACATCCCTATTGAATTTACGTTTTTTTTAGGGTAATGATAGACTCTTCCAGGGTATGTAATTTGGACTTTAGGTCTTTTTGAAAGTCCTCAAATTCAGTGTTATTCACTGCAGACTTAAGTAAAGTAAGGTCTTAATCCAGGGTGGTCTTAACCCTCCGTCAGGGGCAACTGATCTGACAGGCGCAGCTCACTTAGTTTCATTTCTCTATTTTCAGTGGTTTGTCTGGGAAACACCCTCCTCCCAGTACCTTCCTAACTTAAAAGGCTGTGTGAAACTGAGAAGCCTCTTGTGCTGCAGAGCTGCAGGAGATCAGATATCAGTGTTATGGCTTCTCTGGCTCATTGCCCCTGAATGCGTCACACCTTTGATGGTTAGCATTTGCTGTTTTTATTCATCCCAATTGATTTTTTAGCTTGTTTTATGAATAGCTAGTGCTAAATTTGTGGATTTGTCATAAAAGGTTTTGTTAGAAATAAGAGTGGGCTTCTCAAGCACATTGCGCCCTAACACATGTTCTCTCTCTTGCTTCAGCTTTTCTTCTGAAATGGCGAGGAGAGTATTTGACTTGTCCAATGCCCTTCATGTTGAGCAAGTGCAAAATATACTGCTTGCTGATGAGACAGACCCCTTACAGCTAGAAGATTTAGGGGAAGAAAGTGACATTGCTTCAGAAGATGATGTGGAAGAATGTCCAGATGTGCCTGATACAGGTCAAGATGGAGAGAGTGAGGAGGATGCTCAAGACATAGAAACATATTACTTTTCTGGTTATTAAACATTTTTTTCCACCTGATTATGTGTATTTTCATTTATTACATTCCTATTAAGGTAACTGATCACTTTTACAGCATTGAAATTTTTAAAAAAGGAAAATATAGCCAATTTTCTAGCCTGTGCCGGACAGGCGCCATGCCCCTAAACTCGTTATGAAACATATTGCCCCTGACGGAGGGTTAATAACAGATAGTTCTTCACTCTCATATATTACAATGAGCTGCATAAGATGTTTGGAACAGGTAGAAAGTATAGTGTTCCATTCATTTACAAATTCGTCATTATAGACTGTTGTGGGAACTTTTTTCATACGTAGTCCTCGAGGGATAATATTCTGTTCCAAGTAGTGTTCTAATGTGGTTTGATCCCACCAAATTCGCGTCTCATTTAGAGAAGATTTTTCTATTGCCTCCATGATATTCAAAATATCTGGTGAAGTATCTGCATTTTTATTATTAGTTGACTGGAAGACCAATGCTGCACGTTCCCTTCTCAAGGGATCAATTAAGGACTCCATGAGTGAGGATAGAGGAACCCACCAAGATTACACTTATAATTAATATGTGCGTATTAAAACCAATCAGATAAAAACAGAAAAACTTCTTTCCAGAACATGAAAAAAATGAAAAAAAATATAACACCAATATCAGTAATTCATAAAGTTCATGTTCATGCAACAGAAAAAAGCAGCTAGTGAAGTGGATCTTGAAAGACTAAATAAGTCTGTTTATAAGGGGAGCAAGAAAACGAGCAGGAAAGTCTTGAACAGTAAAAAAAGTTGTGTTTCAGCTCACCCCCATCAGCAAATCCATGAAAGTCCACAGAAACATCCGAGCAAGGAAAACGCCACCGCCCAACGTCCTCTGCCAGGTAAGTAAGAAGAAAATCCAGCTCCGGAATAAAAAGTCATCAAATTTATTTCCACATATTTAAAATTCGGAAAAAGCTGCTTACAAATAGCTGAACAACTTTTCCAGAAAAGAAGCCATAAGTTAGCTGCACGCGTTTCGAGCACGCATGGTGATCTTTGTCCACAGCATTAACTTGAATAGCCCAGCAAGTCATATAAAACAAATTTAACAGGTGAATAGCAATGAAAATAATTAACTCCGCCTTAGCAAATCCCATTGGATATCTAGAACATGTGACCTTAGGACAGGTAAAAAACACCAAAATCATTAAACACAATTTATATGCACATTTCAAGAATACCGCACAGCTAAGTGTAATTACCAACCTGAAAGAAAAAAGAAAAAAAAAAAAATGCAAGAACAATAATAAGATATTAATAGTGCAACATCATCTCTTTTCTAAGATTTAACCCTGTAGGCACTCTGGTGTTCAATAGATAAATCCAGAAAGCCTCTCTGTCACGTAATTTGCTTTCTCTGCCACCGCCTCGTATATTTTTATACATTTGTTCTATCGCATAGACCTTTAAATGACTTGTATGTCTGTCATGTTTGTTAATAAAATGTCTTGATACATTTGACACATGACGTAATGTTGGTTGGACAATATCCAATAAATGTTCCCTAAATCTGTCATTTAGTTTCCTTATTATCGATCCAACATATAGGAGTTTACATTCCAGACATTCATAAAAATGTCGGACAAAGGGGCATCTGTTGTCATTATCAATAGATCTGATTATTTTGAGTCTATTCATAAAATGCTTTCTGAAAATGATACTTATATTCAATTGGATTTTGATCCCACTGCTGAGTTTTTGTTACAATGTAAAAGTATCATAGATGATGGTTTACAACAGGGTTTTTTTTCTAAATGACAGGCTGAATATTTGTATGTCGCTAATCCTAAAATACCATTTATGCATGCTTTACCAAAAACGCATAAAAATGTTCATCCACCTCCCATGCACCCCATAATTTCGGGTATAGGTTCTTATAGTGAGCATTTAGGGGAATGGGTGGATACTATTCTCCAACCATTAGCACAAAGAGTCCCGGGACACCTGAAAGACTCCAGAGATGTTCTAAGCATGCTAGATAATGTAACCTGGAACTCACATTGGACATGGCTCACCTGCGACGTAGTTGCACTTTACACATCTATTCCACATAGAATTGCATTAGTGGCTGTACAGTTTCATCTTAATAAGTATAGTAATTTAACTCATGACTTACAAATATTCATTGGGACAGTCTTATCCTTTTTATTATCTCATAACTATTTTTTATTTGATAATAAATGTTTCATCCAAAGTAAGGGAGTTTCCATGGGGGCTAAATTCTCACCCTCAGTAGTAAATCTGGTAACGGCTTGGTGGGAGGAAATGTACATTTTTAGTGATAATAACCCTTTTTTTCAAGATATTGAATGGTATTTAAGATATATTGACGACCTATTAATGGTCTGGAAGGGCGATCAGAATTGCTTGGAACAATTTATTTTTTATATAAATAATAATCCATTCATTTAAAATTTACTTACACTTTTGATAAATTTTCTATAAATTTTTTGGATTTATGTCTTCAGGGTTCTCCTGACACCATTATTCAAAGTAAAACATACTGCAAGCAAACCGCTGGCAATACTATACTACATGCACGCAGTTTTCATCCTCCTCACACCATTCGGTCAATTCCTGTAGGAGAGGCATTTCGAGCCAAAAGAAATTGTAATAAGAACTTGCTTTCACTCGGGAAAAAACCATTATTAAAAAACGTCTCAACAACAGGGCATATCCTAATTGGACCATAGATCGTGCTTTTTCCATTGCAGACAAAAAGACAAGATCGGGTCTTAGACAAACTACTGATGTCTATGATGAACAAAAAAAATCAGAATTGCCTGTTGAACAGCTAGTGTTAGTACTTACATATAGTACATATTGTTGAACAGCCAGTGTTAGTACTTACATATAGTTCATATTTTAAATCTATTTCAGAAATTGTATTGCGTAATTTGAATTTGCTGAGAGATGATCAAATTATGGACACAATTTTACAGAATGGCATCAAAATAGTCTCCAGACGCGCACCTACATTAGGCAGTGCATTATCTCCTAGTTTTCTGAATCGAATTAAACCAAAAACTCCTACACACTGGCTATCAACGAAAGTTTTTTTCAGATGTGGTTCACACCCTTGTGAGACATGCGTATATGCTAAAAAAACTGCAGGTTTTCAATGTTCTAGCAATCTAAAAAAATTTCCGATAAAAAGTTTCTTGAATTGCAACTCCGACCATGTAGTTTACATTATTGAATGTCTGGAATGCACACTCCTATATGTTGGATTGACAATAAGGAAACTAAAAGACAGATTTAGGGAACATTTATTGGATATTGTCCAACCAACATTACGTCATGTGTAAAATGTATCAAGACATTTTATTAACAAACATGACAGACATACAAGTCATTTAAAGGTCTATGCGATAGAACAAATGTATAAAAATATACGAGGCGGTGGCAGAGAAAGCAAATTACGTGACAGAGAGGCTTTCTGGATTTATCTATTGAACACCAGAGCTCGAAGCGCGTTCAGCTAACTTATGGCTTCTTTTCTGGAATAGTTGTGCAGCTATTTGTAAGCAGCTTTTTTCCGAATTTTGAATATGTGGAAATAAATTTGATGACTTTTTACTCCGGAGCTGGATTTTCTTCTTACTTACCTGGCAGAGGACGTTGGGCGGTGGCGTTTTCCTTGCTCGGATGTTCCTGTGGACTTTCATGGATTTGCTGATGGGGGTGAGCTGAAACACAACTTTTTTTACTGTTCAAGACTGATCCTGTTAACAATGTAGCAGACAAGGCAGCCCATGACCAGACAGGCCCTTCTGGCATTTGCCAGAAATGCCAGATGGCCAGTTCAGCCCTGCTGACAGCTAGAGGGGTAGTCAATGTTTGCAACTGCAGGGTACCAATACGCATCCTGAATTGTGGGGAGAAAGAGGTCAGTTTACCCCGGTATGCCACCCTTGCTAAGCTGTTTACTGTCAGTAATAATGCAATAAAGGCCGTGGAACCCTTGCTTCCATCCAACCAGGTGGAGGAAAATGGCTCTGAGGGGCAGCTGGAGGATTGGTGTCAGAAGCTACATATAGGTACTGACTCCACCCCTGCGCACCAAAAGCATGGAGTTTACCGGGTGGTTCGAGAATATGAGCAGGTCTTTAGCAAACACCCTGTAGACTTTGGGCAGGTAAAAGGGGTCCAACACTATATCCCCACCGGAGATCATCCGCCCATTAATGAGAGGTACCAGCCTGTACTCCCAACTCACTATCAATGTGCTAAGGGTATGTTATGGGAGATGAAGGAGGCTGGATGTCACGATCCATGTTTGTCCTGTAAGAGTCATGTCGGTCTGGTAGTCGGGGGCAGGTATATCTCGCCCAGGTATTTGTCCTATGTGAATTAGGCCGCTCAGTATCTTCAGGATACCGAGGGGTTAATAAGTGCAGGAATAAAGGCTGACCAGCTGGAGGTTTCAGGTGTCAGCCTGGGGCACACAGAATGCCTGTCTGTGTGAGACAAATGTGAGTAAGAGCTGTGCTCATGACCTGTGTTATGTTTGCTGGGTGGGAGTAGCCCCCCAGTTGTTAGATAGGAACATGTTTGTTTAGTAAGTGCCGGACAGGCAAGGATTTATTTTTATGCTTTGTTTTCTGTATTTGCTTTCACTTTAATAAACCTGACCTGAGGTCAGTCTACCTGGAAACCTGCTGTCGCCTCAGAGTTTAATGCACAAACCACGTGACCTTTGACCCCAGCAAAGGCGATCCCGGAGTGTTTTGTTACATTGTGGTGGAGAACGCGGGCACTCCGTGGCACAGGCGACAGTATGGAAGACGTGGTGAAAGCCCTAGTACAGTCCGCTGCCGTACAGCAGGAAGCTAACCGCTTGATGGCCGCACAGCTGAAGGAGTTGGTGGACGTGACGACTGCAGACCGCCAGCTTCTCCAACAGGTGGCGCAGCGCTTGGTGAACATGCCTGAGGCTAACCCGGAAGCAGAGTCCAGGAGAATCCATGTGAGTCGGTACTGGCAAAAGCTGACCGCGGAAGATGACGTCGAGGCGTACCTGACAACGTTTGAACGGACAGCGTTGAGAGAGAAGTGGCCGAAGGAACGATGGGCCGATCTAATTGCTCCGTTTCTCTCCGGTGAGGCCCAAAAAGCTTACCATGACTTGGACCCGGAAGTCGCTCAGGACTTTGAGAGGCTGAAAGCTGAGGTCCTGGCCCGGCTGGGTGTGACGACGGCTGTCCGTGCACAGAGGGTACATCAGTGGACCTATCAGCCAGATAAACCGCCGCGGTCGCAGATGTTCGACCTGATCTACTTGATAAAGAAATGGCTGCAACCCGAGGTACTGACAACTCCGGAGATAATCCAGCGGATCGTTCTGGACAAGTACCTGAGAGTACTACCACCGGCGCTGAAAAAGTGGGTGAGCCAAGAAAATCCCGCGACAGCGGATCAATTGGTGGACTTGGTGGAGCGTTATTCCGTGGCGGAAGGACTACCTGATGATACCGCTACTACCCGGACTGTGCCTCCTCCTCGTGGAACCGGTAAGACTGTTCCAGGGACTGCGGGGGAAGGAAAATTGCCCAAAACTGTGGGGGAGGAACACTGGACTGCTCGCACCCCGAGATCAAGGGTGTCGGACTCTGGTTTCAATAAAGGGCCTGTTAGGTGTTTTCGTTGCCATGAGAAGGGCCATGTTTCTGCGAACTGTCCTGTTACCACTGAACCCATGCAGTGCGACGTTACGGACTCTAAGAAACGCATGTCTTTGGTTACACGGCTAGTAAGTGTGAATGCGGGTCAAAATGATACAGCGAAACACCTGCGTGAATTGTCTGTAGATGGGAAAAATGTTGTGGCATTGCTAGACTCTGGAAGTGTGGTGACTCTGGTGAAAGCCAGTCTGGTGGCACTTCCATCTGGTCCGTCTGATAAATTCTCTGTAACGTGTGTGCATGGTGACACCTGCTCATATCCTACAGCGGTCATATGTATCTCCACTCCCTATGGGTCTGTGCAACACAAAGTGGGACTCGTTCCCGCATTGTTACATGATATAATCCTGGGCAGGGATTTTCCTCATTTCTGGCAGTTGTGGGAGAATCAGTTGCTCCTTCACGGTAGCTGTAACCGTGAATCTTCCCCCATGCCATCTGGAGGTCCCGAGTTCCTAGACGAGACCCCACAGGAAGATGTTGCTGGGGAGGTTATTGAATCTAACCTTCAGTTCCCCTTCTCAGTTATGGCGGGGGAAACTGAGGAAACTGAGGAAACTCAGCGAGAGGCGGAGGCAGACAGCCATCCAGCACCCTGCCTACCCGATTTGGGAGTTCAGTTGGATGACTTCCACAGCGAACAAATGAAAGATCCTACCCTGACTCAGGCTAGGAAAAATGTAAAAGTGATAGATAGCGTACCCGTGGAACCTGACACTAGGCTAGCGTACCCGTACATGGTTCTTGAGAATGATTTACTCTACCAGGTAGAGAAAAAAGGGGAAGACACTGTGCAACAGTTAGTGGTACCCAAACCTTATCGGCGGAAGGTACTGGACCTGGCCCACGGACATATAATGGGGGGACATCTGGGGGTACAAAAAACCATAGAAAGGATATTGCATTGTTTTGTGTGGCCCGGAATACACAATGATGTGCGTAACTATTGTGAGTCCTGTCCAGAGTGCCAAATCTCGGCACCTAAACCTCGGTTCCGTAGCCCTTTGGTACCCCTCCCTATTATTGGGGTCCCTTTTGAGAGAATTGGGATGGATTTGGTTGGGCCCCTTCCCCGGTCCGCACGTGGGCATCAACATATCCTCGTCATCATGGACTATGCCACTCGTTATCCCGAAGCCATCCCTTTGCGTAACACTGCTACCAAAACGATCGCCAAAGAGTTGGTACAAGTGTTTAGTCGGGTGGGAATTCCAAAACAGATACTCACCGACCAGGGGACTCCCTTTATGTCAAGGATGATGAAGGAGCTCTGCAGGCTCTTACAAATAGACCAGTTGCGTACGTCTGTCTATCACCCTCAAACAGATGGCCTGGTTGAGCGGTTCAATAAAACCTTAAAACAGATGCTCCGGAAGGCGATAGACAAAGATGGGAAGAACTGGGATTACTTGTTACCCTATTTGCTGTTTGCCATTAGGGAAGTTCCCCAGTCTTCCACAGGATTCTCGCCTTTCGAGCTATTATATGCCCGTCGTCCCCGTGGACTGTTGGACGTCGCAAAGGAAACCTGGGAAGGTCAAGTCACTCCCTTTAAAACGGTGATAGACCATGTAACGCAAATGCAGGACCGGATTGCTGCTGTCATGCCCCTTGTTAGGGAACATATGTTACAGGCCCAGGGAGCCCAGAGGCAAAGTTATGATAGAGGCGCCAAGGTCCGTACGTTTTCACCCGGGGATAGGGTGTTGGTCCTAATCCCTACGGTGGATAGTAAATTTCTGGCAAAATGGCAGGGCCCCTTTGAGGTCATGGAACGAGTTGGAGAAGTGAACTATAAAGTGCACCAGCCTGGTAAGAGAAAACCAGAACAGATTTATCATGTGAATCTGATAAAACCCTGGAAAGACCGCGCTGCCCTAACAGCGGATCTGCCCCGTCCGGTTTGCTCACCTACCATACCGGAGGTACAGATTGCCGAGACTCTCTCTGAACGACAAAAATCTGAGGTTAAGCAGTTTTTGTTACAGAACCAACAGTTTTTCTTGGAAAAACCTGGCCAGACTAGGCTAGTGAAACATGAGATTGTCACAGAGCCTGGTGTCACAGTTCATGTGAAGCCATACCGGATTCCAGAAGCACGCCGTGAAGCCGTCTCCCGGGAGGTGAAGGCCATGTTGGACTTAGGAGTCATTGAAGAGTCGCACAGCGCCTGGTCCAGTCCAATCGTGTTGATACCTGTTGTGGATTCTGTTTTTGGGCTCCCTCTAGTGGTTACGGCTGGTACTGGGT
Source organism: Ranitomeya variabilis (assembly GCF_051348905.1). Lineage (NCBI taxonomy): Eukaryota > Metazoa > Chordata > Amphibia > Anura > Dendrobatidae > Ranitomeya > Ranitomeya variabilis. Next base: position 247,600,386 of record NC_135237.1, on the reverse strand, counting down.
GACTTTGGTGGGTTGCGGTCTCTGGTTTCCACCTGTCCATCAGAGGCTGGGTGTTTCCTATTTAACCTGGCTTTTCTGTCATTCCCTTGCCGGCTATCAATGTACTCAGATGTGCTCAGTTTGGTTCCTGACTACCTGCTCCCAGATCTCTCAAGATAAGCTAAGTTTTGTTTTTCAGTTGTTTGGTTTTTTGTCCAGCTTGCTAATTATGACTCTATGCTAGCTGGTAGCTCTAGTGGGCTGAGGTTCTCCCCATGTGCCATGAGTTGGCACATGGGTTCTTGTAATCTCAGGATGGTTTTTGATTAGGGTTTTTTGCTGACTGCTCAGACCCCTTTTGTATCATTCTGCTTTCTAGTTATAGCGGGCCTCAATTTGCTAAATCTATTTTCATCTCTATGTGCGTGCCTTCCTCTCATTTCACCGTCAATACATGTGGGGGGCAACTATACCTTTTGGGGTTCATTCCTCTGGAGGCAAGCTAGGTCTTTATTTCCTCTGCAGTGCTAGTTAGCTCTTAGGCTGGCGCGTGGCGTCTAGAATCAACGTAGGCACGCTCCCTGGCTATTTCTAGTTGTGTTTGTCAGGAGTAGGGCAGCGGTCAGCCCAGGTTCCATCACCCTAGAGCTCGTCCGTTATTTATGTTATTTTGCTTGTCCAGTGCGATCCCCAGCCATTGGGATCCATGACAGTATAGCCGGCCCACAAAGTGTTAATTGTTTGGGCTGAAGCAGGAGAAAAAGAAGTGTTTAAGGGAAATTTTTTTTTTTTTTTTTTCCCCTCAGAGTTTTGCTGCCTAGCCCTTAATTGCTGTCTAGCTGCTTCTTACCTCCTCTTAACCCTTGAATGGCTCTGACCTTAGCTGTTTAACATGGATATCCAGAGTTTGGCTTCCAGCCTGAGTAATCTTGCTGCAAAAGTTCAAAACATACAGGATTTTGTTGTTCACACTCCCATGTCTGAACCTAGAATTCCTATTCCAGAGTTTTTTTCTGGAGATAGATCTACCTTCCTGAATTTCAGGAACAATTGCAAATTGTTTCTTTCTTTGTAATCTCGCTCCTCTGGAGACCCTGCTCAGCAGGTTAAGATTGTAATATCTTTCCTGCGGGGCGACCCTCAGAATTGGGCATTTGCATTGGCACCAGGGGATCCTGCATTGCTCAGTGTGGATGCGTTTTTTCTGGCACTGGGATTGCTCTATGAGGAACCTAACCTGGAGATTCAGGCTGAAAAGGCTTTATTAGCCCTCTCTCAGGGGCATGATGAAGCGGAAGTATATTGTCAAAAATTTCGGAAATGGTCGGTGCTTACTCAGTGGAATGAGTGCGCCCTGGCTGCAAATTTCAGAGATGGTCTTTCTGAGGCCATTAAGGATATTATGGTGGGGTTCCCTGCGCCCACAGGTCTGAATGAGTCTATGGCTATGGCCATTCAGATTGATCGGCGTTTACGGGAGCGCAAACCTGTGCACCAGTTGGCGGTGTCTTCTGAACAGGCACCTGAGACTATGCAATGTGATAGAATTCAGTCCAGGAGTGAACGGCAAAATTATAGGCGGAAAAATGGATTGTGTTTTTATTGTGGTGATTCAGCTCATGTTATATCAGCATGCTCTAAACGCACAAAAAAGGTTGATAAATCTTTTGCCATTAGTACTCTGCAGTCTAAGTTCATTTTGTCTGTAACTCTGATTTGTTCACTGTCTTCCATTTCCGTCGATGCCTATGTGGATTCGGGCGCTGCCCTGAGTCTTATGGATTGGTCATTTGCCAAACGCTGCGGTTTTAGTCTGGAGCCTCTGGAAGTTCCTATTCCTTTGAAGGGAATTGACTCTACACCATTGGCTATGAATAAACCGCAGTACTGGACACAAGTGACCATGCGCATGACTCCCGTTCATCAGGAGGTGATTCGCTTCCTTGTACTGTATAATTTACATGATGTACTAGTGCTTGGTCTGCCATGGTTACAAACTCATAATCCTGTCCTGGATTGGAAAACAATGTCTGTGTTAAGCTGGGGATGTCAGGGGGTTCATGATGATGCACCTCTGATTTCAATAGCTTCATCTACTCCTTCTGAGGTCCCTGCGTTTTTGTCTGACTATCGGGATGTTTTTGAGGAGCCTAAGCTCAATTCGCTCCCTCCTCATAGGGATTGTGACTGTGCTATAGAATTAATTCCTGGCAGTAAGTTCCCTAAGGGTCGTTTATTTAATCTGTCAGTGCCAGAGCATACTGCTATGCGGAATTATATTAAGGAGTCCTTGGAAAAGGGACATATTCGTCCATCTTCGTCCCCTCTGGGAGCAGGTTTTTTTTTCGTGGCAAAAAAAGATGGTTCCCTGAGGCCTTGTATAGATTATCGCCTTCTGAATAAGATTACAGTCAAATATCAGTATCCATTGCCATTATTGACTGATTTGTTTGCTCGCATTAAGGGGGCTAGGTGGTTCACTAAGATAGATCTTCGCGGTGCGTATAATCTTGTGCGGATAAAACAGGGTGATGAGTGGAAAACCGCATTTAATACGCCTGAGGGCCATTTTGAGTATTTGGTAATGCCTTTTGGACTTTCTAATGCTCCTTCAGTCTTTCAGTCCTTTATGCACAATATTTTCCGTGAATATCTGGATAAGTTTATGATTGTGTATTTGGATGATATTTTGGTGTTTTCTGATGACTGGGAGTCTCATGTCCTACAGGTCAGGAAGGTGTTTCAAGTCCTGCGGGCCAATTCTCTGTTTGTGAAGGGCTCAAAATGTCTCTTCGGAGTCCAGAAAATTTCTTTTTTGGGGTACATTTTTTCTCCTTCTACTATTGAGATGGATCCCGTCAAGGTTCAGGCGATTTGTGACTGGACACAACCTACATCTGTTAAGAGTCTTCAGAAGTTCTTGGGTTTTGCTAATTTTTATCGTCGGTTCATTACTAATTTTTCCAGTGTTGTTAAACCTTTGACTGATTTGACTAAAAAGGGTGCTGATGTTGCTAATTGGTCTCCTACGGCTGTGGAGGCCTTTCAGGAACTTAAGCGCCGGTTTTCTTCTGCTCCTGTGTTATGTCAACCAGATGTTACACTTCCTTTTCAGGTTGAGGTTGATGCTTCCGAGATTGGAGCGGGGGCGGTTTTGTCACAGAGAAGTTCCAATGGCTCGGTGATGAAGCCATGTGCGTTCTTTTCTAGAAAATTCTCGCCCGCCGAGCGCAATTATGATGTGGGTAATCGGGAGCTTTTGGCCATGAAGTGGGCATTTGAGGAGTGGCGTCATTGGCTTGAGGGTGCTAGACATCGTGTGGTGGTCTTGACTGATCACAAAAATCTGATTTACCTTGAGTCTGCCAGGCGTCTGAATCCTAGACAGGCTCGTTGGTCGTTGTTTTTTTCTCGTTTCAATTTTGTGGTTTCATACCTGCCAGGTTCAAAGAATGTGAAGGCAGATGCTCTTTCCAGGAGTTTTGTGCCTGACTCTCCTGGAGACTCTGGGCCTACTGGTATCCTTAGGGATGGGGTAATATTGTCCGCCATCTCCCCAGACTTGCGACGTGCATTGCAGGAGTTTCAGGCGGATAAACCTGATCGTTGTCCACCAGAAAGACTGTTTGTTCCGGATGATTGGACCAGTAGAGTCATCTCCGAGGTCCATTCTTCTGTGTTGGCTGGTCATCCTGGAATATTTGGTACTAGAGACTTGGTGGCCAGGTCTTTTTGGTGGCCTTCTTTGTCAAGGGATGTGCGCACCTTTGTGCAGTCTTGTGAAGTGTGTGCTCGGGCTAAGCCTTGCTGTTCTCGGGCCAGTGGGTTGTTGTTATCCTTGCCTATCCCGAAGAGGCCTTGGACGCACATTTCCATGGATTTTATTTCAGATCTCCCTGTCTCACAGAAAATGTCCGTTATCTGGGTTGTGTGTGACCGCTTTTCTAAGATGGTTCATTTGGTACCCTTGCCTAAGTTGCCTTCCTCCTCTGAGTTGGTTCCTTTATTTTTTCAGAACGTGGTTCGTTTGCATGGGATTCCGGAGAATATCGTTTCTGACAGGGGATCCCAGTTTGTGTCTAGATTTTGGCGGACGTTTTGTGCTAAGATGGGCATTGATTTGTCTTTCTCGTCTGCATTCCATCCTCAGACGAATGGCCAGACGGAGCGAACTAATCAGACCTTGGAAACTTATTTAAGGTGTTTTGTTTCTGCTGATCAAGATGACTGGGTTGCCTTTTTGCCACTGGCCGAATTTGCCCTTAATAATCGGGCTAGTTCTGCTACTTTGGTCTCTCCTTTCTTTTGTAATTCGGGGTTTCATCCTCGTTTTTCCTCTGGTCAGGTGGAGCCTTCGGATTGTCCTGGAGTGGACGTGGTGGTGGACAGGCTACATCAGATTTGGAATCAGGTGGTGGACAATTTGAAGTTGTCTCAGGAGAAGACTCAGCAGTTTGCTAATCGCCGTCGCCGCGTGGGTCCCCGACTTCTTGTTGGGGACTTGGTGTGGTTGTCTTCTCGTTTTGTCCCTATGAAGGTCTCTTCTCCTAAGTTCAAGCCTCGGTTCATCGGTCCTTATAAGATCTTGGAGATTCTTAACCCTGTGTCTTTTCGTTTGGATCTCCCAGCATCGTTTGCTATTCATAATGTGTTCCATCGGTCGTTATTGCGGAGGTATGAGGTGCCCGTTGTTCCTTCGGTTGAGCCTCCTGCTCCGGTGCTGGTGGAGGGAGAATTGGAGTATATTGTTGAGAAGATCTTGGATTCTCGTGTTTCCAGACGTAAACTCCAGTATTTGGTTAAGTGGAAGGGTTATGGTCAGGAGGATAATTCCTGGGTGGTCGCCTCTGATGTTCATGCGACTGATTTGGTCCGCGCCTTCCATAGAGCTCATCCTGATCGCCCTGGGGGTTCTCGTGAGGGTTCGGTGACCCCTCCTCAAGGGGGGGTACTGTTGTGGATTCTGTTTTTGGGCTCCCTCTAGTGGTTACGGCTGGTACTGGGTGACTTTGGTGGGTTGCGGTCTCTGGTTTCCACCTGTCCATCAGAGGCTGGGTGTTTCCTATTTAACCTGGCTTTTCTGTCATTCCCTTGCCGGCTATCAATGTACTCAGATGTGCTCAGTTTGGTTCCTGACTACCTGCTCCCAGATCTCTCAAGATAAGCTAAGTTTTGTTTTTCAGTTGTTTGTTTTTTTGTCCAGCTTGCTAATTATGACTCTATGCTAGCTGGTAGCTCTAGTGGGCTGAGGTTCTCCCCATGTGCCATGAGTTGGCACATGGGTTCTTGTAATCTCAGGATGGTTTTTGATTAGGGTTTTTTGCTGACCGCTCAGACCCCTTTTGTATCATTCTGCTTTCTAGTTATAGCGGGCCTCAATTTGCTAAATCTATTTTCATCTCTATGTGCGTGCCTTCCTCTCATTTCACCGTCAATACATGTGGGGGGCAACTATACCTTTTGGGGTTCATTCCTCTGGAGGCAAGCTAGGTCTTTATTTCCTCTGCAGTGCTAGTTAGCTCTTAGGCTGGCGCGTGGCGTCTAGAATCAACGTAGGCACGCTCCCTGGCTATTTCTAGTTGTGTTTGTCAGGAGTAGGGCAGCGGTCAGCCCAGGTTCCATCACCCTAGAGCTCGTCCGTTATTTATGTTATTTTGCTTGTCCAGTGCGATCCCCAGCCATTGGGATCCATGACAGATACCTAAGCCGGATGGCTCTATACGGTTTTGCAATGACTTTCGGAAACTGAATGCGGTTTCTAAATTTGATGCCTACCCTATGCCCCGGGTCGATGAGTTGATCGATCGGCTGGGTAAAGCCCGATATATTACGACCCTGGATCTAACAAAGGGGTACTGGCAGATCCCTCTGGCCGAGGCGGCCAGAGAGAAGACGGCATTTGCTACACCGGAAGGGCTGTTCCAGTATATCTACATGCCGTTTGGACTTCACGGAGCCCCAGCAACGTTCCAGAGATTGATGGATCGAGTCTTGAGGCCCCACAGGCAGTACGCCTCTGCCTACCTAGACGACATCATAATTTACAGCGTGGACTGGGAAGCTCACCTCCGGAAGGTACAGGCGGTGATTGATGACTTGAGAGACGCAGGCTTAACGGCGAATCCTAAGAAATGTCACATCGGCCTTGAAGAAGCCCGATACTTGGGCTACGTGATTGGCAGAGGAGTGGTTAAACCCCAGATCGACAAAATACAGGCAATTCAGGGCTGGCCGCAACCAGTGAACAAGAAACAAGTTCAAGCTTTCCTGGGCATTGCCGGCTATTATCGCCGGTTCATACCCAACTTTGCGGCCATGGCTACCCCCTTGATGGATCTTACCAAAGGGAAGGATTCCGTCATGGTAAAGTGGACTTCAGCGGCCGAAGAGGCCTTCCACAGTCTGAAACGGGCTTTGTGCTCTCAGCCCGTACTAGTGACTCCTGATTTCTGCAGCGAGTTTGTGGTGCAAACGGATGCTTCTGATACTGGTATCGGAGCTGTACTTTCCCAGGTAAGGGACGGAGTCGAACACCCGGTCCTCTACCTCAGTCGGAAACTGAATGTACATGAGCAGAGGTATGCCGTGATAGAAAAAGAGTGCCTAGCCATCAAATGGGCTCTCGACTCCCTCAAATATTACCTGGCAGGTAGGAAGTTTAGGCTGGTCACGGACCATGCCCCTCTCAAGTGGATGCACCTCCACAAGGACCGTAATAGTCGGGTAACCCGGTGGTTCCTTGCTCTGCAGGCTTACTCGTTCACGGTGGAGCACCGCCCCGGGGTGCAGATGGGGAACGCTGATGCCCTGTCCCGAGTACACTGTTTCGAGAGTATTCTTGCTCGACCTGAGTGGTCTGAGCAGGGGGGGAGGATATGTAAGAGTCATGTCGGTCTGGTAGTCGGGGGCAGGTATATCTCGCCCAGGTATTTGTCCTATGTGAATTAGGCCGCTCAGTATCTTCAGGATACCGAGGGGTTAATAAGTGCAGGAATAAAAGCTGACCAGCTGGAGGTTTCAGGTGTCAGCCTGGGGCACACAGAATGCCTGTCTGTGTGAGACAAATGTGAGTAAGAGCTGTGCTCATGACCTGTGTTATGTTTGCTGGGTGGGAGTAGCCCCCCAGTTGTTAGATAGGAACATGTTTGTTTAGTAAGTGCCGGACAGGCAAGGATTTATTTTTATGCTTTGTTTTCTGTATTTGCTTTCACTTTAATAAACCTGACCTGAGGTCAGTCTACCTGGAAACCTGCTGTCGCCTCAGAGTTTAATGCACAAACCACGTGACCTTTGACCCCAGCAAAGGCGATCCCGGAGTGTTTTGTTACAGTCCTCACTTGTCAATTCCCTTGTGAGTCTCGCTTCTTTGTGACCAACCACACGTTGGGTCATGTCGTGCTTGGACATTCACTTCGTGACATTATAACCAACCATCTCGTTTTTTCTGGTGATCCATGGCTCAGATGCAAGCCTTTGCCCAATTGCTTCAAACTCTCACCGAGGAGTGTAAGGTGCTGCGGGGAGAGGTGGTGCAACAGCTGCAGCAATTGTTGGGGTTCTGGGCTTCGGCTCAGGTACAGGCTCAACCAGAACCCAAGATATCTCTCCCTGACAGGTTCTCTGGAGGGAGAGATACATTTTTGGTGTCGGCCATTCTCAGCCTGGGGACTTTTCAGTTGGATTTACCACCAGTTATGCATGTACACAACTCATTCCCCAGGTCGGCGCTCTGGAGATTTGTGACACCTCCGGAGTCTACATTGCTCGCATTTTCATCAGGCCGTGTTTGCTATAAACTTGAGAGTCAGGTGACTGCCGAGGTGGACTCTGGCGGATCGAGGCATCCTCACCATAGGTTATGTGGTGAGGTCCGGTGTTGAGTGTCCAGAGGCCCCTCATTGAAAGGGGGGTACTGTCACGATCCATGTCTGGATCTGTGGCAGATCTGGCTTCCCTCTGATTAAAACCTTTTTTCCTTTCTGGTCATTTGGGGTTAATGCAGTTTTTCCCCACGGTGGCCGCTGTTGTCATTGCATTGCATTGCCCCTGGGTCAGCTGATGTTGGTGGTGACCACTCCCACCATCCTTCATAAGGTCATCTGATGCATCAGCTGAATGTTCTGGAGATCAACCAAGTTGGAGAAAGAGCTGGCTGGGAGCAGTAGTTCTTCAGCTGAGTCCGGTTCATCTGGTGTTTCTTTCCCGCTGTGCTTTGCAGCAATAAGCTAAGTGTTGTTTGCTTACCTTGTTTGTCTAAACCTTCCCTTGGTGTTTATTAGTGCAGCGGTGGGACCAGTGTCCTCTCTTGCCAATTCCCTACCCAGTGAGAGCGAGAGCTAAGGTATCCAGCTCGGCGACAGGTCGAAAGAACCTGTATAGGGACATTAGGAAGATTAGGGCACATCCTTAGGAGTGTGCAGGAGGTGCCCATTTCCCCGTTCCCTATCGCAGGGCCCACCGTTGTTATTGTGTCCCCAGTGTTCCCTTTTGAGTCTCGCCACTTTATGACCAACCACCCGTTGGGTCGTGTCACACTTGGACATTCACTTCGTGACACTGGGATAATCAGAGATAGTTGTAGCCCCTGGGCAGCTCTGTTAGTTCTCGTTAGAAAGAAAGATGGTACATTGAGGATGTGTGTTGACTACAGGCAGATTAACCGCATTACACATAAAGATGCCTACCCGTTGCCACAAATTAAGGAATCATCAGCTGCACTGAGATCCGCTAACTATTTCTCCACTTCAAATCTCACCAGTGGATATTGGCAGGTTCCCATGGCAGAAGCAGACAGAGAGAAGACAGCATTTATGACACCAATGGGCCTCTGCGAGTTCAACTGCATGCCATTCGAGCTCTGCAATGTATCAGGAACGTTCCAGTGGTTAATGAAATGCTGCCTAGGACATAAAAACTTCAAAACTGTTTTGTTGTATCTGGACGATGTCATCGTCTACTCAAAGACGTACAAAGACCACCTGGACCACCTGGCCGAGGTGTTTGAGGCCTTATCCTGTTTTGGCCTGAAAGTAAAGCCGTCCTAGTGCCACCTGTTGAAGCCCAAGGTGTAGTACCTAGGTCACGTGGTAAGCACCGAAAGTGTGGCTCCAGACCCTGAAAAAGTTACCGTGATCAAGGACTGGCCAAGACCCTCCACTATAAAGTAAGTGCGGCAGTTCCTCAGGCTGGTATGTTTACTACAGGAGATTCATAAAGGGATTCACCAAGATAGCGGCAAGATGCAGGACCTCTTAATAGGCCAGTCCAAGAAGGCCAAGAACCTGAGTCCTCCGTTCGAGTGGAGTAAAAGAGACGAAAAATCCTTCAATCGGTTGAAGATGGCTCTTATGGGAGACGAAGTCCTGGACTACCCCAACTATGGCCAACCCATATGTGGGATTGGGAGCAGTGCTGTCCCAGGTAGAGCAAGGCAGAGAGAGAGTGATTGCCTATGCCAGCAGGAAGCTTCGTCACACAGAAAGGAACCCAGACAACTATAATTCCTTTAAACTGGAGTTTATCACCATAGTTTGGGCAGTAACGGAGTGCTACAAGCACTACCTGGCTTCAGCGAAGTTTACCATTTATATGGATAATAATGGATAATAATGGATAATAATCGGTTGACCCACCTTGAAATGGCGAGGCTAGGTGCGTTGCAGCAGCGATGGATGGCTCGGCTGTCCAACTACGAGTTTACCATCAAATACCGGGCGGGACATAAAAATGCGAATGCTGATGCGCTGTCCAGGATGCCCAACTTGCCGGAAGGGGGAGAAGACCCGGAGGAACTCAAAGAAATCGAGATACCAGCCTTCCACCACCCCAGTTCAGCCCAGTGATCCCACTGCATGAGGGACAAGCGCTATGCCGTGCAAGAGGCAACAATTAACCCATTTCCGCACCATGGATGGGCAGAAACACAGGACAGCGATACGATAGTCCGCCTAGTAAAAGAATGGCTGATACAACTGATTCGCACCCTGGTCCAGATGCTCCACAAGAGACCCAACAGTTGTGGAAGGAGAAGGGCAAGCTGTTCATCTATGAGGGGAAGCTGTGTCGGAGAAGCATCAACTCCCGAACCCACAAACTGGTCTGGTAGGTGGTAGTCCCGAAGCGGGATGCACCAATGGTCTCTGAAGTGTACCACGATGGAGCAGGACACTTCGGGTGGAAGAAGTTGGAAGTCCTGCTATGTGAGTGATTCTACTGGGTTGGCATGAGGAAAGCAATTGAGAAATGGTGTTGAGAATGTGGTCCATGCAACCTGAGACAGAAAGACCGTGATAGCCAGAGGGCTCCCCTACAGCCTATAGTCACCAAACAACCGCTTGAGCTGGTAGCCTTGGACCACGTGAAGCTGGCTCCAAGCTGGTCAGGCTATGTCTATGCCCTCACCATAGTAGACCACTACTCCAGGTTCCTGGTTGTAATGTCAGTGAAGGATCAGATGGCGAAGACGGCAGCCAAAGAATTTCAATGACACTTTTGTCGCCCGCACGGTTACCCTGAACGAGTGCTTACCAACCTGTTGAAGACTCTGCCACTGGAAGAGCATAGCCTGTGGCCAGAGAAGGTACCAGATTTGGTAGACTTACAGTATACAACCACATCCCGGTGAAGTCCACCTACTGTACACCCACCAACCTGATGAGGGCAAGACCTGACAAGTTACCTATTGACTTGGACATGGGAGTTTTAACACCTGAGATGACATCACCAGATGCAGACTTGGATACAGAGCGGCAGCAGCAATATCACAAGGTGTAAGAATGTGTAGAGAAAAGTTTGTCCCAGGCAAGACAGAGGCAGGAAAGAAATTATAATCAGCACGCCCCTGCAGTTCCCTTGTCACCTGGAGAACAGGTGCTCAAAAGGAAGATGTGTGTTCACGAACTAGACGACCAGTGGGAGGCTGAGCCATACACCTTTTTACCTTCAGACTTTGACCAAGGTGTGCCTCATCAGTAAAGATGGAGGAGAAACCTCAGCGGCAGTGTCAAGGGATCATCTAAAACCATGCCCTGACCAACTAAAGGAAAGGATTGAAGACCACCAGAGCCTGGAGCCGACACAAAGGAGTGGCACCTGTGATAGGCTCGAGCTGCCTGCCATGCGGGTAACGGTTAGTTTTTAAAAACAGAAAGAGCAGTTAGCAGCAGGAGGGTGAGCTATTAGACAGCTATTAGACAGCAAAGAAAAAGGGATGACAGCGCAGAAGGAAGGCCTTTGTACCTACCTGGCCAGGTGTATCCAAAAATTGGAAATTCCTGGCTGCCCGGCTCTCCATTACGATCTGTTACCAGCACGACGATCTGTACTATCGTACTATCGTACTATCAAGTAAAGGAAAAGAAAACTACAGCCCTTGTGTCATTCAGTGATCTCTTGCGCCCTGAGTCCTTCACCACAAGGTACACGATGCCTGACATAAACGGAACCGGTAGCCATGGGGCCCCGCTCCAACTGTGAGGAGTAGAACCATCCCAGCTGCGTTACCATCAGCCCCAGTGGTCTCCTTTAGCAGCATCGGCCATCTGTTGCCGAACACCACAGGTGGCGTCTTGTTAAATCCCATATACATATTCCCCATTTTTCGGCACAGTCAGGGCCACGGAGTTGGGTCACGGCCCCATGACTTCCCCAAAGAACTGTCCGACCCGGTTCCGAGTACCCCACGGCCCTGGGGGGCGTGTCACATGTCTGCTGATATCTCCTCGTCTTGCCGCCGTCCCTCATCCACATTACACATATACCAGGATAGGGGGAATATACTAGGATGGGGTGCATATACCAGGATGGGGAGCATATATCAAGATGGGGGACAGATACTAGGATGGGGTGCATATACCAGGATGAGGACATATATCAGGAAGGGGACCATGGTGGGGGGCATATCTACCTGGAAGGGGCACAGAATGACATTACTACATAATGTGGGAGGGGAGACAACTTGTATGTCCTTATAGGAATTATAACACTACAGGGGCCCATACATCTGACCAACATCCAGGGGGAGGGCTGTCCAAATTTTGCAGCGGGGCCTATCAGACTCTAGTTATGCCGCTGACTACAAAGGACCCATATACTGTTCTTGTACAGGAGCCCCTTCTGTGTCCACCACTGACGGGGGACATTATTACAGAATAAGGACCAGGATGGCGGACCACTGACTACAAAGGACCCATATACTGTTCTTGTACAGGAACCCTTTCAGTGTCCACCACTGGCGGGGGACATTATTACAGAATAAGGACCAGGACGGGGGACATTATTACAGGATGGGGCAATATTACAGGATAGTGTCCAGGACAGAGGGCTGTCCAAATTTTGCAACGGGGCCTATCGGACTCTAGTTATGCCACTGACTACAAAGGACCTATATATATACACTATGTTCCAAATTATTATGCAAATTACATTTTTATCGGATTTTCCTAAATGGTTGGTGCAAATGACAGTCAGTCTAATAAAAGTAATCACCCATTAGAGTATACATCGAATTTTATTGAAGAAACCTCCCAATGATAACAGTATAATCTCCAAAATGAATAAAAACTCAAAATGCACTGTTTCGAATTATTAGGCACAGTAGAATTTCTAAACATTTGATGTTTTAAAGAACTGAAAATGCTCATTTGTGGAATTTGCAGCATTAGGAGGTCACATTCACTGAACAAAAAAGCTATTTAACGCCAAAACATCCTAACAGGCCAAGTTACATGTTAATGCAGCGCCCCAGAGTCCTGGTCGTTGCAGTAATGTCGTTCTTCCACCAGGGGGAGTGACATTACATCTGGAGGCAATAAAAGAGATCTTCTTTCCAGGTATCACATACCACACAATACACTTCACACTCCAGTCCGCCAGGGGGAGCCTTGCTCCTATCCACTAGGGCACTCCTCACATATAGGTAAAACTGGTGGGTTGGACAGGAAGTTAGGCAGAAGCGAGCTGGGCTTCACCCAGTGAGCTGCTATCTGAGCTCCTCTCAGGTAGTGGGTCCCTGACAGGAGTGGGATACTGTCAGAGGCTTAGACAGAAGGTCACGGAGCTGCGCCTGCCCCACGTGCGGCAGCATCCAGATAAAGATGCCTATTTCTGCATTGAGGACCTGAAATTACGTCACGGCTTGCTGTGATTGGTCGCGTCGCGGTCACATGGGCGGCACGCAACCAATCACAAGCCGTGACGTAATTTTAAAAATGCGCGCGTCTCCTGCCTCCCGTGACGTCACGGCTTGTGATTGGTCGCGTCGCCCATGTGACCGCGACGCAACCAATCACAAGCCGAAACGTAATTTTAAATTCCTGAATGCCTAGAATTAGGCATTGAGGACCTGAAAATTACGTCACGGCTTGCTGTGATTGGTCGCGTCGCGGCCACATAGGCGGCACGCGACCAATCAGAAGCCGTGACGTCACGGAAGGAAGTAAAAGCGCGCATTTTAAGCAAAGAACGCTGCCGGTTCCCTCGGTGAGGTCCAGGCTGCGTCGGAGAGGTGAGTATAGCAATATTTTTTATTTTAATTCTTTATTTTACACATTAATATGGTTCCCAGGGCCTGAAGGAGAGTTTCCTCTCCTTCAGACCCTGGGAACCATCAGGAATACCGTCCGATACTTGAGTCCCATTGACTTGTATTGGTATCGGGTATCGGTATCGGATTAGATCCGATACTTTGCCGGTATCGGCCGATACTTTCCGATACCGATACTTTCAAGTATCGGACGGTATCGCTCAACACTACCTCACAACTGTCGTGTATGTTTCTATTCTTTCTCTCCGTCCCCCAGATGATATGGCTAGGACTCACCCGTATGACGGGGTAGACCTAGAGTTATTTTATAGGGACCCTAGAGACGCCCCTCTCCCACAATTGCCTCTGTTGTCTTCATTAGGTGTAAAGGTGAGACAGCCAACCTAAAGTTAACTGCCCTGCCATTGGTTCGAAGTAATGCGTAGAGTCTATTACTTCCTCGGCGTTCAGGCTGCCGGCTACGCGCCTCAAAAGGATGTTGCTGATCTTGGAGCACGACTCCTTCTGGTTCTATCTCCTTTGTGCTGTGATCCCGTTTCTCACTTCTCCACAATATACTTCGTTTCGTGTCCTTTCGTAGGAGTCTGCCGCTATACGGTACAGGCACGGCTCCGTAACGATCTGTCTGTGTTAGGCCGCTGTCAGGATCCCACCCCTGACAGGTCCTCTCTCCAACTCTTCCCAACCACTTTCTGAACTACTTCCTATCCAACCCCCCAGTTTTACCAGAGTGTGAGGAGTGGCCTAATAGATAGAACCGCTCCCCCTGGTGGCTGGAGTGTGAAGTGTAGTGTGTGACTGTGATACCTGGCAAGGTGAACTCTTGTAGTGCAATCAGACGTACCATCACTCCCCCTGGTGGAAGAGCGACGTTATTGCAACGACCAGACTCTGGGGCGCTGCACTCCCCCCCCCGTTAAATCCAGTACTCCCGGACTGGGAAAAGAAGAACAACAATACATGTTAGTAAAAGACATACAAAATTTTTGAAATGCTATGAACAAGTAAATGGTATAAACAAGTAAATATAACAGTGCTTCCCTTTATGGGAGGTGAGGACACTTGAACGTTGCAAAAGTTTTGGTCATGCACAGTTCATGACTCCCAGTTCAGTGGGTGCAAACTTGAAACAGCTGGGATCCCGGGTAAACAAAGGGATCCCTTTTGAAAGTTTTGGAGCAATTCACTGTCCATTACTCCATTGTCCATTTTTAAACCTGTAACAAATATATTTACACAAACATTTTCAACCAAATAGCAGCTATCGTTAATACCTCCAAGTTTTTTAGCGAAGTGGAGTTTGATTTTTGGTGCTACGTGTAGACCCCCGCAGTGCAGGGGTTGCTATTGGCCTAACAGGGCCCGCTGCGTTTGCTATCGCTTGTGTAGTGCACAGTCTTCTAGCTACACTTCTAGTGAGTCTGGGTAGCACTGGCATGCTGGAGCTCTCAGGGCTACTGCTACTAATAGTGGGCATGGCAGATTCACCGATAGCAAAGGGAGTACTTGCCGGTTCAACTGTTGGCATGGCATCCTCTGGTGGGGTCTGCTGTGATTGCGGGTCCGGATGATCTGGCACCACATTTAGTTCTGGCGGTTTCAGTTGACGAAACGTTAAGACAGGTACCACGATGGCCTGATTTATTTGAGTCCAAGACTGGGGAAAATCGCCGAGAACAGTGTGTATCATCTTCTCTTCTACAGGTGGAGAGGTCCCTGGATCTGTTTCCCTCTCTCTCAACTTGTCAGGGCATATTTTATGGTGGTCTCTGGATATTGCTGTTGAGGTTTCCCCTCCATCTTTGCTGATGAGACAGACCTTCGTATTGTCAAAATCGGATGGCAGGATGGTATACGGTTCCGCTTCCCATTGATCGTCAAGCTTGTGTAATCTCCTCTTCCGTTTGAGTACTTGCTCACCGGGTGACAAGGGAATCGCAGGAGCATGCTGGTTGTAGTCCCTTTCTTGTTTTTGTCTGGCTTGGGCTAGACTTCTTTCCACGCATTCCTGTATTTGGCGGTACCTTTACTGTCTCTCTGTATCCCAATCTGCATCTGGCGAGGTATCTTCGGGGGTTAGGACCCCCATGTCCAGATCAACAGGTAACTTGCTAGATCTTCCTCGCATCAGGTACGCTGGAGTGCAGTTGGTGAAGTTCACTGGGATGTGGTTGTACATGTCTACCAAGTCAGGCAACTTTGTTGGCCACAAGTTCCGTTTCTCCACAGGCAAGGTCTTCAGCAAGTCGATTACCACTTGGTTCATCTTCTCACACATCCCATTGGTTTGTGAATGGTACAGTGTAGTCCTGATCTTCTTACAACCGTACAGATTGCAGAACTTCTGGAACACTTCCGCTTCGAATGCTGGCCCCTGATCGGTCAGTACCTTCTCCGGGTACCCATGTGGTCTACAGAAGTACTGCTGGAAGGTTTTGGCGGCCGTCCTGGCCATTAGATCTTTGACAGGCACGACTACCAGGAATCTAGAGTAGTGATCCACGATGGTAAGAGCGTAGATATAGCCTGACCAGCTAGGTGTTAGCTTCACATGATCTAGCGCGACCAGTTCGAGCGGCTGTTTGGTGATGATAGGCTGCAAGGGAGCCCGTTGGCTGTCACGGTCCTTCCGGCGTAGGCTACATGGGCCACACTCTCGACACCACTTCTCGATGGCTTTCTTCATGCCAATCCAGTAGAACCTCCCCCGGAGTAGCCTCTCCAACTTCCTCCATCCGAAGTGTCCTGCCCCATCGTGGTACGCTCCCAGAACCATTGGCACATCTTGCCTTGGGACCACTATCTGCCATACCAATTCGTGAGTGCGTGGGTCGATGCTTCTCCGGCACAGCTTACCATCGTGAATAAACAGTTTGCCTCTCCCCTTCCACAGCTGTTGTGTCTCTTGTGGATCATCCAGGCCGGGATGCAAACCTGCCTGCGTCAGGAGCTCTTTCACCCGACGGACCGCGGGGTCACCATCCTGGGTCTCTGCCCATCCGTGATGGGGCAGGGGATTCCGCGTGGCGTTCTGCTTGTTCTTGCGCTTGTTCTCCACATGATGGGAGCACTGGGTGGCCTCGGGACGATGGAAAGCGGGCAGCTCTACCTCTTCAAGTGCTTCCAGATCTTCCCCCGTTTCTGGCAAGTTGGGCATCTGGGACAATGCATCGGCATTCACATTCTTGTGCCCTGCCCGATACTTGATGGTGAAGTCGTAATTGGACAGCCGGGCCATCCACCGCTGTTCCAAGGCACCGAGTTTTGCTGTGGCCAAATGCGTTAGTGGATTATTATCCGTGAAGACGGTGAATTTTGCTGAGGCCAGGTAGTGCTTGAACCTCTCCGTCACTGCCCAAACGATGGCGAGGAACTCCAACTTAAAGAAGTTGTCCGCTACTATAACCTTTTTTTTTTTATTTTTTATAAATCTTGCTATTATGTGCCACTGAAAACATCTACTGTGTTTATTTTAGCAATATTACCTTTTATCATGCTGTAGCAGCACATCTTTAGTGCTGGATCCAGCTCTCATGGGGTTAATCGACAACTTCCTTTCTCCTGACTTACTGTGCTCTAATACTACAAGTTCTATGATGCATTGCACTCGCCTGTAACTCTGCACCTGGCACACCCACTCCAAAACACACCCCAACCCCTCCCTCCTCTCCCTCCTCTATCTTCAAAAAGATTTGTGATGTCATTTCTGTCCAACCTCCTCTTTTACATTTGTCCAACCCACACTCCATTACACACAGATAAATGGATGGATAGATAGATAGATAGATAGATAGATAGATAGATAGATAGATAGATAGATAGATAGATAGATAGATAGATACAGATATATCTATGTCTATTTCCATAGATATGTCCATATCCATGTTTCTAAACCCCTTCACCCCTGGAGCTTTTTTGTTTTCGTTTATCGCTCCCCTTCTATCCAGAGCCATAATTTTTCCATCAATATGGCCATATGGGGGCTTATTTTTTGCGGGACAAGTTCTACTTTTGAACGACATCATTGGTTTTACCATGTTGTGTAACAGAAAATGTGAAAAAAATTCAAAGTGCAATGAAATTGCAAAAAAAGTGCAATCCCACACTTGTTTTTTTCCTAGGTTCACTAAATGCTAAGGCTGTGTGCACACATTGCGGATCTGATTGCAGATCCGCAGCGTTTTTTGCTGCACTGAATTGCATCAAATCCGCAGTGTAGTGCACAACCAATGTAAGTCTATGGGAGTCGCAGACTTGTTGTGCACATGCTTCGGAAAAAGCCGCACCGAAACGCAGCTTTTTTTCTCGCAGAATGTCACTTCTTTTGTGCGGAACTGCAGCGTTTCTGCACCTTTACACTTTCATTGAGTCAGGCACATCCGTAGCAAAACCGCAGATGTAAAAAAGATCTGCAGTTTTGCTGCGGATGTGGGTCCGAGAAACGCTGCAGCTCGGGAGGATGGAAGTGTGTGGGCGGTGACGGTGTGCGTGTATATGTGTGCGGGCGGGGTCTGCGGGCTGTTCGGATGAGTGCGGCGCTGTGCGGGACTGTTCAGGTGTGTGCGGGGTCTGCGGGCTGTTCGGATGTGTGCGGGACTGTTCAGATGTGTACAGACCTGTGCGAGACTGTTCGTGAGTGTGCGGGGCTGTTCGGGTGTGTGCGGGACTGTTCAGGTGTGTGCGGGGCTGTGCAGGGGGTCTTTTGGGGTGTGTGCAGGCATCATCCGATGGGACTACAAGTACGCAGCATCCAATCTGCAGCTCATTCGGATGTAATCCGGACAGTGGACACACACCCTACGCTATCCATACATCTGTCAATAGATATATCTATCCAGACACATCTACAGATAGATATATGAATAGATAGATGTATGCATCTATAGATCTATCTATATGTAGATCTGTCTATCCATTTCATCTATCATCTATCTGTCTATCTGTGTGTTTAATGGAGTGTGGGTTGGACAAATGTAAAAGAGGAGAATGGACAATAATGACATCACAAATCTTTTTCTTTTGTTCAATAATACATCTTTATTTAGCTTTCAAAAACACACCAAACGCCTAAAAAACGTGCAAAAACCGCACCAAAAGCGAATAAAAAAATGCATCAAAACCGTGCAAAAAACTGCATAAAAAACGCATCAAAACTGAAAAAAAAAACGCATCAAAACTGCATCAAAACCGCACCAAAATTGCATCAACACTGCCCCAAAACCGCACCAAAAACTGCATCAAAACTGCGCCAAAACCGCACCAAAAAGTGCGCCAAAACCGCACCAAAAACTGCATCAAAACCGCACCAAAAACTCCATCAAAACCTCACCAAAACCACACCAAGAACTGCATCAAAACCGCACCAAAAACTGCATCAAAACGGGACCAAAACTGCAAAACTGCACCAGGTTTTGATGCAGTTTTTGGTGCAGTTTTGATGCAGTTTTTGGTGCAGTTTTGATGATTTTTTTGGTGTAGTTTATGCGCGGTTTTAATGCCGTTTTTGGAAATAAGTAAATAAACGGAAAATGTGCATGATTTGAATGGAAACATGCATGAAAAAACGGATTCCAAGGCCGGATTCATCATTTCACAGCTCAGTTTCATACTTTTTTGCCGGATCCGTCGCTGTGCGTTTTTTCGCCGGACAGAAAAAACGTTCCTCTGTATGTGTTTTCCATCCGGCGGAAACAGCTTTTTTGACGGATCCGGCAAAAAACGGATGAAACGTGTGGCCATCAGGCGCAATCCGGCGCTAATACAACTCTATGAGAAAAAAACGGATCCGGCGGAAAAAAATTGATCCGTTTTTTTCAAAACTCACCGGATTGTGCCTCACGGCAAAAACCTGATGTGTGAAAGCAGCCAAATATATGGATAGATACATCTATGTATCTATAGATATATCTTTCTATAAATATATCTATAGATAGATATATCCATAGATATATAGTAGAAAGGCCGATGTTTCTAAGGCCTCTTTCACACTAGCATCGTGCACTGCACGTCGCAATGCGTCGTTGTGGAGAAAAAACGCATCCTGCAAAGTTGTCTGCAGGATGCGTTTTTTCTCCATAGACTTTTATCAGCGACGCAGCGCGACGGCCCCTTGCCGATGCTAGTGTGAAAGCAGCCTAAGGCTACTTTCACACTTGCGTTTTTAGCAATCCTTCTTTTTGGGAAAAAAACGGATCCTTCAAATGTGCTCGCAGGATGCGTTTTTTACCCATAGACTTGTATTAGTGACGGATCATGATGGATGGCCACACGTCGCGTCCGTCGTGCAACGGATGCGTCGTGTTTTGGCGGACCATTGGCACGAAAAAACGTTAAAGTGAACGTTTTTTTGTCCGTCGCGTCCGCCATTTTCTACCGCTCATGCGCGGCCAAAACTCCGCCCCCTCCTCCCCGGATTTCAGAATGGGCAGCGGATGCGTTGAAAAACTGCATCCGCTGCCCACGACGTGCACAAATTTCACAACGTGCGTCAGTACGTAGGCCCGACGCATAGCGATGGACCCATACCGACGCAAGTGTGAAAGACGCCTTAAGGAGCGTTTAATTTAATAAAAAAACTGAAAAAAACAGCATGGGCTCCCGCGCAACCGGCGCTAATACAACTCTATGAGAAAAAAACGGATCCGGCGGAAAAAAATTGATCCGTTTTTTTCAAAACTCACCGGATTGTGCCTCACGGCAAAAACCTGATGTGTGAAAGCAGCCAAATATATGGATAGATACATCTATGTATCTATAGATATATCTTTCTATAAATATATCTATAGATAGATATATCCATAGATATATAGTAGAAAGGCCGATGTTTCTAAGGCCTCTTTCACACTAGCATCGTGCACTGCACATCGCAATGCGTCGTTGTGGAGAAAAAACGCATCCTGCAAAGTTGTCTGCAGGATGCGTTTTTTCTCCATAGACTTTTATCAGCGACGCAGCGCGACGGCCCCTTGCCGATGCTAGTGTGAAAGCAGCCTAAGGCTACTTTCACACTTGCGTTTTTAGCAATCCTTCTTTTTGGGAAAAAAACGGATCCTTCAAATGTGCTCGCAGGATGCGTTTTTTACCCATAGACTTGTATTAGTGACGGATCATGATGGATGGCCACACGTCGCGTCCGTCGTGCAACGGATGCGTCGTGTTTTGGCGGACCGTTGGCACGAAAAAACGTTAAAGTGAACGTTTTTTTGTCCGTCGCGTCCGCCATTTTCTACCGCTCATGCGCGGCCAAAACTCCGCCCCCTCCTCCCCGGATTTCAGAATGGGCAGCGGATGCGTTGAAAAACTGCATCCGCTGCCCACGACGTGCACAAATTTCACAACGTGCGTCAGTACGTAGGCCCGACGCATAGCGATGGACCCATACCGACGCAAGTGTGAAAGACGCCTTAAGGAGCGTTTAATTTAATAAAAAAACTGAAAAAAAACAGCATGGGCTCCCGCGCAATCCGGCGCTAATACAACTCTATGAGAAAAAAACGGATCCGGCGGAAAAAAATTGATCCGTTTTTTTCAAAACTCACCGGATTGTGCCTCACGGCAAAAACCTGATGTGTGAAAGCAGCCAAATATATGGATAGATACATCTATGTATCTATAGATATATCTTTCTATAAATATATCTATAGATAGATATATCCATAGATATATAGTAGAAAGGCCGATGTTTCTAAGGCCTCTTTCACACTAGCATCGTGCACTGCACGTCGCAATGCGTCGTTGTGGAGAAAAAACGCATCCTGCAAAGTTGTCTGCAGGATGCGTTTTTTCTCCATAGACTTTTATCAGCGACGCAGCGCGACGGCCCCTTGCCGATGCTAGTGTGAAAGCAGCCTAAGGCTACTTTCACACTTGCGTTTTTAGCAATCCTTCTTTTTGGGAAAAAAACGGATCCTTCAAATGTGCTCGCAGGATGCGTTTTTTACCCATAGACTTGTATTAGTGACGGATCATGATGGATGGCCACACGTCGCGTCCGTCGTGCAACGGATGCGTTGTGTTTTGGCGGACCGTTGGCACGAAAAAACGTTAAAGTGAACGTTTTTTTGTCCGTCGCGTCCGCCATTTTCTACCGCTCATGCGCGGCCAAAACTCCGCCCCCTCCTCCCCGGATTTCAGAATGGGCAGCGGATGCG
This sequence comes from Ranitomeya variabilis, assembly GCF_051348905.1. NCBI lineage: Eukaryota > Metazoa > Chordata > Amphibia > Anura > Dendrobatidae > Ranitomeya > Ranitomeya variabilis. The sequence continues at coordinate 247,578,714 of NC_135237.1, read as the reverse complement.
TTGAAAAACTGCATCCGCTGCCCACGACGTGCACAAATTTCACAACGTGCGTCAGTACGTAGGCCCGACGCATAGCGATGGACCCATACCGACGCAAGTGTGAAAGACGCCTTAAGAAGCGTTTAATTTAATAAAAAAACTGAAAAAAACAGCATGGGCTCCCGCGCAATTTTCTGCGCCAGAGGGGGAAAGGCGACGGCCGGGGGCCAATATTTGTAGCCTGCTATGAATATCAGCCTGCAGCTGTCTGCGTAGCCTTTACTGGCTATTAAAATAGGGGGACCCCCCGAAAAAAAATTACGTGGGGTCCCCCTATATTTTATAGCCAGAAAGGCTACGCAGACAACTGTGGGCTGATATTCATTGCCTAGAGAGGGGCCATGGATATTGGTCCCCCCCGGCTACAGATACCAGTCCGCAGCCGCCCCAGAAATGGCGCATCTGTAAGATACGCTAATTCCGGCACTTAGCCCCTCTCTTCCCACTCCCGTGTAGCGGTGGGATATGGGGTAATAAGGGGTTAATGTCACCTTGCTATTGTAAGGTGACATTAAGCCGGGTTAATAGCGGAGAGGAGTCAATAAGACGCCTATCCGTTATTAATCCAATAGTAAGAAAGGGTTAATAAAACACGCACACATTAGGAAAAAGTATTTTAATATTCTTCATTTATCCATACTTACCATACTTCAGCGCCTGCAAAAAATGTAAAATAATAAACCGTATACTACCTGTCCGCCGTAGTCCAATTAATAATGAGTGTCCCACGACGATCTCCCTTATAGAACAGTGACATCGGATGATGTCACTGCTCTATAGGACCCTCAGTGACACACTGACAGGAGACAATGGCTCCTGCAGTGCATCACTGAGGTTACCTGAGTTCAAAGTCTCACTTTATGGCAAAAAACTGCATGAGAAATTTCTCATACAGCAATGTCATAAAGTGAGACTAGGGACTATTTTCTCACAGGGGCGTAGGAATACATTGTGAGGAATACATTGTGGAAGGATACCTTCCATCATTGTGTTCCTGGAGCCCCTGGAGAGCAGTCGCATCAGCATATGCTCCTGCTCTCCACGGGAGATCGTCCAGGGACACTCGTTTTATTTGGATTTCTGCGGATCAGGGAGTATATTGGTTGTTTATTATTTTAATATTTTTTACAGATGACAATGGCTTCGGGGATTTAGGTAACAAGTGATGGTGAGTATGTACTCTATGTTACATGTACTGTATGTCTGTATGTATGTTGTATGTATGCACGTACCGTATGTGGCATGTTGCATGTCGCATGTCACATGTTGCATGTTGTCGCATGTTGCCGCATGGTGCATGGTGCATGTCGTCGCATGGTGCATGTCGTCGCATGGTGCATGTCGCATGTCATATGTTGCATGTCGTCGCATGGTGCATGTCGTTGCATGATGCATGTCGCATGTCATATGGTGCATGTCGTCGCATGGTGCATGTCGTCGCATGGTGCATGTCACCGCATGGTGCATGTCGTCGCATGGTGCATGTCGCATGCCGTCGCATGGTGCATGTCGTCGCATGGTGCATGTCGTCGCATGGCGCATGTCGCATGTCATATGTTGCATGTCGTCGCATGGTGCATGTCGTCGCATGGTGCATGTCGCATGTCATATGGTGCATGTTGTCGCATGGTGCATGTCGTCGCATGGTGCATGTCGTTGCATGGTGCATGTCGCTGCATGGTGCATGTCGTCGCATGGTGCATGTAGCATGTCGTCGCATGGTGCATGTCGTCGCTTGGCGCATGTCGTCGCATGGTGCATGTCGCATGTCATATGTTGCATGTCGTCACATGGTGCATGTCGTCGCATGGTGGATGTCGTCGCCTGGTGCATGTCGCATGTCATATGGTGCATGTCGTCACATAGTGCATGTATTCGCATGGTGCATGTCGCATGTCGTCGCATGGTGCACGTCATCGCATAGTGCATGTCGCATGTCATATGGTGCATGTCGTCGCATGGTGCATGTCGTCGCATGGTGCATGTAGTCGCATGTCGCATGTCGTCGCATGGTGCATGTAGCATGTCGTCGCATGGTGCATGTCGTTGCATGGCACATGTCGTCGCATGGTGCATGTCGCATGTCATATGTTGCATGTCATCACATGGTGCATGTCGTCGCATGGTGCATGTCGTCGCCTGGTGCATGTCGCATGTTATATGGTGCATGTCGTCACATGGTGCATGTATTCGCATGGTGCATGTCGCATGTCGTCGCATGGTGCATGTCGTCGCATAGTGCATGTCGCATGTCATATGGTGCATGTCGTCGCATCGTGCATGTCGTCGCATGGTGCATGTCGCATGTCATATGGTGGATGTTGTCGCATGGTGCATGTCGTCGCATGGTGCATGTTGCATGTCATATGGTGCATGTCGTCGCATCGTGCATGTCGTCGCATGGTGCATGTCGCATGTCATATGGTGCATGTCGTCGCATGGTGCATGTCGTCGCATGGTGCATGTCGTCGCATGGTGCATGTCGTCGCATGGTGCATGTCTGCCGCATGTCGCCGCATGGTGCATGTCATCGCATGGTGCATGTCACATGTTGTCGCATGGTGCATGTCATCGCATGGTGCATGTCGTATGTTGCATTTTTCGCATATCACATGGTGCATGTTGTCACATGGTGTGTGTTGTATGTATGTATGTATTTATGTACTGTATATGTGTATTTTTATTTTTTTTTACATTCAACACATTAGCCGGATGATGGGACTACTACTGTCCCATCATTGGCTAATGTGTCACTCACTGTCACTGCAGCAGGCAGAGCCCGATGGGACTTGTAGTCCCATCGGACGATGCCTGCACACAGAGACACACACACACACACCCCAAAGACCACCCCCCCAGCAGACCCCAGCACATACTGGCGCCGGACCGCACAGCACCGGCGCCGGACCGCACCGCACCGGCGCCCGCACAATCACATCCCTGGCTAGCCCCGCCCGCACATCCCTGCCTAGCCATGCCCGCCCCCAGCACAGGCCTGCAGCCACCAGCCCCGCCCACAGCCCAGTCACTCTTGATGAGTGACTGCTGACGGTAAGGCTGGCTCACGCCTGCTACAGACGTCACGTCAATTTCCAGAGTCTGGAAATTGACGTGACGTCGGCGGAAATAAGCGGCGGCTGCAGCCTGGGGGTCACGTGACCCGGACTCAGCCGCCAGCATAGCGCCGCTCACAGGCAAAAACGGCAACGGAATGTAATTACACAATTCATCAGGGGCCCCGGGGGGGGATACATTGGGGTGTTAATTGAAAGTAGTGGACAACCCCTTTAAGGGACTTTGTAATAATGTGTGTGTTTTCTTAACCATTTCGTACTATTGTATTAATAATGGATAGGTGTCATAATTGACGCCTCTTCATTATTAACCCCTTCATGACCCAGCCTATTTTGGCCTTAATGACCTTGCCGTTTTTTCCAATTCTGACCAGTGTCCCTTTATGAGGTAATAACTCAGGAACGCTTCAACGGATCCTAGCGATTCTGAGATTGTTTTTTCATGACATATTGGGCTTCATGTTAGTGGTAAATTTAGGTCGATAATTTCTGAGTTTATTTGTGAAAAAAAACGGAAATTTGGCGAAAATTTTGAAAATTTCGCAATTTTCACATTTTGAATTTTTATTCTGTTAAACCAGAGAGTTATGTGACACAAAATAGTTAATAAATAACATTTCCCACATGTCTACTTTACATCAGCACAATTTTGGAAACAAATTTTTTTTTTGCTAGGAAGTTATAAGGGTTAAAATTTGACCAGTGATTTCTCATTTTTACAACAAAATTTACAAAACCATTTTTTTTAGGGACCACCTCACATTTGAAGTCAGTTTGAGGGTTCTATATGGCTGAAAATACCCAAAAGTGACACCATTCTAAAAACTGCACCCCTCAAGGTGCTCAAAACCACATTCAAGAAGTTTAGTAACCCTTCAGGTGTTTCACAGCAGCAGAAGCAACATGGAAGTAAAAAATGAACATTTAACTTTTTAGTCACAAAAATGATCTTTTAGCAACAATTTTTTAATTTTCCCAAGGGTAAAAGGAGAAACTGGACCACGAACGTTGTTGTCCAATTTGTCCTGAGTACGCTGATACCTCATATGTGGGGGTAAACCACTGTTTGGGCGCCCGGCAGGGCTCGGAAGGGAAGGAGCGCCATTTGACTTTTTGAATTAAAAATTGGCTCCAATCTTTAGCGGACACCATGTCGCGTTTGGAGAGCCCCCGTGTGCCTAAACATTGGAGCTCCCCCACAAGTGACCCCATTTTGGAAACTAGACCCCCCAAGGAACTTATCTAGAAGCATAGTGAGCACTTTAAACCCCTAGGTGCTTCACAAATTGATCCGTAAAAATGAAAAAGTACTTTTTTTTCACAAAAAAATTATTTTAGCCTCAATTTTTTCATTTTCACATGGGCAACAGGATAAAATGGATCCTAAAATTTGTTGGAAAATTTCTTCTGAGTACACCGATACCTCACATGTGGGGGTAAACCACTGTTTGGGCACATGGTAAGGCTCGGAAGGGAAGGAGCGCCATTTGACTTTTTGAATGAAAAATTATCTCCATCGCTAGCGGACACCATGTCACGTTTGGAGAGCCCCTGTGTGCCTAAACATTGGAGCTCCCCCACAAGTGACCCCATTTTGGAAACTAGACCCCCCAAGGAACTTATCTAGAAGCATAGTGAGCACTTTAAACCCTCAGGTGCTTCACAAATTGATCCGTAAAAATGAAAAAGTACTTTTTTTTCACACAAAATTTCTTTTAGCCTCAATTTTTTCATTTTCACATGGGCAACAGGATAAAATGGATCCTAAAATTTGTTGGGCAATTTCTCCTGAGTACGCTGATACCTTATATGTGGGGGTAAACCATTGTATGGTTGCACGGCAAGGCTCGGAAGGGGAGGCGTGCCATTTGACTTTTTGAATGGAAAATTAGCTCCAATCGATAGCGGACACCATGTCGCGTTTGGAGAGCCCCTGTGTGCCTAAACATTGGAGCTCCCCTACAAGTGACCCCATTTTGGAAACTAGACCTCCCAAGGAACTAATCTAGATGTGTGGTGAGCACTTTGAGCCCCCAAGTGCTTCGCAGAGCCATGAAAATAAAAAATAATTTTTCTTTTCTCAAAAATGATTTTTTAGCCCACAATTTTTTATTTTCCCAAGGGTAACAGGAGAAATTGGACCCCAAAAGTTGTTGTCCAGTTTCTCCTGAGTATGCTGATACCCCATATGTGGGGGTAAACCACTGTTTGGGCACATGCCGGGGTTCGGAAGGGAAGTAGTGACGTTTTGAAATGCAGACTTTGATGGAATGCTCTGCGGGCATCAGGTTGCGTTTGCAGAGCCCCTGATGTGCCTAAACAGTAGGAACTCCCCACAAGTGACTCCATTTTGGAAACTAGACCCCCAAGGGAACTTATCTAGATGTCTGATGAGCACTTTGAACCCCCAAGTGCTTCCCAGAAGTTTATAACGCAGAGCCGTGAAAATAATAAATGTGTTTCCTTTCCTCAAAAGTATTTTTTTAGCCCAGAATTTTTTATTTTTGCAAGGGTAACAGGAGAAATTTGACCCCAAAAGTTGTTGTCCAGTTTCTCCTGAGTACGCTGATACCCCATATGTGGGGGTAAACCACTGTTTGGGCACATGCCGGGGCTCGGAAGGGAAGTAGTGACGTTTTGGAATGCAGACTTTGATGGAATGGTCTGCGGGCATCATGTTACGTTTGCAGAGCCCCTGATATGCCTAAACAGTAGAAACCCCCCACAAGTGACCCCATTTTGGAAAGTAGACCCCCCAAGGAACTTATCTAGATGTGTGGTGAGCACTTTCAACCCCCAAGTGCTTCACAGAAGTTTACAACGCAGAGCCGTGAAAATAAAAAATCATTTTTCTTTCCTCAAAAAAGATGTTTTAGCAAGCAATTTTTTATTTTCACAAGGGTAACAGGAGAAATTGGGCCCCAATATTTGTTGCCCAGTTTGTTGTGAGTATGCTGGTACCCCATATGTGGGGGTAAACCACTGTTTGGGCGCATGTCAGGGCTCGGAAGTGAAGTAGTGACATTTGAAATGCAGACTTTGATGGAATGGTCTGCGGGCATCACGTTGCATTTGCAGAGCCCCTGATGTGCCTAAACAGTAGAAACACCCCACAATTGACTCCATTTTGGAAACTTGACCCCCCAAGGAACTTATCTAGATGTGTGGTGAGCACTTTCAACCCCCAAGTGCTTCACAGAAGTTTATTACGCAGAGCCGTGAAAATAAAAAATAATTGTTCTTTCCTCAAAAAATTATGTTTTAGCAAGTAATTTTTTTATTTTTGCAAGGGTAACAGGAGAAATTGGACCCCAACAATTGTTGCCCAGTTTGTCCTGAGTACGCTGGTACCCCATATGTGGGGGTAAACCACTGTTTGGGCACACGTCGGGGCTTGGAAGGGAGGGAGCACCATTTGACTTTTTGAACGCAAGATTGGCTGGAATCAATGGTGGCGCCATGTTGCGTTTGGAGACCCCTGATGTGCCTAAACAGTGGAAACCCCTCAACTTCAACACTAACCCCAACACACCCCTAATCCTAATCCCAACTATAGCCATAACCCTAATCACAACCCTAACCCCAACACACCCCTAACCACAACCCTAACCCCAACACACCCGTAACCCTAATTCCAACCCTAACCCTAATCCTAACCCTAATCCCAACCCTAACCCTAATCCCAACCCTAACCACAACTGTAACCCCAACATACCCCTAACCCTATCCGTAACCCTAACCACAAGCCTAATCTTAACACTATTTCCAACCCTAGCCCTAATTCCAACCCTAACTCTAATTCCAACCCTAAACCTAAGGCTATGTGCCCACATTGCGGATTCGTGTGAGATTTTTCCGCACGATTTTTGAAAAATCTGCAGGTAAAAGGCACTGCGTTTTACCTGCGGATTTACAGCGGATTTCCAGTGTTTTTTGTGCGGATTTCACCTGCGGATTCCTATTGAGGAACAGGTGTAAAACGCTGCGGAATCCGCACAAAGAATTGACATGCTGCGGAAAATACAACGCAGCGTTTCTGCACGGAATTTTCCGCACCATGGGCACAGCGGATTTGGTTTTCCATAGGTGTACATGGTACTGTAAACCTGATGGAAAACTGCTACGAATTCGCAGCGGCCAATCTGCTGCGGATCCGCGGCCAATCCGCTGCGGATCCGCGGCCAATCCGCTGCGGATCCGCGGCGGATCCGCAGCCAAATCCGCACTGTGTGCACATGCCATAACCCTAACCCTACCACTAACCCTACCCCTAACCCTAACCCTAACCCTACCCCTAGTTCTAACCCTAGTTCTAACCCTAACCCTAGTGGAAAAAGAAAAAAATATATTTTCTTTATTTTATTATTGTCCCTACCTATGGGGGTGATAAAGGGGGGAGTTATTTATTATTTTTTTATTTCGATCGCTGTGATAGAACCTATCACAGCGATCAAAATGTACTTGCAACGAATCTGCCGGCCGGCAGCTTCGGCGGGCGCACTGCGCATGCGCCCGCCATTTTGGAAGATGGCGGCGCCCATGGAGAAGACGGATGCACATCGGGAGCCTCGGTAAGTATAAGGGGTGGGAGATCGGGGCACGGGGGGGCGTTGGAGCACGGGGGTGGCATAGGTGCACGGGGGGAGCGGACAGGAGGACGTGGGAGCGGAGCACAAGACGGAGGGGAGCGGAGCACAGATCGGTGGCTTGGGGGGGCGATCGGTAGGGTGGGGGGGTCACATAAGTGTTTCCAGCCATGGCCGATGATATTGCAGCATCGGCCATGGCTGGATTGTAATATTTCACCAGTTTTTTAGGTGAAATATTACAAATCGCTCTGATTGGCTGTTTCACTTTCAACAGCCAATCAGAGCGATCGTAGCCACAGGGGGGTGAAGCTACCCCCCCCTGGGCTGAAGTACCACTCCCCCTGTCCCTGCAGATTGGGTGAAATTGGAGTTAACCCTTTCACCCGCTCTGAAGGGACGCGATCATTCCATGATGCCACATAGGCGTCATGGGTCGGATTGGCACCGACTTTCATGACGCCTACGTGGCGTCAAAGGTCGGGAAGGGGTTAATCTAGCTTAATGTCACCTTACAATAGCAAGGTGACATTAACCCTTCATTACCCCATATCCCACCGCTACACGGGAGTGGGAAGAGAGTGGCCAAGTGCCAGAATAGGTGCATCTTCCAGATGTGCCTTTTCTGGGGTGGCTGGGGGCAGATGTTTTTAGCCAGGGGGGGCCAATAATCATGGACCCTCTCTAGGCTATTAATATCTGCCCTCAGTCACTGGCTTTATAACTCTGGCGGAGAAAATTGCGCGGGAGCCCACACCAATTTTTTCCGCGATTTAACTCTTTATTTTACAAGCTACAGCGCCCATATTTTGCACACACACACTACTAACATTAGTAGTGTGGAATATGCAAAGAAAAAGGGATATGAGATGGTTTACTGTATGTAAACCATGTCTCATATCTAGTGTTGAGCATTCCGATACCGCAAGTATCGGGTATCGGCCGATACTTGTGGGTATCGGAATTCCGATACCGAGATCCGATACTTTTGTGGTATCGGGTATCGGTATCGAAACAACATTAATGTGTAAAATAAAGAATTAAAATAAAAAATATTGCTATACTCACCTCTCCGACGCAGCCTGGACCTCACCGAGGGAACCGGCAGCGTTCTTTGCTTAAAATGCGCGCGTTTCCTGCCTCCCGGGACGTCACGGCTTGTGATTGGTCGCGTGCCGCCCATGTGGCCGCGACGCGACCAATCACAGCAAGCCGTGACGTAATTTCAGGTCCTGAATGCCTAATTCTGCATTCAGGACCTGAAAATTACATCACGGCTTGCTGTGATTGGTCGCGTCGCGGTCACATGGGCGGCACGCAACCAATCACAAGCCGTGAAGTAATTTTAAAATGCGCGCGTTTCCTGCCTCCCGTGATGTCACGGCTTGTGATTGGTCGCGTCGCCCATGTGACCGCGACGCGACCAATCACAAGCCGTAACGTAATTTTAAAATCCTGAATGCCTAGAATTAGGCATTCAGGACCTGAAAATTACGTCACGGCTTGCTGTGATTGGTCGCGTCGCGGCCACATGGGCGGCACGCGACCAATCACAAGCCGTGACGTCCCGGGAGGCAGGAAACGCGCGCATTTTAAGCAAAGAACGCTGCCGGTTCCCTCGGTGAGGTCCAGGCTGCGTCGGAGAGGTGAGTATAGCAATATTTTTTATTTTAATTCTTTATTTTACACATTAATATGGATCCCAATTTAATTACCGGCTTTTCTATAGAACACGCTGCGTATTTCTAGCAAGTCACACTGCTGCTCCGTGTCTAATCTGTATTTTTCTCGCCCCCATAGACTTTCATTGGCGTATATTTTGCACAATACGCTGACAAACGCAGCATGCTGCGATTTTCTACGGCCGTACAATACCGTATATTACGGATGTGTAATATACGGCTGATAGGAGCAGCCCCATAGAGATTCATTGGGCCGTGTGTAATGCGTATTTTACGGACGTATTTTCTGCGCTCATACGTCCATAAAACTCGCTAGTGTGACGCCGGCCTAAGGCTGGGATCACACATACCCGAGATACGGCCGAGTCTCACATGTTAAAACCCAGCTCTGGCGCTGGCACTCCGGAGCGGAGGGTGCAGCCGCACAGCAATACATAGAGACTTGCGAGACTCGGCCGTATCTCATGTATGTGTGATCCCAGCCTAAGTCTTGGTGCACATTTATCGTGTGCTCTGCACTGAGCGCTTTACACTGTGTAAGGCCAGTCTCACACGTCCAGATAATTCCGGTACCGGAAAAAATCGGTACCGGAGTTATCCGTGTCCGTGTGTCCGTGAGCTCACGTAGGCCATCCGTGTGGCACACGTGCGGCAGCCGTGTGCTGCCTGGGTACCACACAGACTGTGCAGGAGAGACAGCGCTAAAGTTTAGCGCTGTCCCCTGCATCGTGCTGAAGCCGCGATTCATATCTTCTGTGCAGCAGCGTTTGCTGTAAAGAAGATATGAATAGTCCATTTTTTTAGTGGTATTTCGTGTTTAAAATAAAGCTCCATGTCCCCACCCCCTGTGCGCCCCCCCGCTGTTCTGAAAATACTCACCCGGCTCCCTCGTTGGCTGTCGCTGCTTCCTGTCCTGACCGCAGCTTCTCCTGTATGCGGTCACGTGGGGCCGCTCATTTACAGTAATGAATATGCGGCTCCACCCCTATGGGAGGTGGAGCCGCATATTCATGACTGTAATCATGAATCTTTACAGCAAACGCTGCTGCACAGAAGATATGAATCGCGGCTTCAGCACCATGTGGGGGGGACAGCGCTTACTGGAGCGCTGTCTCCTGCACGGCACACGGAGAACGTCCGTGTGCGGTACGTGTTTTACACGGACCCATTGACTTTAATGGGTCCGTGTAATACGTGCGCTCCCACGAACACTGACATGTCTCCGTGTTTGGCACACGGAGACACGGTCCGCAAAAAATCAATGACATCTGCACAGATGCATTGATTTTAATGTGTCTACGTGTGTCAGTGTCTCCGGTACGTGAGGAAACTGTCACCTCACGTACCGGAGCCACTGACGTGTGAAACCGGCCTAAATCTCTGAAATACGTGATTCAGACAGTCCCCAGCTGAATATTCCCTATAATGATGCAGATAGAGGCACTTTGGACACCATAGAACCTGTAATCCGGTGGTGTCTGTCTTTTAGGATTGCATAAAATTGCCGTCAGCCACAGTTTTGTGCACTTCTGAAAATGAGACCGCTGAATAGAGGAAAAGCTAAATGGCTTTGCACTCCCCAAAAGAATTTTAGCAAATTATCTGCTTCCAAATCCTAATGCCCCCTCCCTTCTGAGCCCCAGTGTGGCTAAACAACATTTAGCGCCCACATGTTTGGCATTTCTGTAGTGATGACAGCCCACCTAATTTACAGGTGCATGTCCCAAGAAGCATGAGTTGGGCATAATGTACCGGTGACTACTATGGCAGTTTGCAATTTTCACTCATCAACATCCACTGTTGCCTGTTTCTGGAAAACACCCATGGAGTCAAAATCATCACTACAGTTGTAAATAAATTCCGAACGGGTTTTAGTTTACAAAATGGGGTCACTTGAGGGGAGTTTCTACTTTTTAGGCACATCAGGGGCTCTCCAAACGCGACACGGCATCCGCTAATTATTCCCGTAAATTTTGCATTAAAATAGTCTAATGGTGCTCCTTCCCTTCCAAGCCCTGCCGTGCGCCCAAACAGTAGTATTCCCCCACATATGGGTTATCGGTGTACTCAGGAGAAACTGCACAATAAATTGTATGGAGCAATTTGACCTGTTACCTTTTTGAAAATGTAAAATATGGAGCTAAAAAAGATTTATTTTGGAAAAATTGGATTTTTTTTATTTCCACGGCTCTATGTTATAAACTTCTGTAAAGCACCTCTGGGTTCAAGGTGCTCAATACACATCTAAATAAGTTCCATAAGGGGTCTAGTTTCCAAAATGGTGTCACTTGTGGGGGGCTTCCACTGCTTAGGCACATCAGGGGCTCTTCAAACATGACTTGGCGTCCGCTATTTAATCCAGCATATTTTACATTCAAAATGTCAAGTGGCGCTCCTTTCCTTCCAAGCACTGCCGTGTACCCAAACAGTTGTTTTCCTCCACATATTGGGTATCTGCGCACTCAGGAGATATTGCACAACAAATTGCATGGAGCAATTTCTATTGCTACCCTTATGAAAATGCAAAATGTGGAGCTAAAAAAGATTTATCTGGGAGAAATGTGATTTTTTTTTTCACGGCTTAACGTTACAAACTTCTGTGAAGCACCTGGGGGTTCAAGATGCTCTATACACATCTACACATTCCCTAAGGGGTCTAGTTTCCAAAATGGTGTCATTTGTTGGGGGTTTCCACGGATTAGGCACATCAGGGGCTCTCCAAACGCGGCATGGCAACCGCTAATTATTCCTGCAAATTTTACATTCAAAGTGAAATGGTGCTCCTTCCCTTCCGATCCCTGTTGTGCACCCAAACAGTAGATTTCCACCATATATGGGGTATCAGCATGCTCAGGAGATATTGCACAACAAAATGTATGGTCCTTTTTCTCCTGTTAGGGTATGTGCACATGTAGCAGATTTCCTGCAGATCCGCAGCTTTTTTTCCACACAGACACACTGCAGATCCGCATGTGATGTACAGTACAATGTAAATCAATGGCAAAAAAATGCTGTGCTAATGGTGCGGAAGAATCGGCACGGAAAATGCAGCAGATTCAAAAAAGGACCATGTCAATTCTTTTTGCGGATCTGCTGCGTTTATGCACCCATTCCATAATAGAAATCCGCAGGGGTAAAAAAGGGAAGAAACCCGCACAAAATCCACAGCAAATCCGCAAAAAAACGCACAAAAAACGCAAAAAAATGCGCAGATTCTGACCTGTGTTTTCTGCCAAGAAATGCAGAATCTGCACAGAAAATTCCACAGTCAAATCCGCAACATGTGCATATGGCCAAACTCTTGCGAAAGTAAAAAAAATTAGGTCTAAAGGAAAATTTTTGTGAAAGAAAAGTAAATATTTATTTTTTTCATCCACATTTCAAAAATTCCTGTGAAGCACCTGAAGGGTTAATAAACTTCTTGAATATGGTTTTGAGCACCTTGAGGGGTGCAGTTTTTAGAATTGTGTCATTTGGGGGTATTTTCTGACATATAGGCAACTCAAAGTCACTTCAAATGTGAGGTGGTCCCTAAAAAAATGGTTTTGCAAATTTGGTTGTAAAATTAAGAAATCCCTGATCAAATTTTAACCCTTATAACTTCCTAACAAAAAAAATTAGGTTTCCAAAATTGTGCTGATGTAAGGTAGACATATAGGAAATGTTATGTGTTATGTATTAACTATTTTGTGCGACATGACTCTCTGATTTAAGGGCATAAAAACTAAAAGTTTGAAAATTGCGAAATTTTCCAAATTTTCACCAAATTTCCATTTTTTTAACAAATAAACGTAAGACATATCAAAGAAATTTTACCAGTATCATAAAGTACAATATGTCACGGGAAAACAGTCTCAGAATCACCAGGATCCATTGAAGCTTTCTAAAGTTATGACCTCAAGACAGTGGTCAGAATTGTAAAAATTGGCCTAGTCAGGAAGGTGAAAACAGGATTCGGGGTGAAGGGGTTAAACAGTAAAAATGAACAGTACTTTGATGATATCTGTCCATTTTCTCAGAGCTGGGATAAACTGACAAGAGAAGAGTAAGGGCTCATACTCTCTTGCACGAGACTCGGATGAGTCTCGCACGGCAATATGCGGCACTGCTGCTGGCACTCAGATCGGAGTGTGCGGCCGCATAGGAATACATGCAGCCGCAAGCTCTGCTCCTCTGTGCCAGGTGCAGCGCCAGGTATTGCCGTGCGAGACTCATCCGAGTCTCGCGCAAGTGAGTATGAGCCCTAAGAGTCGTAACTCCGTGTTGCTCATACATTTTGAGACTTTTCAAGGCTTTTACTCCATAATTCTGGCGTGAAAGCTTTGATGCAAGCCCAATGTCTCTTGTTTTTATTATTTACAGACTAGCAAAATCTCTGAAAAATAAACTTAGTTATTTACTTTTTCAAACTCACAGCTGAAACTTTGCAATGAAAGTAAATCTTTTTGAGACAAATCATTGTTGCCAAGTTGCACACCTAGATCAACTTCACCATCCTTACTTGTGACCTTGAAATATATTTTATCCTTATTGGCTATGGCAGGTCCACCATTGGGGCAGTACTGGTGGTACTGTGTGTTGCTAGAGGCTCCAAAAATGTAAGAGAGGGACCGGCCTATATTAATTTTAAACAGAGTCCAGAGGCACAACGGGGTGGGGCTTTCTACTCCTTTTATGCCTGTTGCCGTAAAAGTGAAGAACTATGTTAATTAACAATAAGATTAATGTTTAAGATGTGTTTTTGGCTGGTTTGCAACATATGACGTGTGCTGCATGTGTCTGATATGTAAGTGGTACTGCAAATATGTACTGTAAGACTCTGTGCGCGTGTCTGTTTGAAATTTCTGTCAGTTCTGTTGTAGAAACAGATAAATTGAATTAATACCCAAAATGGGTCTAAATCATATTGATGCAAACAGGAGGACCACATTGATGATTATAAAGTCTGTTATCGGTTCCATTATGAGTCAGTTTTTTAAAACAGCAAAAAAAAGTTGTGTTTTGTCTTCTAAAAAACTGGAAATGGAAAAGTGAAAAACCCAGTAATAATCAATTGGGTGGCGCTGTTTTTGTATGCATCATTTACATAATGCATTCATTACATTTGTCTGTTTCTAAAATGGAATGGATGAACAGCACCCACTAAAAGACATGCCTAAGCAGTCTATTGTATGTGTCTGATATGTGAGAGGTGTAGAGATGGGCGGACAGCTGGAAGTTTGGGTCCTGCAGATGCGGCTGAACAGTAACAAAAAGTTCAGATTCAGGTACCAGAACAGTACCTGGACCTGAACCCGAACCTGGACCCCATTTACTTGACTGGGGGCTTGAACATCCAGTATTTGCCACGCTGTCATGTGCATGACAACACGGCAAACACTGCTGCTGATTGGCAGTAAAATCATCACTGCCGTTCAAAGAGCCATGGTACTCACTCTGTCAAATGACAGCGTGAGCCCGCAGCTGTTATTGGCAGTATAAAGTTTACCTCTGATCACTGGTGTCAGCAGTTGGGACTACTGCTCCCATCAGCTGCCGCCTGCTGCTACTAATAACAGTGAGAGCAGGAGCTGATAGAAGTATTCATCAGCCGCCACCTGCGCTGTAAATAAATATTACCAAAAAAAACCTGCATTTTTGATAACCAGCCAGACAAAACTCACAGCTGCTGGTTGCAACCCTCAGCTGCTAGCGTCAGCAAGGCTAGTTATCAAAAATAGAGATGTCCACATGCTGTATTTTTTAATTATTTAATTAAATAATAATAAAAAAAAGTCATGGAGTCCCACCTATTTTTTTTTACAATCAGTCATGCTAAAACTGACAGCGGGGGGCTGGTATTCTCAGGCTGGCAAGGGGACATAGATATTGAACCCCCCAAGCCTAAAAATAGCAGCCCGCATCCACTCAGAAAAGGCACATCTATTAGATGCACCAATTCTGGTGCTTTTCCTGGCTCTTCCCACTTGCTCTGTGGGGCAATAGTGGGGTGATAGTTGTGGGGTTGTATTGTCAGATGACATCAAGCCCATGGATTAGTAATGGAGAGGCGTCTATAAGTTCTAACAACTGAAAGCAAAATTAACAAAAACTAGTGGATAGTGTACATAGAAACGTGTGGCCAAGAAAATGGGAACTTCATCAGCTCTGTGATGAATTTTGCACAAATCATACCTTCACGTAAATAGTATTTTCAAAATTTCCCAAAGTCTTAAAAAAAAAAATCCTAAACATGTAGAAACTCAAAATCTCACTTTCAGTTTTGTCACCATAAGCGGTATGGCATGTCTGTGTGGCACAGTACATTAAACCGTGCATCGCTTCATGTCCAATGCTGCCTTCTCATAAAAGATACACATTTTCTAAGCCAAACTGAAAAGTAAATCAGTACAAGACATATGGATTTCTCCTACTCATGCCCGTTTATATATAGAATTTTATTGTACTAGCTGTGGTATGTAAAGAAGAATTTCAGTTCTGCTCCATGCTGCCACATGTGGGGGCGGTCAGCTAAGTAGAAGCAGCTAATGTGCTGCAACATGTAGAAAGCATTTCATTGATTGTGTTTAACATCACTGGATTGTTTTACAGGTCTCAACTCAAGGGACTTTAATTTTATTTTTTTTCAATGTTATGAACAATACATACACTGTGTGCACAATTGTTAAGTAAGTGAATATTTTGACCATATCATAATTTTTATGCAGATTTTTCCAACTCCATGTTGTATAAGATTGGATGCTTATTGTATGAAGCAAATCAGGTGATGTGTATTTGTGTAATGAGGATAGTGAGGTTTAAGGGTATGTTTCCACTTTCAAGATTGCATCAGGATTTGACGCAGGTAAAGTCTGCACCAAATCTGCACCTGAGGTCACTGGCAGGTCAGATATATATCTATCATATCTATCTATTGTATCCATCTATTGTATCTATCATATCTATCTATCTATCGTATCCATCTATCGTATCTATCTATCTATTGTATCCATCTATTGTATCTACCATATCTATCGTATCCATCTATCATATCTATCTATCTATCTATTGTATCCATCTATTGTATCTATCATATCTATCGTATCCATCTATCATATCTATCTATCTATCTATCTATCTATCTATCTATCTATCTATCTATTGTATCCATCTATTGTATCTATCTATCTATCTATCGATATATCTATCTATAAATATATATATCTATATATAGATATATCGATAGATAGATATATCAATAGATAGATAATAGATAGATAATAGATAAATAGATAATAGATAGATACGATAGATAATAGATAAATAGATGATTGATAGATAGAGACGATAGATACGATAGATGGATCACACAAGCGAGAAACTCAGACGAGTCTCGCATCTTAATACCCGGCACTGCCGCCGGCACTCGGGAGCAGAACGTGCAGCTGCATGTATTTCTATGCAGCTGCACACTTTGCTCCCGAGTGCCGGCGCCAGTGTCGGGTATTAAGATGTGAGACTCGTCCGAGTTTCTTGCATGTGTGATCCCAGCCTTAAATAAAGACACACACACGAAATCTGCGTTAGGCCGGGGTCATACTCATGAGAAACTCACATAAGTCTCTCGCTTCAATGCCCGGCACTGCCACCGGCACTCGGGAGCGGAGCGTGCGGCTGCATGTATTTCTATGCAGCTAAACGCTCCGGTCCCGAGTGCCGGCGGCAGTGCCAGGTATTGACCCCGGCCTTAAACACAATATGTTAATTTAAAAAAAAAATGTGAAAAAAATGGCGTGGGCTCCCGCGCAATTTTCTGCGCCAGAGAGGGAAAGCCAGCGCCTGGGGGACTGATGTTTGTAGCCTGGGAAAGGGTTAATACCCATGGAGCTTCCCAGGCTATGAATATCAGCCAGCAGATGTCTGCGTAGCCTTTGCTGGCTATGCAAATAGGGGGGCCCCCAAAAATATGATGCGGGGTCCCTCTATATTTTATAGCCAGAAAGGCTACGCAGACAGCTGCGGGCTGATATTCATAGCCTAGAGAGGGGCCATGGATATTTCCCCCCCCGGCTACAAATACCAGCCTGCAGCCGCCCCAGAAATGGCACATCTGTAAGATGCGCCAATTTCGGCAGTTAGCCCCTCTCTTCCCACTCCCCTGTAGCGGTGGGATATAGGGTAATAAGGGGTTAATGTCACCTTGCTAATATAAGGTGACATTAACCCAGTTAATAATGGAGAGGTGTCAATAACACACCTATCCATTACTAATCCTATTGTAGTGAAAGTGTAAAAAAAAAATAAAGACACAGCCAGAAAAAAGTATTTTATTGTTCTTAATTTCATCATACTTACCATACTTGAGCGCCTGCAAAAAAAGTAAAAATAATAAACCAACCGTATACTTACTTTCTGCCATAGTCCAATTAATAACGAATGTCCCATGACAATCTCCCCTATAGAACAGTGACATCGGGTGATGTCACTGCTCTATAGGCCTCCAGTGACATACTGACAGGAGACAATGGCTCCTTCAGTGCATCACTGAGGTTACCTTAGTTCAGAGTCTCACTTTATGGCAAAGCTGTGTGGAAATTTTCCCACACAGCAGTGCCACA
The DNA here is from genome assembly GCF_051348905.1 of Ranitomeya variabilis. Taxonomy (NCBI): domain Eukaryota; kingdom Metazoa; phylum Chordata; class Amphibia; order Anura; family Dendrobatidae; genus Ranitomeya; species Ranitomeya variabilis. The sequence goes on along the minus strand of NC_135237.1, from coordinate 247,560,736 downwards.
AGTGAGACTAGGGACTATTTTCTCACAGGGGTGGAGGAATACATTGTGGGGAATACATTGTGGAAGGATACCTTCCATCATTGTATTCCTGGAGCCCCTGGAGAGTGGTCACATCAACTGATGTGGCTGATCTCCATGGGAGATCGTCGTAGGACACTCGTTTTAATTGGATATCTGTGGATCAAGGAGTATATTGTTTGTTTATTATTTTATTATTTGTTACAGGTGACACTGGCTTCGGGATCAAGGTGACAAGGTGATGGTAAGTATGTACTTTATGTTTAATGTCCTGTATGTCTATATGTATGTATTGTTGCACATCGCATGCAGCATGTCACATAATGCATGTGACTTGTTGCATGTCGTATGTTGCATGTCACATGTCGCACGTCACATGTTGTATGTTGCATGTCGCATGTTGCATGCTGCACGTCACATGTCGTATGTTGCACTTCACGTCGCACGTCACATGTTGTATGTTGCATGTCGCATGTTGTATGCTGCACATCACATGTTGTATATTGCATGTCGCATGTCGTATGTTGCATGTCGTATGTCGCATGTTGTATGATGCATGTTGCATGTCATATGTTGCATATCGCTTCTTGCATGTCGCATGTCGTATGTTGCATGTCACATGTTGTATGTTGCATGACACATGTTGCATGTTGTATGTTGCATGACACATGTTGCATGTTGTATGTTGCATGTCACATGTTGCATGTAGTATATGTCGTATGTTGCATGTTGTATGTCGCATGTTGTATGTTGCATGTCACATGTTGCATGTTATACGCCGCATGTTGCATGTCACATGGTGCATGTTGTATGTTGCATGGCCAATGTCGTATGGTGCATGTTGCATGTTGCATGGTGCATTTTGTACGTCGCATGTTGCATGTTGTATGTTTCATGGTGCATGTAGCATGGTGCATGTTGCATGTCGCATGGAGCATGTTGTATGTCGCATGTTGCATGGTGCTTGTTGTATGTCGCATGTTGCATGGTGCATGTTGTATGTCGCATGGTACATGTTGTATGTATCATGTTGCATGTCGTATGGTGTATGTTGTATGGTGTATGTTGTGTGTTGTATGTGCCCACAATCTAGACGAGTCCAGCTCTGCTACATCTGGATGCCTGACATCCAGATGTAGCAAAGCCTGTAGATGATCGCCGGAGATAACTGTCCAGCGATCATCTACACTGCAGCGTTCTCACAATCAGCTGATCAGCTGTTTGTGAGAACCAGACTAGTGAACGGAGATAACTCCCGGTCACGTGAGCGTTGCTGCATTGTAAACAGACATGCTGCGTTCTGAAAAGATGCGCTGCATGTCCATTTACGCGGGTCTGCCGCCTGCGTGTTTTACCGCATAGTGGAGATGGGATTTCATGAAATTCACTCCACTATGCTGTAACATCTGGACGCAGCGTCAAGCACGCAGCGTTTCCTGAACATGGAAACATACCCTAAGAATACAACACCCTTAAACAAGGTGTGCAGAATTATTAGTCGTCTTGTGTTCCTCAGGTAAAATGGGCAAACATTTCTTTTTACCTGACTCTGAAAAGTAAAAATTGTTAAAGGGAACCTGTCAGCAGATTTTGCCGCTATAAGATTCGGCCACTGCTTTTCAGGGCTTATCTACAGCGGCCACATCTTACAGCGTCAAAATCTGCTGACAAGTTGCCTTTAAGGGAGATGCAGCACTCGTGAAATGACTAAGGCTAGTTTCACATTAGTGCTTAAATCCGCAGCGTTTAATCCGCATACGCAAGTGGTGGAAAAAATGCATATAAACGTGTACAAACGCGGCGTTTTTTAGACGCATGCGTTACCGCATGCGGTTAAAAAAATGCCGCACTTGTACGCGTCTATATGCGTTTTTTCATGCGTTTGCGTTTTCGGTGCGCATGATGAGAAATTTCACAAGAGAAAAATCAAGATAACCAGACACCGCCAATGGGACTACAGAGGGCGTGTATTATGGGATTTCTTTATATAGAACCCTGAACAGCTGAAATCTTCAGATTTTGCTCCTGTATCCTGTGTCATGATGGATCTTCGCATGGAGAGCTTTTATTTCAACCTGGATTTAAGCATCAAGCTGTTTCTTGCCTGTGCTTTAGCTTGGGAGCAAGACAGAAATCGCGAAAGATGGAGAAGGAGACAACGTAGGCGTTTTTGGAAGCACCCCATTATCGAACTACGTGAGAGCCGTGGAGCCTATCACACGCTGTATGGTGAGCTTAATGCCAACCCGGAGAAATTCCATGAATATACAAGGAAGTCGCAAGACTCGTTCCGGGATTTGCTTGCTCGTGTACAAGGAGCCATACAGAGACAGGACACCCAGCTCCGTAGAGCGATTCCACCGGAGGAACGTCTGCTGGTTACATTAAGGTACATTCCAAATCTAAAACAATGACAGTCCAAATTTTGTGTTTTCTGACATGTATGTTTTGGGTATTTTCCTTTCTTTCTTTAGCGTAACCACACCATAAATAGAATAGTTTGTAATTTTTTTGGGGTTTCTTTTCTTACAGATTTCTGGCAACCGGAGGGAGTTTATCATCCCTCCACTTCCAATACCGGCTTGGAATATCCACCCTGTCCGGAATAGTTGTGGACACCTGTCGGGCTTTGTGGAATGTACTCCGGGATGAGTTTTATACCCCTACCCACCGTCGACATGTGGCTTGAAATTTCAGAAAAATTCTGGAGTGTTTGTGGTTTCCCCAACTGTTTAGGAGCGGTGGATGGAAAGCACATCCGCATTATCAAACCTGCCAGAACAGGATCGGAGTATTTCAACTATAAAAAATATTTTTCTGTTGTGCTCATGGCAATAGCTGATGCGAACTGTCGCTTCATCGCCATGGACATTGGAGCTTTTGGCCGTGGCAATGATTCCCAGACTTTCAAGAACTCGGATATGGGCTGCCGTGTGTATGGCAAAAATTTCAAATTTCCCCCGCCACAACCTCTCCCCAACACTCAAGGTCCACCGATGCCATTTGTTATGGTTGGGGATGAGGCCTTTCATATGTGTGAAAACCTACTGAAGCCCTATTCCAGTCGGGACTTGAACCACACTAGAAGGATCTTTAACTTCAGACTGACCAGGGCCCGAAGAACAGTAGAGTGTACCTTTGGCATTCTGGCCTCTAAATGGCGCATTCTTGCATCAGCCATAAATCTAAAAGTGGAAACAGTCGACGAGGTGGTCAAAGCCTGTGTGGTTCTGCACAATTATATAATGGCTAAGGAGCAACCCAACATTGAACTGGATGAACCAGTTGCACACCCACTGCCCGATTTCCAGCATCACCCGCTGTGGTCAACTGCAGCAGTTGATCACATGCGGGACCAATTTGCTGCCTTTTTTGATTCAGATATTGGACGTGTGTCATGGCAGGACAATGTTGTGTAAATGTCCTGTTGTAATTCGATCTGTAGCAGTAATTTTCTGAAATGATAATATTTCTCATTAATAAACTTTAGTTTTGGTTGTATTGACCTTGTCTCCTATGTTTTTCCTCTACAAACCAAGGCTGTCCTAAAACTAGCAGTATTTGGTCTGTATTTAATATCAGTATTTGTAATCCAAAACCAGGAGTGGGTGATAAAAGCAGAGGTGCTAGTTATTATGTTAATATCATAATTTACTTATTGTTCCACTCCTTGTTTTGGCTTACAAATACTGATATAAAACACTGGCCACATACTGCTAGTGTTATGGCAGCCATGTTGCTTTATTGGTAAGCTTGTTGACGTCATTGCGTCCTGATTCTGTTCTGCTGTATCCATTGGACAGAGACTTGAAGAGACAATGACTGTCACACTAAAGAGATCTATACTCATCAAGTCAGGTGTCAGAAATAATGAATTCATGATGCACATATAACAGCTTCATGAATTCACTACTTCTGACACCTGTGCAGGTGAGCATAGAAATGCCATGTGTGATCACCATCGTCCCTTCAATTTGTGTGTAATAGATTATGTACACAGAAGAGAAAATGGAGGTTATACCCTCTTCTCTACTCACCAGGTCAGGTGTCCTAACTAATGAGTTTTTTACACCTGACCAGTTCAGTAGAGTTCTGCACTGTATGTCCGCCATTTTCGCTTTTGACTGCAACACTAGTCACAGACAAAGTAGAAAGAAGAGATTTTGGAGATAATACAAGTATACATTTTTTGGCACACCTCATATCTCTATACTAAAGACACATGCAGCGCCCCAGAGTCCTGGTCGTTGCAGTACTGTGGCTCCGCCACTAAGGGGAGCTGTGGTACGTCCGATGGCACTGAAGGAGTTCATCTGATCAGGTATCACAGACACCAATACATTTCACCGCCGGGCCTCCAGGGGGAGCTAAGGGTTCTATTCATTAGGCCACTCTCCACATACTGGTAAAACTGGGGGTCAGGCAGGAAGTTAGGCAGAAAGCTGACTGGGTTGGAACCAGGCAACACCTTGTGGCAGAGGGTGTTGCGGGAGAAGATTCGGTAGGGTCTCTGTCAGGGGTGGGATCCTGACAGAGGCTTGGCAACTTGAGCGAAAGTAACGGGACCGTGCCTGCTCAGTATAGCGGCGGTGCCCAAGAAGGGATTGGAAGCGAGATAGATTGTGCTGAGTGAGAAACGAGATCAAAGCAAGAAGGAGAACACCAGTAGGGGTCGTGCTGTAAGACCGAGGCAACATCCTACTGAGGCGCACAACCGGCGGCCGGAACGCCGAGGGAGTATTACAATATTCAGCTTCAAGCAATACTCTAAACAGCGGCAGGACAGTCAGTCTAAGGCGGGCTGTCTCACCTAAATCACCTATGCAGTCTTGGGGGGCAACTAGTGGAGAGGGGCGACTCTAGGGTCCCGGAAGAGCTCCGAGCCTACCCGTCAAACGGGTGCCGTTCTAACCGTAACATCAGGGAGGGACGGAGAATTAGCAGAACATCATCTAATCGAGTTGTGAGGGAACTTAAGAAACGGACACAACAGTTGTGGGGACTTTCCGTAAGCACAGCAGGGAAGGACCGCAACACATAGCGCTAGAAGGAAGGCACAGATTTCCACCTGTTAAGAGACCTCTGGAGGTGCCATTGGACCGGCCGGACTTGCGCAGCCTGGCTATCTGGACTTCGGACTTCGGACCCAGAGATCTTCAGTAAAGAGGTAAAGAGACTGCAACCTGGTGTCCTCGTTATTTACTGCACCGCACCACTACAGCATCACCACCTCCATCATCTATCCACATCTATTACTGTACGCCCCTCAGCAGGGTCACGGACCGGGCCTAGCCACCGTGACAACCACAGAGCAGAGACTCACAGGCCCGGTACCGGGTACCCCTCGGCCCTGCGGTAGTGGGGGCGCTACAACTTGGCGTCACGAACAGGATCTACTTAAGCCTGAAGAATCAGGTCATGTGTGCCTTGGAACTGTGATTTATTGTGCTTGGACTGTATTTTATTACAAGGACTGTGCTGCGCCGTTTACCGCCAAAAATCCGCCGCCATTACAGCGCTGAGGAGAGCGCAGGAGAAGAAGAGGGGCGAGGAGTAGGCATGGACAAGCTGAAGAGCGCGAACGACCATGGCCGCCCAGTCTAAATATTGTTGCATCCTAAGGGCGGGCCCGTCGACGGGAGAGATCCGCCTCTTGATCTTCTATGGCGGGCGGAGACCGAAGAAACGAAACTATGACTCAGATGAGGTGGAACTGGAGACCAGGAAAGGCCTGCAGAAAAGAATGGCCCCGCATCGACCCCCGTCACCAGCGGATTACTCTGATATGCCCCCGCTGGAGGATTTGGATCCTTGGGAGCTGCCGATGGGGCATCCCGTGCCTGAATGGTCTCCGGTTCGTATGCCTTCTGCGGGAGAGAAGAGCGGCACTGGAGGAACTACCGTGAGTGAAGGTACCCAATGCCGCGACGCCCGGGGAGGCCACCTCACCTCTACACACGACCCGGCCACTGCTGCGATCAGTGACTCCCCGCCGTCTGGCACCAATGCACCGGGGGGGTATGACCTCGGGCCCTTCCCCTGGGGGGAATATCGAAACCACCTGATCGCGGAGTTCCAGCGAGAAGTGGAGCGGGAGGCGCGAGGAGAACTGCTGGAGGGCTCCCTGCCGAAGTGGGGCGTTGTGGTTGTTTACCTGCCCCAGACGGGAAAGGGCTTCGTGCAGGAGATCGGGACAGCCCTGAGAGTCCGCATCACCCGGGAAGAAGTGGAGCCCTGCCTGTGTGGAGACGGCGCCAAGTCCTTCCTGAAGCCGGGGGATGTGGTCACATACCGCCGGCACCTAAAGGGGAGCGGCTGGTGGGCCCGGGATATGCAGCGCTGCACTGCCGTTCTGGCGGTATCCCGCACCGAGGGGGAGGAGCTCGCCGCCGAAGCCCCTGCTGCCGCCGCTGCTGCTGCCAGCATTATCCATCGGCCCACGCAGACACTCATCGCAGCGCACGACCTGGTCGTGCAGGAGACCCGAACCCACGGGGTGCACCTGGCCGCGGGAGTGAGCTTGGAGTCCGACCTGCCTGGCCTGCAGAGGGCCACCTGCCAGGTGAAGCCCCGGTGGGGGCTACCGAAAAATGAGTAAGATACTACTACTTCTGCACATGTAAATAGTTCCTTAACTGTTTCTTCGTTTCCTGATTTTTGCTGCTAAACCCGTTCAGGGTAAACTCTTAAAGGGATCCCTTTGTTGACCCGGGATCCCTATTGTTTTGTTTACTTTTTCTAAAGTTTTGCACAAGTTTCCAGAACTGCCGCAATCATGAACAGTGCATGATACAAACTCTCTGTAAATAGTTTGCACCTTCTTAAAGGTGCTCCCTACTGGTTTTACTTAAAGAGAGACTCTTTGCGAAGATACCGCACCGGAGCCTTTGCTGAGTACGGACTGGTAGCTTGAGAAGATGTGCTACCTCATAAAGACTTGGTCCCCTCTTAAAGGGGATGTTCACTTGTTGCACTTAAAGGATACTATTGCTTTAAGACTGAAAGATAGTAATAATGTCTTGACAGAAAGAAAGTGATGATAATGTTTGTATGAGAAAGTTATGTGTATTTAACGAGTTAATTGTGAAAAATGTTTGATAATGTTGATAGAAAGATGAGGACAGAAAGTGAACCCGTATGGGGTTAGTTAGTGAGTCCTCTTAGGAGCCGTGAAGAAATGGCTCATTGATCCTAAACTGAAAGTAATGTTATGTCCTATACTGTGTATAGTAGTTGAAAAGACAGAAGGCTCGGGCTGAAAGGAGCGGTCCTGTAAGAAAGGAGAGGCAGTAGGTCTGGCGCCGTTAGGACAGGCGGTCCTGCAGATTTAAAGAAGGAGAATGTAAAAGTTAAATTGCCTTATAATGTGATTATAAGAAGGTCTTTAGCGGATTCAGAGTGTACGTCCTTAAAGGCAATGTTAAATTATTGTTCGAGAATTTGTACTAAGTAGAATACCCGGTTGGGTAAGAAAAGTTACTTATAGCATGTTGCTATGATATTTAACCATGTTTGTAACGTTCAAGTGTCCTCACCTCCCATAAAGGGAAGCTCTGTTTAAATATACTTACTGTTATTGCACTCAACAAAATTTTTTTTTCTTTTTCTTTTTGCTAAACTGTATTGTTGTTTTCTTCCCAGTCCCGGAGTACTGGATTTAACCGGGGGGGAGTGCAGCGCCCCAGAGTCCTGGTCGTTGCAGTACTGTGGCTCCGCCACTAAGGGGAGCTGTGGTACGTCCGATGGCACTGAAGGAGTTCATCTGATCAGGTATCACAGACACCAATACATTTCACCGCCGGGCCTCCAGGGGGAGCTAAGGGTTCTATTCATTAGGCCACTCTCCACATACTGGTAAAACTGGGGGTCAGGCAGGAAGTTAGGCAGAAAGCTGACTGGGTTGGAACCAGGCAACACCTTGTGGCAGAGGGTGTTGCGGGAGAAGATTCGGTAGGGTCTCTGTCAGGGGTGGGATCCTGACAGAGGCTTGGCAACTTGAGCGAAAGTAACGGGACCGTGCCTGCTCAGTATAGCGGCGGTGCCCAAGAAGGGATTGGAAGTGAGATAGATTGTGCTGAGTGAGAAACGAGATCAAAGCAAGAAGGAGAACACCAGTAGGGGTCATGCTGTAAGACCGAGGCAACATCCTACTGAGGCGCACAACCGGCGGCCGGAACGCCGAGGGAGTATTACAATATTCAGCTTCAAGCAATACTCTAAACAGCGGCAGGACAGTCAGTCTAAGGCGGGCTGTCTCACCTAAATCACCTATGCAGTCTTGGGGGGCAACTAGTGGAGAGGGGCGACTCTAGGGTCCCGGAAGAGCTCCGAGCCTACCCGTCAAACGGGTGCCGTTCTAACCGTAACATCAGGGAGGGACGGAGAATTAGCAGAACATCATCTAATCGAGTTGTGAGGGAACTTAAGAAATGGACACAACAGTTGTGGGGACTTTCCGTAAGCACAGCAGGGAAGGACCGCAACACATAGCGCTAGAAGGAAGGCACAGATTTCCACCTGTTAAGAGAACTCTGGAGGTGCCATTGGACCGGCCGGACTTGCGCAGCCTGGCTATCTGGACTCCGGACTGAGGACCCAGAGATCTTCAGTAAAGAGGTAAAGAGACTGCAACCTGGTGTCCTCGTTATTTACTGCACCGCACCACTACAGCATCACCACCTCCATCATCTATCCACATCTATTACTGTACGCCCCTCAGCAGGGTCACGGACCGGGCCTAGCCACCGTGACAACCCCAGAGCAGAGACTCACAGGCCCGGTACCGGGTACCCCTCGGCCCTGCGGTAGTGGGGGCGCTACACACACAAAACTGCATTTTTTTTTTTATAACTACTGGAGATATGATGTGGCCAAAAAATAAAGTGTGTGGCGAAGTTTCTTATTTGGCGCATGGTGTGTGTTGCCAGCGGCGGAATACACAATAAACCAAACATAATTGGGGCAAATCAAATTTTTTTTATCTTTTAACAACCAAAAAATGTATTTAACTGTGCCGGCTTGGGGTAGAGTGATGTAAACGGGGGGGGGGGGGGGGGGGGGGGTTGTGAAGCACTGAGGCCTGGCTAACCGTGGACGACGCAGAAGTGGCAGGAGAAGGGGCAATGAAACTAGTAGGGTCTGGAAGTTCGGGGATGGGGCTTGACACATGGGAGGCTTGAGATGCACTGGAAGGGTGAGACAAACCTGACATTACAGACACATTGGGAGGTGAAGGGGGAGGAATACTAAGAGTCCTCTGTTTTTTTTGTTTTGTTTTTTTGGGGGGTTTGCCGGGTTCTGGGAAGCCTTGGTGGGCTTATATGGCGTGGCGTAGTAGTGGGTGACCTGTCAGGGTCCGGCTGCACCATGCCAGAGTCCATAGTGCTTGTAGAGCGTGCAGCCATGCCAGAGTCCATAGTGCTCGTAGAGCGTGCAGCCATGCCAGAGTCCACAGTGCTCGTAGAGCATCATGGTGGTGGCGGTACGGAAGGCTATGCCAGGGTCCTGCTGCATCGTGATGGTGGCAGTATGCAAGGCCATGCCAGGGTCCTGCTGCATCGTGGTGGTGGCGGTACGGAAGGCCATGCCAGGGTCCTGCTGCATCGTGGTTGTGGTGGTACGGAAGGCCATACCAGGGTCCTGCTGCATCGTGGTGGTGGCGGTACGAAGGCCATGCCAGGGTCCTGCTGCATCGTGATGTCAGTGAAGGAGGTCCAAGCAGGAGCAGCGGTTGTCATGGTGGTGGCGGTGGGATGCCCAACTGCACTCGGCATGGTGGTAGTGCTGTAGTGGTGTCCGGCTAGGAATTGAGGTGGCCACTTGTTATTTATTTATATGGGCACTTTTAGTGTATTAAAGACTTCTGATTACAGATATAGTTCTGTTGCACTGTTTCACTTATGCTGGCATTATAATACAGCTTTTTTGGTATCGGTTGTATTTAAAAAAAAAAAAATGCCCTCACTTCCGTGTATGCATGATTAGATATTATGCAGGCATTGTTGGTTCATGCCTGTATTAATTTGCACCTGCTCGCACCGTCTCAATAAACTGCTTTTTTCTGCACTTCTGTCAAGGTAATTAAATATGCACATATTGGTCAGTATAGGTCATTTCTGTACACTATGCTGTATTTGCACTCTAGCACTTTATTATTATTGAACTGCTAGCACTGCAACCTCTTTTGGCACTTTATATATTTAATTTTAAATTTCTTCTTTCATTTATCCGGTTCACATTCCGGATGATAGTGCGCATGCGTGGGTCCTCCTCCCTGCACACTTCGGACAGCGCCACAGGTGGTTCCTGCTTGCTGTTAGCTTGCGGTCCACACGGCGGATGTCCGGAAGTGTTTGTTCATCCAGGGAGAGATGGATCTGCGCATGCGCCGTCTGAGTCATCAGCGGAATGAGCGGTCCCCCCTTTTTTCGTTAGCGGCGGTATTTGATTGGCCTTTTAAAGGTATTTATACGTCACCCGGTCTGCTTAGAGACACGCCCCCGGAAGAAGCAAGGGCGAAACGCGCGTTGGGGCGCCGGGATATAGCTGCATAGGAGGCACACGTTCTTTCACGGCATCTGGGTAAAGATATTTTGCGCTTACTTTTCATTATTATGTAGCACTATGTGGTAGTTGCTGTGATCTATTATGATTGTCTTTATGCCTTCAGGCTTAGCGGAGCTGCTGGGATAACGGGGGGCTTTGGGGTCCTAATAGGGATGCTGATTGCGCCATATATGTAAACTCTATTGGAAACGTAGATTTTCCTATTGTCTCTACAAACATATATATGTGGCCTTCTATAGCTATTTTCCCATGGGGTATTATCCTGATGGAATGTAGTAGTTTTTATTTTTATTATTTTTTCGATGTATTGTTTTCATTTGTTTTGTTTCTTTAATAAAAACTTTTTTAGAATCTATTTTTACATATGGTTGGCTTCTTTAAGGTGACAGTGATTTTGCTGCCATCTTGTGGTTGTTTATATGCCAGGGTCCTGCTGCATCGTGATGGTGGCAGTATGCAAGGCCATGCCAGGGTCCTGCTGCATCGTGGTGGTGGCGGTACGGAAGGCCATGCCAGGGTCCTGCTGCATCGTGGTGGTGGTGGTACGGAAGGCCATACCAGGGTCCTGCTGCATCGTGGTGGTGGCGGTACGAAGGCCATGCCAGGGTCCTGCTGCATCGTGATGTCAGTGAAGGAGGTCCAAGCAGGAGCAGCGGTTGTCATGGTGGTGGCGGTGGGATGCCCAACTGCACTCGGCATGGTGGTAGTGCTGTAGTGGTGTCCGGCTAGGAATTGAGGTGGCCGTGCAGTGGTATGCAGCAGAGGTCTGCTGGAAATACCGACTCTGCTGCATAGCCTGCACGTAAGCAGCATTGCAGGCCTGCATGACACTCAGCTGGAGATCAGGAGTAAGGTGTGCCCTGCTCAATTTGGTTAAAAAAATGATGTGCTGGCCTCTGGAGGTCGGCTTTCACTTGGTCAAGGCTTTTGGTGACCTCCTGGATACGTGCATTCAAGAGGTTATGTGAAATATCCATTTGGTCACTCAAAGCCTTGATTGCGTCATGTAAAACCGAGCTCAAGTGCAAAAACTCAGGCATGAGTGAACTGTCCGATGCCCTCTGCCGCTGCCGGGAGGAGCCCCCAAAAAAAGGGGCAGTGGAAGAGGACTGCGAAAGGGGAAGACCTGATGGACCAGCTCCCTGGTCTCCAGTTAGTGTGGAAGGCCCACTTGCTGCAGCGCTGCTGGATGGCTGGGACGGGTCCGTGGCTGTCGGATGAAGGACCGCTCCAGAACTTGGGCCAACAGTTGTGCTCCATGTGCTGTGAAAAAAGGAAAATAATTAATACCAAAAATAAACCTGACGCAAAATCCTGTGGAATAGAAATATACAGATTATGGCAATACAATACAACCTAATGCAAGGGAAAAATACTTATGTTCTCTGGGCAAGGACCGGTCTTAAAAATGCCAGAACGCGATGGTATTTGTTTTTTCTGATCCTTGCTACTGAACCACTGGGAACACGGCTCTCTTGATGCAGGTCCTTGTTGAAGTGGTCCTTCATCGAACGCCAACGTGTTTTGACTTTGGCCACTGTTAAAAAAAAAAATGGTCAGAAAATGGACTTTTGGTCGTGCTCACACAACTGTGTGTGATGAGAGAAACTCCTGAGAGTTTCTTTCATCACACACAGTTGTGTGAGCACGGCCAAGGTCTCTGCTGCTTCACACTGAAGTGCAATACTTACCAAATGCATTTCGGACCCGAGTCGGGGCATTGTCCCAGCCATCCCACATCTCTTTGGCCACCTCATTCCATAGGCGCCGGATCATGACGTTGTTTGAGTGCAGTGGATCCCGGGTGTCCCACAACGGGACTTGCTCCTGGACCAGGGAGATGAGGAGGTAATTTTCAATTAGGTCATCCTCCCGTTGTGGAACCTAAAAGTTAAATAAAGTCATTAAAGTTTAGTGAATTAACATAAGGAAAAAAAAGAAAAAAGATGCTGAGAAATGGCATGAATAGGAAAGTCAACATACAAAAGGATTCCAGAAGAAAAAAGTTAAGAAATAGGAATGGAAAGAAAAGAAGATTCAAGAATATTACACTGAGGATACAGTAACAGTCAGCCTTGTATACGTACCCGCTGCCATCTTTCCACCCGACCTTGAGTCTGCTGCTCCTGCCCAGTCTGTGCCGCAGTTGAAGAAGAGCTCTAAAAAAATGAAAAATTCAAATTGTCACATGTGTAGATGTGACAGTGAATACTTACCAATCTGACGAGGCAAGTACTCACCTCACTGACATGCTCGACTTCCGACGGCCCAGGACAAAACTCCTCATCAGAAGAAGACATTCTGATGCATGTAGAAAGAAAGAAATGCAAGAAATTAGGACATGTAGAGACAGAAAATAGAAAATAAAGGCATTGGCTAGGATATACTCACATTGTTCAGTGTCTTGTTTTCCTCCAAGATGTAGCCTGTGTCTCGTCTGCTTCAGAGTCTGCTGAGTAGTGACCTGCAAATGTCCACTACCTCCCTTTATCACCTTGTATGTGGGGGGTGGCTTATCAGTGTCTAGACATGTTTTTCTCTTGTGGAACACATGTGTTCACGAACGCAAGCAAACGCATGTGCTTGTGAACGCATGCGTTCATATAGACAGCAATGCGTTTTTTTGCCGCAATCCTTGCTCATTCGACCGCATGCGTTTCCAGGCGGCAAATTGACGCCTCTAAAAATTACTACATGTTGCATTTCCGCGCCAAGCCGCAAACGACGAAATGACGCATGCGTCGTCAAACGCGCCGAAACGCGCACAATCAAAAACGCATGCGTCCCTAATGTTAAATATAGGAATACACAATGCATGCGGATATTTGCGGAAGAAACGCTGCGGACACAACCGCAAATGTGAAACCAGCCTAAAAGAGTAGTTATCAGGGTCTTTGACAGACATAAATAACCTTTTGGCTTGAAACATTACACAGCTGACATCAACCCCAAAACCATTACCCAAATTGCCACCGCATCAGGGCAATCAGGAAAAGCCGAGGATAATCACCAGAATTGGCTGCTTATTAAAAATAAGGAGGATTATACATCATTTTGGGGGCTTTCCCTCCTTTTTAATAACCAGCAAAGGCTAAGCAGACAGCTGTAAGCTGATATTAATAGGCTGGGAGCCTTCATGTTTATTGGCACCTTCCCAGACTACTGAGACCACCTCACAGCTGTCTGCTTTCCCTTCGTTGGTTATTAAAAATAGGGGAAACTCCACTCTATTTTTTGTTAATTTATTAGCCAAATAAGAGTACAGAAATCTATACACACTAAGCACTGATTATGTACCTCACTGACCTCTATCTATTGTATCCTATCTATCTATTGCTGTATATAAGATTGCTTTATTAGTTTGTAAACTAGCTTTAAATGATATAGAGAATGACAATATGTAAAAGCTGATGTTAAAAACGCATTGCATACACATGTCATACGAATGCTAGTTGAGAAAGATCGCATTGTACTCTCATGACACTTATCCTACTTTTCTGGATCAACAGCAGAGCAATTTTTTTTTTATTTTTTTTTCGTGCATATAAGAGCAAGCCCTAAGGGATAATTTTTTACTTTTGTACTTATTCCAGCCTTCATCCCACCACTATTCCTACAATGGATGTCAATGCCTTCAGGTTTTGCAGGCCAACAATTAGACTATTCTTTTGAATAAATAGAGTGTATGGTTCTGTGTTAAGCTGGCATGGTTTTCATCAACCTATGCCCAAAAGTAATTTATCATTTTAAAGTATAAGATTTTTTTTTTAAATTTTATACAAATTTTTGTCAAATATTGTGCAAACAAAGCCTGAAACTATTGGTCAATCTTTTGTAGCATTGGCGCAGGCTGCGTAATCCTGGACATTAGCAATTGCATTTAAACTGGCGTTCTAAATAATGGCACTAAAGGTACCGTCACACTAAACGACTTTATAACGATATCGCTAGCGATCCGTGACGTTGCAGCGTCCTCGCTAGCGATATCGTTTAGTTTGACACGCAGCAGCGATCAGGATCCTGCTGTGATGTCGCTGGTCGCTGAATAAAGTCCAGAACTTTATTTGGTCGTTTGATCGCTGTGTATCGTTGTGTTTGACACCAAATGCAACGATACCAGCGATATTTTACACTGGTAACCAGGGTAAACATCGGGTAACTAAGCGCGGGGCCGCGCTTAGTAACCCGATGTTTACCCTGGTTACCAGCGTAAAATGTAAAAAAAACAAACAGCACATACTCACATTGCGTCCCCTGCAGTCTGCTTCCTCCTCTGACTCAGCGCCGCAAAGTGAAAGTGAAAGCAGCACAGCGGTGACGTCACCGCTCTGCTCTCACTGTACGGCGCTCAGTCAGTCAGGAAGTGGACGCAGGGGGACGTGAATGTAAGTATGTGCTGTTTGTTTTTTTTACATTTTACGCTGGTAACCAGGGTAAACATCGGGTTACTAAGCGCGGCCCTGCGCTTAGTTACCCGATGTTTACCCTGGTTACCAGGGGACCTCGGCATCGTTGATCGCTGGAGAGCGGTCTGTGTGACAGCTCTCCAGCGATCAAACAGCGACGCTGCAGCGATCGGCATCGTTGTCGTTATCGCTGCAGCGTCGCTTAATGTGACGGTACCTTATGGTACCTGCTGCCATCTTTCCACCCGACCTTGAGTCCGCTGCTCCAGCCCAGTTTGTGCCGCAGTTGAAGAAGAGCTCTAAAAAAATGAAAAATTCTAATTGTCACATGTGTAGATGTGACAGTGAATACTTACCAATCTGACGAGGCAAGTACTCACCTCACTGACGTGCTCGACTTCCGACTGCCCAGGACGAAACTCCTCATCAGAAGAAGAAGAAGACATTCTGATGCATGCAGAAAGAAAGAAATGCAAGAAATTAGGACATGTAGAGACAGAAAATAGAAAATTAAGGCATTGGCTAGGATATACTCACATTGTCTTGTTTTCCTCCAAGATGTAGCCTGTGTCTCGTCTGCTTCAGTGTCTGCTGAGTAGTGACCTGCAAATGTTCACTCCCTCCCTTTATCACCTTGTATGTGGGGGGTGGCTTATCAGAGTCTAGACATGTTTTTCTCTATTGAAACGCATGCGTTCACGAACGCAAGCAAACGCATGTGCTTGTGAACGCATGCGTTCATATAGACAGCAATGCGTTTTTTTGCCGCTATCCTTGCTCAATCGACCGCATGCGTTTCCAGGCGGCAAATTGACGCCTCTAAAAATTACTACATGTTGCATTTCCGTGCCAAGTCGCAAATGACGAAACGACGCATGCGTCGTCAAATGCGGCAAAACGCGAAAATCAAAAACGCATGCGTCCCTAATGTTAAATATAGGAATACACAACGCATGCGGATATATGCGGTAGAAACGCTGTGGACACAACCGCAAATGTGAAACCAGCCTAAGATATGGAGCAGCAATCACAGAAACAGAAAAATTTCTGTTGAAAATAATCAGCAGGGTGTAGTGCACTGTTTTTGGTAAATCCGCAGGTAAACAGCACTGCGGATTTATCGCGGATTTACCGTAGTTTTTCCACGGTTTTTGTGCAGTTTCCACCTGCGGTTTTACACCTGCGGATTTCTATTGTGGAACAGGTGTAAACCGCTGCGGAATCCGCACAAAGAATTGACATGCTGCGGAAAATAAACCGCTGCGTTTCTGCGTGTTTTTTTCTGCAGCTTGTGCATTGCAGATTTTGTTTTCCATAGGTTTACATGGTACTGTACACCTCATGGAAAACTGCTGCGGATCTGCAGTGTCAAATCCGCTGCGGATCCACAGCAAAATCCGCAGCGTGTGCACATAGCCTAACGGACCCACTGATTCTGAGTTTGTTTTTTTTCATGAGATATCATGTTTGTTGTGAAATTTCTTCGATATGACTTGCATTTGTAGCGCCCCCACCGCCGCAGGGCCGAGGGGTTACCCGGTACCGGGCCTCTGAGTCTCTGCTCTGGGATTGTCACGGCGGCTAGGCCCGGCCCGTGACCCTGCCGTGGGGCGCACAGTCTATAATACGTATAAATGACAGTGGTGGTGCGGTGCAGTAAATAACAAGGACACCAGGTTGCAGTCTCTTTACCTCTTTACTGAAGATCTCTGAATCCACAGTCCAGAATACGGTTCACCAGGCTGCGCAAGTCCGGCCGGTCCAATGGCACCTCCAGAGTTCTCTTCACAGGTGGAAATCGGTGCCTTCCTTCTAGCGCTATGTGTTGCGGTCCTTCCCTGCTGTGCTTACGGAAAGTCCCCACAACCGTTGTGTCTGTTTCTTAAGTTCCCTCACAACTCGATTAAATGATGTTCTTCTAATCCTCCGTCCCTCCCTGATGTTCTGGTTGGGACGGCACCCGTTTGACGGGTAGGCTCGGAGCTCTTCCGGGACCCTAGAGTCACCCCTCTCCACAAGGTGCCCCCCAAGACTTCATAGGTGATTTGTGTGAGACAGCCCGCCTTAAACTGACTGTCCTGCCGCTGTTTAGAGTATTGCTTGAAGCTGAATGTTATGATACTCCCTCGGCGTTCCGGCCACCGGTAGTGCGCCTCAGTAGGGTGTTGCTCCGGTCTTACAGCACGACCCCTACTGGTATTCTCCTATTGCTTGATCTCGTTTCTACGGGGATCCCAGACTCACGCGGAGAGACAGCTACACCTCCTCCCCCCTGCAAGGACTTAATCTTAAAGGAGGCACAAAGGAGAGAATCACTTGGAGGTTTGTGCAGGGGTAGTGTGTACGGACAGACGGGGCCCTTCCCCCCCTCCTCTCACAGGAGAGCTACTCAGTGCAGGGCAGTGAAGACTGTGTTAACCCCCTCTGCCTGAAAGCCACTTAACGCATCAGCTATCAGTCTGTGGCTGGGGTGAGATAAGATTATCACATGCACAGGACTCACTATGGAGCAGATTCTCTGGGGTGGGGGCTGTGTGTAGAGGAGTGATTATAAGCTACATCCCTGCAGGAGTTACTGGT
Organism: Ranitomeya variabilis; assembly: GCF_051348905.1. NCBI lineage: Eukaryota > Metazoa > Chordata > Amphibia > Anura > Dendrobatidae > Ranitomeya > Ranitomeya variabilis. Next base: position 247,543,166 of record NC_135237.1, on the reverse strand, counting down.
GCTGTTTACATGGCTGCTGTTTGATTGCTGTCTGACAGAGTAACTGTTAACTCCTGTGGTACTGGTTGCTGCACAACCTTTCTTGCACTGATCAGAGACTGTTAGGCTACGTTCACATTTGCGTTGTGCGCCGCAGCGTCGGCGCCGCAACGCACAACGCAAATAAAAACGGAGCAAAACGCATGCACAACGCTGCGTTTTGCGCCGCATGCGTCGTTTTTTTCATTGAATTTGGACGCAGCAAAAATGCAACTTGCTGCGTCCTCTGCGCACCGACGCGGGCGCCGCAGCGACGCATGCGGCGCAAAACGCAAGTGCGCCGCATGTCCATGCGCCCCCATGTTAAATATAGGGGCGCATGACGCATGCGGCGCCGCTGCGGCGCCCGACGCTGCGGCGAGGACCGCAAATGTGAACGTAGCCTTACAGGGCTGCATGTAACTTACCAGAAGGAGCTGAAAGTGCTTCCGAGCTCAGTAATACTCCACGCAATGGAAGATTTTGTAACCCTTTGTTAAATGATTTGAAGTTCCGTGAGTAGAGACATGGGGTAGAAGGTCGTACAGTTCTCCGAAGCCGCCACATAAGCCTCATCTTTTTGATATTGCTAATCTAATGGAAAGGTTTCTTACAGTACCTGTGTATAACATGGCACCCAAATCACTAAAAAAGACCACAGACCTTATCAGTAAGGACAAGACAAAAGCAATGACTGAGCCTGCTCCATCACCTCCTAAACATTCAGGTACAGGCTCGCCCTCAAGTGGGCAATCTGCTAAAGTACACCCCCAGAACAACTCAGGGCAAACCAAAGCCGACACTCTGGCTCTGGATGTTTCACGTATCCTAATGCCCATGTTTGACAAGAAATTCGATGAATTACGGGACTCAATTACAGCAGTGCTGGCGCAGGTCACGACTCTATCGCACACAGTGGGGAACCTGGAGGCTCGCACCCAGACATGTGAAACATCAACCACAGAGCTCCATCGGATGCTTGCACAGCAACAGGAGGAAATTAAGCAACTGAGGGAGCACAATGATGATCTGGAAAATCGCAGCCGAAGAAATAATCTACGATTTGTGGGTATCCCAGAAACCATCAGAGGAGAGGACCTTACTCTTTTCCTGACCAAGGACTTGCCCGCAGCTCTGGAACTCTCCTTCCCACAATACCCCCCACTGCTTGAAAGGGCTCACCGTATAGGGGACACCATGCCAGCAGACAACAAGAGACCGAGACCTGCAATAGCCAAATTCCTGCACTACGTGTCCAAGGAAGCAATCCTTAGAGCATATCGACAAAAGCGCAATGTCTCAGTCCGAGGTCTCAAGATCTTAATTTTTCAGGACTTTTCAAAACAGGTCTCAGACAAGAGAAAATTATTTACGCCTGTGTGCTCCTATCTGGCGGAACACAACATTAGATTCCAGTTGCAATATCCTGCTAAACTCAGAGTGCTGGAAAATGGGCGTTTTACGGTGTACACAGATCCTGATGAGGCTAGGGTTAGGCTCATTCGCCAAGAGGACACTGGCTAGGAGAAGTTTTTGGGTGTTCAACACCTAGCTTGAGATTATTGCAATGTTCTACCCTGTATGCTCACGACTTCAAATTAATGTTTTTATATGTTATAATTGATGTTTTTCTATCATAGGTTTGTTCTTATGCTGTTTTTACCCTTGTGTGGACTCCCCTTCCCCTCCCCACCAGCACACGACTCCGTACGCCTTACCGACTTCCTGGAGGCTCCTGCTCGCTGGGACAGGGACCACAGGATCCAGATGCAGGATTTTCAGCATTTTGAGACGCCCAGGACTGGGGTAGGATGAGTAACACACCGCTTAACACACAACCATACGCTTTTGTATCCTGGAATGTGGCGGGCCTGAATTCCCCGATTAAACGTAAACGGGTCCTTACGCACCTAAAGAGGCTGAAGCCTGATGTGGTCTTCTTGCAGGAGACTCACTGGAGGCAAGGGGATGATAACACTTTGAGAGCACCTTGGATTCAGCATTGCTATTCAGCGCCGTTTGTTTCCAAGTCGCGCGGAGTGGCGATTTTGCTGGGGAATTCTCTGCCTTACACCTTGCTTGATGAATACTCAGACACGGAGGGACGGTTTTTGTATCTTGCGATCCAAATTGGAAACACAGTATACACACTATTGAATATCTACGCCCCAAATTATCCCAATACTACTTTCTTTTCAGAGTTATATCAATTTATTCTGACAAAGCGCACAGATAATTTAATTGTGGGCGGCGACTTTAATGCTGTCCTTGCTCCACACCTGGACAGGTCTTCCGCGGCTTCCCATGACAAACGAGCTACTTTAATCATTTTAAAGATTATGCAGCGCGCTGGATTGTGCGATCCGTGGCGGGTGCTTCATACCACGGAAAGGGATTACACATTCTACTCGAGGGTCCATGATACCCATTCTAGGATAGATTACTTCTTAGTAGCAGAGGCTCTATTCGAAAGGATATCAGAAACCACAATAGAGACTATCATGATATCTGATCACGCACCAATTAAACTGCAACTGGGGGTGGAGCCTTCGAGGGGCTCTTCGGCGCCCTGGAGGTTTCCATCCTATTTGGTTAACTCAGAGGATTTCAAACAGTTCCTCCAGGTCCATTGGAACAACTTCTTGGACGATAACATGTCCTCATCTTCGGATACCTCACTGATGTGGCGCACATCTAAGGCCGTCATGAGAGGCCATGTCATTTCATACATGATACACCAAAAAAAGGAAAGGAGATCTAGGTATAATCTTCTTCACACTGACCTGCTAGCCACGCACCAGGCGTACTTGAGAGACCCTACAGACATTAATAAACAAAATTACTTCTCCGCCAAACAACTGCTAGATGCTTTTACTATCGCCCAAGCAACCAGGAATATAGAGTTTACGAAAAATCATTACCATAGATGGGGGGGGAAGACGAGTAGTTTACTGGCCCGCCTGACTAAACCGCATACCTCCAAGCGCACAATCCTGCAGATTCAACAACCCAAAAGTAACCGACTAGTCACCTCGCCACTTGAGATACAACAGGCGTTTATAACATATTATACCACACTTTATAAAGAGAGACCGTATGACGCCCAGGGTGCATGGGACTTAATTTCCTCGGTGGAGCCCACAAAGCTAACAGCAGAGCAGAGAGATTTCTTGTCTGCCCCGATAACCATTGAGGAGGTGCAATCGACGATTAAATCTTTCCATAATAATAAATCTCCGGGACCTGATGGACTGACCATAGAATATTATAAGCTTTTGCAACCGTATAATACCCCTATTCTAGTGGATATACTCAATGATATTTATCTTAAAGGGGAGGTGGTGGAGGGCTTTCATGAGGCCCACACAATTCTTATACCCAAACCAAATAAAGATCCCCTTGATGTGAGCTCCTTTCGCCCTATTTCACTAATGAATGTTGACTACAAACTTTTAGCTAAAATATTGGCGAATAGAGTGCAGGTATTTCTGCCACAGGTATTGACACCCTCACAGTTGGGGTTTACGAGGGGGCGACACTCGACCTTAGGGGTCCGATTGGCGGTGGCGGCTACGGTTATGGCCAAACAACAAAACTACCCCCGGACAATGCTTCTCAGCCTTGACGCGGAGAAAGCGTTTGATTCGATCTCATGGAAATTTTTAAATACAGTATTGCGCTACAGGGGTTTTGGAGAGACTTTTCTGGGATTTCTGCAGAATATTCAACGTGGCGCGACTACTAGACTTTGGGTGAACAACTTGATGTCTCCCCGGATTAATTTGGAAAGAGGGGCGAGACAGGGATGCCCGATATCGCCCTTATTGTTCAACCTGGCTTTGGACCCTTTCTTACAGTATCTCCATGGCTGGACAGGTCTTGAGGGCATACGATATGGGGCGACAGAAATTAAGATTGTGGCCTTTGCTGATGACTTATTGATCTTCCTGTCAAATCCGCGGGAGTCTCTGGGCCCGCTCCTTAGAACAATAGAACAGAAGGGGGCGTTGGTGGGTTTCACCATAAATGTTGATAAATCTGAGGCAATGATGCTCTCTGGGCCTTCTGAACCACGTTGGACACAGGAACACTCTTTACGCTGGAAGACTCACTCCTTGACTTACCTGGGGGTTCAGATCACGAGAGACCCGGCAAAACTTTACAAAACTAACCTGCAAACATACATCACCTCATTACAGGACGAGTTGACAGCATGGGAAAAGTTTACCTTGTCCTTCATAGGCCGGGCAAATATGATAAAAATGATCTCATTTCCCCGATTATTATACCTATTTAATGTCCTGCCATTTTATCTGAGACCAGTGGATGAACATAATATTAACCATCTGTTTCGCAGATTTATTTGGCAAGGGAAGAGGCCCAGAATAGGATTCCACACCCTCACACAAACCCGAACCAGTGGCGGAGTGAATTTCCCAGACATTAAGCTGTATAACCTGGCAGCAAACATGCAAATTCTCCGAGACTGGTTGAAGGGTACCTCTATATACTCAGATCTAGCGGTTGAAACATCACTAATGGGAGGTAGGTCATTGGTAAACGTACTACATGAGCCTTATACATTGTTGCCCCAGGAGCTGAGAGCCAATCCTCTGTTTACAACGATTTGGCGGTCTTGGGCTGTCATACGCCGTCGGTTGGGGCTATCGCCACGGGTGTCACTGGCACAGACGTTTTGTACTAACTCTAGGTTTCAGGCAGGGAAGGCACACCACATTTTTCATGGTTGGCAAACACTAGGCCTGGGCAGGGTGGGAGACATAGTGGATGTACATTCCAAAAAGGTCCTTACTTTCAACCAGGCGACACTTTTATTTGATTTCATCAATACACACCCTTTCCACTTCATGCAACTACAGAGCTATGTGACGAGTGTTACTTGTGGCTTCAGTGATAATGACTGGCAGGATAAGCTGATAACCAAACTTACCACATGCAAGCTGACGAAACGGCTTGTGTCAGACTACTATACATTCCTAAGAACTGAGACCGAGAGGGAAGAACATTCCACAGGAATAATGAAGTGGCAGCTCTGTGACCCGTCATTGACACCTACTCTGATTTTACAAATGTTGAGGAACACGCTTAAATTTACACCGTTTACATCTTATTGGGAAATGGCGTTGAAGATTATGCATAAATCCTATATCTCGCCAAGGCGCAACTTTCTTATGGGTAATATACCGAGTCCGATCTGTTCCAGGTGTGGAGAGGCTGAGGCAGACATGTTCCACTGTTTGTGGGCTTGCTCACAAATCCAACAATTTTGGCAACGCATACTTGTATTTACTCATACGCATACACCATATAGAGTGGCTCTCACCCCAGCCTGGGCTCTTTTCGGGTACATTACTAATGAAGGGGCTGTGATCCCCACTCATGGTAGAAAATTCCTGTACATGATTTCGGCCTCAGCCCGGAAAACAATTTTACAAACCTGGCTGGCACCTAATGTGCCCACCCTGAGGATCTTCCTGGACAAACTCTCCTTCCTATTTAGGATGGATTGGGTGGAAGCATCCCTTCAGAAGGAACTAAAAACCCAAAATTTTTTTGAACTATGGCAGCCACTTATACCCATCCTTCCAACGCATATACAACAGAGGCTCAAACAATGCTTCTGTACAACTACATGGTTTCTGGAACAGGCGGTAGCGGGCCGAACACCCTTGTGAGCGGAGTTGTCTCCTAAATAACACATTGGGCGAAGTGCGGAGCCGTGTGTGTCCCCCCCCCCCCTTCCCTCCCTTCGACTTTCCCTAGTCTGTTTGTTGACCCCTCCCCCCTCTTCTTTGTTCTTCATTTTTTCTTTAGCTATAACTTCCCCTCTCTCATCATTTGGGGTTATCTAGTTACAGAGTGGTAGTCCACTCGTATTGTATTTCCATGTTGAATTCTATGTTTTTAGCCTTATGTTTATCTTGATTGAGAGGTACTTTGCCTTAATTTGCAAATTGGAACGCTAAAATAGTTACCGTCTTTAATAATTGGCTTCTGTAATACCGGAAAGAGGGAGGTAATTCCGTGTACCTATGTTTGCATGTTAATATACTAATGTTGAAAATGTTTAATTGAAAATGTTTAATAAAAACAGTTTGGAAAAAAAAAAAAAAAAAGAATTTTTATGCCCTTAAATCAGAGAGATATGTCACAAAAATTATTAATAAATAACATTTTCCACATGTCTACTTTACATCAGCACAATTTTAGAAACAATTTTTTTTTGTTAGGAAGTTATAAGGGTTAAAAGTTGACCAGCGATTTCTAATTTTTACAACACCATTTTTTTTAGAGACCACATCACATTTGAAGTCACTTTGAGGAATGTACATGACAGAAAATACCCAAAAGTGACACCATTCTAAAAACTTCACCCCTCAAAACTACATTCAAGAAGTTAATTAACCCTTTACGTGCTTCACAGGAACTGAAGCAATGTGGAAAGAAAAAATGAACATTTAACTTTTTTTCACAAACATTTTATTTCAGAACCAGTTTTTTTTATTTTCACAAATGTAAAAAGAGAAAATGATCCACAACATTTGTGCAATTTCTCCTGGATACGCCGATACCCCATATCTAGGGGGAATCACTGTTTGGGCGCATGTCAGAGCTCAGAAGAGAAGAAGCGCTGTTTGACTTTTTCAATGTAGAATTGGCTGGAATTGAGATCGGACACCATGTTGCGTTTGTAGAGGTCATGATGTGCCTAAACAGTGAAAGTCCCCCACAAGTGAACCCATTTTAGAAACTAGACCACCCATGGAACTTATCAAGATGTGTGGTGAGCACTTTGAACCCCCAAATGCTTCATTAAAGTTTATAACGTAGAGCTGTGAAAATTAAAAATCATTTTTTTACGCATAAATTATCTTTCAGCCCGCAATTTTTTATTTTGTCAAGGGTATCCGGAGAAATTGGACCCAAAAAGTTGTTGTGCAATATGTCCCAAGTATGATGATACCCCATATGTGGGGGGAACCACTGTTTGGTCGCATGACAGAGCTCGGAAGGGAAAGAGCAACGTTGTGGAATGCAGACTTTGATGGAATGGTCTGCGGGCGTCATGTTGAGTTTGCAGAGCCCCTGATGTGCCTAAACAGTAGAAATCCCCCACAAGTGACCCCATTTTGGAAACTATACCCCAAAAGGAACTTATCTAGATGTGTTGAGAGAACTTTGAACACCCAAATGTTTCACTAAAGTTTATAATGCAGAGCCGTGAAAATCATTTTTTTTCCACAAAAATGATTTTTTAGCCCCTAATTTTGTATTTTCACAAGGGAAACTGGAAAAATTGGACCCCAAAAGTTGTTGTACAATTTGTCCTGAGTACGCTGATATCCCATATGTGGGAGAACACTATTGTTTGGGCACACGTCGGGGCTCGGAAGGGAAGTAGTGATGTTTTGGAATGCAGACTTTAATGGAATGGTCTGCAGGAGTCCTGTTGTGTTTGCAGAGCCCCTGATGTGCCTAAACAGTTGAAATCCCCCACAAGTAACCACATTTTGGAAACTAGACCCCTCAAGGAACTTATCTAGCTGTGTTGTGAGAACTTTGAACCCCCATGTGTTTCACTAACGTTTATAACGCAGAGCCGTGAAACTAAACAAATCTTTTTTTCCACAAAAATAATTTTTTTGCCCCCAATTTTTTATTTTCACAAGGGTCGCAGGAGAAATTGTACAGTAAAAGTTGTCCAATTTGTCCTGAGTACGCTGATACCCCATATGTGGAGGTAAACCACTGTTTAGGCACACAGCAGGGCTCGGAATGGAAGAAGCACCGTTTGACTTTTTCAACACTGAATTGGCTGTAATTGAGATTGAACGCCATGACGCATTTGGAGAGCCCCTGATGTGCCTAAACAGTGGAAACCCCAAATTCTAACTCCAAACCTAACCCCAACACACCCCTAATCCTAATCCCAAACCTATCCATAACTCTAACCACACCCCTAACCCCAACACACCCCTAACCAAAACCCTAACCACAAACCTAACCCTGACACACCTCTAACCCTAATCCCAACCCTAACACTAATCCCAATCCTAACTCTAATTTCAACTGTAAGCGTAATCCTAACCCCCACTCTAGCCCCATCCCTAACCCTAACTTTAGCCCCTACCCTAATCCTAACTTTAGCACCAACCCTAACCCTAACTTTAGCCTCTACTGTAGCCCTAACCATAACTTTAGCTCCAACCCTAACTTTAGCCCCAACCCTAACCCTAACTTTAGCCCCAACCCTAACCCTAACTTTAGCCCCAACCCTAACTTAAGCCCCAACCCTATCAATAACCCTAACTTTAGCCCAACTCACTTTAGCCCAACTCTAACCTTAATGGAAAAATGGAAATAAATATATATATTTTTTATTTCATTATTGTTCCCTAACTAAGGGGGTGATAAAGGGGGTTTTTTAGTTACTATTTTTTTTATTTTGATCACTGTGATAGGGGTCTATCACAGTGATCAAAATGAGTCAATAGGAAAAATCTCCTATTATTGCCGGTTGCCAGCCGGCAGATTTCAGTGGGTGCACTGCGCAAGCGCCCGCCATTTTCTTACTGGAAGAAGATGCTGGTGGCCATGGGGGAAATAAGGAGGACACCTGGAGGTACCGGGGGGGATCGGGGACCCTATTTCTATCTCTTCTGATGTGCGATCACATCAGAAGAGAGAGAAATTAAATGGCAAATCTGACTTTTTTTTGTGGTCACCGTTATACGGTTAATAACGGCAAATCGCAACCCCAGGGTCGGTAAAAACCGACCCAAATCATGTTCTCTGGGGTTTCAGCTAACCCCCGGCAGCTGAGACCCCGGAGAAATTTTGACTCTGGGGGGGTGCTATACACTTTTTCCACGGCATTGTTAATTAACGACGCTATGGTTTAAGTACCCTTAACTACCATCGTTAAAAGGTGCATCGGCGGTCGTTAAGGGGTTAATGTCTAATCTCACAACATAAACACGGTATCCTCCGGATCGGAGCCGGGAAACTAGACAGTCCGTATCCGAGACTGGTTGCAGTAGGTGACTGCACCGCCGTGTATGCTGAGGTACCAGGCCTTTTGGCTGCACTTGGCTCCATGTTGCTTCACACAGGCTAAAGCTTTGCAGAGCCTCCTGCTCGGCAGGTTTGCAAAACAAAACACACACACCCAACCCTTTGCTGCAGGGTTTTTACAAGGAACCTGTGGCCATAGGCCACTTGGAAGACCTGTTTGGGAGGAAGCGGACTGCCCCACTACCAACCTGTAGTCTGCTCCAAAATTGGAGCAGCATCTAATATTACCGCAATTGTTGTGCAGAGCTTTCCCAACCAAAAGTCCAATGGTTTTTAATCATAAGAATAAAAAAGGAAAACAGCACACAAAAAATAGCAAAAAGTGGACTTTTAATGCCTGAACGGCGTGGCAACGTTTCGGATGTGCTTGAAAAAGGATATCACATCCGAAACATTGCCTCGCCGTTCAGGCATTAAAAGTCCACTTTTTTCTATTTTTTGGTGCTGTTTTCCTTTTTTATTCATATATATAACTATATATATATATATATATATATATATATATATATATATATATATATATATTCTGGAATGGAGGGAAAGTCAGTCTGAGAGCCAGTTCCTGACAGAGAGGGTCAGGGAATGCCAGAGAGGAGCTGGTCAAGGAACTTTAGCTTGGGCAGAGCTGGTAAGAAAGGAGTGCAGCTGAGCAGACGTGGGAGTCTGCAGCTCCTGGCAAAAAGAGAAGAGAGCAGTTGGAAGGACTGGAGGGGCTGTGTAGCCACAAGGGTGCTGCAGCTCCTGGAGAAGAGAGCATCAGAAGACGAACAGATTTGTAGAGAGCGTGCAGAAGAGCGAAGCACAGGAGAGTGACAACTGGGGAGAATAGCTGCGACTGGGCTACCTCCCTGCAGAGCGCAGATTTTGGTAGCCGGAAGACTGAGGTTGTGTCGGACTCTAGGAGGCACAGCAGAAACTGGCAGGATAGCTGAACTACACGTAACCTGTACGCCCTAATACCCAGGAGACACAGTGGCACATAGAGCCCGGGTCGTGATAGAGACCCTGTAAAAAGGCTCGAGCCACCTGTCATACAGGTTAGTGTCCCACCTTTATGGATGACAGAGAGAACTGTGAGGACCTTGATAGAAGCCACAGGCAGCAAGGGACTACACCAAAGCGCTGGTAGGAAGGCTTTCATCTCGACCTGGTAAAGGGGACTCTGAACTCGCTTCCAAGCCAGTTGGACCCTGCCTGTACCTGTGATCTGGTGCCCTGGACTGTGGTTGCCTGAAGCCTTCAGTAAACCAGGTAGAGAAACTGCAAACCTGTTTCCTCTGTTCCTTAACGCACCATCCACCATCTTCATCTACACACCGGGAGCCCTGGGGACCCCCCTTCACCTGTGGGAAGCGTCACTATCTTGCTGCCACAACATCACCCCAGAGGACCCCTTTAAGCAGCGTCGGTCCCTATTGACCGAGAACCACAGGTGGCGTCACGAAAATACTTTCACAATTCCCTTAAAAGAACTTTCCCTTTTAATTGAGTCCCAAGGCCACGGACCGGGTCGCAGCCACCGTGACATCCCCTTTAAGTGCAACCGGACCCGGTACCGAGTATCCATATTGCCCTGGTGGGCGACTCAACTTTGGCGTCATGAACAGAATTTTGTGCCCTGGCATCACCAGGTACTGTGTGCCAGAGATTGACAGTTTGTTCGCAAACCGCCATTGCTGCGCCGCGTGGAGCGTGAGGGAAGAAGGAGGCGTACCTTCGTGGGCGGAGCTGGCCAAAAAGAGCACAAAGAAGGAAACGGGTGCCATGTTGCCAGAGGAACGCTGCAAGTGAGGACGCCGTGCAGCAGAGCCGGAAGTGAAGACGCCATGCAAGGGCCCTGGATGGAGGATGGGGAGAAGCGCTCGACCGCACGCATAGGAACCACTGCAGACCGCGCATTGGGGAACCGCTGCAGACTCTGGAGGAGAGATGCAGACCCCTACAAGGTTAGCAAGGGGGAAAAGCCATGTCTGACATGGGAGGAGGATTGGCGGCGGTCGCAGCCGCAGGCCTCATGGTACCCCCAGGCCCCACAGCGGACACAGACGCAGGCCCTATACTGCCACCAGGCCCCGCAGGACCCGCAGCTCTTACAAGCCGGCCAGACTCCGCTGCAACTACAGCGCCCATAATGCCGCTGTCCATGCCCTATATACCTGGAGCGGCCTGACTTCCACAATATTCCCGGGAGTCCCATACCCTCAGTGACTTTAAGTAAATGCTCTGCAGCCTATTTGAAATATATACCCTGACAGAGCGTCAAAAAGTCAGTATTCTAACTGGCCAACTAATTGGCGTGGCCCTGAGAGAAGTAAAATCGTGGCCAGATACGGAAAAGGGGACTGTGCAGCAGATATTTGCCAAACTTAAAACCACTTTTGACACCCGCACCGCTGCAGAAATTAAAATGAGGTTTTTCAGGTGCAAATTGCGGGCAAAGGATAGCGTACGGGACTATGCCCTTAATCGGCAAGAGGCACTGCGGACCATCAAACAGGTTGTCTTAAAGGGACAGTTCATTGAAGGGTGTTACGGCTGCCTCTGCTGCCGGGTCCACCGCCGCTCCAGCTCATACTTACCTGCTCCAGTGCGCTCCTCCTGTTCCTCCAGCTGCCGGGTCCGCCGCCATCTTCTTCGCTTCTTCTCACCCACGGCGGCGCGCTCCTCCTGCAGGCACACGTCCTCTTCCTGGCTCTCGACGGGTGCGCATGCGCACTCCTGGCTCCAGCACCTCTCTGCGCACGTGCACCTCTCTTTCCTGAACTACAGGTGCTCCATACCTTTTCTCTATGATCCTGGGAGGAATCTGACCCAGAAGTCCTTCAGTACATCTTGTATATAAGGTAACTCCTATCTCTGCTCTTTGCCTGTTTGTCCTTTGTCTGTATTTGACCCAGGTCCTCCGTACCTTGCTCCGTCCTGTGTCTCTGCCAATCCCTGCCAGTCCAGGGTGTCCACCTTATTCAGTCCATCCTGTGTTTCCGCCATACCCTGCCAGTCCTGGGCGTCTGCCTTATTCAGTTCGTCCTGTGTTTCCGCCATACCTTGCCAGTCCTGGGCGTCTACTTTTTCCAGTCCGTCCTGTGTCTCCGCCATTCCCTGTCTGTCCTGGTCATCCGCCATATCCAGTCCACTCTGTGTTTCAGTCACTATCACTCAGTCCTGTGTCTCCGCCTTAGCCACTTTCGCGTCCTTCCTCTCCTGCTTCCTGTTCCCCGGTATCAGCTTCCGCTGCAATAGTCTCCCTTGGGCCTGCTCCTAACGCTCCCTGTATAGGGGGTGGTCTATCTGGTTAGCTCGCCCTTGGGAGGTTCGTTGTCGCGGTACTGTGAGTCCACTCTTGGGGTTCGGAATTTCTGAAAGTACAAACAGGCCATGGACCCCGCTGGTACCCCGACTCCTACCCAGAAGGAATTATTATTCCTCCGAGAGAATCAGTCCAGGATTATGTCCCTCTTGAAGTCCATGGAGTCCCGACTCTCGTCCCTGCAGGCCTCTGACCCAGGGAGCGCCTCTCAGTTAGCAAGTCTCCAACAGGAGCTGGCCCAACGGCGTGACACTCAAGGTCATATTCTTAATTTTATGGCTTATGTGGATGACCACCTTCGTGCCCTTCAGTCTTCCGCTCCCATTTCCTCTCAGGCTCCCTCTTTGGGAGCAGAATGATCCCCTTGTTTCCCAACTCTCCACCTTTGCTGATACTTTTCGTAAAGTATTTGATGAACCTGTTTAACCTTCATCAAGGTACGCTTTCGGTGGGTCAATACGCCATCCTGTTTCGCACCATTTCATCCAAATTAGGATGGAATAAAGAGACTTTAGTGGGAACCTTCTGGCGGGGGCTTTCTCCTCGAATCAAGGATGTGATACTCTGACGTCCTTGGAGGATCTTATCGCTTTGGCAACCCGCATTGATTTACATTTCCAGGAACGTTCTCGAGAATCCGCTAGAGGGAGGAGATTTCCTCGACTCCCTCCGGTTACTCCTAATTTTTCCCATTCTCGGTCTGAGTCGACTCCTGCTCCGGAACCCATGCAGGTGGACCGTCTTAAACCTGTGGAGCAGCATCGGAAAGAGAGGCTTGCTCAAGGTCTCTGTTTCTATTGTGGTAGTGCGTCTCATCTCTTGCGTTCCTTTCCTTTGAGGCCAGGAAACGCCTCCACCTAGGACAGGTAAGAGAGGTCTCCCTAGGTATCCCTGAACCCTCTCAACCCCTCACTCTTTCTGTTCTTTTACATCTGGGTAATAAATGTTTCTCTGAGTCTGCTTACATAGATTCCGGGGCAGCCGGGAACTTTATTCAACTCGAGGCAGTTAGGAGATTGCGGATTCTGGTCAGATCCCTGGAGACTCCTCGACAGATTGCGACAGTCGATGGCCAACCTCTGCGGGAGTCCATTACGTTGGTTTCTGAAGAATTGGAACTCCAAATTGGTATCCTGCATCGTGAGAAGATCGTCTTCTATGTGCTGCCTTCTTTATCCAACACATTTCTTCTTGGACCTCCTTGGTTAAGGACTCACGAGCCTTGTATTGACTGGTGGTCTGGCGAAATCCTGCGTTGGGAACTCTTCTGCCAGAGTAACTGTTTGATTCCTGTGTTGCCAAGAGAATCTTCTCGTCCTATCTCGGGGTCTTCCAATTTACCTTCCACGTATTTGTCTTTCCTGGATGTCTTCAATAAGAAAGAGGCTGAGACCTTACCTCCGCATCGACCCTACGACTGCCCAATTGATCTAGTTCCGGGCTCTACTCCTCCCCGAGGTCGAATCTACCCGTTGTCTGCAGCTGAGACTGAAGCCATGACTGAATACGTCCGGGAGAATTTAACCAAATGTTTTATTAGCAAATCCTCCTCCCCTGCAGGTGCGGGTTTTTTTTTCGTTAAGAAGAAGGATGGGACTCTTCATCCTTGTATAGACTACCGTGGCCTCAACAATCTCACAATCAAGAGCAAGTACCCACTACCACTCATACCTGAGTTGTTTGATCGCCTGAGAGGAGCCCGAATTTTCACGAAATTGAATCTTCGTGGAGCTTACAACTTAATCCGTATTTGTTCAGGAGACGAATGGAAAACTGCTTTTAACATCCGGGATGGTCACTATGAGTATTTAGTCATGCCTTTCGGCTTGTGTAACGCTCCAGCAGTGTTCCAGGAGTTTGTGAATGATGTTTTCTGAGATCTAATCTCCTGTGTGGTGGTGTACTTATTTGATATTCTGGTGTTCTCCGCTGATCTTGCTTCTCACAGAAGAGATGTCCGCAGGGGCGGATTATCAGAGGGTCAATCTGGGCGGTAGCCCAGGGCCCAGTGGTGTGGGGGGGCCCTGGGCTACTACCGCACAGATTGCCCACCGGCCACCGCCATCATTCAGGCCCCCTGACTACTGTACTGGCGTATGTGTATGATGATCATATCATTATGTGCCCCACTGCCCAGACCCGGCCGGTGGGCAGAGAGAGGGGGCCCGCATCAGGCCCCATCTCATCTGCTCACCGGGCCCCTACCGGGCGGTGCTGCGGCGGTTTCCTATTGACGTGCGGGCGCGGGCCCGCACGTCAATAGTTAACAACAACAACAGCCGCCAGCCAATTGGAGGCTGGCAGCTGAAGTCGGCCACAGGCGCAGTGCACACGTCGCCGGCGTCTGTCAGACGCCGGCAAGTGTACGCTGCTGAAGGGAGCTCACCACCTGGAGTGCTGGTCAGGTGAGGAGAACTCGTTTTTTTTTTTTTTTGCTAACCTAAGTAACGGCATTACGGCAATAATGCGTGACAGTCAGTGACACACTGGGTCTGGGGCAGATGATTGCTATTTGCTGGACACACTGGGGCAATGCTGGAGACTGGAGAGTGAGACACTGGGGCCAATGCTGGACTCGACACTGGGGGCAATGCTGGACACAATGGGGGCAACGCTGGAGCTACTGGGGCTGGGGCAATGCTGGACACACTGGGGGCAATGCTGGAGACACTGGGGGCAATGCTGGAGCTACTGGGGCTGGGGCAATGCTGCACACACTGGGGGCAATGCTGGACACACTGGGGGCAATGCTGGAGCTACTGGGACAATGCTGGAGACACTGGGGCAATGCTGGACACACTGGGGGCAATGCTGGAAACACTTGGGGGAAATGCTGGAGACACTGGGGCTTGGGCAATGCTGGACACACTGGGGCAATGCTGGAGACACTGACGGCAATGCTGGAGACACTGGGGGCAATGCTGGAGACACTGGGGCTGGGGCAATGCTGGACACATTGGGGGCAATGCTGGAGACACTGGGGCAATGCTGGAGACACTGGGGCAATGCTGGACACACTGGGGGCAATGCTGGAGACACTGGGGGCAATGCTGGAGCTACTGGGGCTGGGGCAATGCTGGACACACTGGGGGCAATGCTGAAGACACTGGGGCAATGCTGGAGACACTGGGGCTGGGGCAATGCTGGACACACTGGGGGCAATGCTGGAGACACTGGGGCAATGCTGGAGACACTGGGGGCAATGCTGGAGACACTGGCGCTGGGGCAATGCTGGACACACTGGGGGCAATGCTGGAGACACTGGGGCAATGTTGGAGACACTGGGGCAATGCTGGACACACTGGGGGCAATGCTGGAGACACTGGGGGCAATGTTGGAGCTACTGGGGCTGGGGCAATGCTGGACACACTGGGGGCAATGCTGGAGACACTGGGGCAATGCTGGAGACACTGGGACAATGCTGGACACACTGGGGACAATGCTGGAGACACTGGGGGCAATGCTGGAGCTACTGTTGCTGGGGCAATGCTGGACACACTGGGGGCAATGCTGGACACACTGGGGGCAATGCTGGAGACACTGGGGGCAATGCTGGAGCTACTGGGGCTGGGGCAATGCTGGACACACTGGGGGCAATGCTGGAGACACTGGGGGCAATGCTGGAGACACTGGGGGCAATGCTGGAGACACTGGGGAAATGCTGGAGACACTGGGGGCAATGCTGGAGACACTGGGGAAATGCTGGAGACACTGGGGCAATGCTGGAGACACTGGGGCTGGGGCAATGCTGGAGATACTGGGGGCAATGCTGGAGACACTGGGGCAATGCTGGAGACACTGGGGGCAATGCTGGAGACACTGGGGCAATGCTGGACACACTGGGGGCAATGCTGGAGACACTGGGGGCAATGCTGGAGCTACTGGGGCTGGGGCAATGCTGGACACACTGGGGGCAATGCTGGAGACACTGGGGCAATGCTGGAGACACTGGGGCTGGGGCAATGCTGGACACACAGGGGGCAATGCTGGAGACACTGGGGGCAATGCTGGAGACATTGGGGGCAATGCTGGAGCTACTGGGGCTGGGGCAATGCTGGACACACTGGGGGCAATGCTGGAGACACTGGGGCTGGGGCAATGCTGGAGACACTGGGGGCAATGCTGGAGACACTGGGGGCAATGCTGGAGCTACTGGGGCTGGGGCAATGCTGGACACACTGGGGGCAATGCTGGAGACACTGGGGCTGGGGCAATGCTGGAGACACTGGGGGCAGTGCTGGAGACACTGGGGGCAATGCTGAAGACACTGGGGCAATGTTGGAGACACTGGGGCAATGCTGGACACACTGGGGGCAATGCTGGAGACACTGGGGCAATGCTGGAGACACTGGGACAATGCTGGACACACTGGGGACAATGCTGGAGACACTGGAGGCAATGCTGGAGCTACTGTTGCTGGGGCAATGCTGGACACACTGGGGGCAATGCTGGACACACTGGGGGCAATGCTGGAGACACTGGGGGCAATGCTGGAGCTACTGGGGCTGGGGCAATGCTGGACACACTGGGGGCAATGCTGGAGACACTGGGGGCAATGCTGGAGACACTGGGGGCAATGCTGGAGACACTGGGGAAATGCTGGAGACACTGGGGGCAATGCTGGAGACACTGGGGAAATGCTGGAGACACTGGGGCAATGCTGGAGACACTGGGGCTGGGGCAATGCTGGAGATACTGGGGGCAATGCTGGAGACACTGGGGCAATGCTGGAGACACTGGGGGCAATGCTGGAGACACTGGGGCAATGCTGGACACACTGGGGGCAATGCTGGAGACACTGGGGGGCAATGCTGGAGCTACTGGGGCTGGGGCAATGCTGGACACACTGGGGGCAATGCTGGAGACACTGGGGCAATGCTGGAGACACTGGGGCTGGGGCAATGCTGGACACACAAGGGGCAATGCTGGAGACACTGGGGGCAATGCTGGAGACATTGGGGGCAATGCTGGAGCTACTGAGGCTGGGGCAATGCTTGACACACTGGGGCAATGCTGGACACACTGGGGGCAATGCTGGAGACACTGGGGGCAATGCTGGAGCTACTGGGGCTGGGGCAATGCTGGACACACTGGGGGCAATGCTGGAGACACTGGGGCTGGGGCAATGCTGGAGACACTGGGGGCAGTGCTGGAGACACTGGGGGCAATGCTGGAGACACTGGGGCTGGGGCAATGCTGGACACACTGGGGGCAATGCTGGAGACACTGGGGCAATGTTGGAGACACTGGGGCAATGCTGAACACACTGGGGGCAATGCTGGAGACACTGGGGGCAATGTTGGAGCTACTGGGGCTGGGGCAATGCTGGACACACTGGGGGCAATGCTGGAGACACTGGGGCAATGCTGGAGACACTGGGGCAATGCTGGACACACTGGGGGCAATGCTGGAGACACTGGGGGCAATGCTGGAGCTACTGAGGCTGGGGCAATGCTGGACACACTGGGGGCAATGCTGGACACACTGGGGGCAATGCTGGAGACACTGGGGGCAATGCTGGAGCTACTGGGGCTGGGGCAATGCTGGACAAACTGGGGGCAATGCTGGAGACACTGGGGCTGGGGCAATGCTGGAGACACTGGGGGCAGTGCTGGAGACACTGGGAGCAATGCTGGAGACACTGGGGGCAATGCTGGAGACACTGGGGGCAATGCTGGAGACACTGGGGCTGGGGCAATGCTGGAGACACTGGGGGCAATGCTGGAGACACTGGGGGCAATGCTGGAGACACTGGGGCAATGCTGGAGACACTGGGAAAATGCTGGAGACACTGGGGCTGGGGCAATGCTGGAGGCACTGGGGGCAATGCTGGAGACACTGGGGGCAATGCTGGAGACACTGGGGCAATGCTGGAGACACTGGGGAAATGCTGGAGACACTGAGGCAGATTGCTGGACACACTGGTGGTAATATGCTGGACACACTGGGGTCTGGGGGTAATATGCTGGACACACTGGGGCAGATTGCTGGACACAATGTCTGGGGGCAATGCTGGACACACTGGGGCAATATGCTGGACATACTGGGGCAGATTGCTGGACACACTGGGGGCGGGACTGGAGGCATGGGCAGAATGTAGATACGGGGCATGATTGGAGACACGGGGCAGAATGAAAGACATGGGGCAGGATTGGATCATGGGGCAGAATGGGGAAATCATATGGGGTAGAAAGAATGGATACTCATGACTGAGGGCAGGATGCGAGATCATATTGCAGGAGCCAGGAATGAGATACACGGGGCCAGGATGGGGAATATTATTACCATAGGTGTTATGATCTGGTGACCTTGGAGCCGCATGAAACTTTCTCTGGAGTCGGTGGAACCTGTACTGATCGCAAATCCTGAACTAACACCGCAACTAGAAGTAGCCGTGGGGTGTGCCTAACAAACCCTAGACACCTCGACACAGCCGGAGGACTAAATACCCCTATAGATGGAAATAGGAATGCTACCTTGCCTCAGAGCAGACCCCCAAAGGATAGGCAGCCCCCCACGAATAATGACTGTGAGTAGGAGAAGAATAGACACACGCAGGTAGAAAACAGGATTTAGCAAAAGAGGCCACTCTAGCTAAATAGGAAAGGATAGGACAGATTACTAGGCGGTCAGTATTAAAACCCTTCCAAAAATGTCCACAGCAGATAATACAAAAAGTTCCACAATCTAACTAAAGACATGGAATGTATATCTGCCACTCCAGAGAATCCAGCAAGACTGAGAAAATACTGACACAATCTAAGCTGGACAAGAAAACACAAAGAATAGCACTGAATTGTGAAGCACATAGCATGTGCCACAGGAAAAAAACCCAGACACTTATCTTTGCTGATTTGGCAGAAAGGCAGGAGGAACCAAGCAGAGGTCCAACACCTCCCAACAACAATTGACAACTGGCAAGGACTAATGAATCCTGCACGCCTAAATACCCCAGTCAGAACTGCAATCAGCAGATACACCTGACCAGGACTGCAACTCAGGGGCAACTGCATTACCACCTACAACCACCGGAGGGAGCCCAAAAGCAGAATTCACAACACATAGGGGCTAATTAAGGGATATTATTACTGCAGTGATGTATTTATTTATTTTTTGAGTATACTGTTTTAAATGAGGGGGCGGTCCTGTTACTGTGCAGAGTGACACTATATCGCCTTTTTTTCTTCATGTGGTGTAAATTTGTAGAAATTGGGAAAAATGAAGTAATGTGTTCTGCAAGCGGAGCTCGAGATAACTGTGTTATTTCCTGCAGAAACAAGCCCTGGCTGGAAGAAATGATGGCGGTCTGTGCTGGATGAAAGATGAAGGACCTCACCTAGAGACGTCACTGGTGAGTCAGTGTGTTACCTGCACACTGACACTATACACTGTAAACTATATGCAGAGCTCGTGTGTATAATGCCACCAGTGATCGCTGTATAACCTCTACACAGACACTGCATACTAAGTACAGATCTCCTGTGAATACTGGCAGTTATGGTGATAGTATTTTTTTTTAATTTTTTTATTACTGTCAGTATTGTAGTATTCAGTCACTATGTGGTGGTAATATATGGTCTGGAAATGGTGTTGCGGTATTTGCTCCTTGTATGTGCTATTTGGTCACCAAGTGGTGGTAATATGTGGTCTTGATATGGTGTAGCGGTATTTGTTCCATGTATGTGATATTATTCGGTCACTGGTGGTAATATGTGGTCTGGCATTTGTTCCTTGTATGTGATATTATTTGATCACTGTGGTTGTAATATGTGGTCTGGTCATGGTGCGGTGGTATTTGTTCCTTGTATGTGATATTGGTCATTTTAAAAATTGAAAAATAAATCAAAATATACCTAAATTGTATTGCATATTTTAACAAGTATATAATAGGTTACAGTAGAGTTGGGCCCGGCCCAAAGTGTCTAACGTGTTATGGTGGCGTGACGTCTTACAAAATCTTTTGGCCAAAACAAAATCTGCCGGCTATATGTGTGATCTGGTGAATGGGAACTGTTAATGTGTGATAGGTGAGAAGTGGAGTTTTTCCAAGAGAGAGCGGTGGGACTGTGGGACAGTTCAAGGGGTGGAGCGTGGGCCAAGTCTCAAGGGGGCCTCGAAAATTTTGCCAGTATGGGGCCCTGAAATTTTTAGTGGCAGCCCTGCCAGCCCAGGGTAAATTGCCCGGGTACACACACCAAATGCATTAGGTGTACACAGATGTTAGAAACTTATAGTTCTTCCTTTCTTTTAGGTATTCTAAACTCAAGTACATACCATTGTGCGCTTCCTCTTGAAAGTACCAGCCAAACTGTAAGTTCTTTACAAAACACACACAGGCTGACACAGCAACCATTTTTAGTTTACTAAATTATTCAATTTCTCTCTCTTACACCGTATCATCCTATGCCCCTAGATGCATTCTTTACAAAAATCGGGTGCTCAGAAAAGAAAAGAGCAGCGACAGAGAACTCAACAAATAAATGAAGAGGTTTCTAAAATTCCAAAGTTACAGAGTTTCTTTAAAAGAAAATCTACAGAATCTGATGGGCCAAGTCAAAGTGATGAAAATAACAACAGCTGTGATAAATCTACATCTCCTCCATGTCACTCATCTGATGACACAAATTCTTTAATTATATTGCCCCAAAAACCTGATGCAGAGCCAGAAAACATAATTGAAGAACTGGAGCATGCTCAGGAAGTGGTGGAAGCTGTTTCAGAGTGTTCATCAGATATTGGGCTGTGGGGTGAAAAAATGTCAAAAGAAATGCAAGAATATTGTATTGGTAAAGGAGCTACTTTTTTCCAAAACTCTAAGGCAGACTTCCACAACTCTGCTGTGCTTACCACTGCTAACTATCATAGGTACTGTAATAAAAAATACTTCACACATGTAAACCCCAAAACTAATGAAATGTCATCACGAAATTGGCTATGCTATTCACCATCTCAAGGCAAATTGTTCTGTTTTCCATGTAAACTGTTTTCTAGCAAGCGTTGTGCATTTACATATGGTTTTAATGACTGGAAACATGGTGAGGACAGGCTAGTTACACATGAATGCAGTGAGAACCACAAGCAAGCTGTCCTGTCAGTAGCGAGCAGACAACAGACAACATGTCGGTTAGACAGTCAGATGCTTTTGCAAATGGAAAGCAAAAAACTATACTGGCGTAAAGTGTTAAAGAGAACACTTTCAGTTATAATGTTCCTTGCTGAAAGAGGGCTTCCTTTCAGGGGGAAAAATGAAACAATTGGTTCTTCTCACAATGGAAATTATCTTGGGTACATGGAAGTAATGGCCAGTGTGGATGAATTCCTAGATGAACATATAAAACTACATGCAAATAAAGGCAGGGGGCATACGTCTTAAGGTACCTTCACACTAACAACGATGCCGATCGCTGCAGCGTCGCTGTTTAGTCGTGGTGTGGTCGCTGGAGAGCTGTCACACAGACAGCTCTCCAGCGACCAACGATGCCGAAGTCCCCTGGTAACCAGGGTAAACATCGGGTTACTAAGCGCAGGGCCGCGCTTAGTAACCCGATGTTTACCCTGGTTACCAGTGTAAATGTAAAAAAAACCAAACACTACATACAAAAAAACACATACTCACATTCCGGTGCCCGGCGTCCGCTTCCCTGCACTCCTCCTGCATCCTGTGTCAGCGCCGAACATCTCCAGCATCTCCCACAGAGCAGAGCGGTGACGTCACCGCTCTGCTTTACGGCCGGCACTTACACAGGATGCAGGAGGAGTGCAGGGAAGCGGATGTCGGGCACCGGAATGTGAGTATGTGTTTTTTTTTTTTACTTTTACAATGGTAACCAGGGTAAACATCGGGTTACTAAGCGCGGCCCTGCGCTTAGTAACCCGATGTTTACACTGGTTACCAGTGAAGACATCGCTGGATCGGTGTCACACACACCGATTCAGCGATATCAGCGGGAGATCCAGCGACGAAATAAAGTTCTGGACTTTCAGCAACGACCAGCGATATCACAGCGGGATCCTGATCGTTGCTGCGTGTCAAACACAACGATATCGCTATCCAGGAAGCTGCAACGTCACGGATCGCTATCGTTATCGTTGTAAAGTCGCTTAGTGTGAAGGTACCTTTACTTGTCTTCTACTGTCTGTGAGGAACTGATACAGATTTTAGGAAACAATGTCCTATCACTTATTGTGCAGGAATTGAAGAAAGCTAAATTTTACTCACTCTCTGTGGATTCTACACCAGATGTTTCAGACTGTGACCAACTAACATTTATAGTCCGTTATGTTTTGCCTTCTGGACCTGTTGAAAGATTTTTACAATTCATTCCTGTTATTGGTCACACTGGCAAACAAATAGCTGAGTTGATTGTTGGTATTCTTTAAAAAAACGATATCGATATTAAAGATTGCCGTGGCCAGTCTTATGATAATGCTGGCAATATGAGTGGAAAATACAATGGTGTCCAAACACATGTCAAGAATGTATGTCCTTATGCCACATTCATTCCCTGTGCGGCCCATTCCCTTAACCTAGTAGGGAAAAATTGTGCTGAAAGTATTCCAGAAATCTTCAGATTTTTCAATGTTTTGGAACAAATTTATGTCTTTTTTTCAGCATCTACTGGTAGATGGAGAGTACTGGTAGACAAACTAAAACCCCTTGGGCTACCAGTTTTGAAACAGCTTTCTACCACAAGGTGGTACCAGGTGGTCAGCAAGATATGAGGCAGTTTTAGCTTTGTACAAAGGTTACCAGCCAATATGTGATATTTTACACAGCATGACTACAGATCCAGACTTCAGTTCATGTAAAAATGAGGCTGAGGCTTTGGGTGAGAAGTTAAGTGAACTTGATTCTACTTTTATTCTCGTGGTGTGGCATACAATTTTGGATCGGTTTCATAAAACCAATTTGTCCCTACAAGAGGCAGGTTTAAATTTAAATACTGTTGTGGCTTTACTTCAGTCTTTGTTAGACTTTGTCAAGAGTCTGAGAGAAGAATTTGAGAAATATGAAAATGAGGCTGTCAAGATTTGTGGCCATAATATTTATAATTCTTCTGTACGTCGATTTCGGCAGAGAAATCGGCGCTATGATGATGGTAACTCAGAAGCATGTGTCTTAACCCCAAGGGATAAGTTCAAAATTGAAGTTTTTATAGGTCTCATAGACAACCTAATGAGTGACCTTAGTCAACGTCTTGGAGCATATTCAGATGTTTGCTCCAAATTTGTTTTTTTGTCAAATTTGTCAAATTTTTCTCCATCGGAGATTAAAGAAGCTGGAAGCAATCTTGTTCGTTCATATCCTGAAGACCTAATGCCAGGTGTAACTGAAACAGAGTTAGCTCAGTTTTCAAAATTTTTATCCACCTCCTTTGTAAGAGAGAAGACAGGAAAAAACCAATTGTCTGAACTGAATTTGTTTCTACTTCTACACGAACATAATTTAACTCAGACATTTTGTAACACTGAAATTATACTCAGGATATATTTGAGTATAATGGTGTCAAACTGTACTGGCGAAAGGTCTTTTTCAAAACTCAAAAGAATAAAAAATGAGCTAAGGAGCCAAATGGGCCAAGAACGGTTAAATCACCTTTCTCTTTTAAGCATTGGATGCAAACTTTTGAAAACCCTTGACGTATCCCAAATAATTGATGAATACAGTGCAAAGAAATGCAGGAAAAAAATGGGTTAATTTTGGCTTAAAAAAATCTAATTTAGGGTTTTAAATTCCGATGAGACATAAATTCAAAGCGTAAAATTATCCAGCAGGCCCAAATATTATAGGCCGATTCCAGAATGTCATACTTTGTGGCTTCAATGCCCTACATCATCATCTAATTTTCTTTTGACTGGAGATAAGAAAACAATGAGTTTTACATTGTGCATCAACATGGATTCTATTACATAGAATAGGCAAGTTTTGCCTAATCTGGAGGTGTTTTCTATTTGTCTTGCATGTTGGCTCCAGGTTAGGACTGGTCTCTTGGAGTGTTGCCTTTTCCCCATGTTTGATGTTGACCAGTCTCTATTAACACCCCTTGGTTGAAGGTTACATTTACATATAGCATTTTGTACTGATATGCCTGAAACTATTGGTGCTGTGCTTGAGTTTACATTTTTTTGAGAAGATACTTTGATCTATAGTTTCTGGTTCTGTCAGCTTTTGAAATGTGCGTGTATAAGTAATATTTAATATTTATGTAAGTTATGCATTTGACACTTTTGTCATTACTTTGACTGTATTGTAATGAAAATGTGATACTTTAAGGGTAAGTTAGTTCACACAGGGCGTTTTTGCTGGGTTTTTTTTTTTCTGCAGGAAAACCTGATCTTCTTGGCAGGAAAGAAGCTGCGTCAAAAAAGCAGGTTTAGGTGCATTTTTGGTGCATTTCTTGTTGCGTTTTTGGTGCGTTTTTTTTTTCTTTGTCCATGCTAATGTCCTTGGATTTTCAGCAACAAATAATGATACCTTCTTTTTTGCTGCTTTTTTTTCAATACCTATTCAAGTGAATGGGTGAAAAAACGCAGCAAAAACGCTGAAAGAAGTGACATGCTCTATGTCCCAAAAACGCAGCAAAGCA
The DNA here is from genome assembly GCF_051348905.1 of Ranitomeya variabilis. Classification (NCBI taxonomy): domain Eukaryota; kingdom Metazoa; phylum Chordata; class Amphibia; order Anura; family Dendrobatidae; genus Ranitomeya; species Ranitomeya variabilis. The sequence continues at coordinate 247,518,158 of NC_135237.1, read as the reverse complement.
GAAACTACTGATCACACAAAAAACCAATGTGTGTGCATGAGATTTCTGAAATCTCATACACTTTGCTAGTATTATAAAAAGCAGCTGAAAATTAGCATAAAAAAAGGCTGCAAAAACGCCCAGTGTGAACTTACCCTAAATGTTTTTTCAACTGTTTTGCGTTGCACTTTTGATGAGAAACTTGCGAAAATTGTCAACAGTCTTGTTTACAGATTAAAATTGGACTGTTCAATACTATGGCTTAAAGTGTTTTTATTTTTGTTTTGTTTTTCTTCCTAACTGACGGGTAAATTGACTACATCAATGGATGTTTGACAGGTTATAGTTTCACACAGCAACTATGTTTCTGGAATAATCTGGTTCAGGTATCACATGACCCCCGTCACATGACCCCCGTCACATGACCCCCATCACATGACCCCCGTCACATGACCGGGGGGGGCCCCACAGGGTCTGAACAGCCCGGGGCCCTGGCTACCCTTAATCCACCCCTGGATGTCCGTCAAGTGCTCTCCCGTCTTAGAGAGAATTGTCTTTACGCCAAACTCGAGAAATGCGTTTTTGAGCAGTCTTCACTACCGTTTCTTGGCTATATCATTTCTGACTCTGGCTTGAAAATGGACCCGGAAAAAGTGTCTGCTGTGCTTAATTGGCCACGCCCTCAAGGAGTGAAAGCAATTCAACGCTTTCTTGGGTTCGCCAATTACTACCGGCAGTTAATTCCACATTTCTCCACTCTGGTCACCTCAATTTCTGCTTTGACTCGCAAGGGATCCAATCCCCACATCTGGTCTTCCGAAGCTGAAGATGCTTTTCGGTCTCTGAAACATGCATTTGCCTCGGCTCCTGTTCTCAGTCGGCCTGAGATCAACAAACCCTTTATTCTTGAGGTAGACGCTTCTGCCATTGGAGCTGGTGCAGTACTCTCCCAGAGATCTTCTTCCGGATGACTGGCTACTTGTGGTTTCTTTTCCAAAATCTTCTCCACCTCGGAGAGGAACTACGCCATTGGTGACAAGGAACTATTGGCCATAAAATTGACGCTGGAGGAATGGCGTTATCTCTTAGAGGGAGCTGTTCACCCTTTCAAGATCTTTATAGACCACAAGAACCCAGAATATATCTGCTCTGCGCAAAGATTGAATCCCCGACAAGCCAGATGGTCATTATTCTTTGCCCGTTTTGACTTTGAACTACATTTCCGTCCTGGCGACAAGAACTTTAAAGCTGATGCTTTGTCCAGGCCATTTCTTTCATCCGATGTTGTAGAGGAACCATCACACATCGTGGATCCCAGCAAAATAATTCTTGTGGCTCCGGTCAGCTTGTCTTCCTTACCACCAGGTAAAACCCTTGCCCGGGTGAACGAGAGGTCTCGAGTCCTACGTTGGGGTCATGCCTCAAGACTGGCAGGCCATGTCGGGTACAAGAAAACGCTCGCTTTCATCTTGGTTTCGAGGTTTTGTCGCTTCGTGTTCGTCTTGTACTAGGAACAAGGTTCCCAGACATCTGCCCTCCGGTCTCCTACATCCTCTTCCAGTTCCTTCAGTCCCGTGGCAACATATCGCTATGGACTTTATTACTGATCTGCCTCAGTCCTCTGGTCATACAGTCATTTTTGTTGTTGTGGGTCGATTCTCTAAGATGGCTCACTTCATCCCTTTGCCTGGATTGCCCTCCGTTCCTGAATTGGCGAGATCTTCATTTCTCATATCTTCCGGATTCATGGCTTTCCGTTGCACATAGTCTCTGATAGAGGAGTTCAGTTCACTTCTCGTTTCTGGCGGGCTCTATGTAAATTAATGAATGTTACCCTGGATTTTTCTACAGCTTATCATCCTCAGACCAACGGACAAGCAGAGCGCACAAACCAAACACTGATGACTTATCTTCGTCATTTTTCCAATGCTCATCAAGATAACTGTAACCAAAATATACACCGCACTCACGGATGGAATATATTGCAAAAAAAGTCATGTGACAATTTATTCGTGTACATACATATCAGAACAAAATCATATAGAGCGTATACAGATTAAAGCGTATACAGATGACGTTTCGAACCCAACCGGGTTCTTAATCATACTTCGCTGTGGAATAAATTGAAAAACAAAAATACACATTACAGCAAATAATACATAATTCATAAGAAAATAAAAGCAAGTACACAAACAGCATAGAGCCCCAAAGGTAGCCCCATAGAAAAACGCCAGCTAAAGTAAGAAATATAAACCAGAAAAAAAGGGGGAAAGGGTGAATCATCACCGAAAATAACCAAGTAGCCACCAAAAATCACCAAAGAATAACACCGGACTAAGGTAAGAGACTTCAGTTTTACCTGAAACTGATATGTAGTGAATTGAAATGAAACTATCCCAGCCGGGATTGAAAGCACTGTGTAATTATGCTGTGGGGAATAATGTGATGATTAACGAAATGCTGAGCCCGTAAGTAAGCCACACTCATACAGTATAGATACCTATAATGTTTGTAGGAGTAATCCAGCTAATGGCCAGATAGTACTGGATGCTTTAAGCCTGTGGACATGAACGTATGTTAAGTACCCTGGATGTGCAAGTAACCCGGTAAATAGTAAAAAGCTGCGCAATGAATTGAATTACCTGCTGGCAGATATGTGAAGAGCGGCGCTCCCGCGCCCTGCTTAGCTGCGTGTGCAATGGGAGCTGCCAGCCATGGTATAAGTATTTCCGGAAAAAGCGCTAACCGGAAGTGGTCCATCGCGGGACCGGAAGTGACAATGCGCAGCGCTGTCAAATCACAGTGCTTGTATGAGGGTAACTATGGAGACCAGATAGTGTATAGACGCCCAAAGCGGCGCCTGTGTAATGATGATTAAACGCTGCTTGCTCTGTATAATCATTAGTACAGTGTGCCAAAGTATTTAGACAAAAAGTCCACCGGCCTATATGTAGCATTATGTGATGGAATTATGTGCAGAAGTGTCCTATAGTAGCCTGTAATTTAAATCCAGCCGGCCAGTGAAATACACAGCCAGAGCAAAATCTTATAGGTCACAGAGTAATATATGCAAAGAAGCAGAGCAGGATCTAAATAAGTCTGTATAGGAAACCTATGTTGGACCAAATGAGGTTCATATATAAAAGACATGGTTATGAAGCAATAAAAATCATGAAAAATAAAGAAAAAATGAAAAATAAAGAAAAATGTAAATAAAAATGAAAAATAAAGTTGAAAAAATAATTGGAAAATTAATAAATAAAATAATGAAATAATGAAGATTAGAAAATGAAAAAAATGGAAATGTAAAAAAATAATAATAAAATTAAAATAAATAGCTGAATAAATGAAAAAATAGTATTAATTAATATGGAAGATGAACATACACTAATGGGAAAATAAGGATGAAAAAAACAATTAAATCCTAAAAGAAATAATGAAAAAAAGAGGAAAAGAAGAAAAAAAAAAGAAAAAAAGGGGGGGGGGGGGGGATAAACTCTTCTGGAAACAATAATAAAATGATGAGTGAAATGAAAAAAATTATGAACAAAAATCAGAAGAAAAAAGGAAAAAGAAGAAGAAAATAAAATAAATGAGAAAAATGAAATAAATGAAAAAAATGAAAAAATGAAAAAATGAAAAAAAAAAAAAAATTAATAAAATAATATAATAAAAAAATATAAGAATAAAAAAATTGGAAAAATAAAAAACCCCTGGTTGGAATGCTTTCCAACTTGAGAGAGACCTACAAATGTTTTACCGCTAGTTGAGATTAAAAACTCATTTTGGTCTATCACCAGATGTAAGGGTTCTCCATACGTGTGACTCTGTTCAATCTGAACTCTCTATTTCAACACTCGGCCTTCGCACTCCTAGTCGCTTTCAGCCACCACGTACCCATCACGCAATAGAAACATTTATTGAACTAGTTGACCAAGAAGTAAAACAGCTCTCACATGATCACAAGTTAGGTTTTTTTCCAACTCATTCCAATCTATCACAGAGTGAGAGGATAGCACTAAGATCTCTTCGGGACAATCAACAAATTACTATTAAACCAGCCGATAAAGGCGGAGCAGTGGTAGTGATGGATCGGTCATCTTACCTTCGGGAAATTCAACGTCAGCTTGCTGATCAAGAGACATATGCAATGGTCCAGAGGGATCCCACCATGGGGATTAAAACCAAGATAGACAGGATAATAACACACTACCTGGATAGACACATCATAGACAAAAAAACTGCCACATTTCTCACAAATCCTCATCCCATAACACCTGTATTTTATGTGTTGCCCAAAATACACAAATCACTTGTGAACTCTCCGGGTAGACCCATCGTGGCGTCCACTGATTCTATTTTGTCCCCGCTCTCTATTTTTCTTGAGAAAATTTTGACACCCCTCATCAAGACGACAAAATCGTTTGTTCTGGATACGGGACACTTCATACGAATCATTAAAGGCCTTAGGTGTGTAACCCCTACATGTTGGCTAGTTACGTTTGACGTCAATAGCCTTTATACGTCAATTTCACACTCCAGAGGTATGGAGGCCACAGAATCTCTACTGACTACATCTGATTTACCTATGGGTTCCATACAGTTCTGTATGGACATACTCAAACTTGTCTTATATGAGAATTTCTTTCTCTATGAGGACAGCTTCTATATTCAGAAACGGGGGACCGCGATGGGTTCGCACGTAGCGCCTGCATATGCAAATGCATTCATGAATGATTTAGAGACCAAACACATCTTCAAGAATGATCTATTTCTACAACATGCCAAATGCTATCATCGGTATATCGACGATATATTCTGCATCTGGTCTGGTTCCCTTGATTCACTTGTATCTTTTCACAGTTACCTCAATTCAGTCATACCGGAACTCAGTTTTACCATCCAATATAATATGAAGGAGATACCTTTCTTGGACACACTAGTTGTCAAGGATGACACGGGACACCTTTCTCTTGATCTGTATGGTAAACCTACTGACCGTAACAACCTACTCCACTACTCTAGCTGTCACCCTAGAGCCACAAGGAACAGTCTACCGAGGTCTCAGTTTACCAGGGTATCACGTATAGTCACGGATCCTGCAATACGGGACGTCAGACTGGACGTAATGAGTAACAAATTCAAAGAAAGACAATATCCTACCAGATTGCTGGATAAAGAGAGGTTACGCGCCACTACCTCATCATCTCCTGCCCCGCCTTCCCGGAAAATAGAGAGGATACCTTTTGTTCATACATACCATCCGTGCATGCCAAAAGTCTACTCCATCATCAAAAGGCACTGGTCACTCCTCTCTAAAGCATACCCGAGAATTGAGTCATTTAGCACTCCTGCACTAATTTGCACCCGGAGACCAACCAACATTAGAGATACAGTAGTGAGGGCTGATGTCGGTAGCGCACGTCCGAGTACCACCCAGAGGTTTCTTGGCACGCAACGTCTAGGCACATTTCCCTGCCTATGTTGTGCGGCATGTTCCAATGTCATTAAGGCGGAGAACATTACTCACCCCAGAACTGGCAAGAGCTACCCTATCCGCGGTTATTTTACATGCGATTCAAATTTCGTGATCTATGTAGTGAAGTGTCCGTGTGGTCTCCTATACGTAGGGGAGACAACGCAACATGTTCGTGATCGTATAGCGAGCCACAAGTCTACGATTAGATGTCAAAAAAATTGGCTCCCATTACCAGACCACTTCACTAAATCAAGACATACAGTGGCACAATTACGCTTTCAGGTCATTGAACAGGTAGCTCGCCCCAGGAGGGGTGGTGATCACATTAGGCTTTTAAAACAGAGGGAGGCCTATTGGATCTATACACTGGACACCCTGGAACCCAGGGGCCTAAATAGAGAAATAGAGTGGCATCCATAATGTTTCCGTCTTTCTAATTATTTGTTCTTCTTCCATTTTTCCAGACACGTTGACCTGGATACCGTGTTGGTGAGTCTACTTTTGGCCACGGCTTTTTTTCATCCTTTTTTTCATGTTTTTCATTTATTTTTTTATTTTTTATTTTTTTATTTTTTTTATTTTTCCAATTTTTTTATTCTTATATTTTTTTATTATATTATTTTATTAATTTTTATTTTTTATTTTTTTTATTTTTTCATTTTTTCATTTTTTTCATTTTTTTCATTTATTTCATTTTTCTCATTTATTTTATTTTCTTCTTCTTTTTCCTTTTTTCTTCTGATTTTTGTTCATAATTTTTTTCATTTCACTCATCATTTTATTATTGTTTCCAGAAGAGTTTATCCCCCCCCCTTTTTTTCTTTTTTTCTTCTTTTCCTCTTTTTTTCATTATTTCTTTTAGGATTTAATTGTTTTTTTCATCTTTATTTTCCCATTAGTGTATGTTCATCTTCCATATTAATTAATATTATTTTTTCATTTATTCAGCTATTTATTTTAATTTTATTATTATTTTTTTACATTTCCATTTTTTTCATTTTCTAATCTTCATTATTTCATTATTTTATTTATTAATTTTCCAATTATTTTTTCAACTTTATTTTTCATTTTTATTTACATTTTTCTTTATTTTTCATTTTTTCTTTATTTTTCATGATTTTTATTGCTTCATAACCATGTCTTTAATATATGAACCTCATTTGGTCCAACATAGGTTTCCTATACAGACTTATTTAGATCCTGCTCTGCTTCTTTGCATATATTACTCTGTGACCTATAAGATTTTGCTCTGGCTGTGTATTTCACTGGCCGGCTGGATTTAAATTACAGGCTACTATAGGACACTTCTGCACATAATTCCATCACATAATGCTACATATAGGCCGGTGGACTTTTTGTCTAAATACTTTGGCACACTGTACTAATGATTATACAGAGCAAGCAGCGTTTAATCATCATTACGCAGGCGCCGCTTTGGGCGTCTATACACTACCTGGTCTCCATAGTTACCCTCATACAAGCACTGTGATTTGACAGCGCTGCGCATTGTCACTTCCGGTCCCGCGATAGACCACTTCCGGTTAGCGCTTTTTCCGGAAATACTTATACCATGGCTGGCAGCTCCCATTGCACACGCAGCTAAGCAGGGCGCGGGAGCGCCGCTCTTCACATATCTGCCAGCAGGTAATTCAATTCATTGCGCAGCTTTTTACTATTTACCGGGTTACTTGCACATCCAGGGTACTTAACATACGTTCATGTCCACAGGCTTAAAGCATCCAGTACTATCTGGCCATTAGCTGGATTACTCCTACAAACATTATAGGTATCTATACTGTATGAGTGTGGCTTACTTACGGGCTCAGCATTTCGTTAATCATCACATTATTCCCCACAGCATAATTACACAGTGCTTTCAATCCCGGCTGGGATAGTTTCATTTCAATTCACTACATATCAGTTTCAGGTAAAACTGAAGTCTCTTACCTTAGTCCGGTGTTATTCTTTGGTGATTTTTGGTGGCTACTTGGTTATTTTCGGTGATGATTCACCCTTTCCCCCTTTTTTTCTGGTTTATATTTCTTACTTTAGCTGGCGTTTTTCTATGGGGCTACCTTTGGGGCTCTATGCTGTTTATGTACTTGCTTTTATTTTCTTATGAATTATGTATTATTTGCTGTAATGTGTATTTTTGTTTTTCAATTTATTCCACAGCGAAGTATGATTAAGAACCCGGTTGGGTTCGAAACGTCATCTGTATACGCTTTAATCTGTATACGCTCTATATGATTTTGTTCTGATATGTATGTACACGAATAAATTGTCACATGACTTTTTTTGCAATATATTCCATCCGTGAGTGCGGTGTATATTTTGGTTACTGTGATTAGGACTTATTGTCCGTTACACCAGCACCTTCTATATACTAGCTGAGTGCAGACTAATTCTCTACACATCAAGATAACTGGTCTGATTTGCTTCCGTGGGCTGAGTTCACTTACAATAACCACATCAATGAGTCTTCTTCCAAGTCTCCATTCTTCATCGTCTATGGGCAACATCCTGGTATCCCTCTGCCGGTCCTCCTTTTCTCGGGTGTGCCAGCGGCTGATCTTCTGTCCGAGGGGTTCTCCAGGGTCTGGCAGGAGACCAAAATCACCCTGGAACAGGCTCAGGCCAGGATTAAGAGACATGCCGATAAACGACGTCTGGATTCTCCTGTATATCGGTCAGGCGATAAAATGTGGTTGTCCTCCAGGTTTATTCGTCTTAAGATTCCCTCGTATAAATTGGGTCCTGCTCCGACGTGCTCCTCCTGTTCCTCAGCTGCTGGGTCCGCCGCCATCTTCTCTGCTTCTTCTCACCCACGGCGGCGCGCTCCTCCTGCAGGCACACGTCCTCTTCCTGGTTCTCGGCGGGTGCGCATGCGCACTCCTCGCTCCAGCACCTCTCTGCACACGCGCACCTCTTTTTCCTGAACTACAGGCACTCCATACCTTTTCTCTATGATCCTGGGAGGACTCTGACCTGGAAGTCCTTCAGTACGTCTTGTATATAAGGTAACTCCTTCCTCTGCTCTTTGCCTGTTTGTCATTTGTCCATATTTGACCCAGGTCCTCCGTACCTTGCTCCGTCCTGTGTATCTGCCAATCCCTGCCAGTCCTGGGCGTCCGCCTTATCCAGTCTGTCCTGTGTTTCTGCCATACCCTGCCAGTCCTGGGCATCCGCCTTATTCAGTCAGTCCTGTGTTTCCACCATACCCTGCCAGTCCTGGGCGTCCGCCTTTTCCAGTTTGTCCTGTGTCTCCACCATTCCCTGTCTGTCCTGGTCGTCCGCCATATCCAGTCCACTCTGTGTTTCAGTCACTGTCACTCAGTCCTGTGTCTCTGCCTTAGCCACTTCCGCATCCTTCCTCTCCTACTTCCTGTTCCCTGGTATCAGCTTCCATGCCAATAGTCTCCCTCGGGCCTGCCCCTAATGCTCCCTGTATAGGGGGTGGTCCATCTGGTTAGCTCGCCCTTGGGAGGTTCGTTGCCATGGTACTGTGGGTCCACTCTTGGGGTTCGGAAGTTCTGACAAGGGCTCCTGTAAAACACCAACAGGACTCAGCTACGAATCCTGGCCTTGCAAAACCCTGACCTGGACTTTGAAAAATTTAAGGACAGGGCCATCTGGGTGCTGTACGAACCTCAGCCCAGCCCCATAGTGCCCCCTAAGCATCCAGCCATCATGTACCACCAGGAGGTGGAACCCTGCCATCAGGTCCCTGTTGGGGACGACGCACAGATCCTGGATGATGACCCCTCCACAGGACTACGCCTCCAGGTGCAGGAACTGACTAAAAGGGTAGCTGCACTAGCCTGAAAGTGCAATTTCTGCAGGAATCCCCAAAGGAGGAGATCAAGCTGGCTTCCAGACCGGAGGACGTCCCTTGGCGACGACAGAATAGGATCTCGCCGACCAGAGGAAGAGACGACGACCGCTGTTGGATGACCCATCTGCCGCCGCTGCAACCAGGCAGACACATCGCAAGGTCCTGCCATTTAAACGAGTGACCCCTGGGGCAGATAGCCAGCCCCCTGGAGTGGGATGATCGGGCCAACAAAATTGGCGAGCCAAGTACGTTGGAGGACGACCGGTCCTCCCTATTGTGATCGACGGCATCCCAATGAATGCTTTTTTGGACACCAGCTCTCAAGTGACGACTATGCCTTACGTTCTCTATAAATGGTATTGGGCTGACACAGACATTACCCGTGGCCCAGATAATGATTTAACAATAGTTGCCAGTAATGATCAGCCTTTGCCACAGGTGGGGTACAAGGAGGTCACTATTAAAGTGGGGTGGGTAGAATTGAAGGCCCAAGGACTGGTGATTGTTGATATTGACTGACGTGAATGTAACCCCATGATGACCATAGGTACTAATGTCATAGAAAATTGTCTTGCTGAGGTTATTGTCTTGTTACAACAGGTGGCCGAAACTGCTGGTTCCAGTGAGCAATGTGTCCTGCAAAAAGAAATCAGAGCCCTGATGCAGAGACAACGGGTAGAATTGTCTGGTGGAGAAATTGGTCATGTCACAGTGAGTGATCCGATCCCCATTGCAATACTCCCCATGAGTGAAATGTTGATATGGTGTCGGGCAGCAATAGGTCTCTGAGGTAAAGATTACCTGGCCCTGGTAGAACCCGTATATTCAGATAGTAGGCCCACATTCCTGACAGGCAGAGGGGAGGTTGATGTCCACAAGGGGAGGGTACCAGTACGTGTTCTTAACTGTGGGGAGAAAGAGGTCCACCTAACCAGATATGCCACACTTGCCAAACTGTTTACTGTTGATAATAATGTAATACAGGCAACAGAACCCTTGGTCGCATCCAACCAGATGGAGGACAATGGCTCTGCAGGACAGTTAGGGGATTGGTGCCAGAAGTTACATGTGGGCACAGATTCTACCCCAAAACACCAGAAACATGGGGCTTACCGGGTGGTCCATGAGTATGAGCGGGTATTCAGCAAATACCCACTACATTTTGGGCAGGTAAAAGGGATTCAACATCATATCCCCATGGGAGGTCATCCGCCCATTAAGGAGAGGTACCGGCCTGTACCAGTGAGCCAAAAGTATGTTACGAGAGATGAAGGAGGCTGAGGTAATCAGACATAGTTGTAGTCCCTGGGCCGCTCCACTAGTCCTCATCAGGAAAAAGGATGGCACAATGAGAATGTGTGTTGATTATAGGCAGATAAACCACATTACACACAAAGATGCATACCCGTTGCCCAGAACAGAAGAGTCATTAGCTGCTTTAAAATCTGCTAACTACTTTTCCACCTTGGATCTCACCAGTGGATACTGGCAGGTTCCCGTGGCAGAGGCGGATAAGGAAAAAACGGCCTTCACAACACCGATGGGTCTCTCTGAATTCAACTACATGCCGTTCGGACTGTGCAACACACCAGGAACATTTCAGAGGATGATGGAGTGCTGTCTCGGGCACAAGAATTTCGAAACCGTCTTGTTGTACCTGGATGATGTCATCGGCTTCTCCAAGACTTATGAGGACCACCTGAAGCACCTTACCTAGGTGTTCGAAGCTCTGTCCAACTTTAGCCTGAAGGTAAAACCATCCAAAATGCCATCTGTTAAAGCCCAAAGTGCAGTACCTGGGCCATGTGGTAAGTGCCAAAGGAGTGGCACCAGACCCTGACAAGGTCACTGTGATCAGGGACTGGCCAAAGCCCAACAACATCCATGAAGTCTGGCAGTTCCTCGGGTTGGTAGGCTACTACAGAAGATTTATCAAAGACTTCACTAAGATAGCCGCACCACTGCAAGACCTGTTAGTGGGCCAATCCAAGAAAACCAAGGGTAAAAATACCCCGTTTGACTGGAACGGCAGGCTGGAGGAATCCTTCACTCAGTTGAAGTTGGCTCTCACGGGAGATGAGGTACTAGCCTACCCTGAATGTGACCAACCGTTTGTGCTATACATGGACACCAGCAACGTGGGACTGGGAGCCGTGTTGTCCCAGGTACAGAAAGGCAAGGAAAGAATAATTGCCTACGCCAGCAGGAAGCTTCGTCCCGCTGTAAGGAACCCCGAAAACTACAGTTCCTTCAAGCTGAAATTCCTCGCCACAGTCTGGGTGGTAACAGAGCGCTTGAAACACTACCTGGCCTCAGCAAGATTTACAGTTTTCACGGACAACAACCCGCTGATACACCTGGAGATGGTAAAACTAGGTGCCCTGGAGCAGCGATGGATGGCCCAGTTGTCCAACTATGAATTCACCATCAAGTACTGGGCAGGGCACAAAAATGCCAATGCCGATGCGTTGTCCAGGATGTCCAACTTACCAGAGGTGGGGGAAGATCCGGAAGCACTTGAAGAGATTGAGTTACCAGCTTTCCATCGTCCTGGGTCGACTCAGTACTCCCATTATGTGAAGAACAAGCACAATAACAAGCAAGAAGCCATGCTGAACCCATTGCCTCACCCAGGATGGGCAGAGAAGCAGGATAGTGACCCAGCAGTCCATCTGGTAAAAGAGCTGCTGACACAAGCAGATTCACACCCTGGTCCAGATGATCAACAGCAGTGGAAGGAGAAGGGCAAATTGTTCATCTACGACGGTAAGCTGTGCCGGAGGAATATTGATCCACGCACTCATGAGTTAGTCTGGCAGATAGTGGTCCCGAGACAAGATGCGCCAATGGTTCTGGAAGCGTACCATGATGAAGCTGGACACTTCGGATGGAAGAAGTTAGATATCCTACTCCGTGGAAGGTTCTACTGGATTGGCATGAGAAAAGCCATTGAAAAGTGGTGCCGAGAGTGTGGTCCATGCAACCTGCGCAGAAAGTACCGTGACAGCCAGAGGGCTCCCCTACAGCTCATAGTCACCAAACAGCCACTTGAACTGGTGGCCTTAGACCATGTGAAGCTAACTCCAAGCCGGTCAGGCTATGTCTATGCTTTGACACGGATAACCTGAAAAGGTACTCACCAACCAAGGCCCAGCCTTTGAAGCAGAAGTGTTTCAAGAGTTCTGCAACCTGTACGGATGTAAGAAGTTCAGAACAACACCGTACCACCCACAAACAAATGGCATGTGTGAAAAGATGTATCAAATAGTAATTGACTTACTAAAGACCTAGCCTTTGCACGAAAGAAACTTATGGCCAGAGAAGTTGCCAGACCTGGTAGATTTGTACAATCACATCCCAGTGAATTCTACCAACTGCACTCCAGCCTACCTGATGAGAGGAAGATCTAGCAAATTACCTGTTGATCTAGTCCTATCACCAGAAACTACCTCACCAGATGCAGATTGGGATACTGAGCTACAACAGAAATACCGCCAAGTACAAGAGTGTGTAGAAAGAAGCTTGTCCCAGGTGAGACAAAAACAAGAGAGAAACTACAATCAACGTGCCCCTGCAATTCCCTTGTCACCAGGTGAACAAGTGTTAAAGCGTAAAAGAAGAATGCATAAACTTGATGACCAGTGGGAAGCAGAACCATATACCATCTTACCATCAAACTTTGACAACACTAAAGTCTGTCTTATAAGCAAAGATGGAGGAGAAACTTCAACTGCGATATCCAGAGATCACCTTAAAGTACTGTATGCCCTGATAAACTGAGAGACAAGGAAAAAGACCCCAGTACTTTTCAGCCTACAGAAGAAGAAAAAAAGAAAATCCATACTGGTCTTGGAGATTTCCCCAGTCTTGGACTCAAGTACATCAAGCTATAGTGATATCGGTCTTGACTTTTCCGCAGAAGAAAATACCAATGCAAAACGAGACTCTAGCCCAGCAGGCTCAAGCAACAGATGTCACACCAGCAGTGGAACCAGAGAATCCACCCTCTGCTATCGGTGAATCTGTCAGACCTATGGTGAGTCTAAGAAGTTGCAGACAGTTGCCTAGATTACCAATAAGATGTAGGCCTACAAGTAGCACAGACACTGGTGGGCTCACAACAGCAACAGCAGACATGTTAGACCAGGAACTGCGTAGGTCTACTCGTAGCACCAGGGGTCAAATCCCAGCCCATTACAGGGACTACAAATGTCAATAATTGCTGTCACCTGTTTGAAATGTCTGCTTATATTTATTACAGGTTTAAAAATGGACAATAGGGTAATGGACAGTGAATTGCCCAAAAAGTGTCTTTGTACATAGTTGGCACCCTGAAGGTGCACCCTGGTTCTACCCACTTTGCCAGTGTGGGTAGGGCCTTGTTTCTTACCAGACCTGAAGCAGAAAACCATCTGGCATGGCCGAACCCCGGGTCTGGATACGCCTTGTAGCCCGCTCAATCCTACGTTGGGGGTTTATGACGGGTCCCTCACTTCAGTACTGTTGCATGTAGACCAGGACATTCTGGTATAAGGCCAGATGTACTCTTATAAAATGTTTATTTGCAACGTTCAAGCCAAAAGTGCCTCCCGTAGGAAAGAAAAAGTTAATGTACCCTGCTTAATTTTGTCCAAAACGTATTTGCATCTTATCTAACCTGTTGTTTGTGTCCGGGAGTACTGAATTTAATGGAGGGGGAAAATGTGGCACCCCAGAAGTTTGGGTACCACAGTAGTGCTGCCTTCCTCTCGGGGAGGGTAGTGCTATGCCTGGAGACAAGAGGGATCTCTTTGGCAGGTTATCCCACACACAACACATTCTAACTCCAGGCCAGGAGGGGTAGCTCAAAACCCTGTTTTAGGGGAGCTTCCCTGAGATATATAGATCCTGGTCTGGAGAAGGAGTCAAGTTAGTCTGAGAGTGAAGATAGACAGGGAAGGAGCAGAGGAGAGATTGAGGGCTCAAGGAGGCTGCGATTGGGCCCCTAGGAGCCAGAGTGCAGAAACCGGGCACCAGGAGCCCGAGGTTGTGGATAACTGCAAGGTCCACAGCAGAACCGGAGGGCATAGGACTATACGTAAACTGCCCGTACAACACCTGAGGTACAGCAGCATTTAGAGCCTGGAGCCACCCTGTCAGAGACCCCAAGAAAACGGCTCAAGCTGCCTACCGTGCAGGTACTGTCCCACGACAGTAGAGAAAAGGGGTACCTTGCCAGCAAACTACAGGGAGCAAGGGACCAGGAAAGCAGCGTATAGTGGAAGGCTCCTAACCTGATCTGACAAGGGGATTTCTGCTTGTTTCTGGGCTGCCTGGACTCCTTCTGTACCTGTTGCCGGTACCCTGGACTGTGGCCTGCTACCACCAGTAAACCAGGTAAAGACTGCAACCCTGTGTCTCCCGTTATTTGCCGGCAGCACATCATCCCTGCCATACCCCTTGGGAGCCCTGGGGACCCAGCTTCATCTGTGGGAAGTGTCACCATCTTGCTGCCACATCATCACCCCAGAGGACCCCTTTAAGCAGCGTCAGTCACTATTGACTGAGAACCACAGGTGGCATCATGAAAATAGACTTTCACAATTCCCTTAAAAGACTTTTCCCCTGTAATTGATTCCCAGGGCCACGGACCGGGTCGCAGCCACCGTGACATCTTCCTTAAGTGCAACCGGACCCGGTACAAAGCATCCCCATTGCCCTGGTGGGCGACTCACTTGCATAACTTATCACATTAACAGATGCCAGTGGCATAACTAAAGTCTAATAGGCCCAGCTGCAAGATTTGGACCAAGGCTTCGCCCATCCTGATGTATATGCCTTTCACCTTGGTATATTTATACATGCCCTCAAACCTGATGTATATGTCCCTCATCCTGGTATATATGCCCCTCAAGCTGGCTCCATCCTGCTATATATCCTCCATCCAGGTATATACAGTGAAGCAAATAATTATTTGATTCCTTACTGATTTTGTAAGTTTGCCCACTGACAAAGACATGAACAGTCTATAATTTTAAGGGTAGGTTAATTTTAATATTGAGAGATAGAATATCAAAAATAAAATCCAGAAAATCACATTGTATAAATTATAGAAATTTAATTGCATTTGGAGTGAGAAATAAGTATTTGATTCCCTACCAACCATTAAGAGTTCTGGTTCCTACAGGCCAGTTAGACACTCCTAATCAATTCGTTATCTGCATTAAAGGCAGCTGTCTTACATAGTCACCTTTACTCCTGTCCACAGACTCAATCAGTCAGACTCCAACCTCTACAGCATGGGCAAGACCAAAGAGCTTTATAAGGATGTCAGAGACAAGATCATAGACCTGCACAAAGCTGGAATGGGCTACAAACCCATTTGTAAGATGCTGGGTGAGGAGACTTCTTTTGGTAAAATAGTAAGAAAATGGATGAAATACAAAATGACTGTCATTTGACATTGATCTTGGTCACCATGCAAAATCTCACCTCATGGGGTATCATTAGTATACGTAAGTGTAACAATCAGCGTGTAGCAAAAAGTAAACAAAAAAAAACAACACTCATAGTAACCACCCCTCAAATGAGGAAAAGTCAATTAATCACAAGTTTCAGATCCGCATAATAATTAATCTGCAGGGTCTCAAATTTCATTTTGGGTCGTATGGACCGAACAGAACAGCAGGTTAATGTATATGCAGCAAGATACATTACTCTACTTTTATCAACATTAAATCTCATTTTCAAAGTGTTTGCCCATTCAGTCATCTTATCCAGATTATTTTGCAATATTTTAATGTCATGGTCAGATTTTAATATCCTACATATTTTGGTGTCGTCAGCAAAGACTGACACTTTACTCTCAATCCCATCCACAAGGTCATTAATAAAGAGGATAAAAAGAATCGGTCCTAGTACAGATCCTTGCGATATCCCACTGCGGACTACATTTTATTAAGGAAACTGTTTACTGTCTTTTAGATAATTCCTTACCCATCTACATATTGTTTCCCCCAGTCCATGCTTCCGCAGTTTCAGTATAAGTCTGCTAAGTGGTATTGTATCAAATGCCTTTGTAAAGTCCAGATAAATCACAACACCTGTGTAATAGAGTGCAGGGTTGCGTATGTCACCACGGAACAGACAGACCAACTGTTGAAGGGGATTTATTAACAGGGGTAAAATTCTCCTCGCAGGGAGTAAACAGGGGGTTAATGGAGTCAAACAGTAAACAATTAAGCGGAATCAAAAGGGTTAACGAGTGTTCTGGTAACTTATCAGCCCAGGGAGGTCCTGACTGGAGGATCCTTATTTTCCAATGTGGATACAGTCACCAGCAGGGCTTGAGATCCTGAAGTCTCTTCTGTGTCTCCTGGAAAGTCCGGGTTTAAGCCTCTGCAGCCTGTTCTTCTCAAAGTGAAACTGGAACCAGGAAATAGCACAGCCTCCCATCGCTGGTGCAGGAGCCTCTGTGTACCAGGCTGACAGTCTCTCTGTAATAACGCTGTCACACACACACTGGGCAGTTACTTATCACACTCAGGGATCTTTGCTTGTCACTGCGGTCATCAGGGCTGCACAGTCACTGTCTCTGACTCAGGAGGCTTCCAAATCTACACCCCCGCATCCAGCCTTCACTCTGGTGGGTATCTCAGCCTCAGTGCCCTCATGGGGAGCACTACTTTTAGGGGAGCACGGCGCTGCAGCCTGCCCTCTCTTTGGCGCGCTGCCTTCTCTCTGCTCTCCCGCTCTTTTCTGACCACTCCCCTCTCTCTTCCCAGCAGTCCCCTGGTCCCCTCTGTCCAGGGCAGAACGTCTTCCCCCCAACAACCCAGCTGTCTGACTATGTGGTTCCAGGCAAGGAGCAGGGAAAGCAACCTAATTACACCTGCATTACAAACATCCAGATTTGCACTTACCTTCGTATAGAAACCGAACATATTGGATAGACACAACTTATCTTTCATGAATCTGTCCTAGTTGTCAGTTATTATATTGTTCTCTGCAATATACTTCTGCAGGTCATCTCTTATAATGCCCTCAAAAATTTTGCACACTTCTTATGTTAGGCTTGCCGAACCATAGTTACCTGGATCCACCTTCTTACCTTTCTTAAATACCGTTACCACGTGAGCTATCCTCCAATCCTGTGGCACCTGTTATAAGAGAGTCTAAGAATATGGTCGGGGTCACACTTAACATATTGATCGGTGCAAGTCTCCCTGCCGAGAGTTGTACAAGTGGTCTTCGTATGGTCATCCGTGTGTGATGCGTTTGCAATGCGATGATGCGATTTTCTCGCACCTATGTATCCTTATGACATCTGTATGACATGCGTATGGCTTTCAAAACCACAAAAAGAAGACGTGAAAATCCTTCAAAAATCAATAAAAAAAAACACCAAGAAAAAGACAGAGATGCTTACCTGCCCAGGCCTCAAAACATATACACTAACAGGGCGCAGTGGACCCATTTAAAGATGGCAGCTACACAGGTGCAGTAATACCGATGAGAAAGCCAGCCTACAATCAGGGATTGACTGTTTGGTACACCAGTGCATAAAAAGATACAGTCTGTATGTGGCAATGTTCACACACAGAAGATGCAGGGTATCTGGCTCACAGCCTATAAATGACGCCCATATTCTTAGATCAGGCGGGCTACCATATTTAAATGGGTCCACTGAGCCCTGTTAGTGCATTTGTTTTGAGGCCTGGGCAGGTAAGCGTCTATGCGTATGGTTTTACATTTCTCACTGCTTTCCACCCTTGAATTTAATGGCCCAATGGGCTGAAATGAGGAAAATGTGTGCATGTTTCTCGCAAGTCACACTGATGGTTCGTGTGGTGTCCGATTTTTTTTCTCGTACCCATAGACTTGCAATGGCGAGACCCGGGCGATATACACGTACTCGCATGCTGAATACGTCTGAGAAAACAAACGGTAATGGGAGCTGCCCCATAGATTAACACTGGGCCGAGTGCTATGCGATGTTTTCTTGCATAGCACTCATCCGTATTTTACGCTAGCGTGACCCTGGCCTATGAGATACATCGGTCTGTCAATTACTGAAATCAATATTCCCTCATTAACTGTGGATGAATGCCATCTGGGCCGGGGTTTTTGTCAATGTTTAATTTGCTCAGACACAGGCTTACTTCTTTTGGTGTTAAACTACTGAAGTTCTATCAGGTGGTGAACTTTGATTTTTGCCTTGTTGAAAATCCTTGGAATATACAGTTCATTGGAGAACATGGATGAAAAGTAACTGTTTAATATATCAGGCTTTTCTTTGTCCTCTATAACTATCTTGTTATTATTGACTTTTGAGGGGCTGATACCATCTGTTTTTTTCTTTTTGGCATTGATGTAGCTATAAGTTTTTTTGGGATTTATTGTAATGTTGGTGGTGATTTGTTTCTCTCTAGATAACTTTGCTAGCTTGATTTATTTTTTAAATTTCTTTTATTGAGATCTTTATACTCTTGAAATGCTATTTCTGTATTCTCAGCCTTCAAGATTTTGAATTCCCTTTGTTTTCGTCTTATTAAAGTTTGTATTGTCTTATTTATTGATAATGGTAATTGGTATTGGGTATCGGTATCGGCGATATCCGATATTTTAAGGATATCGGCTGATCCCATACGATACCTTTGAGTATCGGAAGGTATCGCTCAACACTATTCATAATAAGGACCCTATTATAATCTACTGCTTTTTCAATTTGTTGCAGCATTGGTTGTAACAGTGGCGTGAGAGCAGTGGCCCAAAGTCATTTATACCTTTTAATAACACCATTAATTGTCCCCTTTGATGCCCATTTTTGTGTTACTTTTATATTATTTTTATTTTATTATGGAAGTAACTTCTGCTTATTAATAAACTTGCAAAGGACAAAAATTAAAACTTTATAGACAAAAAACAGCTGAATAAGAAACCAATCCATCTTCCGGCTGTCCCCCCACTACGTCCCCCCTACTAGTAAGCCTGGCCCATGCATATCAGACTCATTTTACTTGTTATGGGATTCAGTGTTATTTAACATTTTTTTGGGAAGACTGCGGTCATGACTATATATCTTGTTCAGCTGGCTTACCTAGTATAGATCATTTGTCACTTTGACATTATTAGATTATGGGGTTTTTGATTGGCGTCATCTTATGGTACAAATAATTTTAACTTTTATATGGATTATTAATAATTAAAATAAAATATGTTACTTATCTTTCATCGATGCTCTGCATTTTTTCCTTATTTACATTATTAATAAACTTGCAAAGGACAAAAATTACAATTTTATAGATAAAAAACAGCTGAAGGGTATGTGTCCACGTTCAGGAAACGCTGCGTTTTTGACGCAGTGATGAGCTGCAGCATCAAAAACGCAGCGTCCAGATGTTACAGCATAGTGGAGGGGATTTAATGAAATCCCGTCTCCACTGTGCATTAAAAAACGCATGCGTTTTTCCCGCAAAAACGCACATGCGTTGCGTTTTTTCAGAACGCAGCATGTTGCTACAATGACCAAAACACGCAGGAACACCGCAGGTGACCTGCCAGTGGCCTCAGGTGCATTTTTGGTCAGGATTTTACCTGCATAAAATCCTGACCAAAGCCTGAAGCAAACCTGACCGTGGACACATACCCGAATAAGAAACCAATTTAAGCATTGTCAGATTTGCTGTGGCTTAAAATCACTGCCACTTTTGTGAATGAAGTTTCCTGCGTTGTGTTTTTGAAAGCCTCATTTAAATAAATAGGGTAGATAGAAGAATTTTTGCAAGAAATCTCCCACATGTGGAAATTCTGTGGGGCTGTAAACACCCCTCACATTCAATTTTTAAAATTTCAAAACAATATTTTTAGTATGTAAAGAGAGTTTGGGATTGCTGCTATTAATATGTTTCTATCATTATAACATATGTTTTAAATTTGTCCTGTGATGAAATGTGACATTTTGTCAAGTCAAAAAAGTGTCAGATTGAAACAGTTATTTTAAAGCCATCTCCCATGACTTATCCCATGATTAGTTATGTGAAGAGCACTGCTGCCACCTGCTGGAATTTGAGCAAAATACCGTTTCAGATGGAAAGTTTTAAAAAATTATGAAAATGAAATAATCCTGGTGAGTTTGGGGACAGATGTTTTTTTAAAGTCTCCAGGATGGGCAAGTATCTGATACCAAGAGAACAGAATGGTATACTCCTAGATTTGTACAAGGGAGGGGTGGTTGTTTTATTTTTTGCATCAACTATAGACATTAAGTTAGATTATACATTAGACTTTGATAATATATTCTTCGGAGTCATTTAGGGAGTAAAGGTGCCTTTTAGAGAGGTTGAATAAGTGCTGAAAGCCGGTGATCGTTAGACACTTGGCAGATCATGTTATACATCGATCATACATTGTACAGTAACAGTCCATGTAAACTAGTGTTTTGATAACTGTGTACTATGGGTCTCAATATATATATATATATATATATATATATATATATATATATATATATATACATATATATATATATGAATATATATATATATATATATATATATATATACACAGTATATATATATATCTATATATATGTTGTGCAACAGAGGTGTAGCTAGGAGTTTGTTTCAGAGCTAACAAAACTTCTGAGTGGGCCCCTATCCAGGTAATCCTGATTACAACTATGGTGGTGCCGACTTATAGTGGATGTGTAAGGGGAAGGAAAAATGTTGCTGCTTTGCCTTTCCTTCTTAATATATATCTTGATACCGCATGTTCTAGTGTAGTTGAAGTTAGTGCGTATTTGCTGTAATATTGTGGTACTACTACATGATTCTATGTATATCACTTATAAATGATGGTGCTGCTACACTAATGCGTGTATTACCATTCCCTGTAAAATGTATATATATTCTAATATGTTCTTATACACTGTAATGCATATATATTTGTACTCATTATAGGGAAAGTGTAGTAAACATGTTTGGCCACTAGATGGGGCTTATTATAGTGTACAAAGCTCTCACCTAGGACAGTACATACTGTAGTTAACTATAAGAGGGGCTGCTGTGTGGTAAGCTAGGGACATTTCCTATTTTGAGGGAGTTGTTCTAGGGAGCTGAAGGAGCCCAGTTGGGCCAGAGATCCCTCACCATCCAGGGGGGTTAATGCCCTGTGGCCAACGCAGAGAAGGTCCTGAGTGCCTGAAGCATCCACGTGGGCTCTAGGCCCAGGACACCATGGCAGCCAAGTAGCATTAAGAAAAGAGAACCCAGCCAGAGTCCTATAGTGACAGAAGGACAGTCTCTGGCAGCAGTGTTCTCAGCAGTGAGAAGCTTAGAAGAGAAAGTGGTCCAAAAGTCGTACAGGGCGCAGATTGTTCATCATGTGGCAGGTCATTGCTTGGGCTGAAGCTCTAAGGTCTGGGGTGAAAATAACGAGTGAATTTTCAAGCGTAGTGAGTCTACACCAGGATGATGCTGCTATACCTCCTAAGGTGTTATTACTCCATAATGTATGTGAGGACACAGCGTGGAATGCAGGGAATATACAGGATGTGAACTGTATGAACTTTATTGCTGAGATTGTTTCTGACAAGGATGTGCTGCGAAGTATGACAAGTAATGCTACTTTCACACTAGCGTCGTACGACGCACGTCGCAATGCGATGTGGCGACGTACCGACGCATACTGTGCAAGCGCCGCACAACGGGGGCAGCGGATGCAGTTTTTCAATGCATTCGCTGCCCTATTGTGAGCTCCAAGGAGGAGGGGGCGGAGTTCCGGTCGCGCATGCGCAGTCGGAAATGCTGGACACGAAGCACCAAAAAAAGGTTACATGCAACGTTTTTTTGTGCCGACGGTCCGACGTGTGGCAAAGCGTCGCAATGCGTCGCTAATGATAGTCTATGGAGAAAAAACGCATCCTGCAAGCAATTTTGCAGGATGCGTTTTTTCTCCAAAACGACGCATTGCGACGTGCGTCGTACGACGCTAGTGTGAAAGAGGCCTAAAGTTACCCATTTTGAATTGCCTTTGGACTGTGTGTCTGTTTATTTTGAAGTGACTGAAGGTAACTCTGAAGAGCAGAGGGAAAGTCTAGAAGGAGCAGAAGACGGGAACACAAGTAAGCCCAGAGTGGGATGTAATTTTCATGTATTGGGAGACGAGGGCACTGACGTACCAGAGTGTTTGGCCATGACTACAGCCCTGGTCCAGACCTTTACATTTGATGTATCTGGACAGGGTGCGACTACCTTGGAGGAGCAGTGACGAAAGAAGATGATGATTTGTGTGCCACTGTTGTGACCAGAAAAAACAATTATGAAGATTTTGAGGATGCTTTTGAAATACCTGAGGTGACTAACAAACAGGACTTGTCTTATATTGTGAAAGAGACTGACACTGTGGTGGCCAAGATGGTGGCCATGAAGATGGCAGGAAATCAGGAAATAGCATTGAAGAAGAAGACCACAACAGAGACCCCCTCCTTTGTGGGTGTATCAGTACAGAGTTGGCGCCAAAGTGTGACTGACTGTCTTCCATGGGTGCTGATGAAGAGAAGAAGGTCTCGCCCCCTTATATTAGATGCTAGTAAATGGGTGGAGTGGTCGGAGGCGTGCCCACCGGCTCAAGAGAGGACTTTGTGTTCAGCTGCGCGGTCCCATCATGTGCATCTGGACCAGCAGCGATGGAACACTTGTATACTCATGACTGCCGAGGAGTAGGCCAAATGGAGTGGAGATGGCGGCAGGAGACCGAAAGAAACCATCCCGGCAACCCATGAGAAGAACTCACTGAGTGCTCCACTTACCAGCTCTGTGTCGGCAGTATCCCCGGGACTGGAGCCTTCATGGGTGGAGCCAGTGCCTTGACGTCCTCTGCAATCGGAACAGCAAGCGACGTCAGGTGGAGAAAATCCATAGTCTGGAGTTAACGCTGTTAGTTCAACGTAGACTTGATGTGACAGCCACCCAGAAGGAACCACGGCGGGAAGCTGAAGCTCAGCCAGAACTCTATTATGCAGCTGACAGTTGTGCAGATGCACAGGCGGAAGGATCCGGAGTATGCGGGACGGGAGCGGCCAGTGTACGGGTGAGTGCACCTCAGCCCCTGACCCCTGAGGGGTGTCTCACTCATGGCCCCCCACTGTGGAGGCTGTCGTCCGGCCTCGGGTCCCTGCAGGGTGGTCCGAACTTCTTCCCTGTCCTGTGGGTTCCCAACCTGTATCCGTTGCAGCCATTTCTGTGGGCGCCGCTCATTTTCCTTCATCAACGGAGGGCCTTTTTCTGACTCGCAGTCAGGCCGCCTGGGTGGAAGATGTGATAAAGCAAAAGAAACAGAGAGAGAAGGAGGTCTGGTCTGTGCTGCGACAACTCAGGGGGGCACTTTGGCTGGCCGACGCACCCGGGGCTGGTTGGTTTACACCGACATAGAGTGGGGGTACAGATTCATCCAGGAACAAGGGACTGACAATAAGGTCTATGTTAATGCGGCATCAGTCAAGTTTGGCAAACCTCAACAGGAGGGGGATCCAGTGTCGTTCTTCAAGGAGGACTGCCAACGGGGATATTATACGGTTGCAGTCACCCTTTGCAGTGAGTATGACCTAGGGCTTTTTCCTGGACCTGAGCAGGTGACGGCAACATCTACCACCCGGGCCACTAAAACTCTTTGGCAAACCATGACTTCTGCAGCTGCAGAGTCATCCTCAACCCGAAATCGCGCATGGAATTCAGTCACCAGTGCAACGAGTCGGGATGTACACCATTGATTGACCTTAATTCTGCTGCTAAAATAACAAAGAAAAAGTTGTGCACTTTGCACCTGAAAATATGGAATTATTCAGCGCCCCTACGGGCGATAGAGCCCTGGAGCACCCCAAGAGATGGGTGTAGTTTGGCCGGACGGTCTAAGTACATGAACATTTTGTTTGTTTTTATATTAGTTGCCTCTGTTGCACCCTTTCTGCTGGAAAGTAGGAACTGTCTCACTTAACCTTGGACTATTCCTGGATTAAAAAAAAATGGCTGGACTCAATGAAACAGGACTGTGCGCTCCTTAAGGGAAGGGGGAGCCCATCTTCAGAATCTGCAGACCCAATACATGGGTCACACTTAGACAAATGTATGTGTGTTTAATCACGCTTGGTGGGACTGTGCTCCCTCAAAAGACTGGTGGGACTGTGCTCCCTAAAGATTTCAGACCCCATGCATGGGTCAGTCTGGACATTTCTGTGTTTACTCATTGAATGAGAGTGCATATTGTTGAACTGTGCCTGGAGAACTGCAGACCAGTAATTATGTTCTTGCAGCACAGACTATGCTGCGCCGTTTTGTGGACTTGGCTCATCGTGAGTCACCCTTAATAATATTAAGACTACCTCATGTTGCCTCCCTGTGTGGAGTATAATTTGTAAAGAATAAAGATTTAAGCAGTATTTGGTCAGGGATGACCAAGTTAAAGGGAAGCGGGAATGTAAGGGGATGGAAAAATGTTGCTGCTTTGCCTTTCGTCCTTAATATATATCCCGATACCGCATGTTATAGTGTAGTATAAGTTAGTGTGTATTTGCTGTAATATTGTGGAACTGCTACATGATTCTATGTATTATCGCTTATAAATGATGGTGCTGCTACACTAATGCGCGTATTACCATTCCCTGTAAAATGTATATATATTCTAATATGTTCTTATACACTGTAAGGCTGGGGTCACACATGGCGTAAGAAAATACGCCACGTATTATACGTCCGTACTACGGCCGTAATACGGAGAAATGTCCCCAAAATATTGATCCGTAGTCAGGGTGTTTCAGCGTATTTTGCGCATGGCATCCTCCGTATGTAATCCGTATGGCATCCGTACTGCGAGATTTTCGCGCAGGCTTGCAAAACCGACATCTAATGGATTTATGTGCTCAAATGTTAGGGAAAACATATATACAGTATATATATATATATATATGTCATTGAGACACATATATATATATTCTGTATTTAGATTTCATTCAGCGCGATATCTGTGAACAGCCGCTAATTCAATTGCCGGCTTTTCATTTCTCCTGCACAAACCCGACAGGATATGAGACATGGTTTACATACAGTAAACCATCTCATATCCCCTTTTTTTTTGCATATTCCACATTACTAATGTTAGTAGTGTGTATGTGCAAAATTTCAGCGCTGTAGCTGCTGAAATAAAGGGTTAAATGGCGGAAAAAATTGGCGTGGGCTCCCGCGCAATTTTCTCCGCCAGAGTGGTAAAGCCAGTGACTGTGGGCAGATATTAATAGCCAGGAGAGGGTCCATGGTTATTGGCCCCCCCGTGGCTAAAAACATCTGCCCCCAGCCACCCCAGAAAAGGCACATCTGGAAGATGCGCCAATTCTGGCACTTGGCCACTCTCTTCCCACTCCCTGTAGCGGTGGGATATGGGGTAATGAAGGGTTAATGCCACCTTGCTATTGTAAGGTGACATTAAGCCAGATTAATAATGGAGAGGCGTCAATTATGACACCTATCCATTATTAATCCAATTGTAGGAAAGGGTTAAAAAACACACACACACATGATTACAAAGTAGTTTAATGAAATAAACACAGCGGTTGTTGTAATAATTTATTGTTCTCCCATTCCATTTCCAGGACCTCGCTTGGCAACATAATAAACGCACAAGATACATACCTTCTGCTGTCAGATCTCGTCCCACGAAGTAATCCATCTGAAGGGGTTAACTAATATTACAGGCAGGAGCCCTGCAAATGCAGCTGTGCTCCGTGCTTGTAATCCCCGGGGAATGAATGAAATGTAGGTCATTGACCTACATTTCCTTCAGTCGCGGTGATGCGCCCCTGCTGGATGTTCTCATGAACTGCAGCCTGGGAACTTTTTCCCACGCTCCAGGTCATATGAGGACATCCACCAGGGGGCGCATCACCGCGACTGAAGGAAATGTAGGTCAATGACCTACATTTCATTCATTCCCCGGGGATTACAAGCACGGAGCACAGCTGCATTTGCAGGGCTCCTGCCTGTAATATTAGTTAACCCCTTCAGATGGATTACTTCGTGGGACGAGATCTGACAGCAGAAGGTATGTATCTTGTGCGTTTATTATGTTGCCAAGCGAGGTCCTGGAAATGGAATGGGAGAACAATAAATTATTACAACAACCGCTGTGTTTATTTCATTAAACTACTTTGTAATCATGTGTGTGTGTGTTTTTTAACCCTTTCCTACAATTGGATTAATAATGGATAGGTGTCATAATTGACGCCTCTCCATTATTAATCTGGCTTAATGTCACCTTACAATAGCAAGGTGGCATTAACCCTTCATTACCCCATATCCCACCGCTACAGGGAGTGGGAAGAGAGTGGCCAAGTGCCAGAATTGGCGCATCTTCCAGATGTGCCTTTTCTGGGGTGGCTGGGGGCAGATGTTTTTAGCCACGGGGGGGCCAATAACCATGGACCCTCTCCTGGCTATTAATATCTGCCCTCAGTCACTGGCTTTACCATTCTGGCGGAGAAAATTGCGCGGGAGCCCACGCCAATTTTTTCCGCCATTTAACCCTTTATTTCAGCAGCTACAGCGCTGAAATTTTGCACATACACACTACTAACATTAGTAGTGTGGAATATGCAACAAAAAAGGGGATATGAGATGGTTTACTGTATGAAAACCATGTCTCATATCCTGTCGGGTTTGTGCAGGAGAAATGAGAAGCCGGCAATTGAATTACCGACTTTTCACTAACAGCGCTGCGTATTTCTCGCAAGTCACACTGCAGGTCCGTGTGGAATCCGTATTTTTCGCGCCCCCATAGACTTTCATTGGCGTATTATTTGCGCAGTACGCTGACAAACGCAGCATGCTGCGATTTTGTACGGCCGTAGAAAGCCGTATAATACTGAACCGTAATATACGGCTAATAGGAGCAGCCCCATTGAGAATAATTGTGCCGTATGTAATGCGAGTTTTACGGACGTAGTTTCTGCGCTCTTACGTCCATAAAACTCGCATGTGTGACCCCAGCCTAATGCATATATATTTGTACTCATTATAGGGAAAGTGTAGTAAACATGTTTGGCCACTAGATGGGGGTTATTATAGTGTACAGAGCTCTCACCTAGTGCCTAGGGCAGTAAATAGTTAACTACAGGAGGGGCTGCTGTGTGGTAAG
Organism: Ranitomeya variabilis; assembly: GCF_051348905.1. Lineage (NCBI taxonomy): Eukaryota > Metazoa > Chordata > Amphibia > Anura > Dendrobatidae > Ranitomeya > Ranitomeya variabilis. The sequence continues at coordinate 247,490,703 of NC_135237.1, read as the reverse complement.
CTGGGGACATTTCCTGTTTCGAGGGAGTTGGACTAGGGAGCTGAAGGAGCCCATATGGGGCTAGAGAGCCCTCATCATCCAGAGGGCTAATGTCCTAGGGCCTGAGCGCCCGGAGCGTCCACATGGGCTCTAGGCCCAGGACACTACAGCAGCCATGTAACATTAAGAAAGGAGAACCCAGCCATTTAGAGTCCTATAGTGACAGAAGGACAGTCTCTGGCAGCAGTGTTCTCAGCAGTGGGAACCGTAGAAGAGAAAGTGGTCCACTTTGGCGACCAATCACAGCAAGCCGTGACGTAATTTCAGGTCCTGATGCCTATTTCTGCATTGAGGACCTGAAATTACGTCACGGCTTGCTGTGATTGGCCGCGTCACGGTCACATGGGCGGCACGCAACCAATCACAAGCCGTGACGTAATTTTAAAAATGCGCGCGTCTCCTGCCTCCCGTGACGTCACGGCTTGTGATTGGTCGCGTCGCCCATGTGACCGCGACGCGACCAATCACAAGCCGGAACGTAATTTTAAATTCCTGAATGCCTAGAATTAGGCATTGAGGACCTGAAAATTACGTCACGGCTTGCTGTGATTAGTCGCTTCGCGGCCACATGGGCGGCACGCGACCAATCACAAGCCGTGACGTCACGGAAGGAAGTAAAAGCGCGCATTTTAAGCAAAGAACGCTGCCGGTTCCCTCGGTGAGGTCCAGGCTGCGTCGGAGAGGTGAGTATAGCAATATTTTTTATTTTAATTCTTAATTTTACACATTAATGTTGTTTCGATACCGATACCCGATACCACAAAAGTATCGGATCTCGGTATCGGAATTCCGATACCCGCAAGTATCGGCCGATACCCGATACTTGCGGTATCGGAATGCTCAACACTAATGAGAACCTCAGCAGATTACTAAAAAAAATCTATGTAGAAAGACCAACACTGATATTCCCGCCATATGGTGACAATATAGTGACCATATAGTGGTAGATGTCAGTCCTGCAGGACATGTGAGAGATTACAGTACAGTTACAGATAGCGACTTACCTGACATTCTTTCTGGTGGAGTTATTCATTTTTCCAGACCGACATAACAACTGCTTACAGCCAGTACTCATCTCCAGAGATTACAACAAAGACACATATGACTTCTCACATTTCCAGGACCGTCCCCATTTTTTCCCAACCTGTTCCTTGTCCTGCTGATACCCCAATACTGAGCCGCTGCTGCTTTACGTGTCCGTATTACTGCACCTACTGTGTGCCCTCTAAATGGTAAAATTAACCTCTAAAATATCTTAATCTCACATATATGTATATATATATATATCTCACAAGATCTCCTTCTCTGCTTCCCTTATCTCCTCTTCCCACAATCGCATACAAGATTTCTATCGTGCATCACCCCTACTCTGGAACTCTCTACCATGACATATCAGACTCTTCAAAAGGAACCTGAAGACCTACCTCTTCCGACAAGCCTACAACTTGCAGTAACCACCGATCGACCAAACCGCTGTACAACCACTTCTACCCTCACCTACTGTATCCTCACCCATTCCTTTTAGATTGTGAGCCCTTGTGGGCAGGGTTCTCTCTCCTCCTATACCAGTCGTGACTAGTATTGTTTAAGATTATTGTGCTTGTTGTTATTATGTATACCCCTCCTTACATGTAAGGCGCCATGGAATAAATGGTGCTATAATAATAAATAATAATAATAATGTCCTGTGCTCTAGAAAACAGTGACTACATTTTGCCCCTAGAAAGTAATAATGACCTCTGTATACCCCTTTGACAGTCACAATAACCTGAGTGTCCCTATGACAATAAGTGCCCCCTATAAGACTTAACATTTATTAATGTCCTGAGTTTCCCCTGTACAGCTCCCCTCTACATTGCATGATGCTCTCCTATACACATTATAATGGCCTCACACTGTATATTGGCCCCTACACTGCCATCCACATAGTATGATGGACCCCACACAAACCTTCACAGTGTATAATTGCTTGCATACAGTATAAAGGCTCCCATATAGCCCTCCAAATATTATAGTAGCCATACACACCCTCCATATAGTATAATGCACCCCATATTCCTCAATATAGTATACTGCTGGAGCGCCCCCAGAGGCAGGGCCGCGGGGTACTCGGTACCGGGCCTCTCTGTCTCAGTTCTGGGGTTGTCACGGTGGCTAGACCCGGTCCGTGACCCTGCTAAGGGGCGTCCAATGAAAGTTGTAGGTGGTGGTGCGTGGTGCAGGTCGCAATGAATAACGAGGACACAGGGTTGCAGTCTCTTTACCTCTTTACTGAAGGCTTCAGGGTCCGCAATCCAGAGTACTGTTAACAGGGCTGGCTGAGACCTGCCGGTCCGAAGGCACATCCAGAGTTCCCTTTGCTGGTTGAAATCAGTGTCTACCTTCTAGCTCCTGTGTGCTGTAGTACTTCCCTGCTGAGCACCACGGGATAGTCCTCACAACTGTTGTGTATATTTTCTGGTCTTTCTCTCTCTCTCTCCATCCCCAGATGATATGGATGGGACGCACCCGTATGACGGGGTAGGCCTGGAGCTATTTTAAAGGGACCCTAGGGACGCCCCTCTCCCACAGTTTGCCTCCGTTGTCTTCGTTAGGTGTAATGATGAGACAGCCAACCTATGGTTAACTGCCCGGCCGTAGTCCAAAGTAATGCGTGGAGTCTCTTACTTTCTCGGCGTTCCGGCCACCGGCTACGCGCCTCAGAAGGATGTTGCTGATCTTGGGGCACGACTCCTTCTGGTATTATCTCCTTTTTGCTGTATCTCCGTTCCTCACTTCTCCACAATAAACCTCGCTTCTTGTCCTTTCTTAGAAATCTGCCGCTGTAAGGCACAGGCACAACTCCGTAACGATCTTGTCTCTTTCTAGAACTCTGCCAGGATCCCACCCCTGACAGGTCCTCTCTCTAGCTCTTCCCAGCTACGTTCTTTCTGACTTCCTGTCCAATCCCCAGTTTTACCAGAGCGTGAGGAGTGGCCTACTAGATAGAACCACTCCCCCTGGTGGCCGGAGTGTGAGGTGTAGTGTGTGTGTGTGTGATACCTGGTCAGGTGAACTCCTTTAGTGCAATCAGACGTAACATCACTCCCCTTAGTGGCAGAGCGACATTACTGCAACGACCAGGACTCTGGGGCGCTGCACTCCCCCCCCCCCCCCGGTTAAATCCAGTACTCCCGGACTGGGAAACTAAAAACAACAATACATGTTAACAGAAAACACATAAAATTTTTGAAATATCACAAACAATTAAACATAACAGTGCTTCCCTTTATGGGAGGTGAGGACTCTTGAACGTTGCGAAAGTTTTGGTCATGCACAGTTCATGACTCCCCGTTCAGTGGTTGTAACTTTAAAACAGCAGGGACCCCGGGTAAACAAAGGGGTCCCTTTGACAGTTTTGGAGCAATTCACTGTCCACTGCTCCGTTGTCCATTTTTAAACTTGTAACAAAGATATTTATACAAACACAATTAGCAACTTTAGTTAATACCTCCAAGTTTTGTAACAAAGGGGAGTCTGATTCCTGGTGCTACGTGTAGACATCCGTAGTGCGGGGGTTGCTATTGGCCTAGCAGGGCTCGCTATGCTTGCTACCACTGGTGTAGTGCACTGCCTTATAGCTACGCTTCTAGGGAGTCTGGGTAGCACTGGCATGCTGGATCTCTCAGAGCTGCTGCCACCAACAGTGGGTACGGCGGATTCGCCGATAGCAGAGGGAGGCTCCGCCGGTCTGACCGCACATCTCATCACAGCGGGCGCCATATACTGACGTAATCACGCGTGCTGCACTGAGACGTCCGACGCCGAGAGAGAATGATGGAGGAGGAGGGATGTCAGCTGATGCTCCCCCTGTCATCATTACTTTCAACTGAATCAGCATCCAGGATGCCGTTACAGTTGAACCTGCGGGTTACAGGGAGCCAAGTGGCAGTGCTGGTGGGCCCCTGAAAATGTGGGGTCTACAGTGACCTCACCCTCTGCCGCCCATCCCCGGTAGCTACTCTACTGTTGTGCCGCTAGAAAAAAAGATGTCCACAGTCACTAATTATTTCATTATTTCCATTGAGGGCTGAATAGTAAAAGAAATGTTATGCTATGGACATCTGAACCACTTTTTTATGCATAAATGTTTATTTATAAAACCTTGCAACTTTTAATGCGTACGTGCAGTTTTGCATATGTTTAATCCCTTTCATCAGTGGTTAGCACTGTTGCTTTGCTGAACTGGAGTACTGGGTTCAAAACCCACCAAGGACAACATCTGCAAGGAGTTTGTATGTTCTCCCTGTGTTAGCGTGTTTTTTTTTCAGGTTTTCTACCAGATTCCAAAGACATACTGATAGGGAATTTATATTATGAGCCCCAATGGGGACAGTAATGACAATGTCTGTATAGCACTGTTGAAAGCAATGGTGTTGTAAAAGGATAGGTTCACAGGGGCGTATATTCTTTTAACCAAGAGAATCGGGTTAATTATGCTAATCACACTAAATCAAATTTTCTCTATCTTCTCATCTGAGAAAATCAGATCACACTATGATGATACTATGATCAAACTCTAATCAGAGTGTGATTAACATAATAGACCCGATTATCACGGATGAAAGAATATACACTGGTGCGACCCTAGCCTTACCCGCTCCTATCAGTAGTTTAGAGAAATGTTATCCCTGAGAGTGAACTTTTTTCTTACAAGAAAAAGACAAAATAAATTGAGAAATGTTACATTTACCACAAAAACAATTCCTTTAATCTAATTTCTCTGTTTAGTTCAAAAGTGGGTCTCATAAAATGACTAGACACAAGCTTGTCTTTGAGATTTTGTTTCTTGGCTTTTTTGCTATTTTAAATGTTTTTATTGAGTTTTTTTCCTTGTTCAATTTTATTTATACTTTTATAATAAAAGTATAATTTTGGGATGTGCACCATTTTTGTGGGTGTTTCTTCCTTTTCGTTTTCCTTCCAAATATATGTTTATACACCCTTTCCTGTGCAGTCCTTCTACAGTATATGCATTATTTTTTATAGTGCCCACCTAAGCCTCATTGTCTTTTTTTTTTTTTTTTTTTTACAAGATGCCATAGCTGGTCTAACACCTATAAGCCTTTCTATTAATTCCCCATTGTATACCTCACAACTTTTACAGAACAGAAAAAGGGATACATTTTTGGACACACATCAAATAAGGTAAGAAAAGCATAAAAAATAAAAAATGCAACAAAAACGCAATAACCAGAAAAGATTGTTATTGCGTAGTGTAGTATGAACGTCTGCAGAAAACCTGGAGATAAGCAGCAGAAAAAATGCAGCATTTGCGCTACATGTGAAATCAGCCTCTATGTTACATTTTTTTCATGAGTTTAATGGAGAAAAAAAAAATCAACCATGCAATTTTTTTATACCATTTACAGAATCACTGTAGATAGTCTTCTCACGCTACTGTTCGAGTTGTTATGATTGCAGGGTTACTAAATATGTCTTATATGTTTTATTTGCTGATTTGTAATGTTTATTTTGGTTATTTTAACATACATTTGCAATAATGAGATTTTTAATGTTTTACATTTTTTAGCAATTTTACAGGAAGAAAAATTTCTGACTTTTACAGTCATGGCCAAAAGTGTTAATTGTTCAAGAAAATAAAGTATTCTCCCAGAAAATTATTGCAATTACACTTGTTTTGTTATACACGTTTATTTCCTTTGTGTGCATTTGAACAACTAAAAAAAAGAAAACAGAGGGAAAAAAAAGGGAAATTGGACATAATGTCACCCTAAAACTCCAAAATAGTCAGGACAAAATTGTTGGCAATTTTAGCAAGTGGCAGATGGGCAATATGGGCAATATAAAAATCACATCAGAAACCAGATAAAAAGGGAAGAAGTTGAGTCAATCTTTGCTTAGTGTGTCTATGTGTACCACACTAAGCAAGGAGAAGAGAAAGAGAAGAGAATTTTCTGAGGAGTTGAGGAGCTGAGCATTACAGAATGCTGTAGATAAGCCCCTAATGGCGGTGGCCGCAGCTTATATGCGAAAAATGAGGTGGCACAGGTTCCTTGTAAGAAACATTTAGGTGATCCTGGAGAATTTGAATTTCAAAAGTTGTGATCTTGTACATCTGCATTCCTTTCATCATCCCAGAGTGGGGGATCACTGTACCTCAATAGCTCACTATATCCTATGATCTGTTTAGAGTGGCACAACACCAAGGAGGCAACCATCCACTTTTGAACTTAACTTTCAAATCTGCTAAAGTGTTAGACCTTAATTGCAGAACTGAGTGGAGCAGACAGTGGAGACATTTTTATATGAAAGACATAAGCTCTTTATATTTGAGTTTTTATTTTAATATTTTTATTGTGATTTTACAATTACAATTACATTATCTTTACATTTTTAATACATAAACAAAAATGTATTCAATTCCATTTTTTTCATTTCCATGATTATTGTCACCAAACAAGTCTTAAAATTCTTATAGTAAAATACCAATATATTCCCTTGCACTATACATTAATCATGAGTACACAATATTTGTAAAATCCAGGGCTCTTCATTACAACATTTAAAATTCAGGAAAGAATAAATAATCTTAGGTGGCTAGTGCCAGAGGCTGAAGAGTACGATGAACAATGTGAAAAGGCTATGTAAATGAAAAAAAAGCCAAAAAATACATTTTAAGTTTTTCTCGGTAATAGATGGATCATCATCTCTTCTGTGGTATTATACAAAACCATTGTGACCAAAAAACTTTGTATCACTCCAAGAAGTACATATTATAGTGTTTGAGTTACGAAGAATCACTAACATGTTTATATGTTTATAATCCTTTAAGAGATTTGAAAGATTAAAACCTTAAAGCCAACAAGAAGCAAACAACAGATTCTATGGAAATCTGCATTTTTAACATCAGAAAACATAATTTGAAGTGTTATGGTTTGCTATTTATCTCCATTTCGGGAACACGCACTTACATTTCTTTCCATGCTCGGATCACTAAAACAGGAACAGCTCGGGTCATATTAAAGAGCTTTTCTTTACAGTTTTGTATAAAGGGAACTTGTCATGTCCTCAAATGCTGTTACCCTGCAGCTATAGGGTTAATTTGTGGGTTAAAAGCATTAGAGCCTGTACACACATCGCAGATGTCACATTTTTGTTGCTTTTTTCTGTGCAGATTTGTCACAAACCTGAAGGGTTTCCTGATGCCAGCAAAGTGAATGGGAATCATGGAGTCTCGCGCACACGTTACGTATTTTTATCTTGCAGATTTGTAGCAGATTGAAATTTGCAGCATGTCAATTGTTTCTCTCTATAATTTGTAAAGCGCTGCGGAATATGTTGGCGCTATATAAATAAAATTATTATTATTATTATTATTATTTGTTTCGGCGTCTTTTCTGCAGATTTCACCAAAACTAAGTGGGGAAAATCTTCACCAAAAATGTATGAAAAAAATGCACCTGTTTTTCCTTCCCAGACATGCAGAAATGTACAGAAATTTCTGCATCAATTTCCTAATGTGTGCGCATACCCTAACAAGGGTCTCCGGTCGCCTTTTTGAAAGCGCAGCAACCTGGAGAAAAATTAACTTTATTCCTCCCGGGATGCGCTGGCTTTAGTTATAGAAGAGTGGGCGACAGCTGTAAGCACGCCTTTGCACACACGAGTTGTCATAGTGCTGGTGTATGCCGGCAGCTGCAGCTCACTGTACCGAGCGGTGACTTTAGTCGCTCCCTTCACGCAGGGCTGGCGTTTGGCACAGGCAGACCAGGCAGATGCCTGGGGCCCCCACCTAGAAAGGGGGCCCCCTGCCTCTGCAGCCCCTGTATGAAGTGCCCAGAGGGTGTACAGCAGTGAATAATGCTGTGCATTGCTCTGTTGTTCTGGAATGTCTCTCCCAAACCCCCCTTGAGACCCCCTCAGTGCTGTGATTTACTCATGTAGTCCAGAGCTCTGTGCTGTTTGCTGTAGGATCAGGTTTCACAGTCACATACAGCAGGGATCAGCATAGGCTCTGACCAGTCACTAAATCACTGCTGGTAATCTGACAGGGTGACCTGCTGTCACTACTGTCTGGATGACACAAGACAGGGATATTGTCTGCTGAATCAGGGTATTTATTATATAGAAATAAATGAATTCCCACGTGAAATAATAAGGGTAAACTATTCACATATAGTACAGGTGTGCATAGGAATCAGCGTTTTTGGTGCATTTTTTTTTTTGCATCCAAAGCCTGCTCTCTTGGCAGTAAAAACACTGCTTTAAAAACACCCATTTTATAGGGTATGTGCAGAGGATCCGGAAATGGCAGCCCTTTGGATGCAGTGGACATGTGCTGCGTCCAAAGTGCTGCCATCTTTTGAACACAGGTGATTCCGCATGTGTTCATTGATCTGTGCGGAATCACCATGTCCTATACATTGCAGGGGTGAGATTTCTCTTGTGGAGGCCCGTGTCTACGCCATATAAATTGGCATGCTGCAGCCTGGACAGACGCGCCCCATGTCCGTCTCTGCGGGTGAGGTGCGGGTGTCCGTGCACGCATAGCAGAGATGGAATTTCTTGAAATCTCATCCACTATACTGTAACATCTGGCCGCTGCGGGTTGGACGCTGCACAAGTACACAGCAGCCGACCCGCAGCGTTTACTGATTGTGGACACATACCCTTAGAGCTTTTGCTGTTTGTTTTTTACAGTATGCCTCTTGTCTACAGTACATGTTTAATAAAGTTAGTGTTAGTCACAAAAAAAAAAAACGCAGCGAAAAACAACATCGCAACATTTGCAGCATTTTTTAAACTTTTTCATTGCTTTCTACGGGTGAAAAAAATTGCTGAAAGAAGCTACTGGAAAAAATGCTGCATGTGAGCATAGTCTTACTCTGAAACGCTATGTCTATCTGTGGTGTTACATAGGACTGCATGCGATATATACTAAATTATCTGTACTCAGAGAATTATCACTGCTATCTCTGGTGTTAAATAGGACTGCAGGTGACATCTACTACATTATCTGTACTCAGAGATATCACTTTGTTATCTGTGGTGTTACATAGGACTGCAGGTGACATCTACTACATTATCTATTCTCAGAGAGTTAGCACGGTTTTATCTGAAAAGTTAAAAAAAAAAATTAAGAGGGGGTTAGGGCAATTCTTTGTCTTGGGCCCCCAATCTTTTCTGACCCTAGCAACGCCCCTGCGTAGTGGCAGACCCGTTGGCCTATATAAGGCCCCTAAATATGGGGTCCACAGTGCAATGTTATCATTTGGGGCCCCCACTTTAAGTTTTTGCCTAGGGCCCCACTTTGTCTAAAACCGGCCCTGCCTTCACGCCTCTATGACTGAGTCTCGTAGGAGGAATAACATGTATTTTCTCCCAGTAGCTGCACTTTTTGTAAGGTGCTGGACTGCATTAAGCTACAGATTAACCCTGCAGTTTAACATAGTTTAGAACATCACAGGTTCCCATATAATGACATATTTAGATGAGTATTTCTTTTTCTGGGGGCTAAAAACAGGTAAGATCGTGGGGTTGTGGTTGTTAGTTCTTAAGGGGGTTCAGAATCCAGAGAAGTTTGCCTCTTCCATTCCATTTTTCTGTCTTGTTTTTTTGCGGTATGTGTCATATTTTGGCCACCATTTCAGGTATGCATGTAGCGGTATTTATTTCCCATGATTGTTGTTGGTATTGCTGAATGCATTTATTAGTTGACTGGAGATGCTTGGGTTGTTTCTTATATTTGAATTAAATTAAACTGACTTCATTAAAAAATCATATTTAATACACAGTTCAGATATCACAGGCTCCAAAATTATTATATAACATATAAGTATTGTATATACTCGAGTATAAGCCGACCCGAGTATAAGCCGACCCCCCTAATTTTGCCATAAAAAACTGGGAAAACTTAATGACTCGAGTATAAGCCTAGGGTGGGAAATGCAGCAGCTACCGGTAAATGTCAAAAGTAAAAATAGATACCAATAAAAGTAAAATTAATTGAGACATCAGTAGGTTAAGTGTTTTTGAATATCCATATTGAATCAGGAGCCCCATATAATGCTCCATACAGTTCATTATAGCCCCATAAGATGCTCCATATTAAAATATGCTCCATATAATCCTGCATAAAGGTTAATAATGGCCCCATAAGATGCTCCATAGACACATTTGCCCAATATAATGCTGCACAAATGTTGATTATGGCCCCATAAGATGCTCCATAAAGATATTTGCCCCATATAGTGCTGCACAAACGTTATGGCCCCATAAGATGCCCCATACAGACACTTGCCCCATATAGTGCTGCACAAACGTTATGGCCCCATAGATGCTCCATACAGACACTTGCCCCATTTGCTGTTGCTGCGATAAAAAAAAATCACATACTCATACTCACCTCTCATCGCTCAGGCCCCCGGCACTTTCAATATTCACCTGCTCCTCTTTCCGGCGCCGCTCCATCTTCAGCATCTTCTGCACTGACGTTCAGACAGAGAGCGTGCACTAACCACGTCATCGCGCCCTCTGACCTGAGCGTCACTGCAGAAGACTCTGAAGACAGAGCGGCGCCCAGAACGAGGAGCAGGTGAACATCGCGCAGCGCTGCGCTCTCCTCCCTGTTACACTCACCTGCTTCTGGCGCTGTGCAGTCCCTGCTTCCCCAGAGCCGCAGCTTCTCCCTGTACTGAGCGGTCACCGTTACCGCTCATTACAGTAATGAATATGCGGCTCCACCCCTATGGGAGGTGGAGCCGCATATTCATTACTGTAATGAGTGGTACCATGTGACCGCTCAGTATAGGAAGAAGCTTCCGGCGCCGGGCAGCCAGGGACCTGCAGGGACCGTGCTAGGAGCAGGTGAGTATAATTAGACAGCTCCCGCTCCCCCTCCCTTGCCGACCCCTGGGTATGACTCGAGTATAAGCCGAGAGGGGGACTTTCAGCCCCAAAAAGTTGGCTGAAAATATCAGCTTATACTCGAGTATTTACGGTAATTACTAAAGCAGGAATGACAGGACCTGTGAAGTTTTATGGTTCACATTAAATGCTACTAATATGTTCACATTATGAAACAAACATACAATATTAATATTATTTTTTTCTTTTCCAATAAAGTTAAATGTTATTTTGGATCATTTTAAAGTAAAAGCAACAAAGATGTGATTTTTCCCATAAAGTAGCTGCACCATCAGTAACATAAATCGCCTCTCCAGAGTAAACCAGTTTTACATGTCTGTGAAACATGGACAGTGCTGAGTTGGTAACCCCCGGCCCCATTACATGGTCTCCCGACCTGAGCCAGTGGTCTTATAGGAATATATGAGACTGTTATCTCAGGTCAGTCGGGCTTGGCATCGCCATCTGAGCACAGTGCGTGCTTTACAGATGTGTGAATATTACGTGACAATGTATGCTCCAAACAAAATACTACTTTGAACAGATTTTAATATTAGAGCAGATTCTACCATTACTATAAGTAACTTTAGTGAAGCAGTGCAGTATGTTTTATTTCTAGGACAGGTGTCATTAATTTCGTGGCTGACTCCATGTGAAGCTTTGTGTGCTCGTCTGCATTGCGGACAGGAACTGGAGCAGCCTTCACATTGCATGAATTATTCTGGTCTGTAAAATGTACCAGCAAAATTCCTATCATTTGCTGATTTTTCAGACCCCCATAGAAAGCTTTTTACCGGGTTTATAATTTATATTTTATGCGTTCCTGCTTTTTTTTATACATATCTTTTCTATGACAACCATGGTTTTCTGATCTTGTTGATGCCCTCCTTATTTTAATTGAAACTCCCATGCATGTGCATTGATACACTCTCCATCTTTTTGATACATATTTTTTACTATTTACTGTATGTCTATTTCTTCTGATGTCACCTCTCTTTTGCCACATGACTCACTTTTTATCTTGTGTTATCCTTGCTGGACACCTATTATTTCTTGATAGGGTGTGCTCTGCAGGTACCAGTTTGATAAAGACAGGTAGAATGAAAAGGAAGAATATAATCAACAATTAAGCAAGACATATTGGAGCCAATATGAAATTCAGTGTGTGACTAATTTCTAATTCCTTCATAATTTCTTCACATTTTTCTTATCTTACATTTTCCTGTTGAAGAAATATGCAAAAAAAACAAAAAACAAATCTGAAAGCTAAATCTGCATCCTTTTGCAGTCTTTGTTTTGACCTTTACATTATTAATACATCTATATTCCTTCATTGATTAGAGCAATCTTCAGCAGGTGAAATATACCTCAGATCCAACTGTGAGCATAGATGGGTATGAAGAACATGATGCATTCAGAAGGTACATTCCAAAAGTAGTCTGAAAAATAAAAGTGAAATAGATTATACAAGCGTATATATCATACCATTTATAATAATGACCACGGACAAGATAAAGATCCCCAATTCACATCAGGACTACAATATACCAGGTACTTTCTGCTGCATCACTTCTAATGGGGTGTATTTAATTATTTGTACTAAATGTCAAACTGGGCGTCTGTATGTAGGGGAGACAGGGCAGAAACTGAGAACAAGGATGAACTTTCCTCACCATACAATAAGAGAAAAAAAGAATGGATCTGCCTGTGGCAATACATTTTTGTCTCCCTGATCACAGCATTATGGACATGAAATTACTTGTATTAAAAGGTAACTTCAAAGCTCAGAGAGACAGAAGAGTTTGGGAATATAAGCTGATGATGACCTTTGACAATCTCAGTGCAGGAATGAATGTGTCGCATGGATTTATGTCTTTTTACATCAATTAAGAAATTTGCTCCTCAGACCATGTGGGGGCATCATAACATAGAACCAGACCCCAATCAGAGGACAATAAAACATTCACACTCCTTCTCTATGAACTGTTCCAATATTTATGGACATAACTGTTTATCACTCACATAATGGTAATTCTGCTTCACGTCACCTGTCTTATCTATGGCATTTTTCTGTGCTGTGTTGTGCATAAATATGTGATTCTTCAAAATTTCTATTAGTCTATGTCTGATGAAGAGACCTGAGTAGTCTCGAAAGCTTGCAATTTGTTACCATCTTTTCAGTTAGCCATTAAAAGGTGTCAACCACTGAGGACTCTCAATTCTAAATATTTTTCTATATCATACAGAAAGAGCAGCGTATGTAAATTCTATTTGTATTAACATAATTTTATAGAATTTTTAAGAAAAATGTTCATTTTAAATTCAGCTGTACATTGAAGAATTTTTCATGCATAAAACGAGGTGAGATTTAATATCTTAAAATATAAACAGAAAATCAATATAAGCAGTATGGGGGGTATAATAACAATCATAATCTCACAAATAAGATTTATAAAACACAAACCATTTAGTCTATACTTGATCAAATTTGGTTGCATTAACTTTTCGGTCAACCACCAGCAGTGTTATTGTATAGCATAAGGCTATGTGCACATGGTGTGTTTTTGATGCGTTTTTGTGACGTTTCTTCCTAGCAGAAATGGGCCAAAAATGCTATGGAATCCTTATGCAAGTTAACTCAATTACAATCCTGAAGTGTTGTGCACATGATCAGTAAATTTCCTTTGAGTATTTGCCGTGCGTTTTTTTTCTGCAGCATGTCAATTCTTTGTGCGGATTTGTAGCGTTTTCCACACATTAACTTCAATTGAGTCAGTCAAATGCGCAGCAAAAACACAGGTACAAAAATGTTTGCAGATTTGCTGAGTTTCTGTTTGCGTTTTTACCGGCTCGGTGGTTCTTATTGGCGATAATGCTACTGCCAGTAAGACCGTCGGTCAGAGCGCTGTGGTGTCATGCTGTCAGATTTCGATGTGACTCCGAAGCTGTGACCCACGGTAACGCTACCACCGGTAATACTGTCGATCAGAGCACTAAGGGGTCATGCTGTCAGATGTCAGCATGACCCCACAGAGATACTGTGACCCGCGATAAATAGTTTACCCCAGGATAGCACGCATGGGCGGATGAGACTACTCCTCCCATCAGTCTACGTCTGCTGTCACTGATAACAGTGATGACAGGAGCTACTAATGGGAGATGTAGTCTCATCAGTCGGCACCTGTACTAACACTTAAAAAAAAACACAACATGTAAAATAATTACATATATATTCAGATAAAAATAAAAAACACATTATACTAATTTAACACCAAATCCCTCGTCTCCTAGAAAAAATTTAAAATAAAAAGACAACTCACCTGTCCGCAGTAGTCCACATAATCCCGAGTGTCCCACTGCGATCTCACATGTAGAGCAGTCACATCGGTGACTGCTCTCAAAGCCATCTGGATCGTCATGGGACATTATGGATTATCTTCTCTGCGGCCATATGATGACTATTGTGGTTTATTATTTTATTTTTGTTACAGGAGACGTTGCCATCAGTGGATTAGGTTTTTGGTGATTATTGTTTAATTTAGATTCAATAACGGAGTCTGCATCATTATTTCAAATAAAGGACTTTATTTTGGGTGTCTGTGCTTTTATAATTTCACTATGGGGTTAGCAATGTGAGTTTTTCTCACAGTGCTATCAGGAATCTCACTGAGGTCACGGCAGTGCAGCCCGGCAGGGAACGGAGTCTCAGTGATCTGATGTAACCTCAATAATGTCACCACCACTCACTGAGGCTGAGCTCGCAGCAGTTCAGTCACCAGTGGTTCTCAGCCTGGACAGTCACATCTTGGAAAACTTTTTTTATGACAGACAGGTATGGTATACAGTTGTTTTTTTTATTTCAGTTTAATTACAGGAGATCGAGGGCTTTCGTGGAATTAGGGTACTGTAACACAGTGCCATTTTGATCGCTACGACGGTACGATTCGTGACGTTCTAGCGATATCGTTACGATATCGCAGTGTCTGACACGCAGCAGCGATCAGGGATCCTGCTGAGAATCGTACGTCGTAGCAGATCGTTTGGAACTTTCTTTCGTCGCTTGATCACCCGCTGACATCGCTGGATCGTTGTGTGTGACAGCGATCCAGCGATGTGTTCGCTTGTAACCAGGGTAAACATCGGGTAACTAAGCGCAGGGCCACGCTTAGTAACCCGATGTTTACCGTGGTTACCAGCGTAAACGTAAAAAAAACAAACAGTACATACTCACATTCCGGTGTCTGTCCTCCGGCGTCTCAGCTTCTCTGCACTGTGAGCGCCTGCCGGCCGGAAAGCGAGCACAGCGGTGATGTCTGACGTCACCGCTCTGCTTTCCGGCCGCTGTGCTTACACAGTGCAGAGAAGCTGAGACTCCGGGGGACAGACACCGGAATGTGAGTATGTACTGTTTGTTTTTTTTACGTTTACGCTGGTAACCAGGGTAAACATCGGGTTACTAAGCGCGGCCCTGCGCTTAGTATCCCGATGTTTACCCTGGTTACCCGGGGACTTCGGCATCGCTCCAGCGCCGTGATTGCAACGTGTGACCGCAGTCTACGACGCTGGAGCGATAATCATACGATCGCTGCGACGTCACGGATCGTGCCGTCGTAGCGATCAAAATGGCACTGTGTGACAGTACCCTTAGGCGAGGTCTTAAGTATGGTTTAGTTAAGATTATTAAAGGAGTCTGTGTCTTTCTTTCAATTAAAGTACTTTATTCTGGCCGTGTCTCATTTACCATATAACTATAGGATTAGTAATGGATAGGTGTCTTATAGATGCCTCTCCTACACTAAGTTGTGGGCTTGATGTCACCTGACAATACAAAGGTGACATCAATCCCACAAATATTAATACCAGTGGCCTTTGCTACAGGGCAAGTGAGAAGAGCCAGGCAAACCATCAGAATTGGCGCATCTAATAGATGTGCCTTTTCTGGGCAGCTGTGGGCTGCTGTTTTTATGCTGGGGGGCAATATCCATGGCCCCTTACCAGCCCGAGAATAGCAGCCCCACCTGTCTGCTTTAGCAAGGTTGGTTGTCAAAAATGGGGGGGACCCCACACTGTTTTTTTTTAATTATTTATTTAAATAGTTAAAAAAATATGGCGTGGGGACCATTTTATTCTTGATAACAAGCCTTGCTGAAGCTGACAGCTGTCAGTTTTGCCTGGCTGGTTAACAAAAATACAGAGCAACCCATGCCGTGTTTTTTTAAAATGATTTATTTACACCGCAGGAGCAGCTGATGAATACTTCCATCCGCTACACCTGCTCTCACTGCTATTAGCGGCAGCAGGTGTCAGATGATGGGAGCAGTTGTCCCATCAGCTGACACCAGTGACTGGAGGTAAACTTTATACCTCCAATCACAGCTGAGCGCTCATGCTGTCTTTTGACATCGTGGGAACCGTGTCTCTCTGACCAGTGGGGATGATTTCACAGCCAATCAGAAGCGGTGTTTGCCGCTCTGTCTTGCACATTATAGGGCAGCAAACACTGGATGTTTGGGCCCCGATTCAAGTGAATGGGGTCCAGATTCGGGTTCTTTTTGTAACTGTTCAGCCAAACCCACCAGAACCCAAACATCGAGGTGTCCGCCTATCTCTAATCTCATAAGGTAAATATAATATTTACTGATTCTAACAGGGCTCTTACCTACAGTTCAAAGATTGAAAGGGGAGGTCCAACAGGCCAATCAAAAGATAAGAGTAATGGTCTGAGAAAAAGATCTTTAACATATTCTCTATGAGGGAGAAGATGTTTGTTCATAATGTGCTCATGTGTGTGTATAGGCAGAGACCTGTCACTCCAGGGCAACAGGCAAGGGGGAATCTGCAGGTGACTGAGCAGCACATATCAGCAAATATGCAACTTTTTATTTTAGTGCTACTTTTTATAATCTTTACCAACTGGGCATTGCTCACAAGGTAAATATTCAGAGTAGCCTAAGGCTATGTGCACACGTTGCAGAATTGATGCGGAAACTGCAACTCCCTGCCACGGGAAATACGCATGCAGAATTGGCATGCATATTCCCACTAAACACTAGCGTTTTGCAAGCGTAATTAGCGCTGTAACATCGCTTGTAAAACTGATTGACAGGTTGGTCACACTGTCATAGTGTGACAAGTGTGACCAACTTTTTACTATTGATGCTGCCTATGCAGCATCAATAGTAAAAAGACAGAATGTTAAAAATACTAAAAAAAATAAAAAGTTGTGATATTCTCACCTTCTGATGGCCCCCGCAGCCTTCCTGCTCCTTGCGATGCTCCCGGCAGCTGCCGTTTCCAGTAATGTATCACGGCAATGACCCCAGATGATGTAGCGGTCTCGTGAGACTGCTACGTTTTTAGAGGTCATTGTCACAAGGCATTACTGGGAACTTGAGCATCGCGAGTAGCGGGAAGGCTGCGGGGGCCTGCCGGAAGGTGAGA
Source organism: Ranitomeya variabilis (assembly GCF_051348905.1). Lineage (NCBI taxonomy): Eukaryota > Metazoa > Chordata > Amphibia > Anura > Dendrobatidae > Ranitomeya > Ranitomeya variabilis. The sequence goes on along the minus strand of NC_135237.1, from coordinate 247,473,315 downwards.
ATATCCCTATTTTTTTAATTTTAATTCTTTTTTTTTTTTTTACAAGTATATGGTTCCCAGGGCCTGGAGGGGAGTCTCCTCTCCTCCACCCTGGGTACCAACCGCACATGATCCAGTTACCTACCGCATAGAGCTATGCCCACCATGCGGGAAGTAAGCGGATCGATGCATTCCTATGTGTGCAGAATCGCCGCGATTCTGCACAAAGAATGAACATGCTGTGTTTTTTTCCGGAATGTGATTCCGCCACGGAAAAAACGCTGCATGTGCACAAAAAAATGCGGAATGCATTAAAAATGATGGGATGCTTATGCAAGCATTTTTTTAGCGGAAAACAGCCAAAAAATGCTAAAAATCCTGAATGTGTGCACATAACCTAAAGGTATGGTCCTAGAGAATCCTGTGAGCCACACCCACCTGTTAAAGACTATTACAATTAACACTAAATAAAAAGACCCATAACTCTCCAACTGTATGGTGGATTTATATAAATCCACAAAAAAAGAAAAAAGTCAAAACAGAATATTGAGTGGAGTCCCCTTTAAAAGATTAGTCCTTGTCTTAGGGCAGAGACACACTGCTGTATTTCTTGTGCGATAATCGCATTGCACTGCACACGGACTGGCTGGCACCTCTCCTGACCTGAGCAAGACAGCATGATGGATTGCTATGCAGCTGCCAAGCTCAGGTCAGGAGAGCCAGCAGCCAGTAGGAGGTTTACCATGCAATTCTCGCAGGAGAAATACGGCAGTGTGTCTGCCCTTAGGGCTCATTTCCACTGGCGAGAGACAAATCGGTCTGTAATCTGGACCGAAAAAACGGATGTAACGTATGCGATTGTCATGCGAGTGCAATGCGATTTTTAATCGCATCATCCGTATGACATCAGTATGACATCCGTATTGCTGTCCGATTTTTACGCACCAGTGTCCTTTGAAAAGCCGGCAAATCAGCGCCGTGTACAGTAAAATCACACTGACAGGTTAGAATAGAGTAGATATATGCACATAGAATGTGTGTATATACATATATATATGTCAGTGAGACACCTATATATGTATATTTATATTTAATGCAGCGCTAGATAGCATAAAAGCCGCTAATTCAATTGCCGGCTTTTGCTCTCTCCTTCCCAAACCCGACATGATATGAGACATGGTTTACATACAGTAAACCATCTGGTATCCCCTTTTTTTTTGCATATTCCACACTACTAATGTTAGTAGTGTGTATGTGCAAAATTTGGCCGCTGTAGCTGCTCAAATAAAGGGTTTAATGGTGGAAAAAATTGGCGTGGGCTCCCGCGCAATTTTCTCCGCCAGAGTGGTAAAGCCAGTGACTGAGGGCAGATATTAATAGCCAGGAGAGGGTCCATGGTTATTGGCCCCCCCGTGGCTAAAAACATCTGCCCCCAGCCACCCCAGAAAAGGCACATCTGGAAGATGCGCCTATTCTGGCACTTGGCCACTCTCTTCCCACTCCCATGTAGCGGTGGGATATGGGGTAATGAAGGGTTAATATCACCTTGCTATTGTAAGGTGACATTAAGCCAGATTAATAATGGAGAGGCGTCAATTATGACACCTATCCATTATTAATCCAATTGTCTGAAAGGGTTAAAAAACACACACACACGATTTAAAAGTATTTTAATGAAAGAAACAAACTATTACAATTAACACTAAATAAAAAGACCCATAACTCTCCAACTGTATGGTGGATTTATATAAATCCACAAAAAAAGAAAAAAGTCAAAACAGAATATTGAGTGGAGTCCCCTTTAAAAGATTAGTCCTTGTCTTAGGGCAGAGACACACTGCTGTATTTCTTGTGCGATAATCGCATTGCACTGCACACGGACTGGCTGGCACCTCTCCTGACCTGAGCAAGACTATTTTTATTGCTCTCTCAATCCATCAGCAACACCCTCGCTTGGCAAAACAATAAACACACAATATACATACCCTCTCTGATGAACTGTCAGGTCCCACGAGGTAATCCATCTGAAGGGGTTAACTAATATTACAGGCAGGAGCTGCGATAAACCACTCCCTCATGCCTGTAATCCCCGGGTGCTGAAAGGAAAGCAGAGTGATCTATACTTACATTCAGTCGCGGTGATGCGCCCCTGCTGGATGTTCTCATGAACTGCAGCCTGGGAACTTTTTCCCACGCTCCAGGTCATATGAGGACATCCACCAGGGGGCGCATCACCGCGACTGAAGGAAATGTAGGTCAATGACCTACATTTCCTTCATTCGCCGGGGAATTACAAGCACGGAGCACAGCTGCATTTGCAGGGCTCCTGCTTGTAAATTATTTTAACCCCTTCAGATGGATTACTTCGTGGGACATGACGCGTCAGCAGAAGGTATGTATATTGTGTGTTTATTGTTTTGCCAAGCGAGGGTCTGCAAATGGATTGAGAGAGCAATAAAATATTAAAACAACCGCTGTGTTTATTTCATTAAAATACTTTTAAATCATGTGTGTGTGTGTTTTTTAACCCTTTCAAACAATTGGATTAATAATGGATAGGTGTCATAATTGACGCCTCTCCATTATTAATCTGGCTTAATGTCACCTTACAATAGCAAGGTGGCATTAACCCTTCATTACCCCATATCCCACCGCTACACGGGAGTGGGAAGAGAGTGGCCAAGTGCCAGAATAGGCGCATCTTCCAGATGTGCCTTTTCTGGGGTGGCTGGGGGCAGATGTTTTTAGCCATGGGGGGGCCAATAACCATGGACCCTCTCCTGGCTATTAATATCTGCCCTCAGTCACTGGCTTTACCGCTCTGGCGGAGAAAATTGCGCGGGAGCCCACGCCAATTTTTTCCGCCATTTAACCCTTTATTTGAGCAGCTACAGCGGCCAAGTTTTGCACATACACACTACTAACATTAGTAGTGTGGAATATGCAAAAAAAAAGGGGATACCAGATGGTTTACTGTATGTAAACCATGTCTCATATCATGTCGGGTTTGGGAAGGAGAGAGCAAAAGCCGGCAATTGAATTAGCGGCTTTTATGCTATCTAGCGCTGCATTAAATATAAATATACATATATAGGTGTCTCACTGACATATATATATGTATATATACACATTCTATGTGTATATATCTAGTCTATTCTAACCTGTCAGTGTGATTTTACTGTACACCGCGCTGAATTGCCGGCTTTTTAAAGGACACCGGTGCGTAAAAATCGGACAGAACTCGCATGGTGCGAGGACTGTGCGATTTTTTTCTCACACCCATTGACTTGCATTGGCGAGTCTCGTCCGAGACTCGCAGCAAATCGCAGCATGCTGCGATTTTTTTCTCAGTCCGATTTCGGCCGAGAAAAAAATCGCAAATGAAAAGACAACTATTGAATAACATTGGTCCGAGTGCAATCCGATTTTTTATCGGATTGCACTCGTCCGTTTTCCTTGCCAGTGGAAATGAGCCCTAACTCTCACTTCTGCATCTGGAACATATAATGACACGTGTATGGATACCTGCTGACCAAAGATGTGTAATGGCAGGTATGGTACATCTTTCCCAATTGTAATGTTAATGGCACAGGTGTACAACACCTCCTAAAGGTAATGTCACCTGCCCTGCTCACGTCTTCATGTGAAAGTGAAGTGAGCGAAGCAGGACTAACCCTTGAAGAGTAGAACACAGAATAATAAGTAATACGAGTAATGCAATGACTGTCTTTCACGTTATACTAACTTTTCCTTCTCTGCTGGATGATAGTGTTTGAAGGATCTCTCTCTTCTTTTCACCAGTTGTCTGATTAATACAAATTACTTGGCATCGCGTGCATTTTCCTGAAACCTAAACAGAAACATTATGAGTTAAAAGCAAACTATTTCTAGATTGAACTCTACGATACCACAGTATTTTTTAGCTAATTTCTAAACTCCCTGTAGTATTAACAGAATGTCACTCTATAGCTATGTAGGGAGTTCAAGTTCTGTATGAAAAATATATTGATATGCTATAAACAGTACGAGCTATTAATATTTAATGAGTAGGGGTTCGATTATTAGTATCCACTTCTTTGGCAGAATTAATATGTTGCAGCCCAGCTCTCTTTTTATAATTTACTGAGACAGGGCCATAGTTTTGGTTATTAATTTGCTATGCATGGTACTGACAATATTGCCCTTTCCAACAAGGACTTTCACTGTATTGACCATTCTGTAATCTGGAATCATACTCCAGTGCAAAGTATTGGATGATAAGAAAATGGCATAGTAACAGCTGCAACTGGTGTGGCCATCCATAAAAGGGAGAGGTGCAGGTGAGGTCTATATAAAGTCTCCATTACATTTTTATACAATAAGATACAAATTATGAAATCCTAACTAATGTCAGAAATAGACAAGAGACAACAATAAACATGGCCATCAAAACAGCCACAAATGCAATATAAAATATAACTTATTTTTAGCTATACTGTTCTTGTATTATTCTTTGAATACAGATGTTCAAATTTGCCCTCCTACCGATAGCTAAAGGTACTTGCATTCATTCATCTACAACATTGTTAGTGTGGTGAAGTACTGATATTGACTGGTATTGGCTGGTATTTGTGTCTTCTTTCTAACAACAGAATATTTTAATAGTAACAAACCATGCATGGAGCCTGATGCCACAACCATGTGTTAATACAGTGGTATTAGTGGAGAGAGTGTGTCGGGAGTGGGATTAGATTTTTCACAGAACGGCTCTTAAACTGCAAACCAATCCGGAGAACAGGCAACATATTATGGGAGTGGACACTGTGGAGGCCATGCACCATAAGAGGGACAGTGTCAAAATTTTGCAGGGAGCACAATGAGATGCAATTATTTATTCAGGAGCATAGCATTGAGCAGATGTGTTTATTCAGGGACATTGAAATGAAAATGTTATCTCCAGTCAGAGAAAATGTCACCTATAGGGAACCTAGATGTACATGTTGTGACAGAGTGTCACCTGTTATGATCCTGGTGGCAAGGATCGCAAACTGACCTGCTAAGTAACAGAAATCCTTAGGACAAGCTCTGGGGATGTGGGAGCTATACTGACCGCAACCCAGATTCTATCAATAAACACTATAGGCAGCCGTGGAGCATTACCTAAAATCCTAGATGCCTCGTCACAGCCTGAGAAACTAGCTACCCCTAGAGAGAAAGCAAGCCTCACTTACCTCAGAGAAATCACCCCAAAGTTTTAGACAGCCCCCCACAAATAATAACGGTGAGTTAAGGGGAAAACACAAACGTAGAAATGAAAACAGGTTTTTAGCAAATGAGGCCCGCTAACACTAAATAGACAGAAGACAGCAAGCGATCTGTGCGGTCAGTTCAAAATGCTATCAAAAATAATCCATGCAGAGATTACAAGAACCCCCACACCGACTCACGATGTGAGGGGCGCAACTCTGCACCCCAGAACTTCCAGCAAGCGAAAATATTACATATAAGCAAGCTGGACAGAACTCATCATATACAGAGAAACATTTTCAAGGAAATAATGAGCAAACATAAACTAGCAAGACTTAGCTTCTCTGGAGGAGACAGGTAACAAGGAAAGTCCAGAGAGATCAGAACCAGTACTGAATACAACGACAGCAGGCAAAAAGTGAAAGTCCAGGTGGAGTTAAATAGAGGCCAGACTAGCAGAAAACGAGGCAGCCGGATTCCAGCTACAGACCCGCAGTAAGCACTAAAGGCCACCAGAGGGAGCCCAAGAACAGAACTCACACAATAACACTCATGACCACAGGAGGGAGCCCGAGAACGGAATTCACAACAGTACCCCCCCCCCCTTGAGGAGGGGTCACCGAACCCTCACCAGAGCCCCTAGGCCGATCCGGACGAGCCAGATGAAAGGCACGAACCAAATCAGCCGCATGGACATCAGAGGCGACAACCCAGGAATTATCCTCCTGACCATAGCCCTTCCACTTAACCAAGTACTGAAGCTTCCGTCTCAAAATACGAGAATCCAAGATCTTCTCCACCACATACTCCAATTCTCCCTCAACCAACACCGGAGCAGGAGGATCAACAGAAGGAACCACAGGCACCACATACCTCCGCAATAATGACCTATGGAACACATTATGAATGGCAAACGATGCTTGGAGGTCCAAACGAAATGACACAGGGTTAAGGATTTCTAAAATCTTATAAGGACCGATGAGACGAGGCTTGAACTTAGGAGAGGAAACCTTCATAGGAATGAAACGAGAAGACAGCCATACCAAATCCCCCACATGAAGTCGGGGACCCACACAGCAACGGCGGTTAGCAAAGCGCTGAGCCTTCTCTTGTGACAACGTCAAATTTTCCAAATCTGTTGCAACCTATCCACCACAGAATCCACCCCAGGACAGTCCGAAGGCTCAACCTGACCTGAGGAAAAACGAGGATGAAAACCAGAATTGCAAAAAAAAGGTGAAACCAAAGTAGCAGAACTAGCCCGATTATTGAGGGCGAACTCAGCCAATGGCAAAAAGGACACCCAATCATCCTGATCAGCCGAAACATAACATCTCAGATAAGTTTCCAAGGTCTGATTAGTTCGTTCAGTTTGGCCATTCGTCTGAGGATGGAAGGCCGACGAAAACGACAAATCAATGCCCATCTAAGCACAAAAGGACGGCCAAAAACTGGACACAAACTGGGATCCTCTGTCAGACACAATGTTCTCCGGAATCCCATGCAAACGAACCACATTCTGAAAAAACAGCGGCACCAAATCAGAGGAGGAAGGCAGCTTAGGCAAGGGCACCAAATGGACCATTTTAGAAAAACGATCACAAACCACCCAGATGACAGACATCCTCTGAGAGACTGGAAGATCCGAAATAAAATCCATGGAAATATGCGTCCAAGGCCTCTTTGGGACAGGCAAAGGCAAAAGCAATCCACTGGCACGAGAACAGCAAGGCTTGGCCCTAGCACAAATCCCACAGGACTGCACAAAGGAACGCACATCCCGCGACAAGGACGGCCACCAAAAGGACCTAGCCACCAAATCCCTGGTACCAAAAATTCCAGGGTGACCTGCCAACACCGAAGAATGAACCTCGGAAATAACTCTACTGGTCCATCTATCCGGGACAAACAGTCTCTCCGGTGGACAACGGTCAGGTTTATTGGCCTGAAATTCCTGCAGCACCCGCCGCAAATCAGGGGAGATGGCAGACAGAATCACCCCCTCTCTGAGGATACCAGCCGGTTCAGAAACTCCCGGAGAGTCAGGCACAAAACTCCTAGAAAGGGCATCAGCCTTCACGTTCTTTGAACCCGGAAGGTATGAAACCACGAAATTGAAACGGGAGAAAAACAGCGACCATCGAGCCTGTCTAGGATTTAACCGTTTGGCAGACTCGAGATAAGTCAAATTCTTGTGATCCGTCAAGACCACCACACGATGTTTGGCTCCCTCAAGCCAATGTCGCCACTCCTCAAATGCCCACTTCATTGCCAACAACTCCCGATTACCAACATCATAATTCCGCTCGGCAGGCGAAAACTTTCTTGAAAAGAAAGCACATGGCCTCATCATAGAGCCATCAGAGTTTTTCTGCGACAAGACAGCCCGTGCTCCTATCTCAGAGGCATCAACCTCGACCTGGAAAGGGAGAGAGACATCCGGCTGATGCAAGACAGGAGCCGAAGAGAACCGACGTTTGAGCTCCTGAAAGGCCTCCACGGCCGCAGGAGACCAATTGGTCACATCAGAACCCTTCTTGGTCAAATCCGTCAAAGGCTTAACCACACTAGAGAAATTAGTGATGAAGCGACGGTAAAAATTAGCAAAGCCCAAGAACTTCTGAAGACTCTTCACTGATGTAGGTTGAGTCCAGTCATAAATAGCCTGGACCTTAACTGGATCCATCTCAATAGTGGAAGGAGAAAAAATAAAGCCCAAAAATAGTGTTGAGCGATACCGTCCGATACTTGAAAGTATCGGTATCGGAAAGTATCGGCCGATACCGGCAAAGTATCGGATCCAATCCGATACCGATACCCGATACCAATACAAGTCAATGGGACTCAAGTATCGGACGGTATCCCTGATGGTTCCCAGGGTCTGAAGGAGAGGAAACTCTCCTTCAGGCCCTGGGAACCATATAAATGTGTAAAAGAAAGAATTAAAATAAAAAATATTGCTATACTCACCTGTCCGACGCAGCCGGGACTTCAGCGAGGGAACCGGCAGCGTTGTTTGTTTAAAAATCGCGCTATTACTTGGTTACGTGAATTCCCGGCTTGTGATTGGTCAGGTCGGCCATGTTGCCGGGACGCGGACCAATCACAGCAAGCCGTGACGAAATTACGTCACGGCTTGCTGTGATTGGTCCGCGTCCCGGCAATATGGCCGCCCTGACCAATCACAAGCCGGGACGTCACGGGAGGCTGGACACGCGCTCATTTTAAAATGGGCGCGTGTCCAGCCTCCCGTGACGTCACGGCTTGTGATTGGTTGCGCCGCGATCAACCAATCACAAGCCGGGAGGCTGGACGCGCTCATTTTGAAATGGGCGCGTGTCCAGCCTCCCGGCTTGTGATTGGTTGACCGCGACGCAACCAATCACAAGCCGTGACGTCACGGGAGGCTGGACACGCGCCCTTTTTAAAATGAGCGCGTTTCCAGCCTCCCGTGACGTCACGGCTTGTGATTGGTTAATGGCGGCCATGTTGCCGGGACGCGGACCAATCACAGCAAGCCGTGACGTATTTTCGTCACGGCTTGCTGTGATTGGTCCGCGGCCCGGCAACATGGCCGCCCTGACCAATCACAAGCCGGGACTTCGCGTAACCATGTAAAAGCGGGAATTTTAAACAAACAACGCTGCCGGTTCCTGCGCTGAGGTCCCGGCTGCGTCGGACAGGTGAGTATAGCGATATTTTTTATTTTAATTCTCTATTTTACACATTTTAACATTAATGTTGTTCCGATACCCGATACCCGATACCACAAGAGTATCGGAATCCCGGTATCGGAATTCCGATACAGCAAGTATCGGCCGATACCCGATACTTGCAGCATCGGAATGCTCAACACTACCCAAAAAGGAAACCTTCTGGACTCCGAAGAGACATTTAGAGCCCTTCACAAATAAGGCATTGGCACGCAGGACCTGAAATACCATCCTGACCTGCTTCACATGGGATTCCCAATCGTCAGAAAATACCAAAATATCATCCAGGTACACAATCATAAATCTATCCAGATACTCTCGGAAGATGTCGTGCATGAAGGACTGAAACACGGAAGGTGCATTAGAGAGCCCAAAAGGCATCACCAAGTACTCAAAATGGCCTTCGGGCGTATTAAATGCCGTTTTCCATTCATCGCCCTGTTTTATACGCACTAGATTATACGCTCCTCGAAGATCTATCTTGGTGAACCAACTAGCCCCCTTAATCCGAGCAAACAGATCAGACAGCAATGGCAAATGATACTGAAATTTGACCGTGATGTTATTTAGAAGGCGATAATCTATACAAGGTCTCAGAGAACCATCCTTCTTGGCCACAAAAAAGAACCCCGCACCCAAAGGGGACGAGGACGGGCGAACATGCCCCTTCTCCAGAGACTCCTTTATATAACTCCGCATAGCGGTATGTTCTGGTACAGATAAATTGAAAAGTCGTCCCTTAGGGAACTTACTACCAGGAATCAAATTTATAGCACAATCACAATCCCTATGAGGAGGTAGGGCACTGGATTTGGGCTCATCAAATACATCCTGGTAGTCCAACAGAAATTCAGGGACTTCAGAAGGAGTAGAAGCAGCAATTGACACCAAAGGAGCATCGCCATGAATCCCCTGGCAACCCCAACTTGACACAGACATTGCTTTCCAATCCAGGACTGGATTATGAGCCTGCAGCCATGGCAGACCCAACACGACAACGTCATGCAAATTATGTAACACAAGAAAACGAATCACCTCCTGATGTGCAGGAGTCATGCACATAGTCACTTGAGTCCAGTACTGAGGCTTATTCTTGGCCAATGGCGTAGCATCAATTCCCTTTAGTGGAATAGGAAATTGCAAAGGCTCCAAGATAAAACCACAGCGCCTGGCAAATGACAAATCCATCAAGTTCAGGGCAGCACCTGAATCCACAAAAGCCATAACTGAGTAGGATGACAGGGAGCAAATCAAAGTAACAGACAAAATGAATTTGGGCTGTACAGTACCAATGGTGACAGATTTAGTGAACCTATTTGTGCGCTTAGAACAATCAGAGATAACATGAGTAGAATCACCACAGTAATAGCACAACCCATTCTGACGTCTGTGATTCTGCCGTTCAATTCTGGTCAGAATCCTGTCACATTGCATAGACTCAGGCTTCTGCTCAGAAAATACCGCCAGATGGTGCACAGGTTTGCGCTCCCGCAAACGCCGATCAATCTGAATGGCCAACGACATAGACTCATTGAGACCCGCAGGCGTGGGGAACCCCACCATAACATCCTTAACGGCTTCAGAAAGACCTTTTCTGAAAATTGCTGCCAGGGCACACTCATTCCACTGAGTGAGCACAGACCATTCCCTAAACTTCTGACAGTAAACCTCTGCTTCATACAGACCCTGAGAGAGAGCCAGCAAAACCTTTTCTGCCTGGTCTATTAGATTAGGTTCCTCATAAAGCAATCCAAGCGCCAGAAAAAACGCATCCACATTTAGTAATGCAGGATCTCCTGGCGGCAGAGAGAGAATGCCCAATCTTGAGGGTCACCACGTAACAAAGAAATAATATTTTTAACTTGCTGAACAGGGTCACCAGAGGAACGAGGTCTCAGAGAAAGGAATAATTTACAATTATTTTTGAAATTCAAAAACCTAGATCTATCTCCAGAGAATAACTCAGGAATTGGTATTTTAGGCTCTGACATAGGACTGTGAACTACATAATCCTGGATACCTTGTACCCTTGCAGTGAGATGATCCAGACTAGAGGACAGACTCTGAATGTTCATGTCTGCAGCTGAATTCTGAACCACCCAGAGATTAAGGGGAGGAGAGAGGCTAGCCACACTGCAGAGGAAAAAAAAACAAAAAAAAAAAAAAACCTCAGGATCTCTCTTATCCCTCTTTTGCGATGCATTAACTCTTTTATGGCCTGCTGTACTGTTATGATCCTGGTGGCAAGGATTGCAAACTGACCTGCTAAGTAACAGAAATCCTTAGGACAAGCTCTGGGGATGTGGGAGCTATACTGACCGCAACCCAGATTCTATCAATAAACACTATAGGCAGCCGTGGAGCGTTACCTAAAATCCTAGACGCCTCGTCACAGCCTGAGAAACTAGCTACCCCTAGAGAGAAAGCAAGCCTCACTTGCCTCAGAGAAATCAACCCAAAGTTTTAGACAGCCCCCCACAAATAATAACGGTGAGTTAAGGGGAAAACACAAACGTAGAAATGAAAACAGGTTTTTAGCAAATGAGGCCCGCTAACACTAAATAGTAAGAAGACAGCAAGGGATCTGTGCGGTCAGTACAAAATGCTATCAAAAATAATCCACGCAGAGATTACAAGAACCCCCACACCGACTCACGATGTGAGGGGCGCAACTCTGCACCCCAGAACTTCCAGCAAGCGAAAATATTACATATAAGCAAGCTGGACAGAACTCATCATATACAGAGAAACATTTTCAAGGAAATAATGAGCAAACATAAACTAGCAAGACTTAGCTTCTCTGGAGGAGACAGGTAACAAGGAAAGTCCAGAGAGATCAGAACCAGTACTGAATACAACGACAGCAGGCAAAAAGTGAAGGTCCAGGTGGAGTTAAATAGAGGCCAGACTAGCAGAAAACGAGGCAGCTGGATTCCAGCTACAGACCCGCAGTAAGCACTAAAGGCCACCAGAGGGAGCCCAAGAACAGAACTCACACAATACCACTCATGACCACAGGAGGGAGCCCAAGAACGGAATTCACAACAGTCACCCCAACATGTTTTCATGGACAATATTGTAATTATGTCTACTTTAGCATTTACTATCCTGCATCTGGTGGGGGGGCACATATGACTTTATTCCTCTCTGCAAGGGGGACTCGTTAATACACAACTTTTCGGATTGGCTGGAGACTGGACTTCTGGGAGCTATTTTCCCTCTATGAATTAAATGTTTATAATTATTATCAATGGCCTTCAGCTCAATCTCGAGCCATGGCGCCTTGATGGAAGATCCATGGCGCTCTGTAGGAAGATCGATGTGATGCAAGCCTAGATAGGTCATCCAGAATCTTCTCCACCGTTATCTTGATTGTATAACGGTTTTGGTTGCTGGTCTTCCTCTTCGCCTTGTTCCTTCTATTTTTCCTACCATGATGTCCTTCTCCAGTGATTGTTGCTCTCCTCATATGATGTTTCTGAAGTAGGCAAGTCGCAGCTTTGTGATCCTTGCTTCGAGTGACATGTATGGTCTGATTTGTTCCAAAATTGATTTGTTTGTTCTTCTTGCCATCTATGTTATTGATAGCATCCTTCTCCAGCACCACATTTCAAAAGTGTTGATTCTTCTTCTGTCTTGTTTCTTTATAGTCCAGGTTTTGCATCCATATGTTACAACAGAAGAGACCAGACTATGCACGTGCCTTGTCTATGTCACCAGTGAAATGTTACTCAATTTGAAGACCTTGTCCAGTGACTTCAATGTTGATTTGGAATTAAATGTACCTGATGGTAAAGGGGGTGGGTGTGAACATTTCTTCCCATCCAGGGGGGCTTATCCCAAGAGAAGTCACATGTTTGGTTTGGTAGTTGGGTGCTGTGTCATGTGAAGATCTAGGATGCCAGGTCCTGGTGCCAGTATATAGACTGTTAAAGACTGGAGATCAGTTTCAAGGTGGGATTATAATGTCTTGACTACCCTGCTGGATTTAAAGAACTAGTCTAAGGACTTTTATTGCATTTTCCTCTGAATCAGATTACCGGATGGCGCCACCAGGTTTGTTTCTTTTGTGCGGCCACATTACAGGCTCTAAGAAACCATAGCTATGTATGGTGTTATATTCTCCCAGTTCCAATAAAGGCTTTTTAATTGTTCACTGGTCTGCTACCCCTACCTGCTATGTCACAGACCCTGCCACTCATGTTTGTTGGAATGCTGACTATCATCAGTACTGTGGTTCCTGCATTGTCAGCAGTCTGTTAATTGCTTTTAACAGCAACTTCCATTATCTCCTTAACATTGTTAACCCCTTCACACCACAGCCCTTTTTCGATTTTTGCATTTCTGTTTTTCGCTCTCCTTCCCAGAGCCATAATTTTTTTTATTTTTCTGTCAATATGGCCAAATGAGGGCTTGTTTTTTGGGAGAAAGAGTTGTACTTTTGAATGACACTATTGGTTTTACCATTTTGTTTTCTTGAAAAAGGGAAAAAAGTGCGGTGATATTGCAAAAAAAGTGCAATTCCACAACTGTCTTTTTTTTTACCGTGTTCACCAAATGCTAAAAGTGACATGCCATTATGATTCTCCAGGTCATTACAAGTTTGTAGATATCAACATTTATTTAATAAATTATTAAACATTTATTTAAATAGTGATGAGCTGGGTGAGGGCTTATTTTTTGCATGCCGAATTGTTGAATGTTTTAAAGCAGAAGGGAAGACACCATAGCTTGATGATAGTTTGAAGAGAATGGTAAGTGCTGGGATAAGCAGGGTGGTGAGGTTCGGGAGTGGGTGGGATAGAATAGGATAGGATCAAGAAAACAACTGGTGATGTGTAATTTTTACAGAAGATAAGTAAGCTTTCCTTTAGTGATGGTGGGAAGGAATATTATAGGTAAGAGCACCGGTCTGTTATACGAAGGCGTTGTGGTGGTTGAACAGTAAGACTTGTCGGATTTGGTTGATCTTATTTTTAAAATGTGCGGCAAAGCCTTCTGCAGAAATGATAGAGTTCAGAGGGGACAACAGTGGACAGAGGAGAGAGTTAAATTTGTTGAATAACTATGTAGGGTGGTGAGATAGAGAAAATATTAGAGTTGTCAAGTATTCCTGTTAACAGAGGTGAAGGCTTACTTGAATGTGAAAATTGCTTGTTTGCAATGGGCCATGTAGCTGCATTATAAGCCTTTGAAAGACCATTCTTTTCTATTGCTTTAAAGCCTCCTCGTATTAACGATGCCTTAAGAACCATACATGCTTGATCATTAGTGAGATAGAGTCTACATTTCAATTCCATCTTGGTTGCTTTGTTTTGAATCTGATGAATGGTACTCAGGCTAAACTATGTGATTGCCCAAATAACTTTGGACCCAGCTGTCTGTTATATAGAAGAATAACAAGACATTACATCAAAGCTGAATGTTTAATCGCTTTATGAGTATCTACATTAAAGATTTTCATAATTTTGCTTTGTTCAAATCCCCTTATTAACCTACATTATATACGGTATGTTGATTTTCTTCAATTATTGTTAGGCATTTTTGCATTGAGTTGACGTTGCTTCTCTTGGAGTGAAGTAGTTATAGTAACAAAAGACAAATGAAAAATATTAGAGCACCACAATGCAGTGCCCTAAAGGAAGTTCAATAACAAAATTAACTAAATAACATTTGTGACAACACGGCATTTATTCTTAATTAGGCCAGACATATTTTTCTTCAGTGGGTTAAGAGACACAGGCCATTGTTCATGAGCCTGAACATTGACTCTTGAATTGATTTATTTTTCTTTGGTGGGTCAAGAGACAGACCATTTTTCATATAAGCCTAGATGTTGACCTTTGAATTGATTATGGTGTTGATATTCTTGAAGGACAGGGATGCTGGGTACTTGAACAGTTAATGTTTGCTAATATGTTGATTACCCATTTTACTAGGTCATGCAATTTTTTGACCTGCAAACATTGAAGGATAAACTATGCAAATTGATTGAATACTTGAACAATGAGAGTTGACCTCATCCCACCTTCCCCCTGACCTGTGGATTATGACCTGAAGGACAGATGTGGGTATAAAAAGGGACCTTTATCCTTCCTACAGAACAGTAACCAGAATACCATGGCTCCATCAAGAGGAATACAGATTTGACATGCTATAGGATGCCAGCTTAGGGGACCTTGGCCCAAGCTGGAGGAATACAGATCTGATCCATTGACCATAACTGAAGTCATGTTGGGACCATCTGCTCATCTGGCCCACTGGAGACCTTTGGAGAAGCCATATTTGGTCCATATGGTCACTTGGCCCCATGGAGATGTGTGGAGAAGCCAGGTTGTGACTATCTGGTCACCTGGCCCCATGGAGACATTCAAAAAAGTCAGGTTGGGACAATCAGGTTACCTACCTATATGCCTCAGTGGACTGTCAGCTTCCTAAGCTTGTTGTTACCTCTTCTCTGTAGTTGCCCACTGAAAGTGGGGTGCCACTGGTGGGATTAGTCGACCCTGGAAGCCCAGAAGTCACAGCTGCACTAATCCTGGCTAGCCAGTGGAAGGGTGAGACTCTGTAGTTTGTGCCATCTTATGTACTTGCTGGTACTGTTCTATACTGTATGTTAGTGTCTGTTGGTGGTTCAATAAAGTATTGCCATGCTATTTTACACTTACCCTGTGTTGTCTGGGTGGAATTCTGCCCACGGAAAATAAGTGCATGCATTGAGTGAGATGAGCCCTGCTGCATGATGTCTTTCTAAAGACAGACAAGCCAGTAGGTGAGAGTACCCTCTGACCCTCATGTTTTCACACTTGGTGGCAGCAGTGGGATACTACTGAGCCTGGCAGATCCAGGGGAGTCGTAGGGGACTAGTGTTCATAGACACAGTCCAAAGGCTTCACAAACAGGGAGGCATATAGACAGACCCAGCAGACCCTAGGTGAGGCATACACAGCAAGTTGCGAACGCCAGTATGTCCAATCCCACCAGCTCGTCCTTAAGAAGAGAACCGCTGTGGACATGAAGCCTCAACAGGAAGCGACAACTACAGGAGTTATACCAACTTTGACAGATCAAATACAGGACCACCGACATTTGGTCAGATTTGATACAGGAATTGGTCCTTTGGGATGCCTGGAACGTTGTGAAGGATGTTGAGTTTTACCAAGAGGAACTGAACTGCCTGGCAAACCAAGGATCCAGGGGCAATGTGGAATCAAGTACCCAGTCCCAAATAGTTCAAATCCAGGAGTTGCTGGTCGCATGGGGACCCAGAGACTCAAGCGGGAGGAGCTGGAGTAGTTGTTCTATAGATACAGGCGGATCTGTACCAACGAGCTGAAGAATAATGTGGGAGATGGTGCTGAGCCGTTCCCCTTTACCTGCTTCCAGTAACCACGAGATGCAGAGGATGCCATGTGTGAATGCAATGGATACGAGCTTGGTTCTCGTTGATTACATGAGCAGTTACCAAGGTCAAGCCTCAGACTATTAGAAGGATAATTGGAAGCTTATTACATATGACTAGTTAAGAGGGGGAGGACTGTGATGACACAGGATGTATTCTTAATTAGGTCAAACTTATTTTTCTTTGGTGGGTCAAGAGACATAGGCTGTTGTTCATATGAACCTAAACATTGAAACTTGAATTGATTATTGTGTTGCTATCCTTGGAGCACAGGGACTCTGGGTAACTGAGCAATTGATATTTGCTAATATGTTGATTACCCATTGTACCAGGCCATGCAGTTTGTTGACCTGCAACATTGAAGGATAAACTATGCAAGTTGATTGAATACTAGAACAATGAGAGTTGACCTCATCCCACCTTCCCCCTGGCCTGTGGATGATGACCCAAAGGACAAATGTGGGTATAAAAATGGACCTTTATCCTTCTTCACAGAGACTCTACAGAACAGCAGTCTGGACACCATGGTTTCAACCGGAGGGATACACTCTAAAGGAAGTCAGGTTAAATGTCACCCCCCAGGTGTTTGTAACTAAAAGAGCCACCTTGTGCAGCACTAATGCTGCATTCTGACAAGGTGGCTCTTTTAGTTCTTGTTCCTACCACTGCTGAAAGAATTGTTTATCAAATTTGTCCCTCATACCTTGAAATTGCCACGGGGGCAGGTCTTTCCCCCCTAACACAGGCACACCACAGCCGTCAGGCCCTCAGGGCCTCTGCGTGCTGGGCGCCACCTCCCCTTCCTTCATTAGCATCCCCGGCACCTGCGCTGTAAGTTCAAAGGACAGCACAACTGTGCATGCCCAAAAAAACACAGTTGCACTGCCTTTCGAACTTACAGCGCAGGCGTCGGGGACACTAATGAAGGAAGAGGAGGCGGCACCCAGCACACAGAGGCCCTGAGTGACGGCTGTGGTGCATCGGTGTTAGGGGGAAAGACCTGCCCTGTGGTGATTTCAAGGTATGAGGGACAAATTTGACAATATGGAGAGGAGTCTTCTGCTCACTGAGCAGACGCTCAATGGGATAGATGAGGTGGGGGATGGTAGGATGGAGTTGCAGAACAGTGAAGCAGCAAGCTGGGTGACAGTTAGAAGGCCGGGTAGAGAGAAGAGTGCCAGGGAGGCTAGTCCTGATCTTGCACACCCCAATAAGCTTGCTAAGTTGACAGATGAGGGGGGTGCCAGTACAGGGGTAGCACTGCTGCAGCCAGGCATGTCCTCTGAAAGCCAGAGGAGTGACTGCTCCAGTAAGGAGGGAAATAGGAGAGCAGGGCAGGCCAGACAGGTGCTGGTAGTGGGGGACTCAATTATTAGGGGAACAGATAGGGCAATCTGTCACAAAGACAGGGATCGTCGAATAGTGTGCTGCCTACCTGGCGCTCGAGTCCGAAACATCGCTGATCGGGTGGACAGATTACTGGGAGGGGCTGGTGAGGACACAGCGGTCATGATGCACATTGGCACAAATGAGAAAGTTAGAGGTAGGTGGAAGGTCCTGAAAAACGATTTCAGGGAATTAGGCTGCAAGCTGAAAGCAAGGACCTCCAACGTGGTATTTTCCGAAATACTGCCTGTACCACGTGCAACACCAGAGAGGCAACGGGAGATTAGGGAGGTTAATAAGTGGCTCAAGAATTGGTGTAGGAAGAAGGGGTCTGGGTTCCTGCAGAACTAGGCCGACTTCTCAGTTGGCTACAGGTTCTACGCTAGGGACAGGCTGCACCTCAATGGCGAAGGTGCAGGTATGCTGGGGGAGAAAATGGCTAGAAGGATGGAGGAGTGTTTAAACTAGGGAATAGGGGGAAAGTATTCATTTTATAGTAGGGGAAGATAGTGCAGATAGAGACCTGGGCACAAATAAGGAAGTTGGGGGTGGCATGGGGGGTGGGGTTGGATCAATTAATAATTTAAGAAAGAATAGAGGTGCAGAGCGATACATAAAATGTATGTATACTAATGCCAGATGCCTTGCCAACAAAATGGATGAATTAGAATTAATGGTGTTGGAGCATAATTATGACATGGTGGGGATATCTAAAACATGGCTGGATGAGAGCCATGACTGGGCTGTTAACTTACAGGGTTATAGTCTGTTCAGAAATGACCGAACGGATAAGCGAGGGGGAGGGGTGTGTCTATATGTAAATGCAGCGCCCCAGAGTCCTGGTCGTTGCAGTACTGTTGCTCCGCCACTAAGGGGGGCTATGGTACGTCTGATGGCACTGAAGGAGTTCACCTGACCAGGTATCACAGACACCAATACACTTCACAGTCTGGCCTCCAGGGGGAGCTAAGGGTGCTATGTATTAGGCCACTCCTCACAATCTGGTAAAACTGGGGGTTAGATAGGAAGTTAGTCAGAAGCTGACTGGGTTGGAACCAGGCAACATCCTGTGGCAGAGGGTGTTGCAGGGGAAGATTCAGGGGGGTCCCTGTCAGGGGTGGGATCCTGACAGAGGCCTAGCAAACAGGAAGAACATTACGGGACCGCGCCTGCACTTCATTGCGGCGGTACCCCAAGGAAGGACAAGAAGCAAGGTTTATTGTGAAGAGTGAGAAATGAGATCAACGCAACAAGGAGATAACACCAGTAGGAGTCGTGCTGTAAGACCGAGGCAACATCCTACTGAGGCGCGTAGCCGGTGGCCGGAAACGCCGAGGAAGTATTAGGCTCCAAGCAATACTTCAAACCTACGGCAGGACAGTCAGTTATAGGCGGGCTGTCTCACCTAAATCACCTAAGCAGACATAGGGGGCAACAGTGGGAGAGGGGCGACTCTAGGGTCCCGGAAGAACTCCAGGCCTACCCGTCATACGGGTGCGTCCTAGCCATATCATCTGGGGGACGGAGAAGAACATCAGAATCAGTTGTGAGGGAACTTCAGAAACAGACACAACAGTTGTGAGGACTATCCCGTGGTGCTGAGCAGGGAAGGACTACAACACACAAGCGCTAGAAGGAAGGCACAGATTTCCACCTGCAAAGGGAACTCTGGAGGTGCCATCGGACTGGCCGGTCTCAGATATCCCAGTTAACCGTACTCTGGATTGAGGATCCTGAAGCCTTCAGTAAAGAGGTAAAGAGACTGCAACCTGGTGTCCTCGTTATTCATCGCGACCTGCACCACACCACTATCACTCTCAACTTTCATTGGATGCCCCTCAGCAGGGTCACGGACCGGGTCTAGCCACCGTGACAATCCCAGAACCGAGACAGGAAGGCCTGGTACCGGGTACCCCTTGGCCCTGCGGTGGTGGGGGCGTTCCAACAAGTCATCCTTAAAACTCATCCTGCGTGATAATATAGGTGAATCTAATAAAAATGTAGAGTCCCTGTGGGTGGAGATAAGGGGAGGGGGAAAAAATAATAAATTACTGAGAGGAGTTTGTTATAAGTCTCCAAAAATAATGAAAGCAACTGAGAATATCCTCATAAAGCAAATAGATGAAGCTGCGACTCAAGGAGAAGTCATTATTATGGGGGACTTCAACTACCCTGAAATAGATTGGGGAACAAAAATCTGCAGTTCCAGCAAAGGTAATCGGTTTTTGACAACTATGAGAGACAATTACCTTTCACTAGGGTTGAGCGACTTTCATTTTTTTAAGATCAAGTCGGGTTTTGCGAAACCCGACTTTGTCCAAAGTCGAGTCGAGTGCAGTCGGCCGATTATCGCTAAAAGTCGGGGATCGACCGAAACACGAAACCCAATGCAAGTCAATGGGGAAGCATAGTCGGCAGTGAGTGGAGGCCAGGAAAACACCTACAGTGCCCATTTTAATGCCAAAAACATCCATTCTTGTTTCTGAAGCTTGTCAATCTTAATTAACTTTATAATAATAGTTGGGCATTGGAAATTGGGGGTCATTTGGCAAAAGTTGTGGAGGGTACGGCTGGTTCAAGGTTTTAGTGGGCCCAGGAAACGTGGACTACGTCACGGCGGTGGAGCAGTGAGAGGTAAGTATGTCAAGTTTGCAAGTGCTGTGATTCTAAGCAAGCAGGGGGGGCCCACTCGTTGGCATTGGCACTGGCACAGGGCCCCTCAAAGTACAGCGGTGTGTTTGCACGGCGGGGGCGCCTCCCACCAGCAGCGACACTTTTGCGTACTCTGAGGGGCCCTGTGCCAGTGACGTCGCCAACGAGTATGCCCCCCCACCTGATGAAGGAACCTGCACTTTCATTTGCACCTTCCTCTTTGTCCCTGTGTAAGGTGGTATAACATGCGGGAAGGGGAACCTTACTTTCAGCAGGGTCAGATTCTGGCTGTGTAGAGTGCAAGGGGAATGTAGTGGTCTAGGTCAATGTACCAGCAGACTCATCTAGCAGTGGCTCGGCAATGGGCAGGATGAGGAGGAAACACAGATATAGGGCCAAAGAATAAAGTAGGCTAAATGCAGTTCAAAATTGGTAACAGTACTAAGCAGGCGGCATTGCTTTGTTCAGTGGAGTAGCAAACCCAGGAGCAGGAGACACTGTTTTAAGGGCCCAACCACACTAGTAGGCCAAATGCAGTTTAATATCTGCTACTATAGGCCAAAAGCCTAAAGACTGAAGCTCAGCTTTATACAGTGGAGGACAACACCAGGGAGCGGCAGACACCGTTAGTAGGCCGTAACCACCAATTTATTTAAAGAAAGCACTTAATGAGAGCCAGAAGGTTGAAGCTCAGACAAGGCAACCTGGAGGAGAACACCAAGGAGGAGGAGAACACTCAGGAGGAGGACAACACCCAGGAGCGGCAGACACCGTTAGTAGGCCCTAACCACCAATTTATTTAAAGAAAGCACTTAATGAGAGCCAGAAGGTTGAAGCTCAGATTTAGACAGTGGAGGACAACACCAAGGAGCGGCAGACACCGTTAGTAGGCCGTAACCAAAGTTGAAGGCCAAATGCAGTTTAATATCTGATACTATAGGCCGAAAGCCTAAAGACTGAAGCTCAGCTTTATACAGTGGAGGACAACACCAGGGATCGGCAGACACCTTTAGTAGGCCCTAACCACCAATTTATTTAAAGAAAGCACTTAATGAGAGCCAGAAGGTTGAAGCTCAGAATTATACAGTGGAGGACAACACCAGGGAGTGGCAGACACTGTTAGTAGGCCGTAACCACCAATTTTTTAAAAAACAGCACTTAATGAGAGCCAGAAGGTTGAAGCTCAGATTTATACAGTGGAGGACAATTTGAATTAGGGACTGCAGACAGACTTAGTAGGCTGTCCCCTGTGGACCATGCATCCACCACATTAACCCATTGCGCCGTAATGGACACGTAACCTTCCGTGGCCATGCCTACAGGTCCATACGTCTGTTGTCAGGTGCACCTTTGTACTCACAGATTGCCAGAGTGCATGGACAATGCGGTCTTTTACATGCTGGTGGAGGGTTGGGATGGCTTTTCTTGCAAAAGAAGTGTCGACTGGTTAGCTTGTAGCGTGGTACAGCGTAGTCCATCATGGCTTTATTAATATTAAATAAAATATATAAATAGGTTCTATGAACTTTTAAATAGGTTCCAGGGGTACACGGGCAGCATTGGTGTGGTCAGCGGAGGACCATTGCAAGGAGGGACCGCAGACAGGCTTACTAGGCCTAAAATAACTAAAAATAGGCTCAATGCAGTTTTAAATAGGTTACATGGATACACAGGCAGCATTGTGGTCAGTGGAGGAGGATTGCAAGGAGGGACCGCAGACAGGCTTACTAGGCCTAAAATAACTAAAAATAGGCTCAATGCAGTTTTAAATAGGTTACATGGATACACAGGCAGCATTGTGGTCAGTGGAGGAGAATTGCAAGGAGGGACCGCAGACAGGCTTACTAGGCCTAAAATAACTAAAAATAGGCTCTATGCAGTTTTAAATAGGTTACATGGATACACAGGCAGCATTGTGGTCAGTGGAGGAGAATTGCAAGGAGGGACCGCAGACAGGCTTACTAGGCCTAAAATAACTAAAAATAGGCTCAAGGCACTTAGAGTTATCTCGCAGGGGTACACAGGCAGCATTGGTGTGGTCAGCAGAGGACGATTGCAAGGAGTGTCTGACACAGTTAGTACTCACAAAAAATAAATAGATGTTAATGTCTCACAAAACAAAAAAAAAAAAAAAAAAGTGTGGCATACTTAGGTACAGGGGTGGGCTCATCTGCTGAGTTTCTGACATAGTAATTTGGCAGTAAGTATTTACTGGTGTCAATATAGGACACTGACCCAGACTACTTTAACTAGCATCATAGATGTCAACAAATTGGTACTGTCAGTGCCAGGCATTGAATGATGTCAGCGCATAGACTAAACATTGGTGGAGCTGTGAGAGATAATTTTGCACGTGGTAGAGCACAGTTTGAGCTGGGGGGGGGTGAACTCTCTTGTGGCCGGCGGTACCGTCCCAGGGCCCCTCATGTTACAACGGTGTGTCTGACGTTGGGTGCGCGCCACCACCGCCAGAGACACTTCATTGTACTATGAGGGACCCAGTGGCAGTGCCGTCGACCAAAAGGGGGCACACCCACCTCTTCAGACAAACGGCACTCTAACGGGTGCTTGCGCCAAGTGGCGAGACCACGGCCCCGTGGGGGTAGTTTTCCCATTGAGGGAGGTGTAAACATGCCGTATGCTGGACAAACAGCTGCTGCAAATTAAGAGATTGGAACACTCAGTAAGACCAGTCCACAAGCAAGACCATTTTATAGGAAAGCTAGGTGTCAGCTGGGAAAGGTGGGGCAAAATAATTTGAAATCCAGGAGTGGTTCATTTTAATGAAGGTTAGATCATCCACATTTTGGGTAGCCAGACGAGTCCTTTTTTCGGTTAATATTGAACCAGCAGCACTGAATACTCTTTCTGATAGCACACTAGCCGCTGGGCAAGCAAGCTCCTGCAATGCATATTCTGCCAATTCAGGCCAGGTGTCTAATTTGGATGCCCAGTAGTCAAATGGGAATGACGGTTGAGGGAGAACATCGATAAGGGATGAAAAATAGTTAGTAACCATACTGGACAAATGTTGTCTCCTGTCACTTTGAATAGATGCTGCAGTACCTGTCCTGTCTGCGGTCATTGCGAAATCACTCCACAACCTGGTCAGAAAACCCCTCTGTCGAACGCCACTTCTGATTTGTGCACCTCTAACACCTCTGCCCTGTAGCCCCCTGCAGCTTGTGTGAGAACCATCACCGGCGCTGTGTGCTGGGAATGCCTGAATCAAACGGTCTACAAGAGTAGCTTGTTTGGTTGCTAATATTTGTTCGAGGTTCTCATGTGGCATAATATTTTGCAATTTGCCTTTATAGCGAGGGTCAAGGATGCAGGCCAACCAGTAATCGTCATCGCTCATCATTTTAATAATGCGTGGGTCCCTTTTGAGGATACGTAAGGCATAATCCGCCATGTGGGCCAAAGTTCCAGTTGTCAAATCTGTGGTTGTGCTGGTTTGAGGGGCAGTTACAGGCAAATCTACGTCACTTGTCTCCCTTAAAAAAACAGAGCCCGGCCTTGCAACGACACTAATTTCTGTTGGCCCAGGAGAAGCTTCCTCATTAAAAAAGTACTCATCCCCATCATCCTCCTCGTCCTCCTCTTCGCCCGCTACCGTGTCCTCTACACGGCCCTTACCAGACAATGGCTGACTGTCATCAAGGCTTTCCTCTTCCTCGGCTGCAGACGCCTGCTCCTTTATGTGCGTCAAACTATGCATCAGCATGCTTATTATGGCGTTGTCTGCACTAACCAGCCGTGTGCATTCCTCAAAACACTGAAGGACTTGACACAGGTCTTGTAGCTTCGACCACTGCACACCTGACAACTCCATGTCTGCCATCCAACTGCCTGCCTGTGTATCCTCCCACAAATACATAGCAGCATGCCTCTGTTCGCACAG
Organism: Ranitomeya variabilis; assembly: GCF_051348905.1. Taxonomy (NCBI): domain Eukaryota; kingdom Metazoa; phylum Chordata; class Amphibia; order Anura; family Dendrobatidae; genus Ranitomeya; species Ranitomeya variabilis. Next base: position 247,449,053 of record NC_135237.1, on the reverse strand, counting down.
TCTCTGAAGCATGTGCAGTTCCACCTTGTTGCAACGTCGATGATTAGGCAATGCTGGGGAAGGTTCAAAGACCGCTGATAGTTCTGCATACGGCTGGAGTGTACGGGCGAACGGCGGATATGCGAGCAAAGTCTGCGCACTTTGAGGAGCAGGTCGGGTAACCCCGGATAACTTTTCAGGAAGCACTGCACCACCAGGTTTAAGGTGTGAGCCAGGCAAGGAATGTGTTTCAGTTGGGAAAGGGCTATGGCAGCCATGAAATTCCTTCCGTTATCACTCACTACCTTGCCTGCCTCAAGATGTACAGTGCCCAGCCATGACTGAGTTTCTTTCTGCAAGAACTCGGACAGAACTTCCGAGGTGTGCCTGTTGTCGCCCAAACACTTCATTGCCAATACAGCCTGCTGACGCTTGCCACTAGCTGTCCCATAATGGCACACCTGGTGTGCAACAGTGGCAGCTGCGGATGGAGTGGATGTGCGACTGCGGTCTGTGGACGAGCTCTCGCTTCTGCATGAGGAGGAGGGGGGGCGAACGCCTACAGCCAACTCTTTCCTTGACCGTGGGCTAGGCAGAACTGTCCCAATATTGCTGTCCCCTGTGGACCCTGCATCCACCACATTCACCCAGTGTGCCGTGATGGACACGTAACGTCCCTGGCCATGCCTACTGGTCCATGCATCTGTTGTCAGGTGCACCTTTGTAGTCACAGACTGCCTGAGTGCATGGACGATGCGGTCTTTAACATGCTGTTGGAGGGCTGGGATGGCTTTTCTTGAAAAGAAGTGTCGTCTGGGTAGCTCGTAGCGTGGTACAGCGTAGTCCATCAGCGCTTTGAAAGCTTCGCTTTCAACTAACCGGTAGGGCATCATCTCTAATGAGATTAGTCTAGCAATGTGGGCGTTCAAACCCTGTGTACGCGGATGCGAGGATGAGTACTTCCTTTTCCTAACAAGAGTCATGTAGGGTGAGCTGGACTGGAGAGCTGGAGATCGTGGAACTAGCGGTGGTGCCGGTGGACATGGCAGACTGAGAGAGGGTTGGAGATGGTATTCTTGCCGGTGCCCTACATGCAGTGTTTCCTACTACGAACCTGGTGATTCCCTGACTGCTTTGGCTTGGCGACGAAAGCTGCACAGATACTGCAGGTGGTGCGGGAAATGGTGGGCTTACAGTGAGGGAAGGGATGTAGCGTTGCTGACTAGCTTCATTGGCTGAGGGTGCTGCAACCTTTAGGCACGTTTGGTAGTTAGTCCAGGCTTGCAAATGCATGGTGGATAAATGTCTATGCATGCAACTTGTATTTAGACTTTTAAGATTCTGACCTCTGCTTAAGGTAGTTGAACATTTTTGACAGATGACTTTGCGCTGATTATTTGGATGTTGTTTAAAAAAATGCCAGACTGCACTCTTTCTACTGTTGGATACCTTTTCAGGCATTGCAGACTGAGCTTCTTTAACCAGATGGCCACGCTGTCCTCCAACTGGTTTTGGTTTTGCCACGCGTTTTTGGCCAGATACTGGCCCGGCAGATGGAACCTGTTGTGGTGTTGATGCCTGCTGCAGCTCCTCCTCCTCCTCCTCCACTTCAGAACTACTGCCGCCTGCACCCTGTTCCCCCAATGGCTGCCAATCGGGGTCAACAACTGGGTCATCTATGACCTCCTCTTCTATCTCGTGTGCAACTTCGTCTGTGTCACCGTGTAAGCCGGTGGTAGAGCGTTCGTGACGGGGCACCATAGTCTCAGCTGGGTTTGATTCTGGCTCAGTACACTGCGAGGGCAATGTTCTGGTCTGAGTCAAAGGAACAGCATAGTAATCTGGCTATGGCTGTGCATCAGTGCACTCCATGTCCGATTCAACTTCTAATGGGCATGGCCTGTCAACGGTTTCACTGTCTAACCCAGGAACGGTATGTGTAAAGAGCTCCATGGAGTAACCCGTTGTGTCTCCTGACGCATCCTTCTCTCTTGTTCTGGGTGAAGAAGACAAGGAAGCGACTTGTCCCTGACCGTGAACATCCATAAACGACGTGCTGCTTTTACATTTTGCACTTTCAGAAGAGGAGGCAAAAGAGCTAGAGGCTGAGTCAGCAAGCAAAGCCAAAAATTGTTCTTGCTGCTCCGGCTTTAAAAGCGGTTTTCCTACTCCCAGAAAAGGGAGCGTTCGAGGCCTTGTGTAGTCAGACGATGAACCTGGCTCAACAACTCGAGACTTAGGTGCTGTACTTCTTTTACCACGACCACCTGATGCTCCACCACCACTACCATCATTACCAGCTGACAATAACCGCCCACGGCCACGACCTCTTCCACCAGACTTCCTCATTGTTTGCAAAACGTAACCAAAGTAACGGTATTTGTTACTGTAAAACAACTTATAAGGTGAACTCAAACTTCTGTAGGATTTATATACACCTTTATAGGTGGCTGACACTGAAAGGAAAACCAGGCCCAATGTTACACACTAGGTTTTCTGTGCCCCAATAATTTGAGACAGATGACACACACTCGACCGGCACTCAAGCAGAAATGCCAATCTTAATCTTCCACTATTTTTTTTTTCAGGGAGAATTTACAAAAAAATAAAAATGGCCCAGTATTACACACTGGTTTTCTGTGGCACACAATGAGAGACAGATGCCACACACAGCAATGGCACAGAGGCAGACTTGCCAATCTTTATCTCCCTGCAGTAATCTCAGAAAAGTATGGCAGGCAGCTATAAAAAGGACTGCTGCACACAAAAGTGTGGACAAACAAACAAGATAGCTGTGCAGAAAGGAAGGAACAACAGGATTTGTGCTTTGAAAAAAGCAGTTGGTTTGCACAGCGGCGTACACACACAGCAACGCAGCTATCAGAGAGCCTTCTAGGGCAGCCCAATGAGCTACAGCGCTGAGGAAAAAAAAATGTAGCTTCCACTGTCCCTGCAAGCAAAAGGTGGTGTTGGACAGTGGAAATCGCTACAGCACAAGCGGTTTGGGGGTGAATGTACCCTGCAAAACACTATCCCTGCTTCTGCAGCTTCTTGCTTCTTCTAGCTTCTTGCTCACTGCAATGCCCTTCTGTAAGATGGTGGGGACAGATCTATGTCATCACGCTGCCCACACTCTGCGTCCACCTTCATTGGCTGAGAAATGGCGCTTTTAGCGTCATTGAAACGCGACTTTGGCGCAAAAGTCGCGTAGCGCATGGCCGACCCCACACAGGGATCGGGTCGGGTTTCATGAGACGCCGACTTTGCCAAAAGTCAGCGACTTATGAAAATGAACGATCCGTTTCGCTCAACCCTACCTTTCACAACTGGTTCAGGACCCAACAAGAAGGGGGGCACTGCTAGACCTAATATTAACCAACAGGCCAGACCGCATATCAAATATAAGGGTTGGGGGTCACTTGGGGAATAGTGATCACAAAATAATAAGTTTTCATGTATCCTTTAATAAGATGTGTAGTAGAGGGGTTACAAGGACACTAAATTTCAGGAGGGCAAATTTCCAACGGATGAGAGACGATCTTAGTGCAATTAACTGGGACGATATCCTGAGACATACAAATACACAAAGAAAATGGGAAATGCTTATAAGCATCCTGGATAGGACCTGTGCACAGTATATATGGGAATAAACATACTAGAAATAGGAGGAAACCAATATGGCTAAATAGAGCTGTAAGGGGCGCAATAAGTGACAAAAAGAAAGCATTTAGAGAATTAAAGGAAGTAGTTAGTGATGAGGCATTACATAAATACAGAAAATTAAATAAATTCTGTAAAAAGCAAATCAGGGCAGCTAAGATTGAGAAAGAAACTCATTGCCAGAGAGAGTAAAAATAATCCCAAAATATTCTTTAACTACGTAAATAGTAAGAAACTAAAAAATGATAGTGTTGGCCCCATTAAAATTAGTCTGGGTAAAATGGTGGATGAGGATGAGGAAAAAGCCAATTTGCTAAATGACCTTTTTTCATCAGTATTTACACAAGAAAATTCCATGGCAGACAATATGATCAGTGATAACAAAAATTCCACATTAAGTGTCACCTGCTTAACCCAGCAGGAAGTACGTCGGCATCTAAAAATCACTAAAATTGATAAATCTCCGGGCCCGGATGGGATACACCCCCGATTACTACAGGAATTAAGTACAGTCATTGATAGACCATTATTTTTAATCTTTAAAGAGTCCATAATAACAGGGTCTGTACCACAGGACTGGCGTATAGCAAATGTGGTGCCAATATTCAAAAAGGGGACAAAAACTGAAATCGGAAATTATAGGCCAGTAAGCTTAACCTCTACTGTGGGTAAAATCCTGGAGAGCATTCTAAGGGATGCTATGCTGGAGTATCTGAAGAGGAATAACCTCATGACCCAATACCAACATGGGTTTACTAGGGACCGTTCCTGTCAGACTAATCTGATCAATTTCTATGAAGAGGTAAGTTCCGGACTGGACCAAGGGAACGCAGTGGATGTAGTGTATATGGACTTTTCAAAAGCTTTTGATATGGTGCCACACAAAAGGTTGATATTTAAAATGAGAATAATGGGGATAGGAGAAAATATGTGTAAGTGGGTTAAGAGCTGGCTCAGGGATAGGAAATGAAGGGTGGTTATTAATGGAACACACTCGGACTGGATCGCGATTAGCAGTGGGGTACCACAGGGGCCAGTATTGGGCCTTCTTCTTTGGGCAAATAAAATAATGGGATGCATTAAAAGTTGCATAGATGCTCATGAGGAGAACATAATTTTACCTCTATACAAGTCACTAGTTCGACCACACTTAGAATACTGTGCACAGTTCTGGTCTCCGGTGTATAAGAAAGACGTAGCTGAACTGCAGCGGGTGCAGAGAAGAGCGACCAAGGTTATTAGAGGACTGGGGGGTCTGCAATACCAATATAGGTTATTACACTTGGGGCTATTTAGTTTGGAAAAACGAAGGCTAAGGGGTGATCTTATGTTAATGTATAAATATATGAGGGGACAGTACAAAGACCTTTCTGATGATCTTTTTAATCATAGACCTGAGACAGGGACAAGGGGGCATCCTCTACGTCTGGAGGAAAGAAGGTTTAAGCATAATAACAGACGCGGATTCTTTACTGTAAGAGCAGTGAGACTATGGAACTCTCTGCCGTATGATGTTGTAATGAGTGATTAGTTACTTAAATTTAAGAGGGGACTGGATGCCTTTCTTGAAAAGTATAATGTTACAGATGTTACAGGGTATATATACTAGATTCCTTGTTAGGGTGTTGATCCAGGGAACTAGTCTGATTGCCGTATGTGGAGTCGGGAAGTAATTTCCCCAATGTGGAGCTTACTCTTTGCCACATGGGTTTTTTTTGCCTTCCTCTGGATCAACATGTTAGGGCATGTTAGGTTAGGCTATGGGTTGAACTAGATGGACTTAAAGTCTTCCTTCAACCTTAATAACTATGTTACTATGATTCTTTCAGCAGTGGCAGGAACAAGAACTAAAAGAGCCACCTTGTCAGAATGCAGCATTAGTGCTGCACAAGGTGGCTCTTTTAGTTACAAAAGCCTGGGGGGTGACAGGTTCCCTTTAAGTGACCAGAGCCCTACCTGGAGGAATACAGATCTGATCCATTGACAATCACTGAACCCATGGATACATTTAGAGAAGGCAGGTTGGGACCATCACCTGGCCCCATGGAGACATTTGGATAAGCTAGATTCAGACCATGTGGTCACCTGTCCCCATGGAGACATTCGGAGAAGCCAGGTTGGGACAATCAGGCCACCTGGCCACGTACCTCAATCGACTGTCAGTTTCCTAAGCTTTTTGTTACCTCCGCTCTGTGGATGCCCACAAAAAGCGGGTGCCAATTTGTGGGAGTTGTCGGCCCTAGACAATCCAAAGTCGCAGCTGCTCTAATCCCGGCAAACCAGTGGAAGTGTGAGACTCTAATCTGCACCATCTTATGTACTTGCTAAAACTTTTCTATATGTTTGTGTCTGTTGGTAGTTCAATTAAGCATTGCCACACTGGTTTACCCTTACTCTATGTTGTCTGAGTAGTATTCTGCCCACGGAAAAGGAGTGCGGGCATTCAATAGGATAAGTCCTGGTCCATGCGGTCTTTCTAAAGACAGCTGGGCCATCTGACGAAAGCACCCACTGACCCTGGTGTCTCCACAACATTTATAAAAAATATATAATAAAATACATTGTAGTCAACTATCTTGGGCCCTTACTTGTCCTTACACCAACTCCATAGCTCCCCGGTCTTCTGCAATGGTTTTTTGTTGGACAAATCCCACAAATTTGTGATTAATCAAATTTGTCACAAATTTTTGATGTGTTACGTATCGATTCACTTGTGTCCTCACATCAAATACACTATTTTAGCCCATGATTTTTTCTGTATAAGAAAATAAATTTGACATTTTTTGTTTTAAAAAGGTGTAAAAAGGTTAAATTTAGTGAATAGATTAATGAAACATCTTTTCCACCATCAGTAGATATTCAAATGTATCAAATGAGTCCCTTCAAGAGTAAGGTTCAATAGTATCTTTTTTTACCCCACTTCGTATACATAATCCCTATTTCAAAGCTGCCTATAACTTTTAAAAGATTAGCTTGTCTGAAAAGCAAGTACTGAAATGCCCCAGTTAGAAAACTCTAATAATCCAGTCAGATTTCCCAGAAAAGCATAGCATGAGGTATCCTGACAAAATATTCCCTTACAGGTTTTAAACCATTTCCAATAAGCTGAGCAGAGAATAGCGCACGCTGCACATTTTTTGAACTGTGATATGCTATTCAGTCAGCAGTGTTCTGTATTCTGGGGTGAAGTATCAGCAAAATACAGAACAAATAAAGCTGCTTAAAAGATCTGTGTAACTCTGCTAATCTGAGACGGTAGGATGTCTGCAAAACAAGCGCTGAAGTCTCAAGTATCTTTTTTTCAATTTCATGTTATATAATTTATCCTTTATGCTTATAGCATGCAAGTACTGTAAATAAGTTTCTGTCAAGGAGTTTTGAAATTCAAACTTTCTGTTCCCTCTTGACACATCAAATAACTATTTTTCCTCTCTCTTCTGCATTTCTTAGCCTGTTATCTTCACTTGATATATTTTTGAAGAGCAATAAATATGTTCTGTACAACTTTGTCAGATAAAGCATGAAGGGATTAAATAGCTATTTCATTTATATTCTCTTTCCATTCAATTCTTGTTACCATTCTTACACCATATCAAAATACACAATTTCTCAAAGGAAGCCTGTGCACGTCTCATATAGGATGCAGTATCACAAAAGGTAACTGACAATAAATGTAATGCTCATGCTTAGAATTCTATTAAAATGTAGATACCTCCACTAATCTATTTGAAAATTGCAATTTATTCAGTGCTATATGCTATATACTTATGATTTCTATTGTACTCATTTTATGTGCTCTGTCAATACCTTAAGAAGTTGTTAACCCCCTTTACCCCAAAGCCTGTTTTCACCTAAGTGACAGGGCCAATTTTTACAATTCTGACCACTGTCACTTTATAAGGTCATAACTCTGAAACGCTTCAACGGATCCTGGTGATTCTGAGATTGTTTTCTCGTGACATACTGTACTTTATGATAGTAGTAAAACTTCTTTGATATGACTTGCATTTATTTGTGAAAAAAAACGGAAATATGACGAAAATTGTGAAAATTTAGCAATTTTCAAACTTTTAGTTTTTATGCCCTTAAATTAGAGAGTTATATCACATAATATAGTTAATAAACAACATTTCCCACATGTCTGCTTTACATCAGCACAATTTTGGAAACATAATTTTTTTTGTTAGGGAGTTATAAGGGTTAAAAGTTGACCAGCGATTTCTCATTTTTGCAACAAAATTTGCAAAACCATATTTTTTACGGACCACCTCACACTTGAAGTGACTTTGAGGGGTCTACATGACAGAAAATGCCCCAAATTGACACCATTCTAAAAACTGCATTCCTCAAGGTACTCCAAACCACATTTAAAAGTTTATTAACCCTTCATGTGCTTCACAGGAATTTTTGGAATGTTTAAAAAAAAATTGAACATTTAACTTTTTTTTCACAAAATTTTTACTTCAGATCCAATTTGTTTTATTTTACCAAAGGTAACAGGAAAAATTGGACCACAAAAGTCATTGTACAATTTGTCCTGAGTACGCCGATACCCCATATGTTGGGGTAAACCATTGTTTGGGCACATGGCAGAGCTCGGAAGGGAAGGAGCGCCATTTGACTTTTCAATGCAAAATTTGCTGGAATTGAGATTGGACACCATGTTGCGTTTGGAGAGCCCCAATGTGCCTAAACAGTGGAAACCCCCCACAAGTGACACCATTTTGGAAATTAGACCCTCTAAGGAACTAATCTACATGTGTGGTGAGCACTTTGAACCTCCAAGTGCTTCACAGAAGTTTATAATGTAGAGCCGTAAAAAAAATCATTTTTTTTTTCACAAAAAATGATCTTTTCGCCCCAAATTTTTTATTTTCCCAAGGGTAGCAGGATAAATTGGACCCCAAAAGTTGTTGTGCAAATTGTCTTGAGTACACTGATACTTCATATGTGGGGATAAACCACTGTTTGAGCGCATGGCAGAGCTCGGAAGGGAAGGAGCGCCGTTTGACTTTTCAATGCAAAATTGGCTGGAATTGAGATCGGAACCCATGTCGCGTTTGGAGAGCCCCTGACGTGCCTAAACAGTGGAAACCCCCCACAAGTGACTCCATTTTGGAAAGAAGACCCCCTAAGGAACTTATCTAGATGTGTGGTGAGCACTTTTAACCCCCAATTGTTTCACTAAAGTTTAGAATGTAGCGCCGTGAAAATTAAAAAATCATTTTTTCTTTCCACAAAATGATGTAATAGCCCCCCAATTTTTATTTTCCCAAGGGTAACAGGACAAATTGGACCACAAAAGTTGTTGTCCAATTTGTCCTGAGTACGCTGATACCCCATATGTGGGGGGAACCACTGTTTGGGCGCACGGGAGAGCTCGGAAGGGAAGGAGTGCTGTTTGAAATGCAGACTTAGAAGGATTGGTCTGCAGGCATCATGTTGCATTTGCAGAGCCCCTGATGTACCTAAACAGTAGAAACCCCCCACAAGTGACCCCATATTGGAAACTAGACCCCCCAGGGAACTTATCTAGATGTGTTGTGAGAACTTTAAACCCCCAAGTGTCTCACTACAGTTTATAACACAGAGCCGTGAAAATAAAATATCTTTTTTTTCCCCACAAAAATTATTTTTCAGCCCCCGGTTTTGTATTTTCCCAAGAGTAACAGGAGAAATTGGACCCCAAAAGTTGTTGTGCAATTTGTCCTGAGTACACTGATACCCCATATGTGGGAGGGAACCACTGTTTGGGCGCACGGGAGAACTCGGAAGGGAAGGAGCACTGTTTTAGTTTTTCAACGCAGAATTGGCTGGAATTGAGATCGGACGCCATGTCGCGTTTGGAGAGCCCCTGTTGTGCCTAAACAGTGGAAACCCCCCAATTCTAACTGAAACCCTAACCCCAGCCCTAATGGGAAAATGGAAATAAATACATTTTTTAAAATTTTATTATTTCTCCCTAACTAAGGGGGTGATGAAGGGGGGTTTGATTTACTTTTATAGCGTTTTTTTGGCGGATTTTTATGATTGGCAGCCGTCACACACTAAAAGACGCTTTTTATTACAAAAAATAGTTTTTGCATCACCACATTTTGAGAGCTATAATTTATCCATATTTTGGTGCACAGAGTCATGTGAGGTCTTATTTTTTGCGGGACGAGTTGACGTTTTTATTGGTACCATTTTTGCGCACGTGACATTTTTTGATCGCTTTTTATTCCGATTTTTGGGAGGCGGAATGAACAAAAACCAGCAGTTCCTGAAATACTTTTAGGGGGGGCGTTTATACCGTTCCGCGTTTGGTAAAATGGATAAAGCAGCTTTATTCTTCAGGTCAGTACGATTACAGCGATTCCTCATTTATATAATTTTTTATGTTTTGGCGCTTTTACACAAAAACTATTTTATATAAAAAAAATTGTTTTTGCATCGCTTTATTCTGAGAGTTATAACTTATTTTTCTGCTGATGATGCTGTATGGAGGCTCGTTTTTTGCGGGACAAGATGACGTTTTCAGCGGTACCATGTTTATTTATATCCGTCTTTTTGATCGCGTGTTATTCCACTTTTAGTTCGCCTGTATGATAATTAAGCGTTTTTTTTTGCCTTGTTTTTTATTTTTTTTTTTGCGGTGTTCACTGAAGGGGTTAACTAGTGTGATAGTTTTATAGAGCGGGTCGTTACGGACGCGGCGATACCAAATGTGTACTTTTATTTATTTTTTTTAATTTACATAAATAAATGGATTTATTGGGAAATTTTTTTTTTTCCCTTTCTTTGGGGGATTTTTTTTTTTTTTTTTGTATACATTCTATTTTTTTTTTTTTACTTTCTACCATTGTCCCAGTGTGGGACATCACTATATTAGATCAGATCGCTGATCTGACACTGTGCATAGCACTGTGTCAGATCAGTGATCTGACACGCAGAGCAGGAGGCTTTCCGGCGCCTGCTCTCAGCAAGCGCCGGCTAGCCACGTCACTTCATGACCCAGAAGGAGTCACGCGGCCATCTTGGATCCAGCGATTCCTTCTGGATCACCGGAGCAACGCGATCGCATTGCGTTGCTCCGGTGGGAGAACGCAGGGAGCCCCGTCCCTGCGTGATCCCCTTCTATGCCGCTGTCACTATTGACAAGAAATCCCACTTATTAAACCCGACAGGGCACATCTGTGAAGTTAAAACCATTCCCGGTGACTACCTCTTGAAGCTCATCAAGAGAATGCCAAGAGTGTGCAAAGCAGTCATCAAAGCAAAAGGTGGCTACTTTGAAAAACCTAGAATATAAGACATAATTTCAGTTGTTTCACACTTTTTTGTTAAATGTATAATTCCACATGTGTTAATTCATAGTTTTGATGCCTTCAGTGTGAATTTACAATTTTCATAGTCATGAAAATACAGAAAAATCTTTAAATGAGAATGTGTGTCCAAACTTTTGGTCTGTACTGTATGTATCAGGTGAATAGTGTCCCCTGAAATGTCATGGAGGTCCACTGATACTAGAGATGAGCAAACGTTTTCGGAAAATGTTCACCAATCTCAAATTGAGTAGGAACATAGCACATTCTGGTTTGTGTTCAGACAACCGAGCATTGTTACAAAAAAATTGGCAAAATTCGGCCAATGTTCGTTAAATGATCGCTTTTCCACTAATGCTTTTGTTAGGACTTTGACTAGGATAGTGTTGCTATATTGATGAGCAGGGGATGTGTTTGCTGAGGGGGAAGGGTGGGGTGAGGTTAGAGGAGCGGCTTACTGAATTTTTCTTTTCTTAACTTAATGTGTGGAGATTTCTGCAGTCAATTAGAGCGCAGAAACCATCCACGACGTCTATACACAGACTTTTGTCATTGGCTGCTGAAGTCACATGTCCATCTCTATATAAAAAAGCAGACATGTTGTTTTGGCGCTATTTTGTCAGCGTAACAGAGCAGAGAGGCCACTCCTGCTACTGCTACTGGATAGTCAGATAGTTAGGTAGGCGGTTTGATTGTCAGTCAGCTAGTGCAGATACACAGAACCTGTGTGGCTGTAAAATCGACCTTCCAGCAGATCAATCGTTTTTGCTTATTGTGTGGTCCAGAAACACGAGGGCACACTTCAGCATATAACTATTTTGTGATACGAATATTGTGCTTCAGGCAAAAGTCCACATTTGAGAATCTAAATTGTTTGTCTTAATAGCATGCTCCAGAAAGTAGGCCACATTTCTGCAGAAAAATATTTTGTGCTTGTAATATTATTCGTCCGGCAGAAGTACACATTTGAAAATACAATTTATTTGTGCTAATAGCATGTTCTTGAAACAATGCCACATTTCTATAGAAAAATATTTTGTGCCGGTAATTTTTCTGGCCAGGCTGGAGTACACGTTTGAAAATTCACATTGTTAGTGCTAATAGCATGTTACGGAAACCATGCCACATTTTTGCATTAAAATATTTTTTTGCTGGTAAAATATTTGGCCAGGCAGTAGTACACATTTGAAAATATCAATTGTTTGTGCTAATAGTATGGTCCTGAAGCCAGGCCACATTTCAGTATATAAATGTTTAGTGCTACTAGTTTGGCTCCAGCCAGGATTCCACATTTCTGAATCTATACTGTTTATGCTAATAGCATGCTCCAGAAAGCAAACTATATTTCAGTACATAAATCCATTGTACTAATAGTGTGGTCCTGTCAGCAGTCCATATTTCAGCAAGGGACAGGGCTTGCACCAACATTTGTAGCTTAAACATTGATCAGTGACAGTTGGATTAATGACAGGTGTAGGCCTGGTGGTCTGAGAGCCCTGCTGAATTCAGGCAACACACATGAAGGAGAGCTACATTTCTAGCTTAAACATTGATCAGTGACAGTTGTTTTAATGACAGGTGTAGGCCAGGTGGTCTGAGAGCCCTGCCAAATTCAGGCAACACACTTGAAGCCCAACTATTTCCAAAAATTAGGGGCAGACACCACTAAAGTGGCATCAATTTATTTTATTTATTCTACTCACTTATATAGCACCATTAATTCCACAGCGCTTAACAGACATCATCAATTTCCCCAGAGTAGGAATAGTATAATGGAGCTCTGACACCCCTTGCACTACAGGCAGCCCCCTAGATGGAGACCCAACTTGGAGTTTCCACATTTTATAAAATTGTTAGTAACCTCAAGAGCAGTAGCAAAGAAGCAATGACAAAAGGCGTGACAGACTGCAATACCGCAAGATCAATGAAGCACACTAAAAACTATCCCATTGCCTAGTCTGCTCAGCCTGTGACTGGGATGCAAAAGTCATTGGAGATCCATCACTTTTTTCATCTTGATGAAAGTTAGGCAGATAGGCGGTCTACACTTTCAGGGGATAGCCGGATGTGCTGATCCATCAGGACATCAACAGCAGTACTGAAGACACGTTCTGAGAAAATGCTGGCTGCCGGGCATGACAAAACCTTCAAGGCGTTACAGACTAGCTCAGGCCACTCTTCCATTTTTTAACAACAAAATGCAAAAGGGTCCAAACTCCTCTTGATGGCATTAATATTGAGCTCGAGATACTCGTGCATCATCTTCTCTAGTCGCTCACTACGTGTCACATTTGTACTCTGTCCTGCTGGTGCAAGGGCTGGTCTCAAAAATGTTTGAAATGACTCACAGAAATGGCTTTCTTTTTTTTAAATTTATTTTACTCACTTGTATAGCACCATTAATTACACAGCGCTTCACTGACATTTTCGGCACTGTCCCCATTGGGGCTCACAACCTAAATTTCCTATTAGTATGTCTTTGGAGTGTGGGAGGATACAAAAGTACCAGGAGGTAACTCACACAATGCAGGGAGAACATACAAAGTTCTTCCAATGTGGTCTTTAGTGGGGTTTGAACCCAGGACCCAAGTGCTGCAATGCTAACCACTAAGCTGCATCTGTTTATTACCATGCTGCTGCTAATGTTTTTGCATTGACAGCTAGATGTTCCCTGAGTTTGAAGTCTATAACTACAATGCACACTGTGTGCCTTACTGCTGTCTTGGGAAAAAACACTTAAGATTGTCTACAAGTGTGTTTCGACACTCCAGCATGCGCGCGTTCCTTTCCAGGGAGTGCAGCATCTGGCAAAATTTACTCCAGTACTGTGGATGTAACAGAGTGGCAAACCAGTAGTCAGCACTATTTCTAATCTTAACAATAAAGCCAACAATAATGTTGAAGCTAGTGCAGCAAGAAGGCGCTCATGTGTTGGATGCTTCCAAGAGGTCCAAGTACATGGTGTGTTGGTGGCTGGCTAACACTCAAACTTGTTTCCTCCGTCCCCTACCTCCAACCATGGACAACAGAGAGAGGATCATTATCACCTCTTACTCCTCTATTTGTTCCTCAGCTCCTGCACTTTTAATAACAATTTGTCTGGTACCATGAACCTCCCTTGACAGCGGTAATCCACCCGCCCATGGCACATGCCTGTGCGACCACATTCCAGAACTTTGAGATATTCTTATCACTTCTGCATCCTACTCTGCTTCCTCCTCGTCCTCTGGGACCACCACCTCCTCTTGCAGACTATTCAAAGTGTTCTCCCGCATGTAGATGAGCAAAATAGTGATGCTGATGACCGCAACGTCAGAGCTAACTATCTTAATAGCCATTTTGAAACTGTGCAGAAAGGTGCAGAGGTCCTTCATATGTGCCGACTCTGCAAGCGTTATTTGCTACACATTAGTACTGCATGGGGCCAGAGTATGCAAAATGTCATACTTTACCAGGGGGTCATCAGTGCTGCCATAGTCGCTGCAACATGTGCATAGTGGAATTCTCGCACAGCGCATATCAACCTGTTAAACGGTAGCCCAAAAGACCTTTGTAGCAATGCAAGTAGATAACATGCAGGGTGTGGAAACCAGAAATGAGTACACAATGACTGTGCTTTCTGCAGCAGCGCATCCAGGCTGGGATAGTGGGATAGAAATTGCTGTACCACCAGGTTGAGGATGTGAGCTATGCAAGGCACATGTGTGAGGTAGCCCTGGTGTTGGTCCCCCACCAGGTTAGCACCATTATCGCACACGGCCTTCACTGACTCCAGGTTCAGTGGAGACAGTCATTGCTCAAACTTGGCCTGTATAGCGGTCCAAAACTCTTCAGCTGTGTGACTGTGATCTCCAAGGCATATTAATTTAAACACTGCCCGATTGTGGTTTTCCCTTGTTGAGAAGTACAAAGGTGGGGGGGATTCTCTCTGCACTGTTAGAAAACATGTCTCATTAAAGGACAGGTTGAGGGTGTAGATGGAGTCCTTACGGTGGAGGAAGCAGAAGCAGTGGAGGAAGTTTTAGATACAGAGGTTTGTCCCACAAGCATTTGGGATTCCAAGATTTGCTGTCTAGTGACACCTTGGTGTCTAGTGTTTTAGCTCACCATCCCTTGGTGTGTAGTTGTTTAGTTCTCCATCCCCTTGTGTGTAGTGGTTTAGTTCTCCAACCCTATATGTTTAGTAGTTTAGTTCTCCAACCACTGTTGTCTAGTAGTCTAGTTCTCTATCCTCTGCAGTGTAGTGGTTTAGTTCTCCATCCCCTGCTATTTAGTGGTTTAGTTCTCCAAACCTAAGCTGTTTTGTGGTTTATTTCTCCAACCCCTGCTGTCTAGCAGGTTAATTCTCAGTCTTATGGTGTGTAGTGGTTTAGTCATCCAACCCTAGGTGTTTAGTAGTTTAATTCTCCAACCCCTGTTGTTTAGTAGTTTACTTCTCCATCCTCAAGTGTCTGCATGCCTTGGTGATTCCAAGGCTTGTGAAGCAGCCTCTTCCACCCCTGCCCACACAGCTACCAGTCACCCAGTGTCCAGTTATAGAGATGTGACACTCCTAGCCATACTTGCTCGTACAGGTATCAGTGTTGAAATGCACTTTGTCAGACATAGATTTTTTCAAAGAACGGGTGATGTTCTCTGCGACATGCTGTTGTAGTGCAGGCACATCTTTCTTAGAGAAGTAATGGCAACTGGGCAACTGGTACTAGGGGACAGCGACAGCCATCAGCTTTCAGAAACAGTCTGTATCCAACAGGCAGAAAGGCTGCATTTCTGTGGCCAATGGATTGGATTGGCCAACCAATTTGTCAAGGATTTCATCCCATTATCACAGATCACAGGACGCTGTGATCTTTGGAGCGAACAGCTCTCAGCTGGTGTTAAGGCTAGCGGAACGCACCGAGTAAATAGAGATGTTTTTATAGATATTGGTGCGTTCGCAGCCCGGGGTCCACCGTGCAGGAGTACCTGCTGCTAGCAAACGGTGGCACTATATGGCGGTATGGACTAACTCAGTTAATTCACCGAGTAGCCGTGAAAGCTAGACTTCACAGAGGCACAGACTAACTGCCCAAACAGAGAGCAGTCAGTGGTCACGCATGCACACAAAACTCCTCGCCGGAGGTGCCAGCATTCTAGGGGCTTATTTCAGCCGGGTCCCTGAACACACTCTCACGTGACCACACTGGCACAAAGCACATAATAAAGAACAATACTAGCGCATGGCCGTGCGGCCATGCGAGCCTTAAATAGTTGCAGCACATACAGGACCTTCCTAGAAGGACCAATGAGAGGCTGCCACAGAGCGTGAGCACCTACAGGACCTTCCTGAAGGACCAATGGCCTCAGCTGCAGTATCTGATCATGTGACCCTCGATTTCCACTGAGAGATCTTACTCTAAGCATGCTCAGAACGAGAAAAGCAGGACTTAGTCCCAGAAGCGTCTGCTCGCCACTGCCCAGCACTGACTTCAATGGCAGAAGCAGGAAAAGCAGCAATAACTTCTTTATACAGAGTCAGACTGAGCGAGACACTGGGACCGACGTCTCCGCTGAGCAGGCTCCACTGCGGCAGGAGAAGAATGGGAGACCGCAGCAGAGATGGCCCGAGATTCCCCCTGTGCAGAGGCGGGAACTTGACCGCTAACAGCTGGTCCCTATCATCCAGACAATTACAGGATTGGCAACGATCAACCGAGGAGGCCATAGGCTACTCACAGTAATTAGTTGGAAAACTAACAGTGAGCGTAAGGCATATACACCTCTGGATTACAACACATGGAATATGTGTATATACCGCCATCTGATCACTGCTAATTCTACGATAACCCCACACTACTTGCTGCCACCACCAATCCTATTTAAAAAATAAAATACTGTCCTATTTTAAACCATTCTTCCTATGAGGCCCACACTACCAGGCTCTACCATCCCCTCTCCCTCAGAGTAGTAGTCATATACCATCCCACAGGCTCACCAACCCACTTCCTTGACCACTTTTCTGCCTTGCTGCCACACTTCATGTCCTCAGAATTGCCTACACTTTTCATGGGAGACTTCAACATCCAAATAAACAGCCCCACGTCCCCATCTGCATCCAAGCTCCTATCTCTAACCACCTCTCTTGGCCTCTCACAGCTTTCAACCTCTTTGACACACAAAGACAATAACACTCTTGATCTTTTCTTTGTCCAGTTCTGTTCAATCTCCCACCTAGATAACTAGCCTCTTTCCCAAAAAATTAGGTCTAACTACAACTTACACAGTTTTAGGCGCTCCCTAAAAACACATGTGTTTGGGGCGACCTATGACATTCCCTAATCAAAGTCTATATATATATATATATATATATATATATATATATATATATATATATATATATATATATATATATATATATATATATATATATCCCATTCTCTACTTCTCTGAACATAATTTGCCAACTCCGTCGTGCCCAAAAGCATTAAAAATATTTGCTGCTGACTACCTCATGCAGCCTTTATCTACCCCCCATTTCATCAAAATGGCTAGACCCTCATTGTAAATAAGCCTGCACTTTGTATCACCCCCACCTTAAGAGCAGGGTAGTCAATATTTTTACTTTAATTATTAGATTATCATTAACTTTGTAACTTATGACTGTTTTATATGAACTACTGACTTGTAAATCGCTGCGGAATTTGTTTGCACTATGTAAATAAAGATTATTATTAGATTGGAGATGGTGAAGTTTAAGCTCTTAGCTTTGCCATGTGTAGGAGGAAACAATCTATTACCTGACCACAACTGCTTGAACAAGGCCTAGCTAATGTGTTGACAGATGGTGGAGTAGAGTGAACATGATAAACTGCTGTAGTTTGAATGAGATGCAGGCAGGGATGTTATGGTGAATTGAGAACGATGTGATGTGCTCAGTGTCTGAGATTGGTCAAAAACAGCAGGCGTGTCCCCTTCCTTAACAGCTGACAGGCTGTCACTCACCATGACAGTAGTCGGTAAACAAGTGGAGGTTCTGCGGATGGAGACTTGTGCATTAATGTGACATTAATGTGGGAGAAGGAAGCAGCAGATGTGGTTGATGGGGCGGCCGATGTTGGCGATGCCTGCTAGTCTGCATTTTAGGGCAGTGAGATTCCCAGTCTAATGCATGTTGATCGTGCATGTGCCAGTTCATACATGTAATAGTCAAATTATTGGATTTTTTGCCTCTACTTAGTCATTTTTTGCAAAGTTGGCAGATAATGTGAGTTGGGTCATCCTTTGTGGTCTCAAAAAAGGGCCAGGCTAGCCAACCGTTGCTGCCCCTGTGACCTGCAGACCCACAACTGTTTGCCAGAATTGAGGCTGAGGATGTAGTTCTTGTTGTGGTTGCATCACTCAGTGTCTGTGAGGAAAGCCACAATGTAATCTACTCATCTTCCTCCTTCTCCACTTCCTCTGATGAGCTACTCAGCTGTGTGCTTCTGGGTTCACACCAAGTGGGATCTAAAACCTCATCGTCTTCCTCTCTGTTTTCCCACTCCTCGCCATGAGAGTCATCCTCCTTCTCTTCCGGCCCTTACAGAACAGTACAGTCTGTGTGTATCTGCATCTCATCAGGATCACCTCAACCCCCGGGAGTTAACATCTGGATTCTGCTTTGACCCTACTTCGTCCGGCCTCGGATCCAACTGAAACATTTTTTGCCAATTGGTACAGATGCTTTCCTCCTCTGGAGTCTGTGAATCTTTGGAGCAAACCTCTTATGCCCATGGAATAGAATTTGTAAACATCTCTACAGACTCGCCAATCTGTGGTTCCCCACAGTCAGTTGGGCAGTTGGAGAGTTGTGACATGGGGGAAACAAGGATAATTAGGGTCCAAATTCTGAGGCCTGTACTGTGTGTGACATTAAGGGTGGAGGAAGAGGAGGCCACTTGATGCAGAGGTTGCCATCCACTGGAGCACATGCCCTTTCTGGCCCTCATCTACAAGTCGTACCACTGTTTGGCTGCCAAAGAAATGGGGTCAAGTAGCCCATCCAGTAACAAAAGTTGTCAAAATACTGCGCAATGATTCACTACAGCAAAACAAACCTACTTTTCATCTCTCATATCATCCCTGTCTCACAACCCTAAAAAGCTAGTCAGTACTTTCAATTCTCTCCTCTGTCTCTCAGCACCCTTTCCCTGTCCACTCATCTCAGCTGAAGACTTTGCCTAATTCTTCAAAATTCTTCAAGTAGAAGATTGCCAACATAAGGCAAAGCTTTTGCCTAAAGTCTCCACAGCCCATCCTCATAACTACTCAACTCCCCTCCTCCAAAACCATCTTCCCCACCATCACAGAAGATCTAATTTCCTCTTTACTCTCCAAACCACATCTCACCACCTGTGAACTTTATCTAATCCCCTCCCATCTCATTCCAAACCTTATCACAGTTTTCATCATGCTTCAAACATACCTCAATCACACCCATCCTCAAAAATCCCTTCCTCCCTTATACCTCAAAGCTACTGGAACAACACATCCATTCTGAATTGTTCTACCATCTCTCTTCCTGCTCCCTGTTTGACCGCTTACAATATGGCTACCAACAGCACCATTGCACTGAAACTGCCCTGAATAAATTCACCAACGACCTACTAATTGCTACATCCAAGTGACATTACTTTGTACTCTGCCTGGATGTCCAATCATCTGCCTTCGACACTGTGGACCATTCCCTCTCAACAGACTCTCCCATCCCTTGGCATCACAGACTTGGATCTACTCATACCTAACAGACCTGACATTCAGTGTCTTCCACTCACACACCACCTCCTCATCTCATCCCCTATCTGTCGGTGTCCTCAAATGTTCAAGTTCTATGACCCCTGCTCTTCTCCATGTACACCTTCATCTTGGACAGCTTATGGAGTCTCATGGCTTTCAGTATCATCTCTATGCTGATGGCACACAGATCTACATCTCTGGACCTGATATCACCACCTTACTAACCAGAATCCCACAGTGTCTGTCTGCTATTTCATCTTTACTCTCTGCTAGATTTTTAAAACTTAACATGGATAATAAAAGAATTCATCATCTTTCCACCATCTTATGCAATCCCCAGATGACCTATCCAACAAAGTAAATGGTTGCCCACTCTCCCAAGTCCAGCAAGCTTGACTCCTGTCTCCCCTATTGAAATATGAGATCCGAGCCCTTTCACCTTCTTGAAACAAACTATCTCCTGGATCTGCACATTACTCAACCATGAATCTGCAAAAACACTACTGCATGCCCTCATCATCTCTTGCCTCGACTACTGCAACCTCCTGCTTTGTGGCCTCCCTTTTAACACTCTAGCAGCCTTCCAATCTATTCTAAACTCTGCTACTTGACTAATCCACCTGTCTCCCTGCTATTTCATGGCCTCTCATCTCTGCCAATCCCTTCACTGGCTCCCCATTGCCCAGAGACTCTAGTTAAAAAAAACTAACCATGACATACATACTTACCTGCACGCAACCTCCGATCCTCACAAGATCTCCTTCTCTGCTCCCCTCTTATGTCCTCTTCCCAAAATGGCATACAAGATTTGTCCCATGCATCTCCCCTACTCTGGAAATCTCTAGCCCACCATATCAGACTCTCACCTACCATTGAAACCTTCAAAAGGAACCTGAAGACCTACTTCTTCCAACAAGCATACAAACTGCAGTAACCCTCGCTCCACCATACCACTGTTCGACTACCCTCACCTACTGTATCCTCACCCACCCCTTGTAGATTGTGAGCCCTCATAGGCAGGGTCCTCTCTCCTCCTGTACCAGTTGGTGACTCATTTTTGTTAAAGATTATTGTACTTGTTGCTTGCTATATAAACCCCTTTTCACATGTAAAGCACCATGTAATAAATGGAGCAAGAATATTAAATATTGTACTCTTTGCACTCTGGGTTAATTGACGCCATTTTACCTAGTGTCTGCCTCTAATTTTAGCTGTTTGGCAGCTTTTGATTTTGCCTAACATTGAATTTAATATTGTTCGGGTTAATTCGATGAACCGTTCGGTAAACATCATGATATTTGCCAAGCTAAACTAAATCGAACCTTGAAAGGCTCACTTATCTCTACCTGAAATATTGTACAGGTTGGCAGATACTGGATTTCTCCATGCAGCATCTCAACATAAAGGGCATAATTTCTAAGGCACTTACACCTAAACAAAAAAACCTTAAAAAGTAAGAAAAATTTGTCACATCAAGGGATTGCATAAAATGTTTGCATCTATTGGCATTTTCACATTAGGTTCTGTGAACTCTAATAAAGCGGGAAGAGCTGGAGAGGGACGGGTAACAGGCATTGTCCGACATCTATTTTATGATAAGTTGTGTTGTACCTTATGATAGAAAACCCTTGACTGGAGTTAGATTATTGGTGGGCTGCATGGATGTGCCTGATTTATTAAGTGGTGTCAGCCATTTAAGATGCGTATGATTTATTGAATAGGATCTTAATGAAAGATTCTGCCGTTCCGTTAAGTGGTGGATAATTCATTAAGTCTATGGATGATTATGAAACACAATGTAAACATACTTTTCTAAATATATTTAAAATTAAAAAAAATTTACAGGGCTTTTTCATGTGTGATGCAGCGATGTCCTTGCTGTGCAGTGAGTAGACAGTGACCCATATAAAGTTCAAATAAAGTCTTGTTTATTTCATAGCATACTCACAAACCAAAAAATATGCAAACAAGTCCTTCAGTATGCAGCCGGGAAAAGTAACGACAGTCCACAATCCGTTGCCGTGAACGTATTACACCACCGTGTACGCTGTGGTGTCAGGATTTTTAGGCTCTGCCTGGCCCGTGTTGCTCCACACGAAAAGAGCTCCTCATAAGCCTCCTGCTAGGTCTGACTCCCAGACCAATACTGACACACCCAAACTCTCTTGCAGGGTTTTTTTTTCTTTCCTCCAGATTCTATGGCCATGGGCCACTATAAGATCTGGGCTGGAGGAAACGGACCGGCCCCACTACCTTTCTGCAGTCCGTTTCAAAAATAAAAGCCCATACCTGGTTTTCCTGAATAATTTCTGGGTCAAATATCTTGACCCAGTTCACACTCACTTTTATTCTTCCCTGTGTCTCACAGGCAAACCTGCTGTGAGCACAGGGCACTCCAGCGGATCTAATATGCTTCTAAGCACATCCTGGGGGATACATAGCGACCCTCGCATATGACACCGGTCACTGCCTTACACATGGTGTTATGAAATTTTTTTTTCACTATAGTTTCTTGGTCTTTTTTCCCTCTACTAAATAATGAAACTACTGGCATTTTTTAAGCAAAAATTATGGCAAAATTCTCCAAAAACGTCCGGGTGTCTTCCTAGCATATTTTGAGCATTCCCTTTGACTTAGTGTCAAGTACATAGTGTTTTCTGAGTGCATTTGCATGGAAAACACCAGAAGAACAGACATGTAATTTTTCTTATCGTTGTTAGTAACCTGAAGCGATAAGAGATGTTCAAAAGCCTGAACATAATGAACAGCAGGTTGTTTTTCCAGAGAAATGCATGTGTTCATTCTTTGAGTTTTGCTGGTAGGTTTTTCAGGCAGTTTCCTCCTTAAGAAAACGTGTAGCTGAGCGGAAACGGAAAAACTCTCCAATCCTTCTGAAAAATGCAACATTCCTCAAAAACGTGAGGTTTCTGCTCAGTTTTTGCTCCAAAAACTCAGCAAAAAGACTCTGTGTGCATATGCCCATGGAAAGAAGCCTGAATAAATTTTCCTAGGAAATAAAATGTAATGTGGAGAAATTGAGTAAGGCCACATTCACACATTCAGTATTTGGTCAGTATTTTAGAGTACTAAATCCACAGATATTGCAACTGTATGAAAGAATTTGCGTGTACAATCTAATCTAGTGGCCAATTAATTATGTATGTGTCAGCAGAAGTTTCTGGGTGTATCGGATAAGGGAAACCTTGCAGAATTCAAATATTCTCTGCTATTTTTCTACATAGTTCTGTACAATGCTGTACCGTCGTATATCCCTTCTCACTTATATCTTCATTGATCAACCGCTTTGTACTCTTCAATGCAGCTAATAGCCTACAATGCTCATCTTTTATCATATCCTCTCTCTCCCACCTCCAGGACTTTGTGTACTGGAGTCATTTTTTGTTGAAGTCACTGCCATGGACCATTAGATATGTTTATAACTTTACCTGCATTAAAAATTAATGTCTTCAAAGAGGCCTCAATTACATACCTATCATCTCTAGCCTATACAAACCTGACCTTACCACAAGTCTATCCACTCTACCATGCCCTCAGCTAGCTTCCCTTATTGAATCCTTATATTAAAAATGAGTGGACCCAATACTGACCCTTTTTGCACCCCACTGTTAACTGCGACCCAATCAGACTCTCTACCACTAATAACAACCTTCTGTTCCCATAAATTAGCCAGTTATTAACCTATTTACATATTTTTTTCAAAAGTCTCACTATTCTTCATGTACCATCCTTTTACATGGCACTGTATCAAACACCTGTAAGTTCAGGGAGAAAATGTCTACAGCCTTGCATCGTAAGATCTTTTATGCCTGGAACTTTCTCCTTTCATTGTTTGTTCATTTGTTGTGATTATTTGCATTTTTACTTATTTGTTTATTTCCTAGCTTATAAAGTACTGCTATATGAAGACCACTATTATGTATTACTAGACAACTATATATAGTATACACTCACCGGCCACTTTATTAGGTACACCATGCTAGTAACGGGTTGGACCCCCTTTTGCCTTCAGAACTGCCTCAATTCTTCGTGGCATAGATTCAACAAGGTGCTGGAAGCATTCCTCAGAGATTTTGGTCCATATTGACATGATGGCATCACACAGTTGCCGCAGATTTGTCGGCTGCACATCCCAAAGATGCTCCATACAAGGCAGGATGGATCCATGCTTTCATGTTGTTTACGCCAAATTCTGACCCTACCATCTGAATGTCGCAGCAGAAATCGAGACTCATCAGACCAAGCAACGTTTTTCCAATCTTCTACTGTCCAATTTCGATGAGCTTGTACAAATTGTAGCCTCAGTTTCCTGTTCTTAGCTGAAAGGAGTGGTACCCGGTGTGGTCTTCTGCTGCTGTAGCCCATCTGCCTCAAAGTTCGACGCACTGTGCGTTCAGAGATGCTCTTAGGCCTACCTTGGTTGTAACGGGTGGCGATTTGAGTCACTGTTGCCTTTCTATCAGCTCGAACCAGTCTGCCCATTCTCCTCTGACCTCTGGCATTAACAAGGCATTTCCGCCCACAGAACTGCCGCTCACTGGATTTTTTTTCTTTTTCGGACCATTCTCTGTAATCCCTAGAGATGGTTGTGCGTGAAAATCCCAGTAGATCAGCAGTTTCTGAAATACTCAGACCAGCCCTTCTGGCACCAACAACCATGCCACGTTCAAAGGCACTCAAATCACCTTTCTTCCCCATACTGATGCTCGGTTTGAACTGCAGGAGATTGTCTTGACCATGTCTACATGCCTAAATGCACTGAGTTGCCGCCATGTGATTGGCTGATTAGAAATTAAGTGTTAACAAGAAGTTGGACAGGTGTACCTAATAAAGTGGCCGGTGAGTGTATGTGTCTGCAGCGCCCCAGGGTGCTCGTTGTTGCAGTAATATCATTCTCCTCTAGGGGGGAGTGATGTTACGTTTGGAGGCAAAGAAGGACAACCGAATCCAGGTATCACAAACATGAAACACATTTCGCACTCCAGGCCACCAGGGGGAGCTATGCTCCTATTTATTAGGGCACTCTTCACACTTAGGTAAAACTGGTTGCCTGGGGAGGAAGTTAGGCAGTTGCTGGCTGAGCTTCGCTCAGGCAGTTGGTCCCTGACAGGGGTGGGATCCTGTCAGAGATCGAGACAGAAGGACACGGAGCTGTGCATGCCCTGAGAGCTTCCGCTTCTAAGAAAGAGCCACTGAAAGAGAACTGTAGTGTAGAGAGGGTGAAGAAGTCATAGCAAAGGAGTGCATACCAGAAGGAGTTCTGCCCTACACAGGCTGCCTCCTTCTGAGGCGCAGGATCCCGGTAGCCGGAATACCGAGGGAGTAAGGATCTCTACGCTTTACTTCAGAGACTGGCAGGACAGCTAATTTCCCGTTACCTGTCCGCCCCTACACCCAGGAGGCAAGGTGGCACCCCTTAGAGGCTGGGGCGTGATAGAGTCCCTGTAAAACGCCTCAAGGGACTGGTCATACAGGCCTCTCCTATCCATCTGGGGGACAGAGAGAGAGACATAACATCTACAACATCTGTGAGGACCTTATGAGAAGCTTAGCAGTAAGGGACTACAACACCACTGTGCTAGAGGAAGGCTACTAATTTCTACCTGGACAAGGGGACTCTGCATTTGCCTCCAAACCGGCCGGACTCTGCCTGCCCTGTGATCTGGTGCTCTGGACTGTGGATGCTGAAGCCTTCAGTAAAAGGTAAAGAGACTGCAACCCTGTGTCCTCGTTCTTCACTGTGCCTCACACCATCCACCAACTACACACTGGGAAGCCCTGGGGATACACTTCACCTGTTGTGAATTCCGCTCTTGGGCTCCCTCCGGTGGTTATAAGTAGCATTTTTGTGGGTTCTGCTCTTGGGCTCCCTCCTGTGGTTTTGAGTGGTATGGCTGCTTTTTGGATTTAGCATCAGCAGCTGTTTTCACTGATCGTCTTTCTGGCTCTGCTATATTAGTCTGGCCTTTTCCCTAATTCAATGCCAGTGCTCAATTGTTGAGCTTGGAGTCATGGCTGTCTGAGGATTTCCCTGTCACTCTGACCATTTCAGCAAAGCTAAGTCCTTGCTTGTCTTTTTGCAGTTCACTTGTTGTGGACTTTGTTGTTTAGCACTTTCTATGTTTTGCTCATTTGTCCAGCTTATCAGTATGTATCTAGTCATTTTTTTTTCTTTAGTCTGTTTTGTCTTTTTCCTTCCTCTTAATCTCTGGGTGATTCAGGATTTGGATGCGGGCATGGATGTTCAGGGGTTGTTTTCTCATGTGGATCAGCTTGCTGCAAGAGTACAGAGTATTCAAGATTATGTTGTTCAGACTCCGGCCTTAGAGCCTAGAATTCCTACTCCAGATTTGTTTTACGGGGATAGATCTAAGTTTTTGAACTTTAAAAATAACTGCAAATTGTTTTTTGCTCTGAAACCCCGTTCCTCTGGTGACCCCATTCAGCAAGTAAAAATAGTTATTTCTCTGCTGCGTGGTGACCCTCAGGACTGGGCATTCTCCCTTGAGTCAGGGGATCCAGCATTGCTTAATGTAGATGCATTTTTTCAATCGCTTGGATTATTGTATGACGAACCTAACTCTGTAGAGCATGCTGAGAAAACACTGTTGGCCCTGTGTCAGGGGCAGGAAGCGGCAGAATTATACTGCCAGAAATTTAGAAAATGGTCTGTGCTCACTAAATGGAATGAGGACGCTCTGGCAGCAATTTTCAGAAAGGGTCTTTCTGAAGCCCTTAAAGATGTTATGGTTTGAGCGAATCTATGCCTGTTGGTTTGAGCGAATCTATGTCTCTGGCCATTCAGATTGATCGGCGCCTGCGCGAACGCAAGGTGGTGCACCATATGGCAGCGTCCTCGGAGCAGAGTCCTGAGCCCATGCAATGTGATAGGATTTTGACTAGAGCGGAACAGAGGGGATACAGACGTCAGAATGGGCTGTGTTTTTACTGTGGGGATTCTGCTCATGCTATTTCTGATTGCCCTAAGCGTATTAAGAGGGTCGCTAGATCTGTTACCATTAGTACTGTGCAGCCTAAGTTTCTCCTGTCTGTGACCCTGATTTGCTCATTGTCATCTTTTTCTGTCATGGCATTTGTGGATTCGGGCGCTGCTCTGAACTTAATGGACTTAGAATTCGCTAAGCGCTGTGGTTTTTCTTTGCAGCCTTTGCAGAGTCCCATACCCTTTAGGCTACGTTCACATTTGCGTTGTGCGCCGCAGCGCACAACGCAAACAAAAACGCAGCAAAACGCATGCACAACGCTGCGTTTTGCGCCGCATGCGTCCTTTTTTTAATTGATTTTGGACGCAGCAAAAATGCAACTTGCTGCGTCCTCTGCGCCCGGACGCGGGCGCCGCAGCGACGCATGCGGCGCAAAACGCAAGTGCGACGCATGTCCATGCACCCCCATGTTAAATATAGGGGCGCATGACGCATGCGGCGCTGCTGCGGCGCCCGCCGCTAATGTGAACGTAGCCTAAGGGGTATTGATGCTACACCGTTGGCCAAGAATCAACCTCAGTATTGGACTCAGCTGACTATGTGCATGACTCCAGCACATCAGGAAGATTGCCGTTTTCTGGTGTTGCATAATTTACATGATGTTGTTGTACTGGGTTTTCCATGGTTACAAGTACACAATCCAGTGCTGGATTGGAAATCAATGTCTGTGACTAGTTGGGGTTGTCAAGGGGTACATAGTGACGTTCCTTTAATGTCAATTTCCTCTTCCCCCTCTTCTGATGTTCCTGAATTTTTGTCAGATTTCCAGGATGTATTTGATGAGCCCAAGTCCAGTTCCCTTCCTCCACGTAGGGACTGTGATTGTGCTATTGACTTGATTCCTGGCTGTAAGTTCCCTAAGGGCCGACTTTTCAACCTGTCTGTGCCTGAACATACCACCATGCGGAGCTATGTAAAGGAGTCTTTAGAGAAGGGGCATATTCGGCCGTCTTCGTCACCATTGGGAGCGGGATTCTTTTTTGTTGCCAAGAAGGATGGCTCCTTGAGACCCTGTATTGATTATTGCCTTCTTAATAAGATCACGGTCAAATTCCAATACCCTTTACCTTTGCTCTCTGATTTGTTTGCTCGGATTAAGGGGGCTAGTTGGTTTACCAAGATTGACCTTCGAGGGGCATATAATCTTGTTCGTATTAAACAGGGTGACGAATGGAAAACTGCATTTAATACGCCCGAAGGCCATTTTGAATACCTGGTGATGCCTTTCGGGCTTTCTAATGCTCCTTCTGTATTTCAGTCCTTTATGCATGATATTATCCGCAATTATCTTGACAAATTCTTGATTGTGTATTTGGATGATATTTTTATTTTTTCCAATGATTGGGAGTCTCATGTGAAGCAGGTCAGGATGGTATTCCAGATCCTTCGTGATAATGCTCTATTTGTGAAGGGGTCTAAGTGCCTATTTGGAGTTCAGAAGGTCTCTTTTTTGGGGTTTATTTTTTCTCCTTCGTCTATAGAAATGGATCCTGTTAAGGTCCAAGCCATTCATGACTGGATTCAACCCACATCTGTGAAGAGCCTTTAGAAATTTTTGGGCTTTGCTAATTTTTATCGCCGTTTCATTGCCAACTTCTCTAGTGTGGTTAAACCCCTGACCGATTTGACGAAGAAAGGCGCTGATGTGACTAATTGGTCCTCTGAGGCTGTTGAGGCCTTTCAGGAGCTTAAACACCGATTTACTTCTGCCCCTGTCTTGCGTCAGCCGGATGTTTCTCTTCCTTTTCAGGTTGAGGTTGACGCTTCTGAGATTGGGGCAGGGGCCGTTTTGTCACAGAGGAATTCTGATGGTTCCTTGATGAAGTCATGTGCCTTCTTTTCACGAAAGTTTTTCGCCTGTGGAACGCAATTATGATGTCGGCAATCGGGAGTTGTTGGCTATGAAGTGGGCATTTGAGGAGTGGCGACATTGGCTTGAGGGAGCCAAGCACCGCATTGTGGTCTTGACCGATTATAAGAATCTGATTTACCTCGAGTCGGCCAAGCGGCTGAACCCAGACAGGCTCGGTGGTCCCTGTTTTTCTCCCGTTTTGATTTTGTGGTCTCATATCTTCCAGGATCTAAGAATGTTAAAGCGGATGCCCTCTCTAGGAGTTTTTTGCCTGATTCTCCTGGAGTCCTTGAGCCAGTTGGCATTCTTAGGGAAGGGGTGATTCTGTCTGCCATCTCCCCTGATTTGCGGCGGGCGCTTCAGGAATTTCAGGCTGATAAACCTGACCGCTGTCCTGTGGGGAAGCTGTTTGTTCCTGATAGATGGACAAGTAAGGTAATTTCTGAGGTCCATTGTTCTGTGTTGGCCGGTCATCCTGGGATTTTTGGTACCAGAGATTTGGTTGCTAGGTCCTTTTGGTGGCCTTCCTTGTCGTGGGATGTGCGTTCTTTTGTGCAGTCCTGTGGGACTTGTGCCCGGGCTAAGCCTTGCTGTTCCCGCGCTAGTGGGTTGCTTTTGCCTTTGCCTGTCCTGGAGAGGCCGTGGACGCATATTTCCATGGATTTTATTTCGGATCTACCTGTGTCCCAGAGGATGTCTGTTATCTGGGTGGTTTGTGACCGGTTCTCTAAAATGGTCCATTTGATACCTTTGCCTAAATTGCCTTCCTCCTCTGATTTGGTTCCATTATTTTTTCAGCATGTGGTTCGTTTGCATGGCATTCCAGAGAATATTGTGTCTGACAGAGGTTCCCAGTTTGTTTCCAGGTTTTGGCGGGCCTTTTGTGCTAAGATGGGCATTCATTTGTCTTTTTCTTCGGCGTTCCATCCTCAGACAAATGGCCAAACTGAGCGAACTAACCAAACCTTGGAAACCTATTTGAGATGCTTTGTGTCTGCTGATCAGGATGATTGGGTGGCTTTCTTGCCGTTGGCCGAGTTTGCCCTTAATAATCGGGCCAGTTCGGCTACTTTGGTTTCGCCTTTCTTTTGTAATTTTGGTTTCCATCCTCGTTTTTCTTCAGGGCAGGTTGAGCCTTCTGATTGTCCTGGTGTGGATTCTGTGATGGACAGGTTGCAGCAGATTTGGACTCATGTGGTAGACAATTTGACGTTGTCTCAGGAAAAGGCTCAGCGTTTTGCTAACCACCGGTGTGTTGGTCCTCGGCTTCGTGTGGGGGATTTGGTCTGGTTATCCTCTCGTCATGTTCCTATGAAGGTTTCTTCCCCTAAGTTCAAGCCTCGGTTTATTGGTCCTTATAAGATTTCTGAGATTATCAATCCAGTGTCTTTTCGTTTGGCCCTTCCAGCCTCTTTTGCCATCCACAATGTTTTCCATAGATCTTTGTTGTGGAGATATGTGGTACCCGTTGTTCCATCTGTTGATCCTCCTGCCCCGGTGTTTGTTTAGGGGAAGTTGGAATATGTGGTTGAGAAAATTTTGGATTCTCGTTTTTCGAGGCGGAGGCTTCAGTATCTTGTCAAGTGGAAGGGTTATGGCCAGGAGGATAATTCTTGGGTGGTTGCCTCCGATGTTAATGCCGCCGATTCGGTTCGTGCTTTTCATTTGGCTCGTCCTGATCGGCCTGGGGGCTCTGGTGAGGGTTCGGTGACCCCTCCTCAAAGGGGGGGTACTGTTGTGAATTCCACTCTTGGGCTCCCTCCGGTGGTTATAAGTAGCATTTTTGTGGGTTCTGCTCTTGGGCTCCCTCCTGTGGTTTTGAGTGGTATGGCTGCTTCTTGGATTTAGCATCAGCAGCTGTTTTCACTGATCGTCTTTCTGGCTCTGCTATATTAGTCTGGCCTTTTCCTTAATTCAATGCCAGTGCTCAATTGTTGAGCTTGGAGTCATGGCTCTCTGAGGATTTCCCTGTCACTCTGACCATTTCAGCAAAGCTAAGTCCTTGCTTGTCTTTTTGCAGTTCACTTGTTGTGGACTTTGTTGTTTAGCACTTTCTATGTTTTGCTCATTTGTCCAGCCTATCAGTATGTATCTAGTCAGCTAAGCTGGAAGCTCTGGGCAGCAGAGTTTGCCCTCCACACCTTTAGTCAGGTGTGGAGATTTTTGCATTTCTCTGCGGTGGACTTTTTCTAGTTTTTATTACTGACCGCACAGTGTTCTGTCCTGTACTAATTCTTTCTAGCTAGTAGTGGCCTCCTTTGCTAAATCTTGTTTCATACTACGTATGTCATTTCCTTCCCCTCTCACAGTCATTATTTGTGGGGGGCTGTCCTATCCTTTGGGGATTTTCTCTGAGGCAAGATAGCTTTCCTGCTTCTACCTTTAGGGGTAGCTAGATCTCCGGCTGTGACGAGGTGTCCAGGGAGTGACAGGAACATCCCACGGCTACTGCTAGTGTCTGTGTTAAGATCAGGAACTGCGGTTGGTATAGTTACCACCTGCTCAGAGCTAGTCGCATGTCACTCCTTAATCACCAGACCATAACATTCACCTGTGGGAAGGTATACCATTTAGCTGCCATAGCATCACCCTAGCGGACCCCTTAAAGCATCGGTCACCCTGACCGAATACCACAGGTGGAGCTAGAACATTTCCCCTTTAAAGACCTTTCCCTTTTTCACGGACGTCCCAAGGGCCATGGACCGGGTCAGCCACCGTGACATCGCCCTGTGAACCGAAGGACCCGGTACCGAGTAGCCCACTGCCCTTGGGGGCGCTCCATGTCTAGTAATGTAGTATCTATTTACTGTGGAAAATGTACCACTTTGGTTTTCATTCCATTATAGAGTTGATGTAAAGAAAAGTGACTGAAAAGAAAAAATATAAGGGCTGTCTCACCTTGCCTTCAGAAGTGTACTGTTCCCCAGCCTCTAGGCTTTGTGCTTGACAGGGAAGGTGTGCTCTTGATTGCGGGTCAATGTGGACCAGCATCATTGTAAGCCTCTGGCCCACATTGTGCACCCACCAATGCTGCAATAAAGGATTCTTTGATTCTGCAGCATTGGAGTAGTGCAGTAGCACTGAAGCTGGTGGGATTCAATGACCTTGCCAGCTTTCCAATAGGGCTTGTAAGTGCTGCTTTCCTTACCTAGGAAATCAGGTATTTTAGCAAAGGCCCCATACATTTTGGATAGATGTCAGTTGATTGATAGTTCAGCAGATCCTTCGTCTGGCATCCATCTAGCCCTAATCTCCCATACACAGGAGTGCTCGCTTTGCCAATCTGTTAGCGCTCAAAAGGATCCACAAATTAGACATGTCTGATCTTCTTTTTTCCTTATATTTTTTATCTGTAGAGATCGTGAACATTAGACTGTTGGACGAACCTATTGTTATTGATGGAGTCGGCCACTATCTGTCTAATATGTATAGGGGCCTTTAGGCTGCAAAACTGACCAGTAAACTAAGCAAGGACCAGTAAGCAATGGTATTCAAAACTCATCCATTCTTGAGAATGGAGAGGATTTTTAATAGCGAGTTATTTTCAAATTTTTATCTATTTACGATGATTACAAAATCCTTTCAATTGTGAGTGTTAAATTACCAATTAGTCAACTAGTAAATGGAAGTACATACATTTGTATAATTATAAGAACATTGCGCTCAGTGAATGGCTAATATTCAATTAAACAATTGTACCTTGAAGTGTAAACCGCTAATGAAAACCTCATTCCACTCTTCCTCTTGAAAAGGTATGTTGCTGTCAATGACTAAATTGGCTCGGAAGCGTTGAGTCATTTGATCTCCTTGAAATTCTTCAGCATGGTCTGCGTCCTCCCTGCAATAAACGCAGCGTGGATCCTTAGTCTTAGCAAATGCAAGGCAATAAAATTAATGCACTGGAAAAAGATGTTCACTGATTGTATTACACACTTTTAGATAAGATGTTATACAGAGGTATACACCTGATCAAGAGGCTTCAGGTAAAAATAAGCTTTAGCTTTAAAAGAGATGTCCAATGTTTCTAAAATCTTCCTTATTGAACGCAAGTGCACTAAAATATCATAATAACTATGACTCGCCTTTTTAAACAGCGTTATGGTGGCAATCTCTGCCTACTTATTCTGCAGTTGTGCTTTGTACTCATGAGACCACTGTAGCCAATCACTGGCCTTAGAAGTCTCACACAGGGATTAAAACAGAAATCAGTAATTTGCTGAAGGGATCAAGTGAACATGGGAATACACACACACGCAAACACCGATGGAGACCATGGAAGCCGCCATGCTGGAACAGCCAGGCTTATATGAGTAATAGTTAGACAAGGTTCATATGAGAGCATTGAAAAATTGTTTAATGTTCATGCAGAAAAAAAGGGACAATGTTATACTTATGCAATCTGTTTCATATATCAAGAACGGCAAAGTACCTGTAATAATTGGCTGCTATACGGTTGATCCATAGGGGATCCGATTTTTATTCCGCACACAAACTTTAATAGTCTCATCAGAAGAGACTATTGCATGCTGCAATTTCTTTTCATGGCCAGATTTTGTCTGTGATAAAAGATGAATCTACACAGCCCTATTGAATAACATTGGTCTGTTTTTTCATGGACATCATTCAGACAGAAAATACGGTTGTGTGAACTTGACCTCAAGGTGAGTTATAATTACAGTGGGGAAAAAAGTATGATAGGGAGTTGATCCAGGGAACTAGTCTGATTGCTGTATATGGAGTCGGGAAGGAATTTTTTTCCCCAATGTGGAGCTTACTCTTTGCCACATGAGTTTTTTTTGCCTTCCTCTGGATCACCATGTTAGGTCATGTTAGGTTAGGCTATGGGTTGAACTAGATGGACTTAAAGTCTTCCTTCAACCTTAAAAAGTATGTTACAATGTTACTATGTTACTATTTAGTCAGCCACCAATTGTGCAAGTTCTCCCACTTAGAAAGATGAGAGAGGCCTGTAATTGACATCATAGGTAGACCACAACTATGAGAGTCAAAATGAGAAAACAAGTCCAGAACATCGCCTTGTCTGATTTGGCAATGTAATTGTTCATTTACTGCACTTACTGCTTCTAGGGATCTCTTTCAGATAAATCTTAGACAACCCTTATATGTATTAGTGCATAATTGTCAAATCTCTGCTCATACAATTTCAGGATTTTAGGAGATTGTCATTTTACCTGAGTGATATTTTCTGGCTTAGCTGAAAAATGCTTGCTGCGTTTACCAGAAGGTACTGGGCTTCATTCACCAACGAAAGTGAAGGTGAACTAGCATCCACAGGTCCTGAGAAGAAATTGAGCTATGAAAACTCTGACATACATCATGGGTAACATAATATTAAATCATCTACAATTCTAGTACAATATTCTTCATGAATTAGATCTAGAATCGTCACTATATGATCACGGCATACCTTTTTTCTTTGCACCTCCATAGCGATGAAAATTTGCTGATTGCCTTATTAAACGACACTTGCGATCAAGAAAACTAGACAACCATCGTGCGATTTCCTCCCCGCAGTCGTATGTGTGAACCCTATTGACAAGGGAAACACGTTCAATACCAGTAGCAATTTCTTTTTAACACATTATGCAGAAAATGTCTTCGTGAATACAGTCACCTTTAGACTATGTTTCCTAAAGAATAAAACCATTGTTTAAAATTCCCGGGCTACTTCACAAGTTGCAGTAATATTAATAAACTGCAAAACCTAAAGTTACCAGAGGGAGCATTGAATATATGTCATTTGAACTGCATTACTGCTATATGGAATATACTTATAAAAAAATTACGTAGAACAGAAATTGGCCATGGGGAGAAGGGCTCATGGCCAACTGTCCTCATTATAGTCTTCTCATTGCTAAAGAAAGTAAGAAAAAAAGAAAAATCATGGAGTACATAAGTAGTAAGACTCAAATATAATAACATTGGCTATTTATAAAAAAAATCTGGGTGACATGGTGGAAGCATATGGAGAAAGGCCAATCAATTAAATGCCTTCTTCTCTACTGTATCTACACAAGAAATGAACACGACGATGCCATAAATTTTCCGTTAAAGTACGGAGCTGTAAACTGTAAACTCATCAGGTCCAAACACCCGGCGTACTGGAGGAACTAAGTACCATGATTAGAGATGGCTAAAAATGAATTCTAGTGGAATTGAATTTCACTCAATTTTTTTACAAAATCTGTACTCTCCAGAATACATTTTTTTTGTAATGTGCCTCACATCAATTCACCAAAATGGCGGCCAATTCATTGACATTTTGCTGAACCGTAGAGGGTTTGCAAACAACAAACAAAAAATAATCTTCACCCTTGACACCTCTGGCTTCCATGTAAAGCCAGGCCTCTTCACACTAGGCAGGGACTAGCCACAACCAAGCCCTGGAGCTCCGTCATGTCATTGCTACATTACAGGATCAGGTTCTAATATCTGTGCTGGGACAGTGATCCAGGGAACCAGTCTGATTGTGTCACGGGGAGACTAGGTGAGCGAGAGCTAATAACCCGGGCCCCTGCAATTTCCCTCAGACTAGGGAAATCCTGACTGACCCTCTACCTGGAGTTTACACTGATGGTGTGCATGTCCAGGCCTCGAACCTCACCCTGTCTCCTGTTTCAACCCTAGGCTGAAACCTCCACCCACCCCCCAGTGAAGAGGTAATACACCAATACCCACAGTTAGCACAGACAAGGATAAAGGAAAATATACACCACGCCGCAGTCACTCAGGAATACACTATAAATGTGCAGGGCAAAATAAATACAAATATAGGAAGGAGTAAATAAGACTAAGGAAAATACACCACCAGCAACGAATCTCCAACAACCAGCTCTCCACTCCAGACCGAGATAACAACGCACAAGACAGAAGCTATAATCGGCGACGCCCATTGATCTGGAGAACTATTTAAAGGCAATGGGCATGGCCCAGCTTCCAATCTGAGGATCAGGTAAATTAACCCGGGAACAGCTAGATGAAATCTAGCCGACGCCAATGAGCAAATAGTGGTCAAAAGCGGAATTACCGCTGTCTGTCGAACGACCTGGTCTGAACAGGGTCCGACATGACAGTACCCCGCCTTCTACGAGGGACCCCAGGGCCCTCACGGCTTATAGGACCCGGCTTGTCTGGATGGCGACGATGAAAAAACCTGACCAGCCGATCCGCATGAATATCCGAGGCTGGTACCCAGGACCTCTCCTCAGGCCCATAACCACGCCAGTGTACCAAGTACTGTAAAGTGCGACGCACTACACGAGAGTCAACCACCTTGGAGACTTCAAACTCCAAATTACCATCCACCAAGACTGGAGGTGGCATAGGCGCCGCGTCCACAGAGCCAACCACCTTCTTTAGAAGAGACCTGTGGAACACATTGTGTATCTTATACACCGTAGGGAGCTCCAATCGGTAAGCTACTGGGTTAATGACGGCGGTGACCCTAAATGGACCAATAAACCGTGGACCCAATTTAAGGGACGGTATTTTGAGTCTTATGTTTTTTGTGGATAACCACACCCAGTCATCCACACTCAGGTCCGGACCTGGCACACGCCTACTGTCAGCCACACGTTTGTACCTAGCACCCACACTCAACAGGCGCTGTTTAACTCTCCTCCAGACTGATGACAATTGTGCTCCTAACTGATCCTCCTCCGGAACGCTGGAAGAGCCCCTCTGACTCAAGGTACAAAATTGAGGATGTAGCCCGTAAACACAAAAAAAACGGAGACTCCCCAGACGACTCCTGGCGGTGATTATTGATGGCAAACTCAGCCAAAGGAAGAAAGGTAGACCACTTCTCCTGGTTATCAGAGACAAAGCAGCGTAGGTACTGTTCCAAATTTTGGTTCATACGCTCAGTCTGACCATTTGACTGAGGATGGAACGCCGAAGAATGAGACAACTTGATCCCCAGCCGTGAGCAAAATGCTTTCCAAAATTTTGCCACAAACTGAGACCCCCTATCAGACACGATGTCAGACGGAACCCCATGAAGTCTGACCACCTCCTGCACAAATACCTGAGACAGAGTCTTAGCGTTAGGCAACGAAGGCAAAGACACAAAGTGCGACATTTTAGAAAACCGATCAACAATCACCAAGATGACCGTGTTCCCAGCTGATGAGGGCAAATCAGTGATGAAATCCATGGAGATTTCCGTCCATGGCTTACTAGGTACTTCAAGAGGAAGTAGTGTGCCATCAGGACGGGAGTGGGGCGTCTTAGCCCTAGCGCACGTGGTACAAGCTGACACGTATGAGACCACATCCTGTCGGATCTTGGGCTACCAAAACCGACGTGTCACCAACTCCAAGGTACCTCTAACCCCTGGGTGGCCAGCCAGGACAGCATCATGATGCTCCGCCAAATCCTTTAAGCGGAGATGAAGCGGTACAAAAGATTTGTTGATGGGAAGCTCAGATGGTACCTCCTCCTGAGCCTCGGCAATCTCAGCCTCAACCTCGGTAGTGAGAGCCGAAACCACAACACCCTTTTGGAGGATGGGTACTGGATCTTCCCGAGGTTCACCCCCGGAAAACACATGGACAGAGCATCCGCCTTAGTGCTTTTAGACCCCAGTCTGTAAGTGACAACAAAATTGAACCGCGTGAAAAACAATGCCCAGCGAGCCTGCCTGGGGGACAGACGCTTGGCTGACTTCAAATACAGCAGATTCTTATGATCGGTAATAACAGTAACCTGATGTACCGACCCCTCCAAGAAGTGTCGCCATTACTCAAAGGCCAACTTGATTGCCAACAACTCCCTGTTGCCGATATCGTAGTTACGTTCGGCGGACGACAGTTTCTTGGAGAAATAGGCGCACGGATGCAAACCACTCAAAGATGAGCCTTGAGATAGTACCGCCCCCACACCAACCTCAGACTCATCGACTTCCACAACAAAGGGTTTTGATACGTCTGGCTGCACAAGAATGGGGGCTGAAACAAAACTGTTCTTAAGAAATTCAAATGCGCGCACAGCAGCCTCAGGCCAAACGGAGAAATTGGTACCCTTTTTAGTCATGTCAGTTAGCGGTTTAGCAATGATGGAAAAATCCTTGATAAATTTCCTATAGTAGTTAGAAAACCCAAGGAACCGCTGAAGTGCTTTCAGGTTATCAGGACGTTCCCAATGCAGCACCGCTTGCACCTTAGCGGCGTCCATTTTAAAACCAGAAGCAGACACAATATAACCCAAGAAAGGCAACTCTTGAACAGAAAATACACATTTCTCAAGTTTAGCATACAGCTTATTCTCCCTGAGAAGCTGTAACACCTGCCTGACATGATTTAAATGAGCATCACGGTCGCAAGAATATATGAGGATGTCATCTAGGTACACGATAACGAATTTCCCCAAAACATGCGAGAACACATCATTGATGAAATGTTGGAACACTGCAGGTGCGTTAGTCAACCCAAAAGGCATCACCAAATTTTCAAAATGACCCTCAGGGGTATTAAAAGCCGTCTTCCACTCATCACCTTGATGGACTCTTATAAGGTTGTATGCCCCCCTGAGGTCAAGCTTGGTAAACCACTTAGCACCCGCCACCTGGTTGAACAAATCTGGTATCAGTGGCATCGGGTATGGATCACGAACTGTAATCTGGTTCAACTCCCTGAAATCCAAACACGGGCGTAATCCGCCATCTTTCTTCTTCACGAAGAAGAACCCTGCTGCCACCGGCGAGGATGACGGCCTGATGTGCCCTTCGCTCAAGCTTTCAGCAATATAATCTTTTAACGCTTGTCTCTCCGGACCGGAGATGTTAAACATCCTTGCTTTAGGCAACTTGGCCCCTGGTTTAAACCTGATAGAAAAGTCATAGGGACGATGTGGTGGCAACTCTGAACAACCCTTTTCAGAGAACACATCCACAAAATCCAGAAGTGACTCCGGAACGCTTGAAGTCACCGCAGCCACACATGTCACCAGGCAATTCACCTGGCAGAACTCGCTCCACTGAATTATGTCCTGAATTTTCCAGTCAGTTACCGGGTTGTGCATGGACAACCAAGGAAAACCCAAAACCACCTGAGCAGGAAGATTCCTGAGCACCTTACATGTAACCCGCTCGGAATGTAGAACCCTAATGTGGAGTTTCACCTCAGCCACAAATTGAGTAATCTCCCCCTGAGAGAGAGGAGCAGCATTGATGGTGACCACGCGGATAGGATGAGACAGTTTTTCAATCCTAAAACCTTCTGTGCGCACAAACTCCTCATCAATGAGATTTGTGGCTGAACCACTATCCACAAAAACAGTAATTGGCAGCGCACTGCCAGCGATAAAAACCTTAGCAGGGAGCATGCATTGAGAAACCACCATGGAGGATATACATAAGCTCAGATTGGTCTCTTCCACACCCTCTGAGCTTAGAAGTTTTCCGCCCTTGCATTTTTCTTAGACAGCAGAGGACAGATGTTAATAAAATGACCAGTTTTACCACAGTAAAAACAGGCTCCCTGCTTCCTGAGCTCAGGGGCTCGACGCTTCACATGTGACACCCCTGCGATTTGCATAGGCTCCGTGGGCTCACCTGCAGCAACCATAGGCGGTGTCTCATGCTCCCCCTGACGCAAACGGCGATCAATGTGGACAACTAGGCTCATAGCAAAATCTAGAGAAGCAGGAGTCTCGTACATCAGAAGGGCTTTTTTAACCCTTCCAGAAACCCCATGAATAAACTGACTCCGCAATGCTGGATCATTCCATTGTGTATCGATCGCCCAGCGACGAAATTCAGAACAGTAATCCTCTGCAACTCGCTCACCCTGGCAAATAGTGCGTATCTTAGATTCTGCTAGAGCCATTCTGTCAGGTTCATCGTAGATTTTTCCAAGAGAGGAAAAAAAACTCTCCACAGAGTCAAATGCAGCAGAATCAGATGGCAAAGAAAACGCCCATGCTTGGGGATCCCCGCTTAACAATGACAACACCAGGCCCACATGCTGAGCCTCATTACCCGAGGAGATCGGGCGCATACAGAAATATAGTTTGCAAGCTTCATGAAAAGAAACAAATTTACTGTGTTCCCCAGCAAATTTTTCAGGCAAAGGGAATTTAGGCTCAGCAACCCTTCCTGTCACTCCAGCTTGCACATTAGATACTGCTAGTCCCTGTTGCTGAACTGCCCCCCTCAACTCAGTGACCTGTAGGGACAGCGCCTCCAACTGGCGGGTTATGGAAGTCATGGGATCCATGACAAAAGAAAAAAAAAAAGACACCCCTTTTTTTTTTTTCGTTGGGCCGATTTTAATGTCACGGGGAGACTAGGTGAGCGAGAGCTAATAACCCGGGCCCCTGCAATTTCCCTCAGACTAGGGAAAACCTGACTGACCCTCTACCTGGAGTTTACACTGATGGTGTGCATGTCCAGGCCTCGAACCTCACCCTGTCTCCTGTTTCAACCCTAGGCTGAAACCTCCACCCACCAACCAGTGAAGAGGTAATACACCAATACCCACAGTTAGCACAGACAAGGATAAAGGAAAATATACACCACGCCGCAGTCACTCAGGAATACACTATAAATGTGCAGGGCAAAATAAATACAAATATAGGAAGGAGTAAATAAGACTAAGGAAAATACACCACCAGCAACGAATCTCCAACAACCAGCTCTCCACTCCAGACCGAGATAACAACGCACAAGACAGAAGCTATAATCGGCGACGCCCAATGATCAGGAGAACTATTTAAAGGCAATGGGCATGGCCCAGCTTCCAATTCAAGGATCAGGTAAATTAACCCCGGAACAGCTAGATGAAATCTAGCCGACGCCAATGAGCAAATAGTGGTCAAAAGCGGAATTACCGCTGTCTGTCGAACGACCTGGTCTGAACAGCGTCCGACATGACAGATTGCCGTATGTGGAGTTGGGAAGAAATTTTCCCCCTGATATGGAGTAATTAGATTCTGCTTAATAGAGTTTATAATTTCCTATGGATCAACACATTAGATTATAGGTTGACCTGAATGGACGTCTTAATGAATTGGGCCGTATGTAACTAAACAAGCTATATGTGACTTACCCGACACTTTTTGTAGATTCAATGGCTAAGTTCCTTACATAGCGGTATCATGCATCTGGCAAAGAAATTTCACCTTGCAGCCACTACATTATCTGTGACTGCAATTCCCATTTGGTATACTAGTTGATAACGTAAACTCTCCATTAGATTAAAAAAATCTGCTTAAATTCCCTTGGTGGGAATTGAATACATGACCAAATGCAGCAAGGCCGCAGTACTAACCGCTGAGCCACCATATCATCCATATATAGATAAAAATATTTTGTGTTAAGTAAATAAATCCTTATTTTAAGATTCTATATATTCTCAAGGTGACGAATTATGTCTGCAAAATATATGGAAGATATATTACACAAAACCCTAGAGTCTTACAACCTTACCTATCTCCACAAACTTTGTTTTGACGTATTTGAGCTGCCAGGTTGCTCTCATCATTTAGTGGTATCTCAATGGGGTACATACCTAGAACAAAAGGACAAACCAAACATACTCAATAACCAATGTGTAGAGCAAACAACAATGTTGTATAAAATAGAGAGAAGACAGACAGTTATAGTGTGTGTCCAGTTAGATAAGTAATCACCCTTGCTTTCTTCTATTCTTAGGAAAACTAGTTGTGTGCTATTTATTGGTAAAGATAGTTGTGTCCAGCAGGTGGCGCCAAATGTTAAATGGAAACGTGAAAACAGAAGGTGTGAAGTTTCCTTCTGCAGAAGAAAGCGTTTGCATTCAAAGCCTTCCTGCAGATTTTCTCTACAGGGAATTTCCTGTGAATATATCTTCAGGTTTTGGGTGTCCTTTTTTCTCTTCAAACATACCAGTCTATGACAGATTTTGTTTATGCATACAAGCAAAAAGAGAAAGAGGCAGCATGCATAAAGAAAGGGATCACCATAAGATCAAAAATGATACAAAATTTATTAGGTCACACTTTTAACACTGCAAACATAGTTAAAACCAATTAAAATTGCACAACACAGCAAAGAATGAAACCACAGACCCAAGATAAGGTCATACCTCAATGCCACCCCAAGAACAAATACATATTATCATTAGTCCATAAATGGCTATGTCCCACCATAATGTGTATATCAAATATAGCAGCGGTTTAGATGGAGGCACAAGAAAAAAATAATCAAAGAGTCACAGATACCACATTGACCCATAAAGTAGTATCCCTAAGGGTTTAAGAATACCGAGAGGTATGGTGCCCTATACAACCTGCAGCTGTTAGTAGAAGCTTCCAGGGAGGTGTCCCTTATGGAGCACAACAGTGCAATGGAAGATGGTGATACAAATGGGGTGAGATTTTGTTTATGCCTTTTTTTAAGAAAACATAAAATGCCTTACAGACATTTTCAATTTTAATACAGGGAATATGTTTTGCAAGATTAATTAGCAACTAAAGGCATAAACAAGCACAAAAGAAAAAGTATTTACCCCCACATCATTTTC
Source organism: Ranitomeya variabilis (assembly GCF_051348905.1). Lineage (NCBI taxonomy): Eukaryota > Metazoa > Chordata > Amphibia > Anura > Dendrobatidae > Ranitomeya > Ranitomeya variabilis. The sequence goes on along the minus strand of NC_135237.1, from coordinate 247,406,959 downwards.
ATTCACCCCATTATCAAAGTGATCTATGAAATTAACAAAATATGCCCTTTTTCTGAGTAGGCAGCATATTTTACATGTAGACCTAATGGACCATAAAATAATAATGGATGATGCAATTCTTAGCTCCTCTTTCTTCATAGAAAAAGAGTTTATTATCCTGCATTAAAAACTATTCTAACTGTCAGAAGAATTATAGGATGTCACGAGGTCATGAGCTAAGTGTCCATACATATTTGTTCGTATCACCTGTATAAAAGACATAAACTTTTTGAAATGGAAACAAAGGTTTTGCCCACTTACATTTTTTTCTGAAAGAATGGTTACAATGGCATAAAATATTGAAAGTGACAATCTCCTCACTGATCAGTCCCTGCCTGTCTCTGCTTTCTGTTGCAGTGATGACGTCTTGACACAGTAACAAGTGACCAGCTGCTGCTAATTCCTAGTTGTGGTGGGTCATTGCTGTGGCCAGTGATTGCCTATGTGTCAAGAGGTACTAGGAAGCATTTATTTAGGGGGGTCTAACCTGAAATTTGAAAACATTTAAAATTTGGTCTCTGAATTAATTTAAAGATCTGATCCATTTTGGGGTTTAATATGAGGCATGATTATTTTGGAGGTTTGATTAAATTTGAGGTCCAAATTAAACTAACAGTTTGGTTTGTGGTCTGATTATTTTTGAGGCCTAGTCTAAATTTAATTCAGATGACAGACCAGACACGCATATAAAGTTTTTAGACCAGAATAAAAAATGTTCAAACCTTTAAAACAGTTACCTAAAAATTGTGAACCCTAAACTAGATCTCAAAATAATAAGTCCCAGACTAGGCCCTAAATAATCCCAGAATCCCATCATTTTTTCGCAAAGTACAGTAAATGTATACATATTGTTAATATACAGACTAAGGTCAACATAATATTACTTTTTTCTTGTACTTTTGTGTCTTTTTTCATCTCTATCTGCCTCTCAAAGCATCCAACTTCACATAGCTGAATGAGCGGTCCTATTCTCATCTGCTTAACCACATTTCCAAGCAGCACTTGCTTCTCCTCAATGCTTCAGACCACCCTCCCCCTTCTCCAGTGTGGTCCTGAACAGCCCCAAGTTAATCTAGATGTAGGTCACTATTTCTGCTTCTGTGTGCTCTCTGCTCCGGTACAGTACCCAGCCTGACTGATTCTATTTTCTAACACCTACATCACTATAGCTGCTGTGTTACTTTGCATCATTCTGGTTCAAGCAGAGCTCAACTGTCCTTCCCAAATGCAGAGTTGTGTTTGTTGCAAGCTACAGACAAATCAGTGTTTTGAAACTGTAAATCCAGCTCTTTTGATGTATATGACAGAAGATAATTCTTTGTATTATGCATCAATAAAGCGCCATTTGCAATTTCACATCACTGTTCTATCAGCAGCAGGCAACAACTACAACTCAAATAATCTCAGTCCCTGTACACAGAACCCCATACTGCAGAATATCTCATCGCTCAGCCCCAATACGCAGAGCCCCATACTATAGTTTATATCTCCTCTAAGCCTCTTGAATACAGCCCATCCTTCATTATATGTGTCCTTTTTGTCGGCTCTATATATTTAGCTGCCCATCCTGCAGTATCCTTTTTAGTCCAGTCTAAATACAAGTCATTCGCAGCAGTTTTCCATGCGTTGTACAGTGCAATGTAAACCTATGGAAAACAAAATCCGCAGTGCACATGCTGCGGAAATGCTGCATTGTATTTTCCGCAGCATGTCAATTCTTTGTGCGGATTCCGCAGCAGTTTACACCTGCTCCACAATAGGAATCCGCAGGTGTAAAACCGCAGGTGGAATCCGCACAAAAAACCCATAAAATCCGCAGTAAATCCACGTGTAATCTGCAGTGCTTTTTACCTGCGGATTTCTCAAAACAGGTGCGGAAAAAGCCACATCTACATGTGCACATACTCTTATACTTCCTTCTAAAGAACACATAAAAAATAGTTACATTGAAATACTTATTGGAAAGCAACTGTTACCTTTTCCCTGAATTCTCATAGCATTTTTGATCATATCAATTGTTGGATGTATAAAGCACAGTCTTGGTTCTTGCTTCTGACTCAAACAAACTCCATTTTCATTCACAATCATCCAGTTTCGATCATAAAGGAGACCTTGTTCTGCAACTGGCCACTGGGAAACCTGAGAAAAAGCAAAGAAATATTTACAGATTTTAATATGGCCATCTATGGCATATAACACATAACTACATAGTTCTTTTAAATACGTGAATTTACTGCGCTATGTATTTCTCCAGTTTTGAGATTATTATTACTATCATTAGATTCATGCTGCCCAAGCAATGGGCAACATGAATTTGATTCTAGCTGCTTATAACTAGGCATGTTTCACTCTGAAATGCTGTGCTGACTTAGAGAAAACATACTTTGAAAGACTGGTGGAGGAAAATAGGAGCGATATGACTAGTCTGATGTAGTCCACAGCTGGCACCAGGGGCGGATTATAAGAGGGTCAATCTGGGCCGCCGGCCGCCACCATCAGGGCATTACTGCCCGTGCCCCTGTCAGACTGGCGTATCATTTATGGGCCCGGTGGGCAGAGAGAGGGGGCCCGCATCGGGCCCCGTCTCATCTGCTCACCGTGCCCCTACCAGCGCTGCAGCGGTTTCCTATTGACGTGCGGGCGCACTCCCGCACGTCAATAGTTAACAACAGTCGCCAGCCAATTGGAGGCTGGCAGCTGAAGTCGGCCGCAGGCGCAGCAGCGCACATTTCGCCGACATCTGACGTCACTGTCAATATATTCAAAAAAGAAGGAGGCAGCACTCCATTTTCTTACTAAGTGTGCAAGGTTTCATTCAGACCCACATGTCCGGGCAACGTTTCGGCTCAACTGAGCCTTTCTCAAGCAGTGAGTACATTTCCTTTGTGCATATATATAGGTTTTACAAAACAATCCTTAATTACTGCCATTAGTGATTAACCATGTGCAATACATTACAATACTTAATCTTGTGTTTCATATTGTCTTTAGTCATAATAAAGTGCATATGTGCATATGTGCATAATTATCATTTCTCTTATGTTTGTACAGCAAACCTCTCTATTATCAATATAATAGTTCATATTATTATACATTATTTACTTATTCTTACCGCTGCAGCGACCTACTAGAAATGGAGGACACCATATTTCTCGGCGTCCTTAAACATCTACTGCGCATGTCCTGCGCGTGACAGTACTAAGCCGGACTATTGACCAATCACAGCCACCACAGACCGGCACCTGCGCAAAAGCGCCAGGTACCGCCATCTTAGTAAAGGCATATCTTCATTCAGCAAGCCAGCGCATGCGCACTGGCACAAAATACCGCAGATGTTCGCATAATACAGCATAATGGCACAAACAGATCGCCTAAAAATCGGCACCTGCATCATTTTAGTGCCTCCTTCATAGATTTACATAGTGTGACTGTATAGACCACCTAAATGACCATTAACTTATATTTCGCCCTACGGACGCTATTAAGGGAACGTGCATTATACCGCCCTGACCTCCTGGAGTGAGTCTTATCCAGGCCCTCCCCAGGGGTCACATAGTGTTCAACAAGTTGCAATTAACCCTCTCAGGTCAATATGCCCCAAATGTGAACATCTATTTGGCAGTAGCACATAAATCCCAGCGTTTTATTTAGATTCACACTTGCGGTCAAGGTAGAATAACAGACAGGTATATATTATTTTAAACTGCTTTATTTTGTTGGTCCTTAGTCTGGCAAAATAATCAGAAAAACAAAAAAGTCAAAAAAGCTTTCCAAAGACTCATTTCATTTGATGATCTATATAAATTCTCAGGATTTTTTTCATGTGTGTCCTCCATATCTGTAAGACGCCTACAGGTAAACATCAAATCTTGTTTGAGTACTAAACAAAGTAGAGATAAAAAAATTAAAAATAAACAATTAGGAATATACAGATCTAATAATATCATAACATTCCTACATTAAAATCAACAGTAAAACTAAAAATAACTAGGGACTTTACCACATAAATGTTGGATTGATGGGCATATTTAAATGATTGTATTAATCTTAAAATCCACGTTAAGACCCATAGGTTTAAGGGTATTGAGCTCGTATATCCACTTCAACTCTCTTTTTTTAAGAATTTTCTCCCTATCTCCTCCTCTTCTCTGCATGGGGACAGCATCTATTATTTTACACTTCAAATCTTTTTCAGAGTGCTTGCAGTCAGCAAAATGTTTGGGAACTGGAAGATCAGTTCTATTCTTCCTTATGGTATATCGGTGTTGGTTCATCCTGGTTTTGAATTCACAGGTTGTCTCACCGATATACCATAAGTTGCACGGGCACATGAGTAAATAAATCACATAATCTGAGCTACATGTCAGAAACTGCTTGATTTCATATATCTTTCCTGTCTTTGGATGCTGAAACGTAGATCCTTTTATCATATATGTGCAATTAATGCAATTTAGGCAGGGAAAGCATCCATTTCTTTTTGAGCCTGTAAGAGACCTCTGAGTATTTTTCTTCTTAGGGCCAATGTCCGATTTAATCAATAAATCTTTTATATTCCTGCGTCGCCTATATGAATTTAATGGTGGCAACCTAAGTTCCTGAATATCTGGGAGACATCTCCCCAACATTGCCCAATGTTTTTTAATAATGCATACTATTTCTCTGCTTTCTTCTCCAAAAGTAGAGACAAAGGGAATTCTCTTATAAGTTGTTTTACTTTTCTCTGTTGACACCTTATTGATCAGTTCTAACCTGCTTTTCTTCATTACTACACTCCTTGTTGTTTCTAAAAGCTCTCTAGGGTATCCTCTGCTCAAAAATTTCTGTATCAACAAATCAATTGTTATATCAACTTTATTATCTTCTTTCACTATGCGTCTTATCCTGAGTAACTGACTCAGTGGGATAGATCATTTCATGGTTCTCGGGTGTTGACTATCATATAAGAGCAAATTGTTCCTATCCGTATTTTTTACAAACAATGTAGTAGTGAGTTGACCATCTCTCAATTCAATTAATACATCCAAAAATTGGATTTCAGTTTTAGACTTTACTAATGTAAATTTTATCGTTTGATCAATTGTGTTGAGAAATGCGTGGAATTCTTCTAATTCATTCTCAGTACCTGTCCAAAGGAGGAAGACGTCGTCTATGTACCTCCACCACACCAGCACATGCCGGAAGTGGTGGGACACATAGACGAGGTCCTCCTCCAGGACTTCCATAACCAAATTAGCTTAAGAGGGGGCCATAATGGCCCCCATAGCTGTACCTTGTTTTTGTGCGTAAAACGCGTCACCAAACAAAAAGTAGTTCCGTCTTAATATGATTTCCAACATCTTTAGTAAGAAGGTTTTTCCCTCAACTGTATATCTATTAGGGTCCAGTTTTTTCTCTATTGCTTTTAAACCTCGTTCATGATTTATGGACGTATATAATGACACTACATCGAAGGATGACGTCACTGTCAGTCGCCTGCGAGTGCGCGCTGCTGGAGGGAGCTCGCCGCCTGGAGCGCTTGTCAGGTGAGGAGAACTCGGTTTGTTTTTTTCTTTGTTTTTTTGATAACCTAACGGCAATCCGGGTGGGCCAGAATGCTGGATAGTCAGTGACACTGTCTGACTGGGGGCAATATGCTGGAGACGGAGGACACACTGGGGCAGATGATAGCTGGAGACACTGGGGCAATGCTGGAGACACTGGGGCAATGCTGGAGACACTGGGGCAGATTGCTGGACACACTGGGGGCAATGCTGGAGGACACACTGGGGCAGATGATTGCTGGACACACCGGGGCAATGCTGGACACACTGGGGCAGATTGCTGGACACACTGGGGGCAATGCTGGAGGACACACTGGGGCAGATGATTGCTGGAGACACTGGGGCAATGCTGGAGACACTGGGGCAATGCTGGAGAGACACTGGGGCAGATTGCTGGACACACTGGGGCAGATGATTGCTGGACACACTGGGGCAATGCTGGACAATTGGACATACTGGGGCAGATTGCTGGACACACTGGGGGCAATGCTGGACATACTGGGGTAGATTGCTGGACACACTGGTGGTAATATGCTGGACACACTGGGGCAGTTTGCTGGACACACTGGGGGTAATATGCTGGACACACTGGGGCAGATTGCAGGACACACTGGGGCAGATTGCTGGACACACTGTCTGGGGGCAATGCTTGACACTCTGGGGCAATATGCTGGACTTACTGGGTTAGATTGCTGGACACACTGTCTGGGGGCAATGCTGGACACTCTGTGGCAGATTGCTGGACACACTGGGGGTAATATGCTGGACACACTGGGGCAGATTGCTGGACAACCTGGGGGTAATATGCTGGACACACTGGGGGTAATATACTGGACACACTGGGGCAGATTGCTGGGCAGATTGCTGGACACAGTGTCTGGGGGCAATGCTGGACACTCTGGGGCAATATGCTGGACATACTGGGGCAGATTGCTGAACACACTGTCTGGGGGCAATGCTGGACACACTGGGGCAATATGCTGGACATACTGGGGCAGATTGTTGGACACACTGGGGGTAATTGTTGTGAACTCTATTTCTGGGCTCCCTCTTGTGGTCACAAGTGGTACTGTGTGAGTGCTGTCTTTCTGCAGGTTTGTGACTGGCATCAGCTGTCTCGTTATCTGTGGGCTGGTTTTCTATTTAAGCTCACTTGGAATCTCAGTCTATGCCTGCTGTCGTTGTATTCAGTGCTATTCTGTTTGCTCCTGTCTACATCCGTTACCAGTCTCTTCAAGAGAAGCTAAGTTCTGTTTGCTTATTCTTGCTCATCTGTGTTCAATATGTTCCTAGAATATTATGAGTTTTGTCCAGCTTGCTAATATGTGATTTCTCTGCTTGCTGGTAGCTCTGGGGTGCTGAGTTGCTCCCCCCACATCGTTAGTTGGTGTGGGGGTTCTCGCATTCTCTGCGTGGATATTTTTGTATAGGGTTTTTTACTGACCGCACAGATCCCTTGCTATTTTCTGCTATCTAGTGTTAGCGGGCCTCATTTGCTTAACCTGTTTCATCTCTGCGTTTGTCTTTTCCTCTTAACTCACCGTTATTATTTGTGGGGGGCTGTTCTATTTCTTTGGGGTTATTTCTCTGAGGCAAGTGAGGTCTTACTTTATCTCTAGGGGTAGTCAGTTTCTCAGGCCGTGAAGAGACGTCTAGGATTTCAGGAAACGTTCCACGGCTACCTTTAGTTTGTTTGGTTAGGATCAGCTTTGCGGTCAGTCCAGTTACCACATCCCCAGAGCTCGTCCTATTGTCTCTGACTTAGCTGGTTAGATTTGTGATCCTAAGCCACTGGGATCATAACAGGTAATATGCTGGACACACTGGGGCAGATTGCTGGACACACTAGGGGCGGGATTGGAGGCATGGGCATAATGTAGATACGGGGCATGATTGGAGACACGGGGCAGAATGAAAGACATGGGGCAGGATGGAGATAGATGGGGCAGGATGGGGAAATCATATGGGGTAGAATGGATACTCATGAGTGCAGGATGCGAGAACATATTGCAGGAGCCAGGAATGAGATACATGGGGCCAGGATTGGGAATATTATTACCATAGGGGCTAATTAAGGGATATTATTACTGCAGTGATGTATTTATTTTTATTTTTTGAGTATACTGTTTTAAATGGGGGGGCGGTCCTGTTACTCTGCAGAGTGATACTATGTTGCCTTTTTTTCTTCATGTGGTGTAATGTAGAAGTTGTGAAAAATTAAGTAATGTGTTCTGCAAGCGGAGCTCGAGATAACTGTGTTATTTCCTGCAGAAATGAGTCCTGGCTGGAAGAAATGATGGTGGTCTGTGCTGGATGAAAGATGAAGGACTTCACCTAGAGACGTCACTGGTGAGTCAGTGTTACCTATACACTGACACAATACACTGTATACTATATACAGAGGTCCTGTGTATAATACCACCAGTGATCTCTGTATTACCTCAACACAGACACTGCATACTAAGTACAGATCTCCTGTGAATACTGGCACTTATGGTGATAGTATTGTGTTTTTTTTTTATTACTGATCAGTATTGTAGTATTCAGTCACTATGTGGTGGTAATATGTGGTCTGGAAATGGTGTTGCGGTATTTGTCCCTTGTATGTGCTATTTGGTCACCAAGTGGTGGTAATATGTGGTCTTGACATGGTGCGGTGGTATTTGTTCCTTGTATGTGATATTATTCGATCAGTGTGGTTGTAATTTGTGGTCTGGTCATGGTGCGGTGGTATCTGTTCCTTGTATGTGATATTGGTCATTTCAAAAATTGAAAAATAAATCAAAATATACCTAAATTGTATTGCATATTTTAACAAATATTTAATAGGTTACAGTAGAGTAGGGCCCGGCCATTTTTCTGGAATAATCTGGTTCAGGTATCACATGACCCCCGTCACATGACCCCCCGTCACATGACCGGGGGGCCCACAGTGTCTGAACAGCCCGGGGCCCTGGCTACCCTTAATCCACCCCTGGCTGGCACTGCACATCTGGGCAAGGAGAAGCATATGGAAAGAAGTATACGTAGAGATTTGTCAATTATCAGAAACGGAACAGAGAGACGCAGACCACAGACCGCATCAGACTTGTCACATGTGACATATTCTCTCCTGGCTCCTCAAAGTGAGTGCAACTGAACTCTGAATCATGCAGTTCATAGTCTGGAAGGCATGAATCTAATGACAGGTTCACTTTAAACAAGTAGATTTCCTTAAAGGGTGGTTGTAGTTTTATGTAAATGAGTCTCATGTATGTTTCAATTCAGTTTCTTATCATATTCAAGATGTCTTCCAGTGAATGAGAATCTACATGCATTCCTGACCCAAAACTGCTCACAGCTAAAGATTTGCTACAAATTTATCACCTATGACATCTTCAGTGATCAACTATGTCATCTTCTTAGCTAAACTATTATGTCATCTTCTTAGCTAAACTACTATGTCATCTTCTTAGCTAAACTACTATGTCATCTTCTTAGCTAAACTATGTCATCTTCTTAACTAAACTATTATGTCATCTTGTTAGCTAAACTATTATGTCATCTACTTAGCTAAACTATTATGTCATATTCTTAGCTAAACTACTATGTCATCTTCTTAGCTAAACTATTATGTCATCTTCTTAGCTAAACTACTATGTCATCTTCTTAGCTAAACTACTGTCATCTTCTTAGCTAAACTACTATGTCATCTTCTTAGCTAAACTACTATGTCATCTTCTTAGCTAAACTATGTCATCTTCTTAGCTAAACTACTATGTCATCTTCTTAGCTAAACTACTATGTCATCTTCTTAGCTAAACTATTATGTCATCTTCTTAAGTAAACTATTATGTCATCTTGTTAGCTAAACTATTATGTCATCTTCTTAGCTAAACTATTATGTCATCTTCTTAGCTAAACTACTATGTCATCTTCTTAGCTAAACTATTATGTCATATTCTTAGCTAAACTACTATGTCATCTTCTTAGCTAAACTATTATGTCATCTTCTTAGCTAAACTACTATGTCATCTTCTTAGCTAAACTACTGTCATCTTCTTAGCTAAACTACTATGTCATCTTCTTAGCTAAACTACTATGTCATCTTCTTAGCTAAACTATGTCATCTTCTTAGCTAAACTACTATGTCATCTTCTTAGCTAAACTACTATGTCATCTTCTTAGCTAAACTATTATGTCATCTTCTTAAGTAAACTATTATGTCATCTTGTTAGCTAAACTATTATGTCATCTTCTTAGCTAAACTATTATGTCATCTTCTTAGCTAAACTACTATGTCATCTTCTTAGCTAAACTACTATGTCATCTTCTTAGCTAAACTACTATGTCATCTTCTTAGCTAAACTACTATGTCATCTTCTTAGCTAAACTACTATGTCATCTTGTTAGCTAAACTACTATGTCATCTTCTTAGCTAAACTACTATGTCATCTTGTTAGCTAAACTATTGTGTCATATTCTTAGCTAAACTATTATGTCATCTTCTTAGCTAAACTACTATGTCATCTTCTTAGCTAAACTACTATGTCATCTTCTTAGCTAAACTACTATGTCATCTTGCTAGCTAAACTATTATGTCATCTTCTTAGTTAAACTACTATGTCATCTTCTTAGCTAAACTATTATGTCATCTTTTTAGCTAAACTACTATGTCATCTTCTTAGCTAAACTATTATGTCATCTTCTTAACTAAACTATTATGTCATCTTGTTAGCTAAACTATTATGTCATCTTCTTAGCTAAACTATTATGTTATATTCTTAGCTAAACTACTATGTCATCTTCTTAGCTAAACTATTATGTCATCTTCTTAGCTAAACTACTATGTCATCTTCTTAGCTAAACTACTATGTCATCTTCTTAGCTAAACTACTATGTCATCTTCTTAGCTAAACTACTATGTCATCTTCTTAGCTAAACTACTATGTCATCTTCTTAGCTAAACTACTATGTCATCTTCTTAGCTAAACTACTATGTCATCTTCTTAGCTAAACTATTATGTCATCTTGTTAGCTAAACTATTATGTCACCTTCTTAGCTAAACTATTATGTCATCTTCTTAGCTAAACTACTATGTCATCTTCTTAGCTAAACTACTATGTCATCTTCTTAGCTAAACTATTATGTCATCTTGTTAGCTAAACTATTATGTCATCTTGTTAGCTAAACTACTATGTCATCTTCTTAGCTAAACTACTATGTCATCTTCTTAGCTAAACTACTATGTCATCTTCTTAGCTAAACTACAGCTACACTTGCAGCAAGCTAACAGGACAGGAGAATGGTTGATGCTGGTCATGTGTTTCGCTCACACACCATTTCACTGACCACTGACATGTAATAATAGTTGTATAAATCTAAGTACTGAGACTTCTCTACTGGTGGCAGCATGCTGTAGCATTTTTCAAGTCAGAAAAACAAACTTTTCATTTACAACCCCAATTCCCAAAAGCTGGGTCACTGTGTGCAATGTAAGGAAAACAAGATTGCAATGATTTGGAAATCTCTTATGGCCACAGTTTGTTCACTACAGAACATAGAACCCAGATCAGTCATTGAAAGTTTTGCGTTTTTCTATTTCAATTGTAGACATGGCCTGTCCCAACTTTTTAGAGCCATCAATTTTTTTATTTATTTTTTTCAAATGAAAAAATCTCTTTCAACTTATGTCATGTGTTCTATGTTCTGTTGTGAATAAAATGTGGCTATAAAATTTCCAAATCATTGAAATCTTGTTTTCATTACATTTTACATGGTGCTTCAATATTTTTGAAATTGGGGGTTGCATTAAATAAATTAGCATAGATTTTTGCAGTAAGACAACTAAACAGTACAGTACACATAAACAACAACAACTCCAGTGAGTTCCTCCATTTAATTGGCATGCACAAAATTAGTCTTAATTAGTGATGAGCGAGTGTACTCGTTGCTCGGGTTTTCCCGAGCACGCTCAGGTGGTCTCTGAGTATTTATGACTGCTTGGAGATTAAGTTTTCATCGCCTCAGCAGCATGATTTACAGCTATTATCCAGGCTGAGTACATGTGGGGGTTCCCTAGCAACCAGGCAACCCCCACATGTACTCAGCCTGGCTAGTAGCTGTAAATCATTCAGCTGCCGTGATGAAAACTAAATCTCCGAGCATTCTTAAATACTCAGAGGTCACCCGAGCAACGAGTATACTCGCTCATCCCTAGTCTTAATGAATCTGCCCCAATATGTCACAAAAAAAAGAAACATTCCAAAAGTAACTGGGATATATAGAAGCATCCCAAAGTTATTAAATATAAAGTAACACATTTCAGATTTAAAAAATGGGGCGTAGTCACAAATGCATTTCAGGCATGGTCATTAACGCGTTAAGTTAGACGTATCTCCAGAGGGTTAAATGATTTTCCATTTTACTAGTTTGAAAATAGATTTTTGTGTTGTACAATTTGAAGACGCTCTCAGTGGGTTGGGGATCATTTGGGAATATTATTGTTCGAGAGATATAATGTTGTCAAAATGTTCTTTTCCTCTGCAGAATAAAACTGCCACAATGTGTAGATTATTACTGCAATGTAAGAGATTCGGTATAGAATACATAGAAGGAAGTAATTTCATGTGACATAACATTTAGCAAAAATGTTTTCCTTACATTATAGTATGTTTTTAGCACAAAAAATATACAATGAATGTTTTTTTAAATACTAACTAGAATAGTATTGAAATGGTCGGGTGGTCTTGCAATATATTATGTCTGTCGGGGCTATACTTTTAGGCCATCTAAGAGATCAATTTTTAAAAAGGATGAGTGGAGTTTAATATATTCATTTAAAAAAATATATATATATTTTGCAAAAAATATTTTTAGTTTGAAATCTGAACTCTATAATATACTTGTGTTTCCATAGGCATCCTATCTCCAGATATGGTTGATCACATACCTTATAAATGCTGGTACATTTTGTAACAATCTGAAGCTGTACTGTTTTCCGTTTATCACAACTAGCTGTTGAATGCCATAAGGTCTCTATAATTACACACTTGAAAATCTACAGAACTACAGCGTAACTTCTCCAAAACACCATCTATAAGTGAATCACACCCCCTGATCTGGACCAGACTGGCAATTACTTCTAGATCCCAGTAATATGCTTCAACTTACACTGATGAAAAACATTCTATTTATTCCGAGGACAGATCTCAGTTCTCTAAGATGCAGCTATCAGCCATTCCAAGGGAGTCTGCCCGATTCTGATAAGTAGGGGGAAACCACTCTATAAGACACCTCTTTGGGATGATCTTATCCAGAAGAGAGACCCATAAATCTACACATCATCAAACTAAATCATACATAAAATTATAATATCAAATTAAGCTCCTTGAAGTACAGCATATACTTGCACTATGTCACCTTCTTGAAAATTCATACTGGCAAGATCATTTTTTTATAAGGTCTGATCTACAAATCTACAGCTTTCTTTCTTATTTTATTTTAAGTTTCATTTTAGTAATAAAAGTTGTCTCCTATGTCCTCAAAGCTCTACCGCCAGACAGGTCAAATAGTACATATATTCAAAATGTGCACTCAGGATTGCAGCCATTCATCATTTGTTCTTGCTATTCAGTTTCACAATGTTCAATTTAGAATATGATCTGTTATTTGGAAAAATATCTTTTGTGTGTAGGCGATTTGTCACTGCCCTGGTATTGCCCTCAATTTCCAATTTACTGGAAGAGGATGACCTTAGCAAGTAGGTTGCTTGGAAAATGCTCCACTATTATTGACATTCACATATTCAATCCACACAGCTGTGCGGGTCCCATTTCACGCCAGGTCAGTGTGCAGGCCATACACCTATTTCATCATGCATTATTTAGCAAAGTCACTGCCAAGGTGTGCATATCATTACCTTACCAAAAAAAGCAATTAAATCTTCAAAGAGAGGGATTTCTAACAGTTCAACAGTATTTAAATGTCATATTTCTACTGCAAATCTATTTTTAATGATAACATTTCTTTGTAATGTAAATCAACTCTTCTTAATTATAACATGTTAATCAAATTATTACTCTGTTACGAAATGCTATAAATCACTGGACCACACCACTACTTGTATATTACACTATGGGTAGTGAGGAGCTGAATTTAAATGACTGACTTCTATAAACACAGGCAAGTATTGATCTTGAAGGACAAATCTTAAAAAAATTCAAATTTTAATTTAATCCAATAATCCAATGTCAGAAATCCAGAAAAGCATTGCAACAATCAGTTTCCTAAAGATGGGCAAATTTATTTCGGCAGATTTGAAATCTACTCTAATTTTACGGAAATCCATATTCTCCAGAATACAATTTTTTTTTAGCAAAATGGCAGCCTGTGTTACACTAAAATTAAATCAATGTGGGTGTAAAATTTTCACATTTAATTTTTTTAACTAAACAATTGTTTTTCTGTAACAGGCTAAACCAGGAAATTGCAAAGCAATATTTAATGCCGTTTCCATCTAATATGTGGAAATAGTGTGCTACTTGATTAAAGTAGAGGCATTAGAATTGAAGGAGATTATGGGCTCTTCATGATTTTTCTAGTTACTATTTAAATTTCCAGAGACTTTAAAAAAGCATGGTTATTTTGGAAACGTAATATCTGTAGGAATTGATTTTCAGGTGTAATGAGAATTTAGGACCCACTAGGCAATGGGCCCTGAAAATCAAAACTTATGACTTATTAAGGTGTGTATGGCAATGTAAAGCACCTAATAAAGTAGCAAATTTTGGGCACAACATAGAATTCCACCCTAAATTTCCTACTTTTGGTGATTTCACACCATCTTCAGCTAGCTCTGCCAAAGTGGGTGGAACTGTTTCACAGTTTAATTAACATGTGGGGTATTGCCGAACTCATAATAAATGAGGTAATAAACTGTGGGGTCCACTTTTTGGTGCTACCTCTTGCAAAAGTGAGAAATTTGGGCTAAAGATTTTAGAGGTAAAATGTAATTATTTTTCATTTCACTTTGCATTAATTCCTGTTTAGCAACTGAGGGGTTAAACAATTTCCACACAACAGTTTTAAAGTATTTGAGGGGTGTGTTTTTTTAAAATGGTATCACTTTTAGGGAGTTTCCAATATATAGGCCCCTCAAAGTCCACTCTCTCAGTGAGTCATGGCATCGCAAATCATAATAGTAAAATCTGCACTAAAATAAGGCACGCTTTCTGTTCTGAGTTTTGCACTGTGCGTCAAAAATAGTTCCTAATTACATGTAGGGTATTGGCGAACTTAGGAGAAATTGTACATTAAACTGAAAGGTCCATTTTTTTCTATTAGTCCTTATAAAAATAAAAAATTTGGGGCTAAAACAGTATTTTAGTGGTAAAAATGTATTATTTCTTTTATTTTAGCTATTAAAAATGTATTTATTCTTTCTTCACCGCCCAATGGTATACATTTCTGTGATGCACATAGTTTGTAAAATGACTTCATTTATGAAGGGTTTCTGCTGTTCTGACACATCAGAGGCTCTGACAATGTGATATGGCACCGTCAAACCATGCTAGCAAAATCTGAACTCCAATAAGGCGCTTCTTCCCTTTTTAGCTTTGCACTGTGACTCAAAAGTAGTTTTTGGCCACATATGGGGAATCAATGTACTCAGAAGAAATTGCACAACAAATTTAATGGTCCATTTTGCTCTGATACCCTTGTGAAAATGAAAAATGTGGGTCAAAGTCAACATTTTTGCTGGAAAAATTTATTTTTTCATTTTCACAGTTCAATGTTATAAACTTTTGTGAAGCACCTGTGGGTTCAAGGTACTCATCACATATCTAGATACATTGCTTGAGGCCTAGTTTCCAAAATGGCATCTTTTGTGGGTGTTTTCCACTGTTCAAGCACATCAGGGGCTCTTCAAACGACATTGCACACGTTAAACATTAAACTGTAGTTTCCCCCACACATTGGGTATCGTGTACTCAGGAGAAATTGCACAATAAATTGTATGGTCCATTTTCAACTGTTACCTTTGTGAACATGAAAAATTTGTTGCTGAAAGTACATTTTTGGGGGAAAAATGTGATTTTTCATTTACATGGCTCTACGTTATAAACTTCTGTGCGGCACCCGGGGGTTCTAGGTGCTCATCACACATTCCTTGAGGGGCTAGTATCCAAAATGGGTTCAATTGTGGGAGTTTTCCGCTGTGTAGCCACATCATGGGCTCTACAAATGTGACATCCTCTTTCGATTCCAGCTATTGTTGCATTCAAAAAGTCAAAAGGTGCTCCTTCCCTTCTGAGCCCTGTAATTTTTTCCAACATATAAAGTATTGGCATACTCAGAAGAAATTGCATAACAAATTTTGGAATTCATTTTCTCCATTTATCTAAGTGAACGTGAAAAATCTGGGGCTAAATTAACATTTTTGTGAAAAAAAAGTTCAATGTTCATTTTTTTCTCCACATTCCATTAATTACTTTGAAGCTCCTGAAGGGTTAATACATTTCTGGACTGTGGTTTTACAGTCTTTGAGGGGTGCAGTTTTTAGAATGGTGTCACTTTTGGGTATTTTCTGTCATATAGGCCCACATAGTCACTTCAAATGTGATCCCTAATAAAAATGTTTTTTAAATTTTGTTAGAGAAATTAGAAATTGGTGATAAAGTTTGAACCCTTCTAATTTCCTACCAAAAAAAATCATGATGCAGATGTAAAGTAGACATGTGAGAAATGTTATTTATTAACTATTTTATGTGGTATAAATATCTGATTTAAGGGCATAAAAATTTAAAGCTTATAAATTGCCAAATTTTCAAATTTGTTGTCAAATTTTTTATATTTTCATAAATGTATGCAAATCATATAAACCAAACTTTACCACTAACATGAAGTACAATATGTGATATAAAATACAGTCTCACAATCAGTGAGGTCTGTTAAAGGGTTCCTGAGTTATTATACCACATAAAGTGAGTGGTCAGATTTCACAAAATTGCGATCCACCCACTGCTTTTACCCGCTAATTGCCACTGTCAAACGCTGACAACAGCATTTAACATGCATTTCCAGCAATCTCGCTGGAAATCCGCCCTTTGGTGCCCCCATAACGTGACCACGAATCACCTTTGCGTTGGCATGACAACCATAGGTCTCCTGGAGACCTCTATGATTGTCACTGCTGGATTGCTATGAGCGCAACCCGGTGGTCGGTTCTCATAGCAAGTGAGGTATTCTGCTACATGCATGCGATCTGATCATTTTCCTGCATTTTCCACTATAATTTGCAAAATAAATCTTGCCAAATCAGACAAGGTGATTTTCTGGATTTGTTTTGTTATTATTATTATTATTATTATTATTATTATTATTATTTATTGTTATAGCGCCATTTATTCCATGGCGCTTTACATGTAAGGAGGGGAAGGGGACTCATTTTGAGTCTCATAGTTGTGGTCTACCTATGATGTCAATTACAGGCCTCTCTCATCTTTTTTAAGTGGGAGAACTTGCACAATTGGTGGTGGACTAGGTACTTTTTTCCCCACTGTATATGCTTGTACAGGAGTTCTGCCTTTACACTAAAATTCCAGGTGAGGACAACAAAATTGTGCACCTGTTTAATCCCATTGAGTTATCACTCTGCTTTGTGTGCTTTGTGTTCCACTCCAGCTCATCCTGTGTCATTTTATGTGTTAATAACTCTGAAATGCTTTTATTCCATATTCCAGCAATTCTGAGTTCTGAGATATATTTTTTTCATGACACATTGTACTGTGTGATATTAGAAAATTCAGGTCAATGTAATTTACTTTTATTTTTGAAAATATCTAATATTTGACAAATTCTAAAAAATAGCAATTTTCAAACATTGAATTCACTGTATATACACTTAAAACAGGTAGTGATTAGTGATGAGCGAGTGTACTCGTTGCTCGGGGTTTTCCCGAGCACGCTTGGGTGATCTCTGAGTATTTGTTAGTGCTCTGAGATTTAGTTTTCATCGCCGCAGCTGAATGATTTACAGCTATTAGCCAGCTTGATTACATGTGGGGATTCCCTAGCAACCAGGCAACCCCCACATGTATTCAGCCTGGCTAATAGCTGTAAATCATTCAACTGCGGTGATGAAAACTTAATCTCCGAGCACTAACAAACACATGGAGATCACCCGAGCGTGCTCGAGAAAACACGAGCAACTAGTACACTCACTCATCACTAGTAGTGATAGCATACAAAATAATAAATAACATTTACTATATGTCTACTTTACATCAGCACCATTTCTGAAATTACTTTTTTTGTTAGGTTGTTTTTTTTTAATTCAAATGTTGCTTTAGCACAACATTCTTCATTTTCACAAGGGTAAAAGGAGAAAATGGGCATCACACTATGTGGTCGGAAACTACTGTTTGAGCATATGGCAAGTGCTCTGAAGGGAAGGAGCACTTTTTGATTTTTGAAGCATAAATTTGTGTAAAATAGATAGTGAACATCGTGTCAAATTCATAGAGCCTCCGAGCTGCCAAAACATATGTGGGTACAATAGCAGGTCTAAGAAAGGAAAGAGCGCTATTTGATTTTGCAGTGCAATTTCGGGTAGAATAGATTGCAGACACCATGTCACATTTGCAGAGCCCCATGTTGCATTTGACAAAAAAGCAGAAACCCCCTAAAGTGATCCTATTTTAGAAACTACACCTCTCAAGGAATTCATGTAAGGGTAGGGTGGGAAAAGCCTCTTGAACCCACTGGTGCTTCGCAGAATTTTATAATATTGTGTTGTGAAAATTAAATATAGTTTTTTTCTACAAACATGTTGTGCTAGCCACAAATTTCCCATTTTCGGAAGGGTAACAAAAGAAATTGCACAATAGATTGTAGGGTCCATGTTCTTCTGAGAACATTAATACCCCACAAATAGTGGAAAACTACTGTTTGGGAACACCGCAGGGCTCGAAAGAGAAGGCGCATCATTTGACTTTTGGAGTGCAATTTTTGTTGTAACAGATTGCGAAAGTTATATCACATTTGGAGTTGTATTACATTAATCTGTGGAAATTAAAAATTACATTTTTTCCACTAAAATTGTATTTTAGCCCCAAGTTTTTAATTTTCAAACTGTCTAATATGAGAAACTGCTTGACAAATTATGTGATCCATTTTCTCCTTAGTATGCCGAAACCCTACATCAGGAATAGTGCAAAGCTCAGAAAGGAATAAGTGTCATATTGGAGTGCAGATTCTGTTGGACTGTTTTTCTGGGTGCCATGTCACATTGTCAAAAGCCCCTGAGGTTCCAGAACATCAGAAATCCCCGATAAGTTATGTCATTTTACAAACTACACCCCCAATGAATTCATATAGGGGTGCAGTGATCATATTGACATCACATGTGCCTCACAGAAATGTATATTATTAGGGGAGATGGGATGAAGAAAGAATAATTACATTTTTACTATTAAAATGTTGTACTAGCCCCAGATTTTCTATTTACACAATAGGAAATTGAGAAAACTGGCCCCTATATTTTGTTACACAATTTCTGCTGAAAGTGGGAATTCCCCATATGAAGCTGTATAGTGCTGTGTGGCCACACAGCAGGGAAGGTGCACTACTTGACTTTTAAAGTGCAGATTTTCCTATAATAGTTTGCTCAATTTGCAGTGCCCTAAAGTGCTAGAACATCAGAAATCCCCCCTCAATTGATGCTAATTTGGAAATTATACCCATCTGGAAATTCACTTACAGGTGTAAGAACAATTTTGAGTTCATTGGGTGTTTTTTTTAGAAACAAGCAATCATTGGATGTTGTATAATGAAATGAAATGAAAAATGCAAATATTTATGAGCTAGTGCCCAATAAATTGTATTACCTAATACATTGTGTCCAACTTATGCTTTTGGGCTCCCCTCACTAATGAATGCACACATGTGGAAGCCAACTGTGGTTTAGGCACGCTGTGGGGCTCAGAAGAGAAGGGGGCATTAGAATTGAGGAGCACAGATTTTGCAGGACTTCTTTTGAGGGGAGCCATGTTGCTTTTTCGGAGCCTTTGTGCTCTGGAAATGTGGAGTCCCCCTATATTTCCAGAGTCCTGAGTGGAGACTTTTTTTTGTTGAGTAGAATCTTATTGATAGTATTGTGGGATACATAACATTTTGGATCACTTTTAAGGCTTGGTTCACATTTATCTTCTGATCTACACTCAGCGCTAGTGCAAAAAACTGGAGTCAACCATGCTCTTGTGCATGTATAAAAAAGAGCCCAAAACAATAGACTCCAGTGGATCATAAACCAGACAGAGACCAAAGTGAATCCATCTGTGTTAGGACTGGCGGAACGCACCAAATGATAGTAATAGGGAATATGAGGTGCGTTAGCAGTCCGGGGTTCACCGTGCAGAGATGACACCTGCTGCTGAGTAATAGCGGAAGGACGCTTGCTCACACGTGGGTTAGACTTCACCCAGTGTGAATAGAAGCGAACTCTGTTGCTTCACAGAGTCGCCACAAATGTGCTGCGCCCTGTTAGCAGTCACAGGGTGCAGCTGAAAGACACTAGTGGGATTCCTATGAATCACCCCCACTAAGCTGGTGATTGGACCCGCTCTGACCCTCGGTGGCTTTTGAGCCTGTGCCTGAGGACGCCCTGAGTCGGATGCTAAGTCCAAGCGGGAATTCCCACCCTACACTGACAGGCTGTCAGGAAAGCGCACTGATTGCGCATGGTGCCATATAAGCGGGCACTGCAGAGGCACTGTAACGTGTGCTTAGTGTGCAGATGGCACTGTCGGGTGCTAGATAGCAAACATCCACCATATGCGAGCAAGCAACAACACTAGGAAGGGGGATGATTAAAGAGTGACTTTCACACATCTACACACACATTTTCAAATATACACTAGCGCATGGCCGAATGGCCATGCAAACCTTTTATAGCAGTAGTGCTATGGGACCTTCCAGATGGTCCAATAGGAGGTGCAACAGGACCTGAGCATGTGACCCCCGACCTCCAATGGGAGGTCGTCCAGTGGGCATGCTCAGTATTGGAAAAGCAGGACTTAGTCCCAGAAAGACCTGCTCGCTGCTGATCAGTGCTGGCTTTAAAGACAGAGCCTGGGAAGGCAGCAGTAACCAGTAGCACAGTATCAGCTTGAGCTAGAAGCTGGGACCAATGTTTCTGCTGAGCAGGCTCCACTGTGGCCAGAGAAGAATGGGAGACCGCAGCGGACATAGTTTGAGATTCCCCCAGTGTGGAGGCGGGAGCTCGACACCAAACATTCTGCTTCATTATAGCAAATTTTCTATCAGAGGTTTTCTCTGAATCATGTTTTTCAGAGATAAAAATGGATGTAATTGCTCAGTGTAGAGCGCAGGATGAATTTGAACCGAACTTTATTGCAATCTTAGGGAGGCAGAATGAACAAAAACAAAGCAGTCCAGTAATTGCTTTTGCATATTTATTTTTACGCTGTTCATTGGGCAGTATAAGTGATCAGGGGGCTTTATTCTTCGTGTTGGTACAATTACAGTTACAGTCATAATAGATTTATAAAGTTTTTTGTCTAGGTTTTGCTACTTCTACAACCTAAAAAAAGCATTTAAAATTTAAATTTTTATTCTTTTATTTTTCTGCCAACAGAGCAATTTTGCATGTTGAGTTGAAAATTATATTGGTGCCATTTTGGGGTACAAATTTTGTGAACACTGTTTACTGTTTTTGTTTTTACGCCGTTCACAGTGTGGTAAAGTTTTTATTCTTCAGGCCAGAACTATTACAGTGATGTGTAGCCATGCTCTGAGTGCTACAACATTTTTTACTGATGGAGCTGAGTGGGGGGGCTTATTTTTTTTGAAGGACAAGGTGGTGTTTTCAGGGATATCATTTTTATGTGAATACTACTTTTTGATCTCGCTTTAATATACTTTTTCTTTGGCTATATGATGAAGAAACATCATCTTTACGTGATTTTTATTTTTTTGATATTCATAGGAGTTAAATAGTGTGAGCGTTTTATAGATCACAATGTTCCAGACATGGCAATACCAAAAATGTGTTTATTTTTGTCCTTTACTGTGTGTTTTATTATATATTTTTTTACCTAGTCCCTCTATAGTACTTTAACCTTTATTTGTCTGATCACTGGTATAATGCATTGCAATGCATTAGACCTGTTAGTTTTACACATGGCAGAATTCCTATTAGACTACGTGGTATAACAGGCCACAATACATGCCAGAGCCTGAGGTCATTATTTGACCTCCGGCTGTCATGACAACTATTGGCACTCCTCTAGCAACCTCCTAAATGCTGCTGCTAGCATTGATCACAGCATTTTAAGGGTTAAACAGTCATGTGTGGTGCTGGCCCTGGCTGTTACAGCAGAAGCTCGGCTATCAGTTAAGACAAACTCTTAGCAGCGATTATGTTGGCATAAGAGCTCGATCATCTTCATTTCACAAGAGCTGTGCATACAGAATGATCAAGATGTACCAGTACATTTATTTGTGAAAACTGCTTGCAAAGCAAGAAGTATTGGTACCTCCAGTGTCAAGAAGGGATTAAAGTTAAGTTTAGCCTAGTCTTAGTTTCAGGTAGTTTTCGCAAAATGGAAACAAACTAGTTGAAATGGATTGTCCTCAGACAACCACAAGTTGGGTGATAACTTACAGTATTGATTGGTGGTAGTCCAATTGTTAGAACTTGCACTGATTGTTAGATTGGTGCTCCTTTATGTGCATTAGAATGATGCGGCAGTACGTATGCTCAGCTACCGCTCCATTAATTCCCTATACAACTGCCGAGATCGGTGCTTGGCTTTTTCCTTTGGCTTCATAGAGAATGATTGGAACAGTGCTTGTGCAAGCACACTGATGCCCCATTCTAATGGAAAGGGTCCCATTGCGAATAAAAATTCTCCATTATGCCAATCTTGCAAGCTTCTTTGCCTAATTTGCCATTTATCACACACATAATACACCCACGCAGAAATACATACACATAAATATACATACAACACAATCTTTAGAGATGGTTTGGTACCACAGTGCCGCCATAATAATGTCTCATATACAGTGGCATGTAAAAGATTGGGCACCCCTGGTCAAAATTAGTGTTATTGTGAACAGTTAACCAAGTTAAAGATGATATAATCTTTAAAAGGTCTAACGTTAAAGATGACAAATTTCCTTTGCATATTAGGCAATAAAAAATATTTTCATCTTTTATTTTTTTTAAATTACAAAAAGGAAAATGGGCCAATGCAAAAGTTTGGGCATCCTGCATGGTTAGTACCTAGTAGCACCCCCTTTTCCATGTATCACAGCTTGTAAATGCTTTTTGTAGCCAGAAAAGAGTATTTCAATTTTCTCCTACTGTACCAGTTATGACTTGTATTGTTCAAGATTATTGTACTTGTTTTTATTATGTATACCCCTCCTCACTTGTAAAGCGCCATGGAATAAATGGCGCTATAACAATAAATAATAATAATAATAATAATAATAATAATTAGAGGGATTTTCATCCATTCTTCCTTGGAAAATTCTTCCAGTTCTGTGAGATTCCTGGGTCGCTTGCATGCACTGCTATTTTGAGCTGTAGCTACAGATTTTCAATGATGTTCAGATCACGGGACTGTGAGGGCCCTTCAGCCTGCATCGTTTGAGGTAGGCTATTGTGGATTTTGACGTGTGTTTAGGATCATTGTCCATTTCTAGAAGCCATCATCTTTTCAACTTCAGCTTTTTTTACAGATGGTGTTATGTTTGCATCAAGAATTTCATTCCGTCTACCTGTGACATGCCATCCGGTATCATTGACTGAAACACAAACCCAAAGCATGATTGATCCACCCCCATGCTTAATGGTTGGCGAGATGTTCTTTTCTTTAAATTCTGTGGTCTTTTTTCACCACATATACCTTCTATTTTAACCTCATCAGTCCACAGGACTTTTTTTCCAAAGTGGATCGGGCTTGTTTAGATCTTCTTTTGCATACTTCTGATGCTGAATTTTACGGTGAAGATGTAGGAGAGGTTTTTTCTGATAACTCTTCCATGAAGGCCATATTTGTGCAGGTGTCTCTGAACAGTAGAACAATGTACCACAACTCCAGAGTCAACTAAATATTTCTGAAGGTCTTTTGCAGTCAAGTGGGGGTTCTGATTTGTCCCTCTAGCAATCCCATGAGCAGCTCTCACTGAAATTTTGCTTGGTCTTCCAGACCTTATCTTGACTTCAAATGTTCCTGTTAACTGTCATTTCTTCATTACATTTCGAACTGAGGAAATGGAAACTTGAAAACACTTTGCTATCTCCTTATAGCCTTCTCCAGCTTTGTGAGCCTCCACCATTTTCATTTTCAGAGTGCTAGGCAGCTGCTTAGAAGAACCTATGGCTGCTGTTTGGCACAAGGTTAGAGGAGGCTGGATGTTTATAAAGCTGGGAAAAGTTGCATCACCTGGCCTTCCCTAACGATGATAGTGAACAAGCCATAAATGACATAGGCTAATTAAGGTCTGAAACCTTGGTTAAAGTTACCTGAGCGCACAAATCTCCAAGAGTGCTCAAACTTTTGCATCTGCCCATTTCCCTTTTTGCAATTTTTAAAAGGAAAAAACAAATGACAATATTTTTTTGCCTAAAATGCAAAGGAAATGTTTTGTTTTTTTTACATTTTAGGTCTTTCAGAGATCATTTAATCTTGAACTTGCTTAACGGTTCACAATAACAGTAATTTTGAACCAGGGGTGCCAAAACTTTTACATGCCACTGTAAATGTGCATTCCCCCCACATAAGAGGCATCAATGAACCAAACAATACGTTACAACTGCAGAACAGTTATACATTTAGAATAAATAAATTGTAGTAAGCTATATTTACAATAACTGTCAAGCAGGGCAAAAGATCAGAAGTTATAAAGTGTTTTAGATCATTGTTACTGTGGAAGAATCTTCAGGGGAAATGGGAGCTTTAAAGAACAAAGTCAGTTTGATAACTTCAAAGCAATCATAAATGTCTGTTCTTCAATAGCTGGTTACATTTGTTTCAATCCCTTAAAAGCATAGTGTTAAAGATTGTACGTTATTGACGTTTTTCATTCATGTTGTATTGTGTCACAGGAATATTACATGTATTATGATTTAGCTAAACTATATAATATCTTCATTATCTAAACATTAAATGCATTTTGTCTTGACAATATTAAATTGCTCTTTCTTGCCTTTATAGACCACTCTAATGCCTATGGAATTTAGCAATTACTCATGATTTACTGATGGCAAGCAATAAATTGCAATCCTGCAGTGACCAACCATGACTGCGTATCGCCAAGATTGGTCCTTCTCTCTCATGACATCATAATCCCACCATACCAAATTCCCCATAAAACCAAAACTTATTACTGAACAAATTAACACATGACCATTTTTTCATTTGGATAAATTGGCCACAGCGGCCGTTTATTAACAAAACAAACATAATAACACTATTTATACAATTGTGTAAAAACTTGAAGGGGAGGGTTCTTGGAGCTAACAAAACTGGCACACCATGGGCAAAAGCCCCCCCACAAACTTTTTTAACCTAACCTTCTTTACCCTCAGCCATAACCACCAGCTCGAGGGCACCATGTAACCCGTTTCCGGGCAAACAAACTCCAAAAGCTCCCGAGGTAAACACCCCGTCCAGAGCACGTAAACCGAAGCCAGTTCAACCCCATAAAACATCAACTCCAAGAACCCAACCCCCCCGCCAACCATGAGCAGCCCTGACAACCTCAGGCTCGCGAGTGCCCCACCACCGCCACTGCTCGCTCAACTCCTTCCTGTATGGCTAGCGGCCACAAGTCCAAACCTATATCGTTTAAGTGAACACCGTCATTCCTCCAAAAGTTCCCCACCCCATCTTCCAATTCCAAATGCCGAACCGCCACGCCCCCATTCTGAGAAACAAAACTTCCCACCGCCCTGTTCAGCTTGACCCGAGCCCTATTAATACCCTTATAAGAACGTGCAGCCCTCCACGTCTTTCTCGGCACAATATATGACCAAACCGTCACCATCCCAAGAAAAGATACCCACAATCTCAGAAAGTCAAACCGGATATCCCGAATCAACTCCCTCACCGGCTTAGACCCCAAGTCGTTCCCTCCCAAATGCACCACAACTATATCCAGCGCGCGGTCCAACCAAGCAGCGTGGGCAAATTCACCCAACAACCTGCGTCACAACATGCCCCGAAATCCCAACCAACGAACAAACACAGTATCTCTGCAAAAACCCAGTTGCCTCCCATTTTGCCTAACGTCAGCCCGAATCGCACCCCAATGAACGAAGGAATGTCCAAATATCCAAGCCAACAGAGAAGTCCGACCTGCAAAATACAGCCACAATTAATACCAAAATCACAAATATCCCACCCCGCATCATGATACTCCCATCAATGCCGAATGTATGACAAATATCAGTTAGACTTCCATCTTCCTAAATGCCTTATCACATCCGCACCCAAACCATCTGCCTCCGACGCTGCACCGATTCTAAATGAGTGTGACCCGAAGAAAAAGGGGTCAAAACCTAACAACACTAAGACTTTTTTCAACACCGCCATAAACTGAAACCGCGACAAAAACTCCCCTTGACGGTGCCTCAACAGTGGACCGGACCTACCATACCACAATCCCCAATAATCCTCCAAACAACGATGTGGACACATCAAACCACCCACCACCTTCCCTAACACCACCCATTTTCCCCTGCCCAGCTGATCAGTCTTTGAACGTCTAATCCAAAAGGAAATACCCCCTGACCAAAATTCTACATCCTCAGCTAACAAGCCCCCGGCAAAATCCTTTTTAGGGGACACCAGCTCCCCTAATCTCAATGCCCCCCCAAAAAAGGCCAAAGAAAAGGCCAGGCGAAACAGAACGGCCTCAAAATGAGAACTACAAATCTCCCCCAAAGCCCCCCCAAATGTTCCAACATCCCAAAAGTTATGGGCCTGCGCTTATCGCAAGTCGAGGATCCTTTACGAAAACCCCTTAATGCCTGTCATATCAAAAAATCCTTCGTAACATCCAGAGAACCTTGAAGCTTAAAACCAAAAGCCACACCAGCTATAGATTTTGTCAACTTTGACACTGACCAACCCCATTCCTCCGCTGACCCTATCAATAACAAAAGTGCCATTATCTTATCACTATCAGACACTACCGTACCCAACTGATCCAACCACTGCTCCCACATATGCCACGACGATTCATAACCTGACCATGTCCTTCCCGACACCGAGGCCTGTATCAACCGACCGCCTCGTCCGCAACAATCTGCCACAAATGTGAAGGGCATCCTTTTCCTGCCCCCTCTGCGTCTGGTGCTAACTCCCGGAAACGGTCCCACTGCAAACGAGACAAAGCATCCGCAATAGAATTTTGAACGCCGGGTACATGAACAGCTGAAATCCATGTATTCAACTCCAGGCACCGCAACACCAGCTCCCAAACCAATCTAATCACCGGGGAAGAGGAAGAGGAAAGGCTATTAATCACCGCCACCACGCTGGCATTATCGCAATGGAAACGCACCCGCCTATCTTTAAACATGTCGCCCCAGATAAAAACAGCAACGACAATTGGAAACAATTCCAGCAACGCTAAATTTTTTGTAAATCCATTTTGACACCACCAATCGGGCCAAACGCCAACGCTCCATTTTCCTCCACAATAGGCGCCGTAACCAACACTGCCCGCCGCATCCGTAAAAATCTCACAATCAAAATCATTAAGTTCTTCCTGTAGAATCAAAGACCTTCCATTATAATTTTCTAAAAAACGCCTCCACACCAATAAATCCTCTCTATGCTCTTTATTCAATCGAATGAAATGATGCGCCGACCGCACTCCAGCAGTTGCTCTGGATAACCTCCTGGAAAAAATTCTACCCATAGGCATAATTCGACATGCAAAATTCAAATGACCTAACAACGACTGTAACTCCTTCAATGAAACCTTGCACAAGTTTTCAACTCTCAGCACCTCCTGCTGGAGAGACAACAACTTATCTTCGGGCAACCTGCACTCCATCCTCTCCGAATCAATAAGAATTCCCAAAAAGCTCCACACCGTGCAAGGGCCCTCCGTCTTTTCCTTCGCTAATGGAACACCAAAGTGTCCCTACACACTAATGAATCTGGCGGCCTGACAAACAAAAAATCATCCAGGTAGTGGATGACTGAAGGAACCTGCGAAACATCCCGCACAACCCACTCCATAAAAGTACTAAAAGACTCGAACAGTGAGCAAGAAATCGAGCAGCCCATGGGTAAACACCTATCCAAATAAAAACCACCATTCCAAAAGCAACCCAAAAGAGGAATGCTATTGGGGTGAACCGGAAGCAAACGGAAAGCCGATTCAACATCTGTCTTAGCCATTAACGCACCAGCGCCATACCTACGTACCCATTGCACGGCCACATCAAAACATCAAAAGATGTGTATACCACGGACCACAGCTCCTCCGAAATGCCATAATTAACCGATAGCCCTTTAGGGTATGACAAATGTTGAATCATACAAAACTTGTTAGGTTCTTTCTTTGGAACAACCCCCAAAGGCGAAACAATCACTCCCTCCCCCGGCAAACAACTAAACGGCCCTGCCATTCGCCCTAACTCCACCTCTTTCGCCAATTTTGCCGTAACTACGTCTGCATGTAAAGCAGCCAACCTCAGATTCTTTTTTGAAAAAGGGACTTCATGCGTAGGATGAGGAATCCGAAAACCCTCAGAAAAACCTTCCAAAAGTAACTTCGCCTTTAACCGATCCGGATACCTATTTAGATAGCTGGCCATCTTTTGAACCTTCACTGGTGTCACCCCCTTGACCCCAACCCACGGCAGGTCTCCCCCTTGCTTTTTTAAAACATTTGGCCGCTCCATGTGAGGCCCCATTACAGTGGGAACAGACATGCTTGAATTTACAAGTGCTACCGTACTTGCATTGGCCGTCATTAAACTGCCAACACGTCCCCGTTTTGTCTTTCGTCCCCTGAGTCCCTTGACCCCCACTTCCCTGTCCTGGATGTTGCCCGAAACTCCCTCCGCCCCCGTGAAAGGACTGACCAAACCGCGTTGGTGCCATAACTTTCAACCACAACTCTATGTCCTTCTGTTCCCATTTTATCTCAGGCCTAACCGCCTACCTTTGCCTAAATTGCTCATCGTACCGCAGCCACGCCAGTCCACCGTACGCCCTATATGCTTCACCAATAGCATCAAAGTAACAGAAAAGACCAGAACAATTTCCCAGAAACTTTTCACCAATAACGCTTGCCAAAATAGCAAACGCCTGCTGCCAGTATACGAATGTCTGCGGAATCAAACGCCACCTACGCTTTTCCTCCTCCTCTTTTCTGCTATCATCCTTTTTTCCCTTTTCTAGATTAAATTTCTCCAAAGGAAGGAGGGAGAAAATCTCCACATATTCATCCTTCCAAATTTTTTCCCTTTACTTCTTGTTTTAAATGAGCGAATAAAGGCCCTTCGAAAAAAAAGGTAAACCTCCCCTCTTGCCCTATCATCCAATTTAACCGTATCAGCCTTATCCTTTCCAGTTTGTATAGCCACTGACACCCCACCCGACGCTGAATGCTCCCCCCACTCAACATGTCCGAACTCAAAGGCCCTAATGAACCCTGACCCAAAGCGGGTATCCACGCTCCCACAGGGGATGCCCGTAAACTATCTGCGCCCCCCCCATCCAACCTCCTCAAAATCTGTGACATACTTGACAAAAGCTCTCTCACCCCGGGAATCCCAAAATTACCAGCCGCACCACAGTTATCCCCTAAGTCCCCCAACCGAACCCCACTAATTGGCGTACAAGGACTATACTCACACACACGAGGCTGCGTAGGTGCTGTGTTCCCACCAGCTGTGCTTCCAGAATCCAGCGGTTCCCGATAGTCGCGCAGGTCACTGCAGGATCTGGAATCCTCCGCGCCGCTTTGTTGCTCCTGGCCCGGGCCCCCGGCCTCCTCGTCACCGGGGGGGACTGAAGCAGGAGAAGATGATCTATTCCTTGATCTCCTTGCCGACCTCGACCTGCCAGCTGCCTGTCTGTCCCCATGCCTGCCCTCCTGCTGAGCCTCCTGCTGACTTCGTCTGCGCGCTGCCGTCACAGGGCCAGGCTGAGTGCCAGGAATCCGCCTGCCCGCTGACCTGCAGCTTAGTGCACCGAACCTGCCAGGTACCCCCACAGCATCTGGTCCAGGGTCACCAGCCGCCGTGCACACATCTCTGCGCCGCTGCTGAGCCGACGCTCCATTCCTGCTGCTCCTCCTCGTCAGCGCCGGAGCCACCATCAGTGCCGCACCCCGCCTCTGATTGCTGCCTCTCCTCACCGCTGCCACGCGTCCCACATCCATGGCCACACCAGGTGCAGCCATTGCTTCAGGGTGCACCTGCACCGCCGCAGCCCTAGTCCGTCTACCCACGCCAGCAGCGCCAGCCGATGGATTTCTGCCAGAGGGCGGGTCAGGCCGGATACCATCAATGCGGCCTGTACCCTCTGCAGGGTCCCCGAAGGGGCTCCGTGGCCGGCGTCTACCGCGCATACCTGCCTCAGGCGATAGACGTTCCGGTGGCCGCGTCCTCCGTGTCCTGGTGCCCTGGGTTCCTTGTGCTCCAAGAAGCGTTGCCAGCTGGTCCTCCAGCCAGCCACCCCTTCTTGACCGGGCAATGTCCCGCAGCTGCGACAGCATGAAATCTACAGTGGCCATGGTAAGCATGTGTTCTTTCTTTCTTCTTTCCCTGCTAATGCCACATGTACTGTCCCTAACCACACACTTTTCTTTATATCCACACCCTCCTCAGCCTAAACACCCGCCCCCTCCTTTGTCCCCTTTCAACCAATCCCACTGCACTGCCTTTAAATGTTCCCACTCCCCTTGGCACCACAGTCATGGGGGGCTTTCATTTAGCTGTGCATATTGCCGCTCCCCTTATGAAAGTAGCTTTCATAAGGAATACATAGACCACATTTAAGGGCATTTTAGATATGCCATTCATGGGTGAACTACAGTTGCAATTGTTGTGGCTGTTACTGATCATTGGGTAACTAGATTACATTGGGGACAATGTGTTTGCCACTAATTATGGTCTAAGGGGTACTTTTCTCCATGTTGAGAGTGACATGCCTGACATGCCAGGTAAGGAGACTTATAGGCCGTGCAATGCTCCTCTGGGAAATTAAATATGCAAATTGTCTCTTCAAAGAGGAAGAGGACTTGAACTCTAGTGCCACCTATTGGAAGTATCAATCCAAAAAGCCACTTTAACAACTTGGGATGAAAACCAATCCAGAATCTTACCCCTGACGAAGCCACTGCAAGTGGCGACACACGTTGGGTATCTGCTCCACCTCAGTGTCACGGGGGAATAGAGTAGACAAAGGTTGGTTACCCGGGCCCCTGCGATATCCCTCAGGCTAGGGAAACCCTGTCTGTCCCTTTCCCAGAAGTTACACTAAAGGTGTGCATGTCTGGGCCACCAGGCCTGACCCTGACTCCTGTTTCAGCCCTAAGCTGAAACCACCACCCGCCACCCAGTGAAGAGACCACACACTAATCCCCACAGAAAGCACAGACAGGGAAAACTGAAAAACGCACCATGCCGCAGACACACAGGAATACACTATAATGTGCACAGGGCAAAACAAATACAAATAGGAAGGAGGAATATGACAAAGGATTATACACCACCAGACACGATATTCCTGCAACAAGACCACCACTCCAGACCGGAATCACCAGGCATAAAGCACAGGCTATAATCGGCGACGCCCAAAGTCCAACGCGACTATTTAAAGGCCGTGGGCGTGACCCAGCCTCCAACCTGATTACCAGCTAGATTAACCCCGAGCAAGGTGGATAAAATCTATCTGACGCCACTGAGCGTGTAGTGGACGTGAGTGGAATTACTGCTGTCTGTCGGACGCCCTGGTGTGAACAGCATCCGACATGACACTCCGCTCTACTCCTAATGGATTTTTACAACTAATGGCTCCACTCTAATTTATTGGGTATGGGTGGATTGCCCGTTTTGTGCTGTTAACCCTTATGTGCCAATCCTGAGGCATAATGTATGATTTGCTTTTTGCACCTTTTCTATCTTTTTTGGACATTGAATAGAGACTGGTATCTGAATTGGTATTTCTTCACAATTGTGCACCTTATACCAGTAAGTAACTTACAGGGATGTGTGAATATGTAAATCTATTTGAGCTATACAATTGTTTATTTGTAACATGTTCCACTGTTGTAAGGCTTGGCTTCATTAATATAGCCTCTACAGCAATGAGCTACAGGTGGGCACGTTTAGGCAGTAATTTACTGGAGAGGCGTCCATTATCAACAGCAATGCACAAGTGGATATGCCCTGTATATGGGAAACCCTATTTTTGATATGCTGTCTATATAGGCACTTGACCATTGTGCATAGCATATATATTTTTGGAGTTCAGCCTAGGTGGTTAGCCCCATCATGGGCCTTTGATTAATAGGTGTCAGGTCACATGTGGGACCATTTTTAGTGTTTTTAATGTGTATGTTTTCTGTGTGTTTAATTCAATAAAATTATATTAATTTCACGCTTTATCTTTGCCTCAGGTGTTCCCCTCCTTATGGCCTATCTCTTTCTCTTTTGTTTTGGTTCTATATTTTTTGTATAGGCCGAGGTTGGATGCCTTTTGTGACTATTCTGTGGTGCCCCCTCAATTTATATACTTTGCAGACATATGTTTCAGTATGTAGACCCTCATTAATGCAAAGCATGAGATCTGATTTGGATGTATGAGAGGCCTCTAACTTGGGTCCAAGGGGTAATGTTTCTCCTTGTGGAGTGTGACATAGCTGACATGTCCGAGTAAGGCATTTTATAGGCCATGCAATGCTCCTACAATGGTCTATAAGACAGACAACTTTGATATAGAGGCCGGACACAGTCCAAAGAGACTCTACAAGTTACATTATAGTGAATGGTTCCAATCGGTGTTTCATCTGAATCTATATTTTGGGGGATTTATGTGGAAACCCCAACATAAGAACTCAGCATAGCGCAGAGGATAAATGTGAAATGATTATTAAAAGAGAGGAAAAACATATTATGCTTCCCAAAATGCTACCAATAAAATTTTCAACTCATTCGGCAAAAAACAAGCCACCACTCACGTCTGTTATCTGTTAATGAAAAAATAGGAAGTTATCACATCACTGACAGCTGGAAGTTGCTGGAGAAAATACATGAATACCCCTGCCATCACCTCTCCTAGATAACATCCAGCAAAATTTAATTAGCATTCACATGAATTTCATTTCTGTAATGGGAAGAACCTATGCAATATACAGAAGTGCAATTTCATCACAAAGGACAAAAGTATTACTTTACTGTACCCAAAAACTATAAGACATTCTGCCATGGCATGCTAATCCAAAAATCTGTTATATTGCCATTTGGGGAAGAGAAGAAGTCCAAAAGAATCCAAGGCACCAGGAAAAAAAATTCTCATTGGGATAAAAGCTAACAATTTTTCTTTTGTTAAAAGTATATGGCAATAGTTACAAATGAGGTAGATGAATGAAGCAATATTTCGACCACGACAGGCCTTTTTCAAGCCAAAAATTACAAGTTTACAAAAAGGCAGCCATAACAGATGTACAGATTGGCGTTTGGTGAGTGAGAAATATCCACTGAACTCAGGAAGAGAAGGATTTAGTTCTTTTATAACAAGCTGACTCTATACCATATGAGGATTTTTTTTTTTACCTATCAGGATCAAATGTAAATATAATACAAAAGGCTGAAGTTGATGTCATTTAGGCTCATAAAAGTTAATAAAGTTGACACGCACTAGCTTCCTATAACAGAAATTAAAGGCAGGCAAATTCAACAAAGTCGAGTCTTTAAGTTTTTGACTGGAGCTTTCGGACTTATTCGGATGTCAGCAAAATTTCACATACAAAAAAAACGATACGTGCATCATCAGCATTTAAGATCTGAGATTCTTTACCATCAGGGTTTCATCAGTGATTTTTCCATATAGATACAGTTATGGCCAAAAGTATTGACACCCCTGCTATTCTGTCAGATAATACTCAGTTTCTTCCTGAAAATGATTGCAAACACAAATTCTTTGGTATTATTATCTTCATTTAATTTGTTTTAAATGAAAAAACACAAAAAGAATTGTCCTAAAGCCAAATTGGATATAATTCCACACCAAACATAAAAAAGGGGGTGGACAAAAGTATTGGCACTGTTCGAAAAATCATGTGATGCTTCTTTAATTTGTGTAATTAACAGCACCTGTAACGTACCTGTGGCACCTAACAGGTGTTGGCAATAACTAACACTTGCAGCCAGTTGACATAGATTAAAGTTGACTCAACCTCTGTCCTGGGTCCTTGTGTGTTCCACATTGAGCATGGAGAAAAGAAAGAAGACCAAAGAACTGTCTGAGGACTTGAGAAACCAAATTGTGAGGAAGCATGAGCAATCTCAAGGCTACAAGTCCATCTCCAAAGACCTGAATGTTCCTGTGTCTACCGTGCGCAGTATCATCAAGAAGTTTAAAGCCCATGGCACTGTGGCTAACCTCCCTAGATGTGGACGGAAAAGAAAAATTGACAAGACATTTCAATGCAAGATTGTGCGGATGTTTGATAAAGAGCCTCGACTAACATCCAAACAAGTTCAAGCTGCCCTGCAGTCCGAGGGTACAACAGTGTCAACCTGTACTATCCGTCGGCATCTGAATGAAAAGGGACTGTATGGTAGGAGACCCAGGAAGACCCGACTTCTTGCCCCGAGACATAAAAAAAGCCAGGCTGGAGTTTGCCAAAGCTTACCTGAAAAAGCCTAAAACATTTTGGAAGAATTTTCTCTGGTCAGATGAGACAAAAGTAGAGCTTTTTTGGGCAAAGGCATCAACATAGAGTTTACAGGAGAAAAAAGAGGCATTCAAAGAAAAGAACACGGTCCCTACAGTCAAACATGGCGGAGGTTCCCTGATGTTTTGGGGTTGCTTTGCTGCCTCTGGCACTGGACTGCTTGACTGCGTGTATGGCATTATGAAGTCTGAAGACTACCAACAAATTTTGCAGCATAATGTAGGGCCCAGTGTGAGAAAGCTGGGTCTCCCTCAGAGGTCATGGGTCTTCCAGCAGGACAATGATACAAAACACACTTCAAAAAGCACTAGAAAATGGGTTGAGAGAAAGCACTGGAGACTTCTAAGGTGGCCAATGAATCCAGACCTGAATCCCATAGAACACCTGTGGAGAGATCTAAAAATGGCAGTTTGGAGAAGGTACCCTTCAAATATCAGGAACCTGGATCAGTTTGCCAAAGAAGAATGGTCTAAAATTCCAGCAGAGCATTGTAAGAAACTCATTGATGGTTACCGGAAGAGGTGGTCGCAGTTATTTTGGCTAAAGGTTGTGCAACCAAGTATTAGGCTGAGGATGCCAATACTTTTGTCTGGCCCATTTTTGGAGTTTTGTGTGAAATGATCAATGTTTTGCTTTTTGCTTCATTCTCTTTTGTGTTTTTTCATTTAAGACAAATTAAATGAAGATAATAATACCAAAGAATTTGTGATTGCAATCATTTTTAGGAAGAAACTGAGTATTATCTGACAGAATTGCAGGGGTTGTCAATACTTTTGGCCACAGCTGTAAATTATAGAGCTTCTCTTATTCATTGCAATGTTAATTACAGACAGCACACGGATGGCACAAACCATGATCACGTATGTGAAATATGGAACTCTGAAAAAGGCCTGCGTTAATGTTGAAGCTATGCAGAATGTAATGAAAGTGGATTTTTATATTCGATGCTGTGTCTTACCTGAAATGCGGCACATGACTTGATGGGATAAAGGTAGATATGACTGAGAGTGATTGCCTTGTTATTTGCTGTCATGTTTTCTCTTTCTTTGCATGTACAAGTAGGTTCTACTCTAGAGAGATTAGAAAATACGTGGCTCCGAGTCTCCATTGTGTTGCTTAGGATTTTTCTACTGCCATTCATGCTTTCCTCTTCATTGCTTTCCAACTGCGAGACACTGGCTTGTGAGAACTTTTCATAGTCCACCATTTGTGCAGTGTCTTGTGATGACCTTTTTATAAAAGTGTCTACAATAAACTTTAAAAATGTTTTTGCATCATCAAAAGTAGACATAAATCCAAATGATATCCTCACAGAGCCAGTAGGTTGTCCATCAATTACATCCATTTCATCTCCGCATACATGCCCAGCCTTGGGAAAGAAAATGAAGATACAATTAAGTTTTATTCCAAGCTAAATAACAATTATTTAAGTATGATTGCAAATAGGGGTTGTCTAGTACTCCCAACCCCTTTCTGTCCCGCTGCCAATGCCCTTCCATGGTGTTAGCCATCTCTTCCCGCGTGGACAATCATTCCTGATTTGCTCCCCCAGTCACATGTTTGTATGCCCAGAAATATTCATATTTGTATATCATATTCTGGTCATATGGACATAATGTGTGATTGCAGCAAACAGGATTGGAATGGAAGGGGAAGTACCGGTATATTTGTAGCTTTTATTTTTGAGTGGTTTATTGAAAAAAAAAGTATAGGATTATCCATGAAGTAGTCAGAAGAATACTGATTGCACATATTGCATTTAAGCAGACATATATAATATAATTATTTGTCTAACCTTTAAATTGCGTTTTACTACGTCATTGCTAAGTCCTATAAGCTTCTGGCAGGCCCCAGCATTACAGAAACAACCTGTACGAAAGTGGATATTGTACAGACTAGCCAGCTTTTCAACCTGCAGATGCAAAAAAAAACAAAACAAATAAATTTAAATGCAAAGTAATATACACATTTTACTGCACCATTGACACCATCCACTACTGTAAAAAGAAAAAAAATCTGATGAATGACACACATTTAGCGATTTTGCTACTAAGAACATATGTTATAAATCACAATTTTAACCCCCTCATTATACTACATACAGTATAAAACACTGATCGAAAAAATAAAAGGAACACCTAAAATAACACAATTTAATCTCCAAGTCGATCACACATCTGTGAAAACCTGTCCAGTTATGAAGTAACACCAATTGTGAATCAATTTCTTCTGCTGTTGCGCAAATGGTACAGACAACAGGTAGAACTGATAGGCAATTAGCAAGACAAACCCTATAAAGAACTGGATCTGCAGGAGGTGACCACAGACCATTTCTTTGTTCTCAGCATTTTTGGCTGTGGTTTTGGTCTTTTTTGCATTTTGTCATTGTTTTCACCCCTAGAAGTATTGTACAGCAGTATGAGGTGGTGTCTACAACCCACAGAAGTTGCTCAGGTAGTGCAGCTCATTCAAGATGGCTAATCAATACGAGTTGTGGCAAGAAGGGTAGCTGTGTCTGTCAGCACAGTGTCTAGTGTAAATAGGCAGAAGGCTAGCACTCTTATGGATATGACGGTGCTAGTGAATGGAGCTGATGGTCCCATAAACAATAGAGTATATAATCACTGCACTCGTCCAAATTGAGGAATTTTGCTTCAAGTGAAATTTTTTTTTTATTACAGGTGGCAGGTGAACTGACAGGCAAATTAACGTTTTGTCCACTTAATGGCCTTGATCACAATGCCACCCTTGGAAAAATTTCTCTAGGTTAGAACAAGAAATGTCAATATGGATGGTTGGAGTAGGAGTGAATGTACAAAATCTTCCGTAAGTGGTAAAGTAGTGCATGCAGACACGAATGTGTCTTAGGAACAGCTGGATAGCATTGCAGCAGAAGCCGACACCAGTGGCTATTTAGCGAATGCTGTCCCGTAATGTGTCTGAAAACAAATTCAGACAAAACAGGTCGGTGCTGTAATGTAGGTTAGGGAGCCGAATCCAATGGCGATAGCGCAGTTGTGGAAACAGGTGCAGCGATACCCCAGGAGCATATGAGAGATGCAGCTGCAGGAGCCGGTGTTGGTGGACGAATGGGAGACGCTGGTTCACGTGTGTCAGAGCGCGGGCAACATCAAAAACTCAACAAATGCTCATCATGGGAAATTAGTATTATATTTTGTTTGATAACTGTAATCAGAACAACCAATTCTTGGACAGCAGTGGGACAGCAAGTATGTAGATGTGCTGTGATTTGAGATATCACATCATCCAAAAGTTGTTAGAGCAGAAATCAGCACACGGGATCTTCAGTGGGATATGACAGTGATGGTATGGCCCTATCAGCTGCCTCCACTTGCATGTGTCATTGGATAATTCTCCTTGGACCTATTTACCACCTAAATCATTCAGCTTGCACTTTCAGAGGAAGGATACAAAACGTACAGGTGTTTCAGTTATGGGGGATTTTTCAGAGAGTAATTTCCAAACTACGGCATCAGGTAAAACCTTAATTTATTGCTGTATCCACAGTCACTGAATCGTATTATGATGGTGAAATTTTGGTAGCATAAGTATCGATACCACAGGAAATTATGTTGGTGGTTGAGGTTTATTTCTGGTTACACACTAATTCATTTATCTTATTAATCCATATCAATTATATTGATTATATGACCACCTCTGTATGTTTTTAAGGTACTTTGTTTTTTTTCCCATTATAGTTGGGTGATAGATCATTGTGTTTGTATGTCATTTTTAATAAAGTAATACTGATATCCAGGAGCAGACACAGAGGTGAAATTGGTCCCAAATACCTCTTGGGCCCCTGTGTGTCTGAACAGTATGTCTGCCCCTGCAACTATCATAATTATTAGTGATGTATTTTTTCTAAGTGTTAATTGCCATAAATGGGTAGTGAAATTGAATGCTTCAATTTGGTTAATGAAGATAGTAATGACTGAGTTTCAACCATTGGGCAACATCACCT
Source organism: Ranitomeya variabilis (assembly GCF_051348905.1). NCBI lineage: Eukaryota > Metazoa > Chordata > Amphibia > Anura > Dendrobatidae > Ranitomeya > Ranitomeya variabilis. The sequence goes on along the minus strand of NC_135237.1, from coordinate 247,368,450 downwards.
GTTTAGTTGGTTACTCATTCACCTAGCTATAATCCTATAAAATCCCTGCTTCAGGCAAGTGAACCTAGAAGAATTGATGCTATTTTAAAGGCAAAGGGTGGTGACACCAAATATTGATTTGAATCAGATAAGCTTGAGAAAGAGGGACGTTCCCCCAAAACGCGTCGGGATTGGCCCTTGTACATGTCCGTCTTCTACGGACAGGTGACGTCACCACTAACCACGCCCCCGCTTACCACGCTACTACACGACGGCGCCTTCGGCCGAGGCAAACCGCCGGTTCTTGCAGACGGGGATTCAGGAGCCATTTTGGTGCAAAGGGAGGATGCTCCCCAACTGTGGACTCTATTTAGCCACCACATCGCCAAAGACTCCAGGCACAAACAAGTGAGTGCCGCTCTATTAATCCCGGAACGCGCAGCGACTACAGGCCTACAGCCACTGAGTTTGTGCACCAGCACACTGGTATTAGCACGGCAGCCCCCTTTTCTATTACACTCAAGACGTTTTCCTGGGCAGACCTGCATATCCCATCTGCCAGGGTGCCAGCGGCTTATACACTACAGCAAAATAGGACAGCGCCAGTGTATTTTTTATTTATATAACTATTAACGTCTATTTTGTAAAACAATCTTACTTTGCATTTTTTTTTTGCCACACCTGCCTAAAACTTTTGCACAGTACTATATGGACAGTACTGTATAGAGATGATCAAATATTTTGAAATTCAATAGTACTATAGTACTATTTAACAGGTTCTTGAATCTTTCTTAAGTCTGTTTGCTCAAGGTAAATACTTTACACCAAAGGTAGAGATGATAAGTAATATATTTATTTCATCATATAAAATAAGCTGAACCTGAATCTTTCTTCTTATCTGTCTCTCATGGAAAAGAAACATTCAATTAGAGAGAAATATGCTTAAGCAAGTATTTTGTAATTTACATTCATTTCCTTAATTTTCAGGTTAAAATCTGTGATGTTGACAGTACAGTCAACTCTACAGTTTTCTATAAAGCTGGGATTCACTTAAGAATTCAGAGCAAAGAAATCTGTACAGAACTAGGTAGACAAGATTAATAATTGATTATTAAATCTTCTTTAATTATGAAACCTAGGGGGAATACCATTTTTAGTCTTTTATGCCTAGATATTTAATTTTTAGTTTGATATATTTTGCATAATTTCTATTTTACAAAAATGTTCAATATCACTTATTCTTATAACTTTGTTTATTAGAGGTTTAAAGCGTTTTTCTCACTGCAGTTGGCAGAATTTATAGATGTCAACTGGAGCACAATTTAAAGGGAATCTGTCACCCCCAAAATCAACGGTGAGCTAAGCCCACCGGCATCAGGGGCTTATCTACAGCATTCTGTAATGCTGTAGATAAGCCCCCGATGTATCCTAAAAGATAAGAAAAAGAGGTTAGATTATACTTACCTGGGCGGGCTGTCCGATCCGATGGGCATTGCAGTCCGGGTCCGGGGCCTCCCATCTTCTTACGATGATGTCCTCTTCTGGTCTTCACGCTGCGGCTCCGGCGCAGGCGTACTTTATCTGCCCTGTTGAGGGCAGAGCAAAGTACTGCAGTGCGCAGGCGCTGGGAAAGGTCAGAGAGGCCCAGCATCTGTGCACTGCAGTACTTTGCTCTGCCCTCAACAGAGCAGACAAAGTATGCCTGCACCGGAGCCACAGTGTGAAGACCAGAAGAGGGCGTCATCTGATGAAGATAGGAGGCGCCGGACCGGACCAGCAGCGGGAACGCCCTTGGGTGAGTATAATATAACCTCTTTTTCTCATCTTTCAGGATACATCGGGGGCTTATCTACAGCATTACAGAATGCTGTAGATAAGCCCCTGATTCCAGTGGGATTACCTCACCCTCGATTTTGGGGGTGACAGGTTCCCTTTAATGCATTTGGATTTGCTCCAGTAGAAAACAATTTCAGCATCAGCAGTCATATATGGCCAAATTTTTACTCTACGGCAAAGACAAAAAAACTCTCATCTTTGTTACTTAAAGGGGTTGACCCAGGGCCGGCTCCAGGTTTTTGAGGGCCCCGGGCGAACGAGTCTCAGTGGGCCTCCCCCCCCTTTAACACATACCACGATTGCCCGTGACGCAGTATATAACACACAGCCCGTGACGCAGTATATAACACAGCCCGTAACGCAGTATATAACACAGTCCGTGACGCAGTATATAACGCACAGCCCGTGACGCAGTATATAACACAGCCCGTGACGCAGTATATAACACAGCCCGTGACGCAGTATATAACGCACAGCCCGTGACGCAGTATATAACACAGCCCGTGACGCAGTATATAACACAGCCCGTGACGCAGTATATAACACAGTCCGTGACGCAGTATATAACGCACAGCCCGTGACGCAGTATATAACACGACACAGCCCAGTGCCCACACAGTATATAACACACAGCCCACACAGTATACAGCATAGTGCACGTAGTAATAGCACAACCCCGTGACGTAGTATATAAGGCAACACCTAAAATGGGTGACACTGGCTTCCAGCTCATGCATATGACTGCTGCTTAGCACTTTTAATTTTAGGGATAGATGTTTTGTTTGTTTATCGCTCACAAAAGATGGGGATGGTGCTGTCATTACTGAGAGTCTTTGTTGAATGATTGCATATTCTAGCAATGCACCTTGCGGTGTGTTTACAATGTGCCGCACTGAACAGAGACGTGCCACCACCCCCTCATGCCCTCAAGCAGCTATTCCGTGACTTTCATGTGTGACAGGGGCATCACTGGAGATCAGATTTTGCAAGTAAAAGGGTCAGTGAGCACGCAGCAGAGCAGACCCAGGCTCAGCAGCAGACTGCCTGCATCCCATATTCTCCCCTCCCCCGCAAAGTGCAGACGAGTCACTGACTCACTCACTGCTACACCGGCCCGTCCATTGCCCTCGTTGTGGACACAGCAGGAGAGGGTGCAGCACGGTCCTCACTGCAGCTGCTGCTCGTCTTCTCCTGCTTGGCGCTGCCGCTGCTGGACCTCCTGTCCTCATGTCCTGGACGGTGACCTGGTGGACGCTGTGCTGGACGACGTGGGGCTCTCTCTGTCTTCTTGCTCTTAGGATGATGAGCCGACCGGAAGTAACAGGAGAGATGACCCAGCGTCGCCCGGAAGTGTATTGTGTGTATCCATGGTGAGGGCCGGCGGCGGCGACGGAGGTGAGTATTGCTGCTATTGCAGCTGCGCAGTGCCAGGCGCTGGTGAAACAGCTCAGACAGAGCTCTGTGGGCCCCCTGCAGCCGAGGCACCGCCGGGCGCCGGGGATGAGGGATTTAATTTGATATGACTATGAGTCACTGTAGTCACACACACAGCAGGGATGTAGTGACAGTGTACTACCATAAATGGGCCCCCCCATCTCGCCAGGGCCCCGGCACTTGCCCGGGTGCGCCGGGTGCTGACGCCAGCCCTGGGTTGACCACTACTAGGACAATCCCTTCTTAAACTAAATGTTCAGCCTCGATAAAATAATAAAGCCTACACTCACCTCCCGTGCTGGTGTAGTTTCCATGGTGTCAACACTTGCTCACTCCAGGGCTCTGATGTGGTATTGTGATGCATGACGATGGCGCCCAATCAAGGCTGGTGTCACTGTATGCGCTTTCATACGAACTGAACATGAAGAGGAAGCCAGGGCTTAGCTGCAGCCCGGACTTCCTCTTCATATTCAGTGTGTCCAAAGGCAGGGACAATGACACCAGGGCTGATTGGGCACCAGGCATCACATGTCATTCCACCTCATCACAGCCCCGGAACCGCGAGTGCCAACACTGCAGGGAACGGAGCTGTCATGAGTGATGAGTACAGGCTTTATTATTTTATCGGAGCATAACATTTAGTTTAAGAAGGGTGTGAGGGACAAGGGAGACTCGATTTTTTTTATTTAAAAATTCAAGCCCCATAGATTATCTAGAGCTCTCCCTCCACTCCTGAATTGTGGCCCCCACCCTTTAGAAAAGTACGCAATTCCCAAAACAGCAGAACTTTTGCCAAATGGCCAGAGAATTAGAGGCCATGTGTTAATGAAGGCAGTGAGGAGCAGAGCTAGGACCCCCTGCTGTCTTTTGTGCAAGTCTTCCTACTTCATAGGAAAACTCTTTGGCACTGACATTTAGAGCTGAATTTCAGGGTTGAGTCCAATATACCACCAGTATCCAGGGAGCCCCCTGCACGCACCCCTGCGTCTCATTTGTCTAGCGGTCCTGGATACTGAGATACTGGGCTATCAAGACTGGCTCTGCAGAACCACTTAGCCGACCTATGTTTGGACTCTCTGTATCAGTCCAGCCCCAACGAACCCATTGAGACGTCAGTCGTCCCAATTGGACCTACCGCTAGGAAGTTATGATCCATCCTAGATATTGGGAATTATTTCAGCTAGGAGGTCAAGAGAGGAGAATTCAGTCCAACCAAGAGGGGCAGAGGCAAATGTGGGAGGGGGGCGCTAGGGATTAAATGGATCATTTCTCATCTATTCCTTTATGCTCTTCTGAACTCCACTTTGTAATTACACAGGTCTGCGACTAAAAAGCTGTTTATTTTCATATAATTTCCATGTATTTTGGTCTTTTGGTAATGAAAAAATATTGAAAAAAATATTAAATGTCAGGACTTGTCACAAATCTGTAGGTTCTTCTGCAAACTCTGGTATGAATCATCAGCAGGCAGCTTATTTTCTTTCATCATTAACATCAATGGGAACTGCGTGATTGGCTGGTGGCAGTCAGGTGGTTAGAGACATAATGAAAGGTCCTTATGCTTTCAAGAAACTTGCATTCGAATTTCATTCATCAACCGTGTTTCCCCAACTCAGCGTTATGGCTTTGCAGAAGTGTATTAATTTGCCTGACCATTTCTGTTTAATTTGTGGAGAATATTCAGTGTTAAATCAACAGCTGAATATTACAGACTTTGTGAAAATAGTATACTTCGCATGCTTCGGACTAAAACTTGGAGATCATGATAAAGTTTGGGTGCCTCATAAAGTGTGCTAACGGTGTGTTGAGGACCTCTGAAATTGGCTCAAGGGTAAGAAAAAAGCTTTCCGTTATGGGATTCCTATGGTATGGTGAGAGCAAAAGAACTGTAGTAACGACTGTGACTTTTGTTTATGCCATGTGAAAGGATATAATTCCAAATGAGAGCATTCCATACCCCAATCTTCATTCAGCAATTTGTTTCATCACCATTGGCACAGATATACCAGTACCCAAGGCCCCTGTTACCTTGGATGAGATACCAAACTCCGATGAAGGTGGAATCAGATGAATCAAGTTCTGACTTTGAAGATGATACAAGACCAACATTTTTTCCCAGGAGGAGATGAAGCATTTAGTAAGAGACTTGAGTCTTCCCAAAGATGCCGCTGAGTTACTCGGATCAAGGCTCAAAAGGAGGAATTTAATGTTACCTGGAATGTCTCTTTCATGGTTCAAACATTGTGAAAAGGAGTTCATTCCTTTCTTTGCCCAGGAAGACAAGTGGGTTTGCATCAATGTTGAAGGTTTGATGGGTCAATTAAAAATCCAATATGATTCAGCGCAATGGCGTCTTTTTTATAGATTCTTCAAAAAGAAGTCTCAAAGCAGTTTTACTCCACAATGGCGGTTTTTATGCTTCCATTCCTGTAGGTCATTCCGTACACTTGAAGGAAACCTACGAGACCTTGGAATTTGTTCTTCACAAACTTAAATATGAAAACCACGGTTGGTAAGTGTGTGGGTATTTGAAGGTCTTGTGCATGCTGCTCGGGCAACAAGCTGGGTATACCAAATACCCTTGTTTTCTGTGTCTGTGGGACAGTCGAGACTGACAAAATTACTGGACCAAGAAAAGTTGGCAGCCGAGGGTGCTCACAGTCGGTGAAAAAATGTCATCCGAGAAACTTTGGTACCTCCCAATAAAGTTCTTCCACCACTTCTGCACATAAAATTGGGCTTGATGAAGCAATTCGTGAAATCACTTCCAAGAGATGAAGAATATTTCAAATACTTGGTCACCAAGTTTCCAAGCCACTCAGAGGCAAAATTGAAGGAAGGTGTGTTCGTCGGACCAGACATTAGAAGGCTTATAGCTGATAAAGTTTGTCAATACCATGACGGATCCTCAAAAAGAACGGTAGATTGCATAAAGAGGTTGTACAGAAATTTTTAGGCAATAAAAAAGATCCTGACTACAAAAAGATCGTCAGATGACCTTTGAATCATTTCAAGTTTTAGGTGGCCTGATGCGTTTGAAAGTGAATTTCCTCCATTCCCACCTTGACTACTTTCCTGAAAATTTGGGACCTCTGAGTGAAGAGCAAGGTGAACGATTCCACCAGGACATTAAAAAGATGAAAAGAAGATACCAGGGAAAATTACAATTACATTACAATGATGGCAGACTACTGTTGGATGCTTCAGAGAGACATTCCAGATGCTACTCACAAGCGTAAATGTACCAAGAGGAGCCTTACAGGGAAAAAAAAATCTATTTTAGTGAGTGTTAATGAGCTCATTTCAGTACATAAATGATTTTTCATGAACAATTTGTAATAAAAAAAAAAATTATAAGTCTATTTTCATTTATTTTGCGGTATTGCCTTATTTAATATAGTTACCTAAATTGGAAATGTGATGTTCTACGGCAAAACAGAGGTCATTTTCGGATTCAGCGCACCAAAAAACACAAAAATTATGTGGAATAACCAAAACAAATCTTGAAATAAAATGTTGTTTTTTGAAGACCTGTGTTATTTAGCATTTATATTAAGAAGTGTGCACACTTCACTTGGTCACACTGTAAGAGTATGTATTTTTTTCTAGTTTACAATCCTTTAATGCATCCTCAAAAATCAGGACAACCTCTCCTACAAAACTGTTAGAAGCAACAAGCAAACAATATTTATTGTCCTGACTTCCAAACAAGTTCCATCCTCTCAATTAGTATTCAGAAAGGATATCAGTGTTACAAAAGCATCATGAGCACAATACCAGGCCACGCGTAATTCATTTGTTTGAGAGACATGAACATATTGAAGTTTGAATCCTATTTTCTAAGACTTGTCAAGATGAAGATGTATTTAACAAGATTGTCATAAACTAAAACAAATGGGAAGTGACATAGCAAAGAATTGCCAATGCCTCGCCTTGTCAAGCACAGCTGCCAAAATTTACCATCACATTCTGCATGGCAATATCACAGAGTGACTCTTCTCATCTAGTTATGAAATCAGAACCGTGAATCTAAACGAAAGGTATGGCAATCACAATCATATGGCAATCAGGTTTTTGTTTTCTTTGTGGAATTCAGCCAATGTGATGTTTGTTTTTCAGCCACGCTATCCTTCCAGAATAGAAAGAAACCGTCCATATAAATTCAATCCTTTATGATATCTCTTTATTTACATCCATGTTATAATGTTGTGCACAAACTCGGATATCATTATGTTTGTGCACAAACCTTTACAGGCACTGAATCAATCTTTGCAGTAATCAAATTCTTGTACAAAAATGTTGTGTTATAAAACACATTCATCAAAAATCTGTTTACTGATTTCATAATGAGATACTCTGATAAATGGCCACCATTACCATAAGATTGTTAATACCTTTGCCTGTCAAAACAAAGTGCCTGATGAAGTGGCTGCTATATGTGAAGTGTTCAAAAGAGTATAAATGTCTAATTAAAACAAAATAATCACAAAATGAATATCTATATTAAGTAGTAGATGTAATTATGAAATATCATATTCATTTTTCAGAGCATAATGAAAATTACATTAGACAAGTCCAGAATCCAGGCTTCTCACTGTCCTTATATAAGATTTATTCACTTGTCAGAAAATGTTCAGGTTGTTGAATTTTAATTGATTGTTTTGCATGATGATGTCTTTCTTAATTAATATGACATACATAGTATTGAAAAGACTTTAAACATGTTTCCAAATAGAGACTAAGGACACATCTATTAACATAAATCATTAACACAAATGTATACCTATTTTTTAATCTTTGGCTCTGTTTGTCACAGACATCTGTTAAGCAGTTGTGTAGTTAGATATCTTATCAATCTTTTTTTTTTTACCGATTTATTAGTTTCTTTCCTTTGGTTGCAGAACATGATCTGCACTCTGCCTGAGTGAATCATACATCTCCAGTAAGGGACAAAAGTCAAACTGGGGAAGCATTCCTATGGAAATCTCAATTTGATATCAGAATGAGCAATGCCAAAAGAAGCCACACTCAAGATGCGATATAACTAAGGTACTCAGAGTGCAGGTGCCGTGGAAAAAGCAAAGAAACAGAACTGAACAGACATTCTTGAAAAAGAAGATTGGTGACAATTTTGATAACACAATTATTTACCTGATTATCCACTACTAATAGAGAAAAACATGCATTATATTTGCAGAATGCTTCTAAATGTATCTATAAGATAGGAATGATGTTTTCAGGCTCCCTACCGATAAATTTTGTGGAAGTTTTGATGTTTGAAAACAATTACATTTATCTAAAGTCAAATGGGCACAAAGCTGAGCTGAGAGCTTCTGCCCTTTACTTAAAGGGTTTGTACGGGCTTTTACATTGTTGGCCTATCCTTAGGATATGTCATCAATATCTGATCAGTGGGAATGCAACACAGGACACCGATGATCAACTATTTCCGCTGGTGGCTGTATATGCTGACTTGTGGAGTGAAACAGCTCTGTCAACAGCACTGTGGGCAAAACTGGGTACAGCACATCTACCCCCTATTGATTTGGATCTGCTGTACACACTGATGATGTCCTGTTTCAGAGAAACAAGCTGTGGGCTAACGATAATAGAAGTGTGCGCTGTGGTCACCTTTCTCACAGATTTTATCAGTGCTATTGATTAGGGTATCATCAGTGGGTAGTAACATCATCAAAGGGTGGTGTCACAGGAAGGAAAATAAAAAATGCTTACAGCTTTATAGGGAGAAAAGAAAGGTATTTTAACGTAATGCAAATTGCAAAAGTGGTGAGGGGTTTAAAATACATATTTATAAAGGGCATTCTAGGTATCAGTCAACCTCTTTAAAGGTACCGTCACATTAAGCGACGCTGCAGCGATATAGAAAACGATGCCGATCGCTGCAGCGTCGCTGTTTCGTCGTTGTGTGGTCGCTGGAGAGCTGTCACACAGACAGCTTTCCAGCGACCAACAATGCCGAAGTCCCCAGGTATCCAGGGTAAACATCAGGTTACTAAGCGCAGGGCCGCGCTTAATAACCCGATGTTTACCCTGGTTACCACTGTAAATGTAAAAAAAACCAAACACTACATACTTACATTCCGGTGTCTGTCGCATCCGCCGGCGTCCGCTTCCCTGCACTGTGTAAGCGCCGGCCCTAAAGCAGAGCGGTGACGTCACCGCTGTGCTCTGCTTTACGGCCGGCCGGCGCTGACACAGTGCAGAGAAGCGGACGCCGGGGGACCTGACAGACACCGGAATGTAAGTATGTAGTGTTTTTTTTTTTTTACATTTACACTGGTAACCAGGGTAAATATCGGGTTACTAAGCGCGGCCCTGCACTTAGTAACCCGATGTTTTCCCTGGTTACCAGTGAAGACATCGCTGAATCCGCGTCACACACACCGATTCAGCGATGTCAGCGGGTGATCCAGCGACGAAATAAGGTGCTGGCCTTCTAGCTCCGACCAACGATGTCACAGCAGGATCCTGATCGCTGCTGCGTGTCAAACACAACGATATCGCTATCCAGGACGCTGCAACGTCACGGATCGCTATCGTTATCGTTGTTAAGTTGTTCAGTGTGAAGGTACCTTTACTCCAAAGATTCCAGGGATATTAGCATAACTTATTAACCACTCTAACTAACTAGTATAAACTATTGGCTTTATACGGCAATATTCTTAGCTGCTATTCTGAATTGCCCAAGTCAAACTTAATGGTGCCCCCGTCCTCTGTTTCCTAGCTTGCTAGTTACAAAGTCTTCAGGTCTTAGATATGACACTATTTCTGAAGTAACGTCTTTGGGGGCATTGTGACACACTATAATATAACAGGTAAAGTAAAAAAAGTGAATTCCCAAATTACAATGCATCAAACAATAAATCACACCATATATCAGAACATCTCTAACTGTTGGAAGTTTTTAGAACTTTCTTGCAAACATTTAATATCTATTAATTTTAGAATAGTCATACTGATTTTTAACATACTGTACATCAAAATGAAAATAATTGCCATCCGTGTTAGCCTTGTGTGCATTAATATTGTGACTACAATAAAATGCATCTACAGTATATATAAAAATAGAAGGAGGCACATGAAAATAACAAGCTCGATTTATGACCCTTCTTTTTATACAGGCATACTAACCTTACAGTATTTGGAGACCATTATTTTTTATTTCTTTTTTCAGTGAATTTTGATCAAATTCTTACTGTGACTGCTTCAAAGAGATTAATGAAAGCCAGCAGTGTGACACATTCATCAAAAGGGATATTCTCGTGTCCACAGATTTAAAATAACCTACTGTCTACTCACTCATATCTCCTTGCAACAATCCCAAATGTTTCTCAGATGACTGAAGGGCTAAAAGAGTCTTGTATAACTGTATAAAATTTCAAGGTGGTCCGACCAAAACATTTACTAATTGAGTTTCTCTTTTCTTTGTCTATAAATAATGATAGTACTATGTATTAATTAATTATATTTTATAAAGATATTGCAATTATTTCTCAAAGCAGTTAAATGATTTGAGGACTCTGAACGTCAATTAGCCCAAGACTACTGCTCAACAACCAAAGCCAAAAAGCAATGGTAGAGGTAAAAAGATTTATAAAAGTTTTCTAGGAACAACTTTTCCCTCCCCATCAAATTCAACTAGGTTCACATAAAATAATCTGCTTTGACCATTAACCAGGTCTTTTCTTGACAAGTTACAGTGGTTATGACTATAGCAAACTTGACCATGGTATCTAATCACTGGGCTCAGATTGCTCGTGTCTAGAGATGGGCGGACACCTGGATGTTCAGGTCTGGCGGGTTTGGCCAAACAGTTACAAAAAGTTCAGGTTCGGATACCAGAACAGTACCCGGACCTGAACCCAAACCCAGACCCCATTCATTTGAATGGGGGGCTGGAACATCCAGTGTATGCTGCGCTGTTATATGCATGACAGCGCGGCAAACACCGCTTATGAACAGCGGTGAAACCATCCCCGCTGATCAGAGGACTGCGGTTCCCACACTGTCAGACAGCGTGAGCGCTAAACCCTAAAAGCAGTAAATACAGCAAAAGGTGGTCCTACAAAGTATTGACTCAGGGGGGCTAAATACAAAAGCACTTCACAATTTTCACATAAGTTCCAATAAAATAGATTTAAGTTTGTTGTTGTAATGTGAAAAAAAGTGGAAATGGTCATGTGGCATGAATACTTTATCAAGGCACTATAAATGGGGAGTGTGGGGATACACTACTAGAATCCTGTAGAAACGTTATAACCTCACAGGATTAAATGTCCAGGGATAAAAATAAACCATTATGGTTAAATAGGCAGCCATATGTCTCCTTATTTCTATTTGATATGATTTTTTTAATGAGATGGAAAAAATAATGTGTTTATTTTCTTTCTACTTGCGCCAATGTTGTGTTTATTTTGTGTGTGCCTATACAGTGCCTTGCGAAAGTATTCGGCCACCTGGAACTTTTCAACCTTTTCCCACATATCATGCTTCAAACATAAAGATACCAAATGTAAATTTATTGGTTATTTTAAATTTTTGTGGAAATTCAAAAACTGAAAAGTGGGGCGTGCAATATTATTCAGCCCCTTTAACTTAATACTTTGTTGCGCCACCTTTTGCTGCGATTACAGCTTGCAAGTCGCTTGGGGTATATCTCTATCAGTTTTGTACATCGAGAGGCTGAAATTCTTGCCCATTCTTCCTTGGCAAACAGTTCAAGCTCAGTGAGGTTTGATAGAGATCGTTTGTGAACAGCAGTTTTCAGCTCTTTCCACAGATTCTCAATTGGATTGAGGTCTGGACTTTGACTTGGCCATTCTAACACCTGGATACTTTTATTTATGAATCATTCCACTGTAGATTTTGCTTTATGTTTGGGATCATTGTCTTGTTGGAAGACAAATCTCAGTCCCAGTCTCAGGTCTTTTGCAGACTCAAACAGGTTTTCTACAAGAATGGTCCTGTATTTGGCTCCATCCATCTTCCCATCAATTTTAACCATCTTCCCTGTCCCTGCTGAAGAAAAGCAGGCCCAATCCATGATGCTACCACCAGCATGTTTGACAATGGGGATGGTGTGTTCAGGGTGATGAGCTGTGTTGCCTTTACGCCAAACATATTGTTTGGCATTGTTGCCAAAAAGTTCAATTTTGGTTTCATCTGACCAGAGCACCTTCTTCCACATGTTTGGTGGCTTGTTGCACACTTTAAATGTCACTTTGCATGGATATCTTTGAGAAATGGCTTTCTTCTTGCCACTCTTCCATAAAGGCCAGATTTGTGCAGTGTACGATTGATTGTGTTAGGTGTCGAGTTCCCGCCTCTGCACAGGGGGAATCTTGAACCATCTCCGCTGCAGTCTCCCATTCTTCTCCAGCCACAGTGTAGCCTGTTCAGTGGAGAAGTTGGTCCCAGCGTCTGGCTCAAGCTGATACTGTGCGACTGGTTACTGCTCCCCTTCCAGGCTCTGCCTTTGTAACCAGCACTGATCAGCAGCGAGCAGGTCTGTCATGAATCCCAATGGCTAGGGATAGCAAGGGACAAGCAAAGTAATACAAAATATCGGACGAGCTCTAGGGTGATGGAACCTGGGCTGACCGCTGCCCTACGCCTGACAAACGCAACTAGAGATAGCCAGGGAGCGTGCCTACGTTGGTTCTAGACGCCACGCACCAGCCTAAGAGCTAACTAGTACTGCAGAGAAAATAAAGACCTCACTTGCCTCCAGAGGAATGAACCCCAAAAGGTATAGTTGCCCCCCACATGTATTGACGGTGAAATGAGAGGAAGGCACACACATAGAGATGATATATATAGGTTCAGCAAATTGAGGCCCGCTGTAAACTAGAAAGCAGAACGATACAAAAGGGGTCTGAGCGGTCAGCAAAAAACCCTAATCAAAAAACCATCCTGAGATTACAAGAACCCATGTGCCAACTCATGGCACATGGGGAGAACCTCAGTCCACTAGAGCTACCAGCTAGCATAGAGACATAATAAGCAAGCTGGACAAAAAAACCAACAACTGAAAATCAGCACTTAGCTTATCCTGAAAGATCTGGGAGCAGGTAGGCAGGAACCAAACAGAGCACATCTGAATACATTGATAGCCGGCAAGGGAATGACAGAAAGGCCAGGTAAAATAGGAAACACCCAGCCTCTGATGGACAGGTGGAAACCAAAGGCCGCAACCCACCAAAGTCACCCAGTACCAGCAGTAACCACCAGAGGGAGCCCACAAACAGAATCCACAACAGTACCCCCCCCTTGAGGAGGGGTCACCGAACCCTCACGAGAACCCCCAGGGCGATCAGGGTGAGCTCTATGGAAGGCGCGGACCAAATCAGTCGCATGAACATCGGAGGCGACCACCCAGGAATTATCCTCCTGACCATAACCCTTCCACTTAACCAAATACTGGAGTTTGCGTCTGGAAACACGAGAATCCAAGATCTTCTCAACAACATACTCCAATTCTCCCTCCACCAGCACCGGAGCAGGAGGCTCAACCGAAGGAACAACGGGCACCTCATACCTCCGCAACAACGACCGATGGAACACATTATGAATAGCAAACGATGCTGGGAGATCCAAACGAAAAGATACAGGGTTAAGAATCTCCGAGATCCTATAAGGACCGATGAACCGAGGCTTGAACTTAGGAGAAGAGACCTTCATAGGGACAAAACGAGAAGACAACCACACCAAATCCCCAACAAGAAGTCGGGGACCCACGCGGTGACGGCGATTAGCAAACTGCTGAGTCTTCTCCTGAGATAACTTCAAATTGTCCACCACCTGGTTCCAAATCTGATGCAGCCTGTCCACCACCACGTCCACTCCAGGACAATCCGAAGACTCCACCTGACCAGAGGAAAAACGAGGATGAAACCCCGAATTACAAAAAAAAGGAGAGACCAACGTGGCAGAACTAGCCCGATTATTAAGAGCAAATTCGGCCAGTGGCAAAAAAGCAACCCAGTCATCTTGATCAGCAGAAACAAAACACCTCAAATAAGTTTCCAAGGTCTGATTAGTTCGCTCCGTCTGGCCATTTGTCTGAGGATGGAATGCAGACGAGAAAGACAAATCAATGCCCATCTTGGCACAAAACGTCCGCCAAAATCTAGACACAAACTGGGATCCCCTGTCAGAAACGATATTCTCCGGAATCCCATGCAAACGAACCACGTTCTGAAAAAATAAAGGGACCAACTCAGAGGAGGAAGGCAACTTAGGCAAGGGCACCAAATGAACCATCTTAGAAAAGCGGTCACACACAACCCAGATAACGGACATTTTCTGTGAAACCGGGAGATCAGAAATAAAATCCATGGAAATGTGCGTCCAAGGCCTCTTCGGGATGGGCAAGGATAACAACAACCCACTGGCCAGAGAACAGCAAGGCTTAGCTCGAGCACACACTTCACAAGACTGCACAAAGGTACGCACATCCCTAGACAAGGAAGGCCACCAAAAAGACCTGGCCACCAAGTCTCTAGTACCAAATATTCCAGGATGACCAGCCAACACAGAAGAATGGACCTCGGAGATGACTCTACTGGTCCAATCATCCGGAACAAACAGTCTTTCTGGTGGACAACGATCCAGTTTATCCACCTGAAACTCCTGCAATGCACGTCGCAAGTCTGGGGATACGGCGGACAATATTACCCCATCCCTAAGGATACCAGTAGGCCCAGAGTCTCCAGGAGAGTCAGGCACAAAACTCCTGGAAAGAGCATCTGCCTTCACATTCTTTGAACCTGGCAGGTATGAAACCACGAAATTGAAACGAGAAAAAAACAACGACCAACGAGCCTGTCTAGGATTCAAACGCCTGGCAGACTCAAGGTAAATGAGATTCTTGTGATCAGTCAAGACCACCACACGATGTTTAGCACCCTCAAGCCAATGACGCCACTCCTCAAATGCCCACTTCATGGCCAAAAGCTCCCGATTACCCACATCATAATTGCGCTCGGCGGGCGAGAATTTTCTAGAGAAGAATGCACATGGCTTCATCACCGAGCCATTAGAACTTCTCTGTGACAAAACCGCCCCCGCTCCAATCTCGGAAGCATCAACCTCAACCTGAAAAGGAAGTGAAACATCTGGTTGACACAACACAGGAGCAGAAGAAAACCGGCGCTTAAGTTCCTGAAAGGCCTCCACGGCCGCAGGAGACCAATCAGCAACATCAGCACCCTTTTTAGTCAAATCAGTCAAAGGTTTAACAATACTCGAAAAATTAGCAATGAACCGATGATAAAAATTAGCAAACCCCAAGAACTTCTGAAGGCTCTTAACAGATGTAGGTTGTGTCCAGTCACAAATCGCCTGAACCTTGACGGGATCCATCTCAATAGTAGAAGGAGAAAAAATGTACCCCAAAAAAGAAATCTTCTGGACTCCGAAGAGACACTTTGAGCCCTTCACAAACAGAGAATTGGCCCGCAGAACCTGAAACACCTTCCTGACCTGTAGAACATGAGACTCCCAGTCATCAGAAAACACCAAAATATCATCCAAATACACAATCATAAACTTATCCAGATATTCACGGAAAATATTGTGCATAAAGGACTGAAAGACTGACGGAGCATTGGAGAGTCCAAAAGGCATTACCAAATACTCAAAATGGCCCTCAGGCGTATTAAATGCGGTTTTCCACTCATCACCCTGTTTTATCCGCACCAGATTATACGCACCGCGAAGATCTATCTTAGTGAACCACCTAGCCCCCTTAATGCGAGCAAACAAATCAGTGAATAATGGCAATGGATACTGATACTTGACTGTAATCTTATTCAGAAGGCGATAATCTATACAAGGCCTCAGGGAACCATCTTTTTTTGCCACGAAAAAAAAACCTGCTCCCAGAGGGGACGAAGATGGACGAATATGTCCCTTTTCCAAGGACTCCTTAATATAATTCCGCATAGCAGTATGCTCTGGCAGTGACAGATTAAATAAACGACCCTTAGGGAACTTACTGCCAGGAATCAATTCTATAGCACAGTCACAATCTCTATGCGGAGGGAGCGAATTGAGCTTAGGCTCCTCAAAAACATCCCTATAGTCAGACAAAAACGCAGGGATCTCAGAAGGAGTAGATGAAGCGATTGAAATCGGAGGTGCATAATCATGAACCCCCTGACATCCCCAGCTTAACACAGACATTGTTTTCCAGTCCAGGACAGGATTATGAGTTTGTAACCATGGCAGACCAAGCACTAGTACATCATGTAAATTATACAGTACAAGGAAGCGAATCACCTCCTGATGAACGGGAGTCATGCGCATGGTCACTTGTGTCCAATACTGCGGTTTATTCATAGCCAATGGTGTAGAGTCAATTCCCTTCAGAGGAATAGGAACTTCCAGAGGTTCCAGACTAAAACCGCAGCGTTTAGCAAATGACCAATCCATAAGACTCAGGGCAGCGCCCGAATCCACATAGGCATCGACGGAAATGGAAGACAGTGAAAAAATCAGAGTCACAGACAAAATGAACTTAGGCTGTAGAGTACCAATGGCAAAAGATTTATCAACCCTTTTTGTGCGTTTAGAGCATGCTGATATAACATGAGCTGAATCACCACAATAAAAACACAATCCATTTTTCCGCCTATAATTTTGCCGTTCACTTCTGGACTGAATTCTATCACATTGCATAGTCTCAGGTGCCTGTTCAAAAGACACCGCCAACTGGTGCACGGGTTTGCGCTCCCGTAAACGCCGATCAATCTGAATGGCCATAGCCATCGACTCATTCAGACCTGTAGGCGTAGGGAACCCCACCATAATATCCTTAATGGCCTCGGAAAGACCATTTCTGAAGTTTGCAGCCAGGGCGCACTCATTCCACTGAGTAAGCACCGACCATTTCCGAAATTTTTGACAATATATTTCCGCTTCATCATACCCCTGAGAGAGGGCTAATAAAGCCTTTTCAGCCTGAATCTCCAGGTTGGGTTCCTCATAGAGCAATCCCAATGCCAGAAAAAACGCATCCACATTGAGCAATGCAGGATCCCCTGGTGCCAATGCAAATGCCCAATTCTGAGGGTCGCCTCGCAGGAAAGATATTACAATCTTGACCTGTTGAACAGGGTCTCCAGAGGAGCGAGATTTTAAAGAAAGAAACAATTTACAATTGTTCCTGAAATTCAGGAAGGTAGATCTATCTCCAGAAAAGAACTCTGGAATAGGAATTCTAGGTTCAGACATGGGAGTGTGAACAACAAAATCCTGTATGTTTTGAACTTTTGCCGCGAGATTACTCAGGCTGGAAGCCAAACTCTGGACATCCATGTTAAACAGCTAATATCAGAGCCATTCAAGGGTTAAGAGGAGGTAAGAAGCAGCTAGACAGCAATTAAGGGCTAGGCAGCAAAACTCTGAAGGAAAAAAAAAAAAAAAAAAAAAAATTTCCCTTAAACACTTCTTTTTCTCCTGCTTCAGCCCAAACAATTAACACTTTGTGGGCCGGCTATACTGTCATGAATCCCAATGGCTAGGGATAGCAAGGGACAAGCAAAGTAATACAAAATATCGGACGAGCTCTAGGGTGATGGAACCTGGGCTGACCGCTGCCCTACGCCTGACAAACGCAACTAGAGATAGCCAGGGAGCGTGCCTACGTTGGTTCTAGACGCCACGCACCAGCCTAAGAGCTAACTAGTACTGCAGAGAAAATAAAGACCTCACTTGCCTCCAGAGGAATGAACCCCAAAAGGTATAGTTGCCCCCCACATGTATTGACGGTGAAATGAGAGGAAGGCACACACATAGAGATGATATATATAGGTTCAGCAAATTGAGGCCCGCTGTAAACTAGAAAGCAGAACGATACAAAAGGGGTCTGAGCGGTCAGCAAAAAACCCTAATCAAAAAACCATCCTGAGATTACAAGAACCCATGTGCCAACTCATGGCACATGGGGAGAACCTCAGTCCACTAGAGCTACCAGCTAGCATAGAGACATAATAAGCAAGCTGGACAAAAAAAACAACAACTGAAAATCAGCACTTAGCTTATCCTGAAAGATCTGGGAGCAGGTAGGCAGGAACCAAACAGAGCACATCTGAATACATTGATAGCCGGCAAGGGAATGACAGAAAGGCCAGGTAAAATAGGAAACACCCAGCCTCTGATGGACAGGTGGAAACCAAAGGCCGCAACCCACCAAAGTCACCCAGTACCAGCAGTAACCACCAGAGGGAGCCCACAAACAGAATCCACAACACAGGTCTTTCTGGGACTAAGTCCTGCTTTTCCCATACTGAGCATGCCCACGGGACGACCTCCCATTGGAGGTTGGGGGTCACATGCTCGGGTCCTTTTGCAGCTCCTATTGGACCATCTGGAAGGTCCCGCAGCACTGCTGCTATAAAAGGTTTGCATGGCCGCTCGGCCTTCCACTAGTGTATACTTGATGACGTGTGTGTGTAGATGTGTGACTGTCACTCCTTAATCATCCCCTTCCTAGTGATGTTGACTGCCCGCAAATGGTGGATGCTATCTAGCACCCCACAGTGCTACCTGCACACCTAGCACACGATACAGCGTCTGATTGCAGTGACCGCCAGTGCAGCGCCGTGCACTAATAGAGCGCTTTCCTGGCCCAAGTCTGGGTGGTTAGTGGCATCCACCAGAGCGGCACTGCATGCACTCTTGTGCATTAAACTATTATTACTGTTAAACTCTGAAACCCCAGTAGCGGTGTCGAGCGCAAGAGGTCTACTGTAGAGGAACTCTTTCCCTGAGTCTTGGGACAGAGTTCTGTGACTCCTCGCTTGTGCTCTTTGCGCGGTACCGCGGCCCTGTGACGCAACAGGGTTCGCTTCCTTCATACAGGGTGAAGTTAACCCGTGTGTATCCACATTATACTGCCATATAGTCCGTCATTACTCAGCAGCAGGTTCCATCTCTGCATGGTGGATCCCGGGCTGCGAACACACCTAATACCATCTTTCTAATTGTTTTTTGCGTTCCGCTAGCCTTAACAGATTGTTGTTCTATGGACAGACTGTCCCACCTCAGCTGTAGATTTCTGCAGTTCATCCAGAGTGATCATGGGCCTCTTGGCTGCATCTCTGGTCAGTCTTCTCCTTGTTTGAGATGAAAGTTTAGAGGGACGGCCAGGTTTTGGTAGATTTGCAGTGGTATGATACCTTAATCTTCATGATGCTCTCTGTGCTTCAAACAGAACCCTGAGACTATCACAGAGCAGGTGCATTTATACGGAGACTTGATTACACATAGGTGGATTATATTTATCATCATTAGGCATTTAGTACAACATTGGATCATTCAGAGATCGACAATGAACCTCTGGAGTGAGTTTGCTGCACTGAAAGTAAAGGGGTCAAATAATATTGCACTCCCCACTTTTCAGTTTTTGAATTTAAACAGAAATTTAAAATAACCAATAAATTTCGTTGAACTTCACAATTGTGTTCCACTTGTTGTTGATTTTTTGAATACTTTCGCAAGGCATATATTTGTCGGTATATGATGTGTGTGCATATATGTGCAGGTATATGATGTGCGCGCATCTATCTGCCAGTATATGTTGTGTGTGCATCTATCTGCCGGTATATGTTGTGTGTGCATACATCTGCTGGTATATACTGTATGTGTGTGCATATATCTGCCGGTATATATTGTGTGTGCATATACAGTATTTGTTGGTATATGACATGTGCACATATATCTGTTGGTATATGATGTGTGTGCATATATCTAACTGTATACATGTATATAATAGGATTCTACACAAAAATGACCTGACAGATTCCTATTAATAATAATTCCATCACACATGTAAAACATGATGTTGGGGGTGTGAGAACTGGAGTTTGGGAAACGCTGGTCTAGAAGAACATGAGGTGCTGGTAGGAAGTTCAGAATGTAGACAATAACAGACCACAAGATGGCTGAAGGAGAGGTAATAAAGGAAATTTATGGTAATGGGGGATTTGACTGTTGTCTTTTTTTGTGCCCAACAAACCCCTTTAAATGCCTACATTTTTAAGTAAAAAAATATTTCTACAATTGGTATAGCAAATTTTGGTCCTCATGGCATCTATTGTCTCTGTGTAGCAAATAACATAGCAGGCTGCAGAATGAGTTAATAATCAAATCCACAGATAAGCTTTTCTGACAGGACTTGTAACCCTCATCTTTTTTCTCCCAAATAAGCTTTTAAACTGATTTATGAACAGTCAAAAGTTCCACTTTGATGTAGTTATGTATTAGCCTACAGGTTTGTTTAGGAAAAGAAACACAAACGGTAATAATTTTCTTTACAAGTATGGTATCACCATAATCCTATTAACCTGGAGAATTCTATTGTCAGGTCATTTTTACCATACTATGAATGGCGTTAACTCCCTCCCCACATTGTGTCCTTTCACCAATTCACCAAACCTGTAATTTTTCGTGTTTTTCTATATATTATTTTGTAAAATGAATGGTATCAATCAAAACTACAACTCATAATCTCACAGCGCCGTGGGCTAAAAAATAAACTACGGTATATTTCTAGGTTTTGGATGAAGAGAAGGAAAAAAAAGAAACCTCAATAAAAATGAAATTTGGCTGTGTCCTAATAGGTTAACATTTTCTAGTTAGTATAACCATTTGTAGAGACATGAACTGAAGACAGAACAATGGCGCAGCTCAATTTGTGACTATACATACCCCAACAGACATGCAGAAAGCAGGACTGGTCCTTTTGCTACCATAGTATACATATATACAAATATCAGTAATTAATCTGTCTAGTTCTGTATATCATAGCTGTAGTAATATTGTTAGATAATTAACTACAGTATCCTGGCATACGGCCATGTGCTGTAACAACAACATATAGGCCGTCAGCCAACTGATAACATGGTATCCTTCTCAATGATTCCACCCACACTGAAAGCCATGATCATGTCTAATATCACAGAGATAAAGTACAGGATGGATCAGACAGACTGGAGTCATTGGCATAAGCGACCCAGCAAAGGTGCAAATGACAAAGGGAAGAAGGTAAAATAGGTTGTGGATCCTCAGAGCTGTGGTATCTACATGAGGCAGACTTCGGAAGGAGGCCAAGATTACGGAGTGCCGGCAGAACATATCTGTAGTCTGTTTTCTATTCTCTCCAAGCTAAACAGAAGAGCATCCAACTAAGAAGAAAATGATTCTTTTCTCTTGCAAATAGAATAATTGATCAGACAAATTCTGCTCATGTTGTTCTTGATACCAAGTCTGCATTCTGCGTCGCATGTTCACCTGCTGACCAAGGTTTCCTGAATCCTAACTACTAAATCACTATATGAAATCAATAGCAAGAAATCGTCTGTGTAATTTTAGGTAACTGTTGGGAATCTAGCCAGAGCTTCCATTAACTATGCTATTATTAATTTTCCTCCACTGAGTCATCACATTTAATGCAATAAATGGATATTCTCCTAAGAACATTAGTGAAATGCATTCTGGTTCCTATAACTGTTCCAAAGCTAGACAGACACATTTCAAGAATATTTTTCCCTATTCTTCAGTAAAAGCAACACTGAATGAACGTTTTATCTTTCAGCTCTTATTGTTTGGAGAACAAGTTGTATTTATTTATGTATCTAGTTTACAAACTGGGCAATGATTGCTATTATAAAAGGAGAGGTCGACGTTACCAAGACAAGTAGTTTGAAAAGAAGTCATACATTGAATAGACCTCTAAGACGCCTATGTAATCTCCACCGTGGTGACCTCGCACATACAGTATCTCCTCACTCACTGTCTCTAATTCTCAAAGACGTGTCATCCATACCTTGGTATGCTGAAATACATGTTTTACTCACTGAACAACCCTTATTCTTATGGAATTTGTCAGAAGATTTTTCCCATGTGATCTGATAGCAGGATGATGCAGGTGCAGATAGCCTGATTCTAGTAATGTGTATTCAATAAAATCAATGTTGTATCAACTGGAGATTGTCATTAGAGGACTATTTTTCTCTTGCCATATAGTCCTCCTGTTCTACGTAACCCTGCCTCCATCACTGATTGGCAGCTTTTTGTCAATGCACAGCATATACAGAAATAATGAAAAACAAAGTAAAAAATGGTAATTCTGACATTCTGTTTTCAGTGACGTTAACTAATGATGATCGAGCATTAAAATGCTTGAGTGCTCGTTGTTCGAATTGCGCAGGTTGGATGCTCGTACGGGCTCGAATCGAGTGCTGAGTATAATGGAAGGCAACAAGAAACTCTAGTATTTTTTAGGAAGAATAGGAACAGCATGGGAAACACGCCTAGACGCATCTCTGACTCCCAGGTTGCTGCTGGGAACAATGTTGTCAGAGTATTACTCCACTTTAATGAACTGAGAATAAAACATACAGAACCAAAGATAAAATGAATTTTACAGGAAAAAATGTTAGGAAACATTCTTTCCTGTATAATGACTTGTATATGAAGCAAAATGAAAAAGAGACAAAAAAATGCTTCCTCCATCCCTTAATAGCAGGGCCAACTCTCGACGTATTTCCCCGTCACCTATGACTACAGTAGATGATTTAGTAGAGGAGGAAATAAAACTACACCCACCGGTAGTCACCTGTAAATGTATCTCGACATGTGATGTGTGAGACATGATCAGACACATCCTGTTTAACTTATGAAGGAGAGGCTCTGAAACTCACAAAGCCTATGCGGACAATCCAAGAATTGCCAAAAATTAGAAAAAAAAGGGACTCACATACACCCTGTATTAGGCTGGTTTCACACTTGCGTTTTTTGCCGCTGCGTTTTAGCGCTAAAAAACGCATGCATTTTTTTTTCTATACTTGACATAAAAAAATGCCTGCGTTTTTTTGCATGCGTTTTGCCGTGTTTTGACAACGCATGTGTTTTTTTATGCTTGCGTTTTGTTGCAGAAATGCAACCTGTAGTAATTTTTAGCGGCTTTTTTTGCCGCAAAAAACGTATTGCTGTCTATGTAAACGCATGCGTTTTTAAGCACATGCGTTTGTTTGCGTTAAAAACGCATGCGTTTTTATAGAAAAAAACAAGAATACACACTTATAAGCCACCCCCCACCATCAAGGTGATAAAGGGATCCAAACTCTAACCCTAACACTAACCCTAATCCTACCCCTAACCCTAGGTATCCTAACCCTACCCCTAACCCTAACCCTACCCCTACCCCTAACCCTAGGTATCCTAACCCTACCCCTAACCCTAACCCTACCCATAACCCTACCCCTAACCCTACCCCTAGGTATCCTAACCCTACCCCTAACCCTAACCCTACCCCTAACCCTACCCCTAACCCTAGGGATCCTAACTCTAACCCTACCCCTAACCCTAACCCTAGCTATTTCTATTTATAGTGGGTTTTCTTGTTGATTTTGATGATTGGCAGCTGTCACACACTTCTCAGCTTGCGTTTCAAAAACACAAACGCAGGAAAAAACACATGTAAATGCGGCAAAACGCCGTGGTTTTTTTTCTGCATGCAAAAACGCATGCGTCTAATAAACGCAGCGTTTGCACGCGCTTACATGCGTTTTTTCACCACATGCGTTTTTTTTTTAAACGCTGCGTTTTTAAACGCAAATGTAAAACCAGCCTTAGACATAAAGGAGGGCTTCATACACATTCAGCTAAAATTGTTAGGTATTGGGACTTTAAAACTCATAAACCCTATGGACTAAGGGCAAGAAGTGTCAAAAATTAGAAGGAAGAGGGGTTTAGATACACCCTGTATTAGGCCCCCTTCAAACATTCAGTGTTTCCTGTACATGTGATAATTTTCACACGTACTGGAGACACTTACACACACACACCCATTATAATCTATGGGGCTGCACAAATGTCCATGTACGATATAATAATTTCTGTGTGTATGTAGTTTACCATACATGTATTTAGGAAATAAATAATTGAAAAAATGATGAGGGGTCCCCCCTATTTTTCATAACCAGCCAAGGTAAGGCATACAATGTTTTGCATCATATTCTCAGATGTATAGCTTTTCATTTTTCAGCAGAAATCTCTGTAAGGGCTTGCTTTATTTGCAGAATGAGTTCTAATTTTAATTGTTACTATTTTGGTGTTTTTATGACTTTTTGATCATTTTGTATTTACAGTGCTTAGCGAAAGTATTCGGCCCCCTGGAACTTTTCATCCTCTTCCCACATATCATGCTTTAAACATAAAGATACCAAATGTAAATTTTGGGTGAAGAATCAACAACAAGTGGAACACAGTTGTGAAGTTGAACAAAATTTATTGTTTATTTTACATTTTTGTGGAAATTAAAAAAATTAAAAGTGGAGCGTCCAATATTATTCGGCCCCTTTAACTTAACACTTTGTTGCACCACCTTTTGCTGCGAATACAGCTGCAAGTCGCTTGGGGTATGTCTCTATCAGTTCTGTACATTGAGAGATGGAAATTATTGCCCATTCTTCCATGGCAAACAGCTCGAGCTCAGTGAGGTTTGATGGAGATCGTTTGTGAACAGCAGTTTTCAGCTCTTTCCACAGATTGTCGATTGGATTGAGGTCTGGACTTTGACTTGGCCATTCTAACACCTGCACATGTTTATTTGCGAACCATTCCATTGTAGATTTTGCTTTATTTTTGGGATCATTGTCTTGTTGGAAGACAAATCTCCGTCCCAGTCTCAGGTCTTTTGCAGACTGCAACAGGTTTTCTTCAAGAATGGTCCTGTATTTGGTTCCATCCATCTTGCCATCAATTTTAACCATCTTCCCTGTCCTTGCTGAAGAAAATCAGGCCCAAACCATAATGCTGCCACCACCATGTTTGACAGTGGGGATGGTGTGTTCAGGGTGATGAGCTGTGTTGCCTTTACGCTAAACATATCATTTGGCATTGTTGCCAAAAAGTTCGATTTTGGTTTCATCTGGCCAGATCCACATGTTTGGTGTGTCTCCCAGGTGGCTTACTGCAAACTTTAAGAGACACTTTTTATGGATATCTTTGAGAAATGACTTTCTTCTTGCTACTCTTCCATAAAGGCCAGATTTGTGCAGTGTATGACTGATTGTTGTCCTATGGACAGACTGTCCCACCTCAGCTGTAGATCTCTGCAGTTCATCCAAAGTGATCATGGGCCTCTTGGCTGCATCTCTGATCAGTCTTCTCCTTATCTGAGATGAAAGTTTAGAGGGACGGCCGGATCTTGGTAGATCTGCAGTGGTATGATACTCCTTCCATTGCAATATGATCGCTTGCACAGTGCTCCTTGGGATGTTTAAAGTTTTGGAAATCATTTTTTATCCAAATCCGGCTTTAAACGTCTCCACAACAGTATCACAGACCTGCCTGTTTTGTTCCTTGGTCTTCATGATGCTCTCTGTGCTTCAAACAGAACCCTGAGACTATCATAGAGCAGGTACATTTATACGGAGACTTGATTACACACAGGTGGATTACATTTATCATCACTAGGCATCTAGGGCAACATTGGATCTTTCAGAGATCCACAATGAACTTCTGGAGTGAGTTTGCTGCACTGAAAGTAAAGGGGCCGAATAATATTGCATGCCCCTCTTTTCAGTTTTTGAATTTCCACAAAAATTTGGTATCTTTATGTTTGAAGCATGATATGTGGGAAAAGCCTGAAAAGTTCCAGGGGGCGAACACCTTCACAAGGCACTGTATTTTTTATATGAGGCAGTATGAACAAAAACAGCAATTCTGGTGTAGTTAATTTGTGCCATTCACCATTCACCATGAGGGTAAATAATGATATAGTTTTATTTCTGGCTTTGACTCCTGGTCTGTTCCCTGAATACAATTCCATCTCATTTTCTGGTATGCTGCATCCTGACTGCTATTTATTTGATAAACCTTTGCTATGTGCTTGATTTTTCTGTAAGATCTTTGGCACACAGGATCCAGCACAATTGGCTATTTTCAAGACCACAACTTAGTAATCTAACCAAGAAAGCCCATACCTCCTCACAAGGTTGAAGGATGAAGAATAGGGTAATTACTTATACTCAATGCAATACAAAATAATAGTTATACTAATTATATTTATATTTATTCTACAGCTCTTTACAAATCAGAGGGTACATGCACAAACAGCATCAAACATTACAGAGTAAAGCATTGTTTTACAATTAAGAAGAAGAGTGCGTGCCCTACTCTCAAAGTTACACTAGGTAAGGAGGAAGTGGAGTCACAAAAAATAAACGTACTTGTCTTATATGGTCCAGCCATCTTTATAAGAAATAAAGGTATTAAGTAAAGATGCATGAATAGTTCTCAAACCAATATCTTTATAAGTTCAGATAGTAAATGTTATTGAGTGAATGGAGGGTGTGGAAACCGATGATAATAGGGATCAGATTCTAAAGAAAATGTAGGAAGGGAGAAAAAAGAGCAGCTAGATTAATGAGGTGATGTGATAATCCTGTCCAAAGAGATGTGTTTTAGTCACAAGTTTTGGAGATGGAAATGGAGGTTCAGATTATGGAGGATGTTATTTTTAGATCTAGCAGAATGGAAAGCATGAGTAGCGTTCTAGACATGCTAGACAGAGATGAAGCAGCAGATGTAGGGTGGTGCAGAACTGTGCACAGCTTTGTGGATGAGAGTGAATGTAGTGGATGGGTAACCAGTGCAATGACTGGCACAGGGTGGAGGAGAAAAATGAGCTTCTGCATTCAGGATAGATAAGAGAGTGGAAACTTTAGCAAGGAGATCAATTAGTAGAGAGCTTCAGTAGACCAGACGAGAATGAATAAGAGTGACAATAAGAGTTTTTATAGTTTTAAAGGTAAGAAAAGGTTGGATACTGGAAACGTTATTAGGGTGTAGGTGACATGAGTGAGCGACTGATTGGATATAGAGAGTGAAGGAAAGATCTGAGTCAAATATAAGTTCAAAGACTATGGACATGCTGCTTGAGAGTTGTGGTAAAACTACACATGGAAATAGAAATATCAGGTTTACATAGTTACATAGATATTAAGGTTGAAGGAAGACTTTAAGTCCATCTAGTTCAACCCATAGCCTAACCTAACTGTTATGGTTCTCAATGGCAAGAGAACATAGCCCAG
Source organism: Ranitomeya variabilis (assembly GCF_051348905.1). Lineage (NCBI taxonomy): Eukaryota > Metazoa > Chordata > Amphibia > Anura > Dendrobatidae > Ranitomeya > Ranitomeya variabilis. The sequence goes on along the minus strand of NC_135237.1, from coordinate 247,341,076 downwards.
CAAACATAAGAACTAGCTCTTGGAAGGATGGAAACTAAACTGACCATGAACTAAACCTGCCGCACAACTAACAGTAGCCGGGTAGCGTAGCCTGCGTTTTATCCCTAGACGCCCAGCGCCGGCCGGAGGACTAACTAATCCTGGCAGAGGAAAATATAGTCCTGGCTCACCTCTAGAGAAATTTCCCCGAAAGGCAGACAGAGGCCCCCACAAATATTGGCGGTGATTTTAGATGAAATGACAAACGTAGTATGAAAATAGGTTTAGCAAAATTGAGGTCCGCTTACTAGATAGCAGGAAGACAGAAAGGGCACTTTCATGGTCAGCTGAAAACCCTATCAAAACACCATCCTGAAATTACTTTAAGACTCTAGTATTAACTCATAACATCAGAGTGGCAATTTCAGATCACAAGAGCTTTCCAGACACAGAAACGAAACTACAGCTGTGAACTGGAACAAAATGCAAAAACAAACAAGGACTAAAGTCCAACTTAGCTGGGAGTTGTCTAGCAGCAGGAACATGCACAGAAAGGCTTCTGATTACAATGTTGACCGGCATGGAAGTGACAGAGGAGCAAAGCTAAATAGCGACTCCCACATCCTGATGGAAACAGGTGAACAGAGAGGATGATGCACACCAGTTCAATTCCACCAGTGGCCACCGGGGGAGCCCAAAATCCAATTTCACAACAGTACCCCCCCCTCAAGGAGGGGGCACCGAACCCTCACCAGAACCACCAGGGCGATCAGGATGAGCCCTATGAAAGGCACGGACCAAATCGGAGGCATGAACATCAGAGGCAGTCACCCAAGAATTATCCTCCTGACCGTATCCCTTCCATTTGACCAGATACTGGAGTTTCCGTCTGGAAACACGGGAGTCCAAGATTTTTTCCACAACGTACTCCAACTCGCCCTCAACCAACACCGGAGCAGGAGGCTCAACGGAAGGCACAACCGGTACCTCATACCTGCGCAATAATGACCGATGAAAAACATTATGAATAGAAAAAGATGCAGGGAGGTCCAAACGGAAGGACACAGGGTTAAGAATCTCCAATATCTTGTACGGGCCGATGAACCGAGGCTTAAACTTGGGAGAAGAAACCCTCATAGGGACAAAACGAGAAGACAACCACACCAAGTCCCCAACACAAAGCCGAGGACCAACCCGACGCCGGCGGTTGGCAAAAAGCTGAGTCTTCTCCTGGGACAACTTCAAATTGTCCACTACCTGCCCCCAAATCTGATGCAACCTCTCCACCACAGCATCCACTCCAGGACAATCCGAAGATTCCACCTGACCAGAAGAAAATCGAGGATGAAACCCCGAATTACAGAAAAAGGGAGACACCAAGGTGGCAGAGCTGGCCCGATTATTGAGGGCAAACTCCGCTAAAGGCAAAAAAGCAACCCAATCATCCTGATCTGCAGACACAAAACACCTCAAATATGTCTCCAAGGTCTGATTCGTCCGCTCGGTCTGGCCATTAGTCTGAGGATGGAAAGCAGACGAGAAAGACAAATCTATGCCCATCCTAGCACAGAATGCTCGCCAAAATCTAGACACGAATTGGGTACCTCTGTCAGAAACGATATTCTCCGGAATACCATGCAAACGGACCACATTTTGAAAAAACAGAGGAACCAACTCGGAAGAAGAAGGCAACTTAGGCAGGGGAACCAAATGGACCATCTTAGAGAAACGATCACACACCACCCAGATGACAGACATCTTCTGAGAAACAGGAAGATCCGAAATAAAATCCATCGAGATGTGCATCCAGGGCCTCTTCGGGATAGGCAAGGGCAACAACAATCCACTAGCCCGAGAACAACAAGGCTTGGCCCGAGCACAAACGTCACAAGACTGCACGAAGCCTCGCACATCTCGAGACAGGGAAGGCCACCAGAAGGACCTTGCCACCAAATCCCTGGTACCAAAGATTCCAGGATGACCTGCCAACGCAGAAGAATGAACCTCAGAAATGACTTTACTGGTCCAATCATCAGGAACAAACAGTCTACCAGGTGGGCAACGATCAGGTCTATCCGCCTGAAACTCCTGCAAGGCCCGCCGCAGGTCTGGAGAAACGGCAGACAATATCACTCCATCCTTAAGGATACCTGTAGGTTCAGAATTACCAGGGGAGTCAGGCTCAAAACTCCTAGAAAGGGCATCCGCCTTAACATTCTTAGAACCCGGCAGGTAGGACACCACAAAATTAAACCGAGAGAAAAACAACGACCAGCGCGCCTGTCTAGGATTCAGGCGTCTGGCGGACTCAAGATAAATTAGATTTTTGTGGTCAGTCAATACCACCACCTGATGTCTAGCCCCCTCAAGCCAATGACGCCACTCCTCAAAAGCCCACTTCATGGCCAAAAGCTCCCGATTCCCAACATCATAATTCCGCTCGGCGGGCGAAAATTTACGCGAGAAAAAAGCACAAGGTCTCATCACGGAGCAATCGGAACTTCTCTGCGACAAAACCGCCCCAGCTCCGATTTCAGAAGCGTCGACCTCAACCTGAAAAGGAAGAGCAACATCAGGCTGACGCAACACAGGGGCGGAAGAAAAGCGGCGCTTAAGCTCCCGAAAGGCCTCCACAGCAGCAGGGGACCAATCAGCAACATCAGCACCCTTCTTAGTCAAATCAGTCAATGGTTTAACAACATCAGAAAAACCAGCAATAAATCGACGATAAAAGTTAGCAAAGCCCAAAAATTTCTGAAGACTCTTAAGAGAAGAGGGTTGCGTCCAATCACAAATAGCCTGAACCTTGACAGGATCCATCTCGATGGAAGAGGGGGAAAAAATATATCCCAAAAAGGAAATCTTTTGAACCCCAAAAACGCACTTAGAACCCTTCACACACAAGGAATTAGACCGCAAAACCTGAAAAACCCTCCTGACCTGCTGGACATGAGAGTCCCAGTCATCCGAAAAAATCAAAATATCATCCAGATACACAATCATAAATTTATCCAAATAATCACGGAAAATGTCATGCATAAAGGACTGAAAGACTGAAGGGGCATTTGAAAGACCAAAAGGCATCACCAAATACTCAAAGTGGCCCTCGGGCGTATTAAATGCGGTTTTCCACTCATCCCCCTGCTTAATTCGCACCAAATTATACGCCCCACGGAGATCTATCTTAGAGAACCACTTGGCCCCCTTTATGCGAGCAAACAAATCAGTCAGCAGTGGCAACGGATATTGATATTTAACCGTGATTTTATTCAAAAGCCGATAATCAATGCACGGCCTCAAAGAGCCATCTTTCTTAGCCACAAAGAAAAAACCGGCTCCTAAGGGAGATGACGAAGGACGAATATGTCCCTTTTCCAAGGACTCCTTTATATATTCTCGCATAGCAGCATGTTCAGGCACAGACAGATTAAATAAACGACCCTTAGGGTATTTACTACCCGGAATCAAATCTATGGCACAATCGCACTCCCGGTGCGGAGGTAATGAACCAAGCTTAGGTTCTTCAAAAACGTCACGATATTCAGTCAAGAATTCAGGAATCTCAGAGGGAATAGATGATGAAATGGAAACCACAGGTACGTCCCCATGCGTCCCCTTACATCCCCAGCTTAACACAGACATAGCTTTCCAGTCAAGGACTGGGTTATGAGATTGCAGCCATGGCAATCCAAGCACCAACACATCATGTAGGTTATACAGCACAAGAAAGCGAATAATCTCCTGGTGATCCGGATTAATCCGCATAGTTACTTGTGTCCAGTATTGTGGTTTATTGCTAGCCAATGGGGTGGAGTCAATCCCCTTCAGGGGTATAGGAGTTTCAAGAGGTTCCAAATCATACCCACAGCGTTTGGCAAAGGACCAATCCATAAGACTCAAAGCGGCGCCAGAGTCGACATAGGCATCCGCGGTAATAGATGATAAAGAACAAATCAGGGTCACAGATAGAATAAACTTAGACTGTAAAGTGCCAATTGAAACAGACTTATCAAGCTTCTTAGTACGCTTAGAGCATGCTGATATAACATGAGTTGAATCACCGCAATAGAAGCACAACCCATTTTTTCGTCTAAAATTCTGCCGTTCACTTCTGGACAGAATTCTATCACATTGCATATTCTCTGGCGTCTTCTCAGTAGACACCGCCAAATGGTGCACAGGTTTGCGCTCCCGCAGACGCCTATCGATCTGGATAGCCATTGTCATGGACTCATTCAGACCCGCAGGCACAGGGAACCCCACCATAACATCCTTAATGGCATCAGAGAGACCCTCTCTGAAATTCGCCGCCAGGGCGCACTCATTCCACTGAGTAAGCACAGCCCATTTACGGAATTTCTGGCAGTATATTTCAGCTTCGTCTTGCCCCTGAGATAGGGACATCAAGGCCTTTTCCGCCTGAAGTTCTAACTGAGGTTCCTCATAAAGCAACCCCAAGGCCAGAAAAAACGCATCCACATTGAGCAACGCAGGATCCCCTGGAGCCAATGCAAAAGCCCAATCCTGAGGGTCGCCCCGGAGCAAGGAAATCACAATCCTGACCTGCTGAGCAGGATCTCCAGCAGAGCGAGATTTCAGGGACAAAAACAACTTGCAATTATTTTTGAAATTTTGAAAGCAAGATCTATTCCCCGAGAAAAATTCAGGCAAAGGAATTCTAGGTTCAGATATAGGAACATGAACAACAAAATCTTGTAAATTTTGAACTTTCGTGGTGAGATTATTCAAACCTGCAGCTAAACTCTGAATATCCATTTTAAACAGGTGAACACAGAGCCATTCCAGGATTAGAAGGAGAGAGAGAGAGAAAGGCTGCAATATAGGCAGACTTGCAAGAGATTCAATTACAAGCACACTCAGAACTGAAGGAAAAAAAAAAAAAATCTTCAGCAGACTTCTCTTTTCTCTCCTTTCTCTGTCAATTAATTTAACCCTTTGTGGCCGGTCAAACTGTTATGGTTCTCAATGGCAAGAGAACATAGCCCAGCAAACATAAGAACTAGCTCTTGGAAGGATGGAAACTAAACTGACCATGAACTAAACCTGCCGCACAACTAACAGTAGCCGGGTAGCGTAGCGTGCGTTTTATCCCTAGACGCCCAGCGCCGGCCGGAGGACTAACTAATCCTGGCAGAGGAAAATATAGTCCTGGCTCACCTCTAGAGAAATTTCCCCGAAAGGCAGACAGAGGCCCCCACAAATATTGGCGGTGATTTTAGATGAAATGACAAACGTAGTATGAAAATAGGTTTAGCAAAATTGAGGTCCGCTTACTAGATAGCAGGAAGACAGAAAGGGCACTTTCATGGTCAGCTGAAAACCCTATCAAAACACCATCCTGAAATTACTTTAAGACTCTAGTATTAACTCATAACATCAGAGTGGCAATTTCAGATCACAAGAGCTTTCCAGACACAGAAACGAAACTACAGCTGTGAACTGGAACAAAATGCAAAAACAAACAAGGACTAAAGTCCAACTTAGCTGGGAGTTGTCTAGCAGCAGGAACATGCACAGAAAGGCTTCTGATTACAATGTTGACCGGCATGGAAGTGACAGAGGAGCAAGGCTAAATAGCGACTCCCACATCCTGATGGAAACAGGTGAACAGAGAGGATGATGCACACCAGTTCAATTCCACCAGTGGCCACCGGGGGAGCCCAAAATCCAATTTCACAACACCTAACATGCCCTAACATGTTGATCCAGAGGAAGGCAAAAAAAAACCATGTGGCAAAGAGTAAGCTCCACATTGGGGAAAAAAATTCCTTCCCGACCCCACATACGGCAATCAGACTAATTCCCTGGATCAACGCCCTATCAAGGAATCTAGTGTATATACCCTGTAACATTATATTTTTCCAGAAAGGCATCCAGTCCCCTCTTAAATTTAATTAATGAATCACTCATTACAACATCATACAGCAGAGAGTTCCATAGTCTCACTGCTCTTACAGTAAAGAATCCGCGTCTGCTATTATGCTTAAACCTTCTTTCCTCCAGACGTAGAGGATGCCCCCTTGTCCCTGTCTCAGGTCTATGATTAAAAAGATCATCAGAAAGGTCTTTGTACTGTCCCCTCATATATTAATACATTAAAATAAGATCACCCCTTAGTCTTTGTTTTTCCAAACTAAATAGCCCCAAGTGTAATAACCTATCTTGGTATTGCAGACCCCACAGTCCCCTAATAACCTTGGTCGCTCTTCTCTGCTCTAGTTCAGCTATGTCTTTCTTATACACCGGAGACCAGAACTGTACACAGTATTCTAAGTGTGGTCGAACTAATGACTTGTATAGAGGTAAAATTATGTTCTCCTCATGAGCATCTATGCCTCTTTTAATACATCCCATTATTTTATTTGCCTTTGTAGCAGCTGCCTGACACTGGCCACTGAATATGAGTTTGTAATCCACCCATACACACAGGTCTTTTTCATTGACGGTTTTGCCCAGAGTTTTAGAATTAAGCACATAGTTATACATCTTATTACTTTTACCCAAGTGAATGACCTTACATTTTTCCCCATTAAAGCTAATTTGCCATTTTAGGTTAGGTTTAGGTAGTTTAATAGAGAGGAAACACATAACATTGTTGTAGAAAGACTCTGCTTCAGATACAGGGGAGAACGATGTTAGAGACAGCGGACAGACATTCACTGGTATTTTGCAGTAATGCAGAGTTGATGTCAGGAGAAGAGTGTATAATTGGGTGTCATCAGCACCGAGATAGTGCTGGAAACCTAATCTGTTGATGGTTTGTCCAATGGGTGCTCAGAAAATTTGAGATTTATCAAAGTATAAAAGGAGGCAAGCAAGTAATCAATTTATTTCCAACTGCTTATACGTTTGTTAAAGAGAAAGGTAACGTGGCACAATAAATTACATTATACATTCAATGGATTTTCAAGCATTAGTATACAAAATGGTAATTCTCTAGGGTCTCTGATGAAAAAGACTGAAAACTTTACAGATGATCATATACCGAAATTAATGTTTGCTCCCATCATATGAAAAAACAACAATGTTTTAATGGTAAACCGCAAATAATGAAGAAATTCCACTTCACGAAAAGGACAGTATAAAAAACTGTATAATCCCTACAGCTGTTGAAGTAGATACCAAGGAGCGAGTAACTCCCCACAAGAATATAATGAAAAGCAATGTGATCTAGTGAGCTATAAGCGCTCCGCTAGTAATCCACAGCTAGCGGCACATTGTAAACATAAATAAATCAATGACACCGAGTGTAAGACTGTAAGCTTCAGGCCATGTGCACACGTTCAGTATTTTTCGCGTTTTTTCCCATTTTTTCGCTATAAAAACGTGATAAAAACGCGAAAAAAATGCTTACATATGCCTCCCATTATTTTAAGTGTATTCCGCATTTCTTGTGCAAATGTTGCATTTTTTCCGTGAAAAAAATCGCATCGCGGAAAAAAAAGCAACATGTTCATTAAATTTGCGGAATTGCGGGGATTCCGCACACCTAGGAATGCATTGATCTGCTTACTTCCCGCACGGGGCTGTGCCCACCATGCGGGAAGTAAGCGGATCATGTGCGGTTGGTACCCAGGGTGGAGGAGAGGAGACTCTCCTCCACGGACTGGGCACCATATAATTGGTAAAAAAAAGAATTAAAATAAAAAATAGTCATATACTCACCTTCGATGGCCCCTGGAGTCTTTCCGCCTCAGCGGTGCATGCTGCCGCTTCCATTCCTATAGATGGTGTGTGTGAAGGACCTGCGATGACGTCGCGGTCACATGAGTGCGATGACGTCGCGGTCACGTGACCGCGACGTCATCGAAGGTCCTGCACACACACACCATCTATAGGAATGGACGCCGCTGAGGAGATCGGCTGTCAAACAGTATGTTTGACAAGTGTGACCAACCTGTCAGTCAGTTTTCCAAGCGATGCTACAGATCGCTTGGAAAACTTTAGCACTCTGCAAGCTGAGTTCGCTTGCAAAATGCTAAAAAAACCGCGAAAAAATCGGGAAAAAGACGCAAAATAAAAAATGCGAATTTCTTGCAGAAAATTTCCGGTTTTCTTCAGGAGATTTCTGCAAGAAATCCTGACGTGTGCACATACCCTCAAGGGTAAATAAACCATGCAGGTTTGCATATTAAAATCAACTCAAGTGAATGATAAAATAGATGTAGCCTGTTTTGGTGTACAAATATTTAATTCACAGCAGTAACCAAGCATATAATGAGTATACCCTAAACGCAGGCGTCAATAGTGTCAGGGATTTGAGAAAGCCAGATCTGTTCACAGCTCACTTCCGATATGCAGTCCGATGCAGATACAAACTTCAGTAAAATGCCTGGGAATTCGTCCATGCTGGAAACGCCAAGCATGAAACCATGCTGCAAAGTTCAGGGAGTCCCGGCCGGTGACTAACCTGACGCTTAACGGTGTGTATCGGTGCAATGGCATGTGATATCACAGTCTTAACAAGATCCGTATATTGGAGTCACCGTCATTTCCTTCACGTGTTTCAGAAACTGACAGTTTAGTTAATCAGAGGACAATGTTTCCTTCACTGCAGCGTGGTTTCATGCTTGACGCTTTGAACAGGGGTGTTCTTTCCACTTGCGGCTATTAGGCAATCCTTCCCATTAAGGGAGCGCAGATGATTATTATATTAGTTTAAATGTTTTAATGGTATTAAACATATTGATAATGACATTTTTTTATTCATCTGCTCAACAACAGTCTGCAGAAATAATTTCATTCATTTATGATAACATTAATCATATTCCATCCTTTTCAGAAGGTGTTCAAATGCGTTATCTCTTTTTACTGCTGGTATATTAGCTAAATTATGTTTTTTTAAAACCTTTAACAATATGAATAGTACAATCAAGAATCGTTATTTGTGCTGTGATGATATTGAAATACATACAGCACCCACTAAAGTTAAAGTGGTCTGTGTTTTTTCTGAAATCTATTTAAATACATATCTGCTATGGCTGTCATGGCTGTTTTATAAATGGAAGCCATTACTTAAGCAATCAATTATATGTCTATTGTTTTTCTAAATATAAAAATCATATTCTGCGGAGCACATTAGGGTGCTTAGCACGTGTATGGTAATTGTAACCGACCTCTATGAAACCTCCCAGTAGGTACAAAAGAATTCTGCAAGGGGAGAGTGTAGTACACTAAAATATAACTTTTAATTTGTATCCTATAAAATTATAATATAAAGCCAACCATTAACTTACAGAAAGACAAGTGTATAAATTGCTAGCGCTCAATGTAACCAGTGCTCATAATAAAAATTGGTTTGATCTCACCAATGTTCTGCAATGTTATTTCCATCGCAGGCTTATGAGGTCTGGGAGGCTATTTACCTCTTATGGGTAAAATTTATCAGGTCTATACTTGGTGACTGCCCTAGTGAGTGCGGGAGCAATGCAGGGGCACGACAGGGAATGATCGTAGAAAGCAAACTAACCCCCTTCTCTTCCACCACATCCTGCTTTTTTTTCCGACGCCTGCCTCATAAGCCTCAATGGAAATAAAGTTCATGAACATTAGTGTGATCAAATCAATTTTTATTATAAGCACTGGTTACATTGAGCACTAGCACTTTATACACTGTTCTGTTTGTCTGTAAGTTAATGGTTGACTTTATATTATAGTTTTATAGGATACAATTAAAAGTTATATTTTACTGAGCACACTAGGGAGCAGAAGAGTTGATATCTGCGGTAGATGAGCACTCTGCAGCAAGCTCACAAGAAAGTTATAGTCCACTATTATTCTGGTGCTACTAACCTCAGTTAGTTTTATTTTCATACCCTTTAGACCCCAGTCCAGAGCCTCTCACCTAGCCAAATCAGTTCTCATGCTTTGCACTGACGAGGGCCAACAGCCCGAAACACCGTGTCTGCGAATTGAGATACTGATTTGGCTTTTATCCTAAGTCATATTGCACGACTCGTTAGAGGGTTGATTGTGACTTGTAGGATCGCTACTTCCAACAGGTGGCGCTATAGAGTTAAGTCCTCTTTTTCTCAGAAGAGGCAATTTGCATATTTTATTTTCATGTGTGATAACAAGAATTAAAAATAAAACAAAACAAAGAAAAATCTTATGTCTTTCTGAATAGAATTACACACGAAAAGGCATCTAACAGGAAAAATTCAGGCTAAATATCTGGCACCATGTAAAAACACAAACAATGCACTCCATACAACCTGATAAACCAGGTAGATCAGTGCTCTCAGAGGCACATATCACCATTTCCTGGGCTGAGAAAGAGACCATTGGGACTAAACTGCAGGCTTTTAGGTATCCCAAAACTAGGACTGTCTGGATGGACCGAGGGCGAACTCTTATCTCACCATTCTAACAACTAGGTCCGACTACCAGGTGTTAAAGAAAATCCTAATGCCATGTATCCTGTGGGCATATAGATGCATGGTCTGCCATAATACTTTTAACCCATAAGTTCCTGTCAGAGTATTGTACTGCTGAAATGCAGATGCGTAACTATTTGGCTTGAAACATCGGCATGCTGCATGCATTTGATCACGGACCTTTCAATGCATAATGCACGTGCTTGAGAGTATACATACATTCATGACTCGTGTGATTCACAGTTGTATAACAGAGTAAATTTTGGTCTTGTAATAAATGGGCATCAGGGCCAATGAAACTTTAGCAACACCACGGCAATAATGTGTGCAATGCTGCAATTTCATATGGATGTAAATATCAACAGACTTAATATCTGGGACAGTTAGTAAAGATAAATACAGTATGACCTAATTTTTCTAATGATTGGAGATTATGCATAAGCACCCGACAACTGCACACAGCTAAATTAGTAGCAATAGAAGAGTTGAATAATCAGGAGCTTATATTTATAGTCTCTGTGCCATGTAAATTATGTAAATTTTAGAGACTAACTGTTAGCTTTTTATATCTTATTAATCCTAATGCCTTATGACAGTTACACTGATAATGTGCTATTTTACTTTCATTTCCATTAAATTTATATCAAGCTTTTTTCATTATCTGTCTAAAGTACTTAAAATACAGACACTTGAATTCAATAGGTCAATGAATTCTTGTAACTCAAGGAAACTTTTAAAACTTTTGGCACATTTAGCACACAGTATCAATTTAAATATTCACAAGAATTATAACCTTTTATTGAGGATTTCATGTAATGTAGCTGGAGAGTGTTCCTTATCTGTTTGTGCTGTTAAATAATCCTATCCCACTTGGGATAAGCAAGTATAGCTGACATAATGAAAATAATTGGACGTATAATTTACAGAAGCCTTTTACAGTTTCATGGTCAACAGTGGCGCAGGAATAAGGCTTAACTTTTTCTAGTATTGAGTACTAGAAAGGTATCAACACAATGTCCCAGATAGAACCGATATCATTAATTGAACATATTTTTCAAAGCTCTTGAAATTATTCCTTCATATCAATCCCTATCTAATTTTAACTACATAGGCTGTGTAAATAACCATGATGTAGGCAAGAACGAAAACAGATTGAAACATAATAATCTCCATCCAGATTATGTTGTGATTGAATATGGAGCCTCAATTGCTATGCTTCAAGGAATAATTCTCACAAGTCTTAATTACACTGTTTGTACATTTATATATGTATGTATCTAAATATTTGACAAATAATGCAGAACAGAGCGTAATACAACATATCCTTGGTCACTCTCTTGTTGGGAAATAGTTTTAGGGTGAATATTCACAAATTAGTCCAGGGTTTAAGTATCTTTAGCATTTTACATTAGTGCCACTCAAAATGTTATATTTGCAGTCAATTTCCATTAATTTATTTCACAGCTTTTTGCAATGCTTGTAGACATTTTATTCTACTGGAAATCTAAAGCAGTATACTATCTACTGCCTGTAGCTGCTGTGTTTCCCCCAAACTTTGCACTGCTTGACCCCTTTGCTGTCAGTCTTCAAGTACAGTATTAATCCACCTGTAGCTTGCCAAAACATGAGTCCATACGATGTGTATTCCCATTACAGTTATTATTATTTATTATTATAGAGCCATTCATTCCATGGCGCTTTACATGTGAAAAGTAGTATACATAATAAAAAAACAAGTACAATAATCATGAACAATACAAGTCACTGACTGGTACAGGAGGAGAGAGGGCCCTACCCGAGAGGGCTCACAATCTACAAGGGATGGGTGAGGATACAGTAGGGGAGGGCAGAGCTGGTAGTGAGGCGGTGTAGTGGAGTGCATGTTACAGAAGGTTTTAGGTTTGTCGGAAGAGGTACGTCTTCAGGTTCCTTTTGAAGGTTTCCATGGTAGGCGAGAGTCTGATATGTTGGGGTAGAGTGTTCAGGAGTAGGGGGAATGCATAGGAAAAATCTGGCATGTGATTGTGGAAAGAGAAGATAAGAGGGGAGTAAAGAAGGAGATCTTGTGATGATTGGAGGTTGCGTGCAGGTAAGTACCAGGATACTAGGTCACAGATGTATGGAAGAGACAGATTGTGGATGGCTTTGTATGTCATGGTTAGGGTTTTGAACAACAGTCACTGCGCAATGGAGAGCCAGTAAAGGGATTGGCAGAGAGGAGAGTCCATGGAATAGCAGGGGGACAAGTGGATTAATCGGGCAGCAGAGTTTAGGATAAATTGGAGGGGTGCTAGAGTGTTAGAAGGGAGTCTACAGAGCAGCAGGTTGCATTAGTCAAGGCAGAAGATGATGAGAGCATGCATTATTGTTTTTGCAGATTCTTGATAAAGGAATGTACAGATGTGGGAGATATTTTTGCGCTAGAGTCGGTAGGAGGTGGAATGGGCTTGGATATGTGGTTTGAGCAAGAGAGGAGAGTCAAGGGTTACCCTGGGGCATTGAGCTTTTGGGACTGGGGAAAGGGAGCAGCCAATAACTTTGATGAATACGTTTGTTGGCAGGGTTGAGTAAGATGGTGGAAAGATGATGAATTCTGTTTTGTCCATGTTAAGGTTTAGAAATCGAGCAGAGAAAAAGAATGACATAGCGGACAGACATTGTGGGATTCTGGTTATTAAGAAGATAATATCAGGTCCAGAGAGGTAGATCTATGTGTCATAAGCATAGACATGATACTGAAAGTCGTGAGACACTATCAACTGTCCCAGGGCAAAAATGTAGATGAAAAAGAGCAGGAGTCTAGAACTGAACTTTGGGTGACATGGACAGATAGGGGGTGAGATGAGGAGGTGGTGTGTGAGTGGGAGATACTGAACGTCTGATCTGTTAGGTATGAAGAGATTTAAGATAGGGCCAAGTTTGTGATGCCAAGAGATGAGAGAATCTGTAGTAAGAAGGAATACTGTGTCAAAGGCAGAGGACAGATCCAGGATGAGGAGGACAGAGTGGTGTCGCTTGGCTTTGGCGGTTACTAGGTCATTGGTGACTTTAATTAGGGCAGTTTCAGTTGAATGATGCAGTCGGAAGCCAGATTATAAGCGGTCGAAGAGGAAGCAAGAAAAGAGGTGAGAGAACAGATCAAGACTGACATGCTGTTCCAACGATTTTGAGGCAAAAAGGAGAGTTGATATGGGGTGATAGCTAACAGAGAGGATGGGTCAAAGAAGAGCTATTTGAGAATGAGTGTGATCAAGGCATATTTAAAGTATGAGTTGAGGACACCAGTTGTTACTGACAGGTTGGTTGAAGAGATTGGTAAGGGTTGAGATGAAGACTGTTGTGAGGTTTGGAATGAGGTGAAACGGGATCTGGTCAAGGGCACAGATGGTGAGATGTGATCTGGAGAGTAGAGAGGAAAGTTTATTTTCTATAATGGCAGAGAATCTGGTTTTGAAAGAAGAGGGCTGTGTATTTATGAGGAAGGGCTGTGAGGAATATAGGTCAATGCTTTTTCTGATGTTGTCAAGATTCTGCTTGCAAAGTCTTCAGCTGAGATGAGGAGAGGGAAGAGGTTCTGGAGAACAGAGGAGAGAACTGAAAATGTTGCATAACTGTTTAGGGTTGTGAGACAGGGTGGATATGAGATACAGTTGTGCTCAAAAGTTTACATACCCCGGCAGAATTTTTGCTTTCTTGGCCTTTTTTTCAGAGAAAATGAATGATGACACAAATCTTTTTCTCCACTCGTGGTTAGTGGTTGGGTGAAGTCATTAATTGTCAAACTACTGTTTTCTCTTTTTAAATCATAATGACAACCCAAAACATCCAAATGACCTTGATCAAAGTTCACATACCCATTTCTTAATAGCGTGTGTTGCCCCCTCTACCATCAATGACAGCTTGAAGTGTTTTGTGGTATTTGTGGATGAGGTTCTTTATTTTCTCAGATGGTAAAGCTGCTCACTCTTCTTGGCAAAAAGCCTCCAGTTCCTGTAAATTCCTGGGCTGTCTAGCATGAACTGTGTGTTTGAGAGCTCCCCAGAGTGGCTCAATGATATTGAGGTCAATAGACTGAGATGACCACTCCAGAACCTTCAATTTGCTCTGCTGTAGCTAATGACAGGTCGACTTGGCCTTGTGTTTTGGATCGTTGTCATGTTTCCTACAGCTTGTTATCTCTCTCCTTTCCTACAGCTTCTCTACAGGCTCCTTTACTATAAAGGGTGGGCTATTTATATAGATACACCTAACAAAAATGGGAATGGTTAGTGATATCAACTTCCTGTTTGTGGCACATTAGTATATGGGAGGGGAAAAACTTTTCAAGATGGGTGGTGACAATGGTGGCCATTTTGATGTTGGCCATTTTGGATCCAACTTTATTTTTTTCAATTGGAAGAGTGTCATGTGACACATCAGACTTATCGAGAATTTCACAAGAAAAACAATGGTGTGCTTGGTTTTAACGTATCTTTATTGTTTCATGAGCTATTTACAAGTGTATGACCACTTATAAAATGTGTTCAAGGTGCTGCCCATTGTGTTGGATTGTCAATACAACCCTCTTCTCCCACTCTTGACACACTGATAGCAACACCACAGAAGAAATGCTAGCACAGGCTTCCAGTCCATTGTTTCAGATGCTGGGGTCATCTGAAGGCAATTGTCTATGCTGTGAAGATACAAGATGTGCAGCATCTGAAACAACGGATACTGGAAGCCTGTGTTAGCATTTTATCTATGGCGTTGCTATCAGTGTGTCATGAGTGGGAGAAGAGGGTTGCTTTGACAATCCAACACAATAGGCAGCACTTTGAACACATTTTAAAAGTGGTCATAAACTTGTAACTAACTTATGAAAGAAAAAAGTTACGTTAAAACCAAGCACACCATTGTTTTTCTTGTGAAATTCTCAATAAGTTTGATGTGTCACCTGAGGCTCTTCCCATTGGAAAAAATAAAGTTGGATCCAAAATGGCCGACTTCAAAATGGCCGCCATGGTCACTACCCATCTTGAAAAGTTTTCCCCTTGCCATATACTAATGTGCCACAAACAGGAAGTTGATATCACCAACCATTCCCATTTTATTTAGATGTATCCATATAAATGGCCCACCCTGTAGATTGCCACCAGGCTCCTTTCCTACTGCTTGCCACCAGGCTACCATCTCCACTGCCCAGAGCAGTAGGTCGCTAGATTAAGAATGAAGGGCTACAACATTGCAGGACTAAAAAAAAAGCTGCCACATTCTTTGCATACAATCTGTAAATGAAATGTAACAGCCTGTGCTGTTTCAAAGACAACCACAAGGAACTTTTTTTTTAATCTGTTTCTTATTTCTGTCCAGCTAAAAGTATTTTTTTTCTGCAATAGATGAGATATGATGTCCCTGTATTAGGGAACTGCACATAATGTAGTTCCCTTAACATTTCTGTAAGTACCAGTCACAGCAGATTTACTAGTCTGTCTAAAATTTAGATAGCGTAATCTTGGACTAGGACAGCCTGGCAATGCAACAAATTTATCACAGTGACATGCTGGATGATGAATTTGGCACAGCTTTGGACACTTTTGTCTAGCTTTACACAAACGTATTTCATACCACTATTTTGGTTGACTTTGTCATGCTATATGTTATGCCCCTTGCCTGCTGAAGCATGCCCTTTACCCACAAAACCTATTTTTTTAAAATTTTTTGATTACTTGCATCGTTAGCATATATATCCATTCAGTGATTTGCATACTTCTACAACGTTTCTTCTTTTCAAAGTTTGGAATGTACTATATGTAGTACATAATTCTTAAATACATCCATTTGATCATCAGAACCAATAGACATCATAGAATAGTCTACATCAGACCTGGGCACAGTACTGCTCGCGGGCCACATCTGCGGACCAAGAGAGCCGAGGGGCTCAAAACAGTGACCTGCTGGCCGCACCTTGTCCTCCCCAGCAAGTCTGCCTTCACCCACTCACAGTCATCGCTATCAGCATCCTCGGGATGCAGTCAGTGGTGAATGCACTGGTGGAGGAGGGGTCACCGGCCACTTCTTCCAACAATCAGAGTGTGAAACAGCTGACGCAATGATGTCATTTTGTCATGTAGCTGTGCACTGCGGAGCATCAGTGCAACAGAGAGTGCAAAGGCACTGGCAGAGCGCCAGGGGAATGGGAACGAGGTATGTGGTGTTTTTTTTCATGTTCATAGGATATTTGTCTGAACATGGGGAGGCTATTGGGTCTCATTCTGGGCATGGGGAGGCTATGGGGTCTCATGCCGGACATGGGGAAGTTATGGGGTCTCATGCTGGATGAGAGGAAGCTATGGGTTTCTGATGCTGGACATGTGTTGGCTGTATGGGGCTCTTATGCTGGACAAAAAGAGGCTGTGGGGTCTCATGCTGGACAAGGAGAAACTGTATGGGGCTCTCATGCTGGACATTTGAAGGCTGTATGGGGTCTTATGCTGGATGGGAGGAGGCTATGGGGTTCTCATGCTAGACATTGGGAGGATGTATGGGGCTGTCATTTTTGATATGGTGAGGCTATAGTATCTTATGCAGGACATGGGGAGGCCATAAGGTTTCATGCTAGACATGGGGAGGCTATGGGGTTTCATGGTGGATGACAGGAAGCTATGGGATTCTCATGCTAAACATGGGAGGCTATGGGGGTCTCATGCTGGACAAGAGGAGGCTATGAGGTTCTCATGCTGGACATGGGGAGGCTATGGGCTTATCATGCTGGACAAGAGGAGGCTGTGGGGATCTCATGCTGAACAAGGGGAAGCTGTATGGGGCTCTCATACTGGACATAGGGACGCTGTATGGGGCTCTTATGCTGGACAAGAGTAGGCTGTATGCGGCTCTCATGCTGGTTATGGGGAGGCTGTATGCGGCTCTCATGCTGGATATGGGGAGGCTGTATGGGGCTCTCATGCTGGGCATGGGGAGGCTGCATGCGGCTATCATGCTAGGCATGGGGGGCTATATGTGGCTCTCATGTTGGACATGGGGAGGCTGTATGAAGCTCTCATGCTGAGCATGGGGAGGCTGTATGGGTCTGTGATGCTGGATATGGAGAGGTTATGGGGTCTCATGCTGGATGAGAGGAAGATATGTGGTTCTCATGCTGAACATGGGAGGCTATGGGGGTCTCATGCTGGACAAGAAGTGACTATGAGGTTCTCATGCTGAATATGGGGAGTCTATGGGCTTCTCATGCTGGACAAGGGGAAGCTGTATGGTGCTCTCATGCTGGATATGGGAAGGCTGTATGGGGCTCTCATGCTGGACATTGAAAGGCTGTATGGGGCTCTCAGGCTGGACATGGTGAAGCTGCATGAGGATCTCATGCAGGACATGGGGAGGCTATTTGGGGTCTCATGCTGGACATGTGGAGGCTCTATAGAGCTCTCATGCTGGGCTTGGGGAGGCTGTATGGGACTCTCATGCTGGACAAGGGGAGGCTGTATGGGGCTCTCATGCTGGACATGAGGATGCTGTATGGGGCTCTCATCCTATCCATAGGAAGGCTATGGGTTCTCATGCTGAGCATGGGGAGGTTATGGGGCTCTCATGATGGACAAGAGGAGGCTATGGAGTCTCATACTGGACAAGTGGAAGCTGTATGGGGCTCTCATGCTGGACAAGAGGAGGCTGTGGGGGTCTCATGTTAGACAAGAAAAGCCTGTATGGGGCACTCATGCTGGAAATGGGGAGGCTGTATGTATTCTCATGCTGGATAAGAGGAGGCTATGAGGTTCACATGCTGGGCATGGGGAGGTTAAGGGGTCTCATGGTGGACATGGGGGGCTATAGGGTCTCATGCAGGACATGAGGAGGTAATGGGGTTTCATGCTGGAAATGGGGAGGCTATGGAGTCTCATGCTGGATGAGAGGAAGCTATGGGGTTCTTCTGAACATAGCAGGCTATAGAGGTCTCATGCTGGACATGGGGATGCTATGGGGTTCTCATGCTGGACATGGGGATGCTGTATGGGGCTCTCATGCTGGACATGGGGAGGCTGCATGGGGCTTTCATGCTGGACATGGAGTGGCTGTATGGGCTATCATGCTGGACATGGAGAGGCTGTATGGAGCTCTCATGCTGGGTATGGGGAGGCTGTATGGGGCTCTTATGCTAGACAAGGTGAGGCTGTATGGGGCTCTTATGCTGGACATTAGGAGGCTATGGGGTCTCATGCTGGATAAGAGGAAGCTATCGGGTTCTATTGCTGGAGTTTGTGGGGTTCTTGTGCTAGACAAGAGGATGCTGTATGGGGCTCTCATGATGGACATGGGGAGGTTGAATGGGGTTTCCATGCTGAACATGGGAGGCTATACTGGTCTCATGCTGGACAAAAGGAGGCTATGGGGTTCTCATGCTTGACATGGGAAGGCTATGGGGTTCTCATGCTCTTCAAGAAGAGGCTATGGGGTTTCATGCTGGACATGGGGAGGCTATATGAGGTCTCATGCTGGACATGGGGAGGCTATGAGGGGTCTCAATGTGGACATGGGGAAGCTATGTGGGTCTCATGCTGATCATGCGGAGGCTATGTGGGGACTCTACAGTATATAGGGGGCTTTGTGGCGGCTCTTATGGTATATAGAAGGGCTGTGTGTGGGCTCTTACGGTATACAGAAGGGGCTGTGTGCGGGCTCTCATGGTATATAGAAGGGGCTGTGTGCGGGCTAAAATCGTATGTAGGAGGATGTCAGCATATTTAAGTCTGCTCAATATTAAGAGATACAATTAATATTAATATAAAATAATTATACAATTATAAGTAATATGTTAATAATATTGAGCAGAATTAATTTGAGCCTACTGCTTCTTCCCTCCACAACAGTGACGGTCTGTCATGTGGCCCTTCAGGAAAATTAATTGCACATCCTTGGTCTACATGAACGTATTTGCTTCAGTAACCAACAAACATGTCCATACAGTGAAGAATCTTATATTACACAAACCAAACAGAATATACATTTTAAGGTATCAGAAAATGTAGATATGTGGTAAAGGAAAGCTATATATTGATGGGGTTCTCAGGGACTAAGGCAATATTGTAAACCTAATTGTACAAGTGGGTCCATAAACATCAATACTTTGCACACATGTGGCCTTGGAGCTCATGTTAAGCCATCATATACATGATAACTGCATCATATTATGGTGATAGTGTAGGGTGCTTATGCTAATTAACCCCTTCATGACCCAGTCTATTTTGGCCTTAATGACCTTGCCGTTTTTTGCAATTCTGACCAGTGTCCATTTATGAGGTAATAACTCAGGAACGCTTCAACGGATCCTAGCGATTCTGAGATTGTTTTTTCGAGACATATTGGGCTTCATGTTAGTGGTAAATTTAGGTCGATAATTTCTGCGTTTATTTGTGAAAAAAATTGAAATTTGGCGAAAATTTTGAAAATTTTGCAATTTTCACATTTTGAATTTTTATTCTGTTAAACCAGAGAGTTATGTGACACAAAATAGTTACAAATAACATTTCCCACATGTCTACTTTACATCAGCACAATTTTGGAAACAACATTTTTTTTGCTAGGAAGTTATAAGGGTTAAAATTTGACCAGTGATTTCTCATTTTTACAACAAAATTTACAAAACCATTTTTTTTAGGGACCACCTCACATTTGAAGTCAATTTGAGGGTTATATATGGCTGAAAATACCCAAAAGTGACACCATTCTAAAAACTGCACCCCTCAAGGTGCTCAAAACCACATTCAAGAAGTTTATTAACCCTTCAGGTGTTTCACAGCAGCAGAAGCAACATGGAAGGAAAAAATGAACATTTAACTTTTTAGTCACAAAAATGATCTTTTAGCAACAATTTTTTTATTTTCCCAAGGGTAAAAGGAGAAACTGGACCACGAAAGTTGTTGTCCAAATTGTTCTGAGTACGCTGATACCTCATATGTGGGGGTAAACCACTGTTTGGGTGCACGGCAGAACTCGGAAGGAGCGCCATTTGACTTTTTGAATGAAAAATTGGCTCCAATCTTTAGCGGACACCATGTCGCGTTTGGAGAGCCCCCGTGTGCCTAAACATTGGAGCTCCCCCACAAGTGACCCCATTTTGGAAACTAGACGCCCCAAGGAACTTATCTAGATGCATAGTGAGCACTTTAAACCCCCAGGGGCTTCACAAATTGATCCGTAAAAATGAAAAAGTACTTTTTTTTCACAAAAAAATTATTTTAGCCTCAATTTTTTTATTTTCACATGGGCAACAGGATAAAATGGATCATAAAATTTGTTGGGCAATTTCTCCTGAGTACGCCGATACCTCATATGTGGGGGTAAACCACTGTTTGGGCGCATGGCAAGGCTCGGAAGGGAAGGCGCGCCATTTGACTTTTTGAATGGAAAATTAGCTCCAATCGTTAGCGGACACCATGTCGCGTTTGGAGAGCCCCTGTGTGCCTAAACATTGGAGCTCCCCCACAAGTGACCCCATTTTGGAAACTAGACCCCCCCAGGAACTTATCTAGATGCATAGTGAGCACTTTAAACCAACAAGTGCTTTACAGAAGTTTATAACGCAGAGCCGTGAAAATAAAAAATAATTTTTCTTTCCTCAAAAATGATTTTTAGCCCAGAATTTTTTATTTTCCCAAGGGTAACAGGAGAAATTGGACCCCAAATGTTGTTGTACAGTTTGTCCTGAGTACGATGATACCCCATATGTGGGGGTAAACCACTGTTTGGGTGCACGGCACGGCTTGGAAGGGAAGGCATGCCATTTGGCTTTTTGAATGGAAAATTAGCTCCAATCATTAGCGGACACCATGTCGCGTTTGGAGAGCCCCTGTGTGCCTAAACATTGGGGCTTCCCCATAAGTGACCCCATTTTGGAAACTAGACCTCCCAAGGAACTAATCTAGATGTGTGGTGAGCACTTTGAACCCCCAAGTGCTTCACAGAAGTTTATAACGCAGAGCCATGAAAATAAAAAATAATTTTTCTTTTCTCAAAAATTTTTTTTTAGCCCTGAATTTTTTATTTTCCCAAGGGTAATAGGGGAAATTTGACCACAAGAGTTGTTGTCCAGTTTCTCCTGAGTATGCTGATACCCCATATGTGGGGGTAAACCACTGTTTGGGCACATGCCGGGGCTTGGAAGTGAAGTAGTGATGTTTTGAAATGCAGACTTTGATGGAATGCTCTGCGGGCGTCACGTTGCGTTTGCAGAGCCCCTGATGTGCCTAAACAGTAGAAACCCCACACAAGTGACCCCATTTTGGAAACTAAACCCCCAAGGGAACTTATCTAGATGTGTGTTGAGCACTTTTAACCCCTAAGTGCTTCACAGAAGTTTATAATGCAGAGCCGTGAAAATAATAAATACGTTTTCTTTCCTCAAAAAAAAATTTTTAGCCCTGATTTTTTTATTTTCCCAAGGGTAACAGGAGAAATTTGACCCCAAGAGTTGTTGTCCAGTTTCTCCTGAGTACGGTGATACCCCATATGTGGGGGTAAACCACTGTTTGGGCACATGCCGGAGCTCGGAAGTGAAGTAGTGACGTTTTGAAATGCAGACTTTGATGGAATGCTATGCGGGCATCACGTTGCGTTTGCAGAGCCCCTGATGTGCCTAAACAGTAGAAACCCCCCACAAGTGACCCCATTTTGGAAACTAAACCCCCAAGGGAACTTATCTAGATGTGTGGTGAGCACTTTGAATCCCCAAGTGCTTCAAAGAAGTTTATAACGCAGAGCCGTGAAAATAAAAAATCATTTTTCTTTCCTCAAAAATAATTTTTTAGCCCGCAATTTTTTATTTTCCCAAGGGTTACAGAAGAAATTGGACCCCAAAAGTTGTTGCTCAGTTTCTCCTGAGTATGCTGGTACCCCATATGTGGGGGTAAACCACTGTTTGGGCACACGTCGGGGCTCGGAAGGGAGAGAGCACCATTTTACTTTTTCAACGCAAGATTGGCTGGAATCAATAGTGGCGCCGTGTCGTGTTTGGAGACCCCCTGATGTGCCTAAAAAGTGGAAACCCCTCAATTATAACTGCAACACTAACCCCAACACACCCCTAACTCTAATCCCAACCCTAACCACAACCCTAACCCCAACACACCCCTAACCCTAGTCTTACTCCTAATTCCAACCCTAAATCTAAGGCTATGTGCTCACGTTGCGGATTTGTGTGGATTTTTCCGCAGTTTTTGAAAAATCTGCAGGTAAAATGCACTGCGCTTTACCTGCGGGTTTACTGCGGATTTCCAGTGTTTTTTGTGTGGATTTCACTTGCGGATTCCTATTATGGAGCAGGTGTAAAACGCTGCGGAATTGCACAATGAATTGACATGCTGCGGAAAATACAACGCAGCGTTTCCGCGCTGTATTTTCCGCACCATGGGCACAGTGGATTTGGTTTTCCATAGGTTTATGTGGTACTGTAAACGTGATGGAAAACTGATACGAATCCGCAGCGACCAATCAACTGCGGATCCGCAGCCAAATCCGCACCGTGTGCACATAGCCTAATTCTAACCCTAATTCCAACCCTAACCCTAATTGCAACCCTAATTCTAACACTAATTCTAACCCTAATTCTAACTCTAGCCCTAAGTGCAACCCTAGCCCTAAGTGCAACCCTAGCCCTAAGTGCAACCCTAGCTGCAACTCTAGCCCTAAGTGCAACCCTAAGTGCAACCCTAAGTGCAACCCTAGCCCTAAGTGCAACCCTAAGTGCAACCCTAAGTGCAACCCTAAGTGCAACCCTAGCTGCAACCCTAAGTGCAACCCTAGCCCTAAGTGCAACCCTAAGTGCAACCCTAGCTTTAAGTGCAACCCTAAGTGCAACCCTAGCCCTAAGTGCAACCCTAAGTGCAACCCTAAGTGCAACCCTAGCCCTAAGTGCAACCCTAAGTGCAACCCTAGCCTTAAGTGCAACCCTAAGTGCAACCCTAGCCCTAAGTGCAACCCTAAGTGCAACCCTAAGTGCAACCTAAGTGCAACCCTACCCCTAACCCTACCCCTAACCCTACCCCTAACCGTACCCCTAACCGTACCCCTAACCGTACCCCTAACCCTAACCCTAACCCTAATGGAAAAACAAAAATAATTATATTTTCTGTATTTTATTATTATCCCTACCTATGGGGGTGATAAAGGGGGGGATTTATTTACTATTTTTTTTATTTTGATCGCTGTGATAGAAGTTATCACAGCGACCAAAATGTGCAGGAACGAATCTGCCGGCTGGCAGATTCGGCGGGCGCACTGCGCATGCGCCCGCCATTTTCCAAGATGGCGGCGCCCATGAAGAAGACGGCCGGACACCGGGAGGGACATCGGAGCTAGGTAAGTATGGGGGGGTGGGACCGGAACACGGGGGGGGGGGGGATCAGAGGACCTGGGGAGCGGACAGGATGACTGGGGGAGCCGACAGGAGGGAGGAGGGGAGCGGAACGGAGATCGGGGCAAAAAGGACGACTGGGGAGGCGATCGGTGTTCAGATCGGGGTCTCCAGCCATGGCAGATGCTATTGCAGCATCGGCCATGGCTGGATTGTAATATTTCACCATTTTCATAGGTGAAGTATTACAAATCGCTCTGATTGGCAGTTTCACTTTCAACAGCCAATCAGAGCGATCGTAGCCACGGGGGGGTGAAGCCACCCCCCCTGGGCTGAAGTACCACTCCCCCTGTCTCTGCAGATCGGGTAAAATGGGAGTTAACCCTTTCACCCGATCTGCAGGGACGCGATCATTCTGTGACACAGCATATGCGTCACAGGTCGGATTGGCACCGACTTTCATGACGCATACGCTGTGTCACAGGTCGGGAAGGGGTTAATAGGAACAAATGCAAATAGCTGCTCTACTTGGAGCTTATATGGAGTTGCAACTCTGTTCTTTGTAAGTAACCTCTCTTACAGCCAAATCAGATCTTATACTTTGCACTGATGAGGGGCAATACCCCAAAAGACTGTGTCAATGAATTGTGATTGTGGTTTGGCTTTTATCCTAAATCATATGGCATATGAGGTTCGATATTGACATTTAGGATCGCTGCTTCCAATAGGTGACAGTAGAGTTATAGTCTTCTAGCCCTCTTCCTCTCTGAAAAGGCAATTTGCATAGTTCTTAATTCATTTGCAGTGTAAAATCATATCCAGGATTTATGGAACATACTGTATATTTTCATAAATTGGTTTTGAATTTATACTTCAAATAAATAAATAAAGAAAAATGCAATTTTACTTCCATTACTGCTGAGTTGCTGGTTATTTTATTTTCTACTTGTTTCTGTTAGTCTATTAATGATGCCCACAGTGCCAGCATTTGGAGGCAGTGCAAAGTGGTGAGCTGACATTCATTATTAGTGTAGCACAGCAGCTACTTTTTTGGTGGCTGCTACATTACAGATATTCAGAATTTTCGTTAGCTACACTTTTCAGGACTGTGCTATTGATGACGTTGATGATGATCATTGGTTAGTCATCAGTATCAGATCAGTGGGAGTCCAACTGATAATCAGTTTTGGTTCTGTGGCAGCCAAAAGTATATAGTGTATTGAACTACAGTAAAGCACCACAGCAATGTGCAGTGTATCACAGCCATTATCGGGTACTGCAGCTCAGCTACAATTGAAGAGAATAGGAGCATACCTAAAGTAACTGTGAACGGAGACTACACAGTATATGAAACTGTGGCATTCCAGATCCATACACTATGGGGCTGGTCCATTAGGACCGACATTGTGCATACAGTCTTAAAGGGGTGGTCCGGTCAAAACCGATAAGTCTGAAGTCACTCTGTGTGAATGCAGACTTATGAATCCCCCCAGAACACAAAGTGTGAGCTACAGAAATTCACCAATTTCAGACCCAGGAGCGGAAGGTATGTATGAGTTATACATACCCTCAGCCAGTGGGAGCCGCCTCGCTCTCCATACACTTGTATGGAGCAAGGCCGCCTATTTTAGTCTCGGGTTTGAAACCAGTGAATCCCCACAGCACACAATCCGTGTACTAGGGGGATTCACAAGTCTGCAGTAACACAGAGTGACTGCAGACTTATCGGTTTTGACCAGACAACCCCTTTAATGAATGGAATCAATGGAGTACTAAGTGCCTAATTCAGTAAAAGGCGCTCACCACTTAATGTGGCTGTGAGTCAGGACTGGAGAACATTTCTGGTGAAAGTTTTTAGCTAACATGCCGTAACTTTTCATGAATTAGTTAAGCAGCATATCCATTCACCTGCCCGATCACGCTACAGCCATTGTTCAAACTGATCAAGACTATAGTGGGAAAAAAATCACAGCATTTTTTAACAATTTCTGAGTTGCTCAAACATTTTGGAACCTATAGGTGTTTTACACCAGGGGTGTCAAACTGCATTCCTCAAGGGCTGCAAACAGGTCATGTTTTCAGGATTTCCTTGTATTGCACAGGTGATCATTTAATCACCTGCACAGAATGATTCCAGCACCTTGTGCAATGAGAAGGAAATCTTGAAAACACGCATGGTTTGAGGCCCTCAAGGAATGCAGTTTGACACCCCTGTTTTACACCATAAACAGGAAAAACACCTTAATGAATCAGTGCTTGTGTGCGTCTAGCAACTGCTGAACCTGCTAAAGCTAACCAATGGGATGCCAGGTATTGGATTCCACCAATCTGATATCCTATGGATGGGTTATCAATATAGTGGTTCAGGAAACCACCTTTGGGTTATAATTTATGTGAATTCGGCAGGTCCCTGTACAACATATAGTCTATGAATGTCAGAACCCTCAAGCTCTTGTCACTGGGAATTAATGGAAACATATATTTAGCTGAGACTAAATGTAAGGCTGCTTTCACACATCAGGTTTTTGCGATCAGGCACAATCCGGCGAATTTTGAAAAAAACAGAACCGTCTCAAGTTGTGAAAAACTGATGCGACGGATCCATTTTTTCACCGGATCTGACTAGCTTATCCGGTCCGGGGCCGAATAGCTGGTCCGGAGAGAGAGAGAGACCCCAGAATGGAAAACACATGCTTAGTATTAAAAAACGGAATCCGTCACCGGATTCCATCTTGTGACGGATCCGGCGCCATAGGGTTCCATTATAGCAAACGACAGACGCAGACAGATCCGTCACTGTCCGTTTTTTCAACGGACACAAAATATGTTACTATGTCCGTTTTTTGTGCCCGGTGAAAAAACAGACAGCGACGGATACGGCGAAAACACGGATGAAACGTGAGGCCATCCATCGCAATCTGTCGCTAATACAAGTCTATGAGAAAAAACGGATCCGGCGGCAATTTTTACCGGATACGTTTTTTTTCAAAATTCGGCAGATTGTGCCTGATGGCAAAAACTTGATGTGTGAAAGCAGCCTAAGTGGGGATCCCGAGCCATCTCCGCTGCGGTCTCCCATTCTTCTCCTGCCGCAGTCTAGCCTGCTCAGTGGAGGCGTCGGTCCCAGAGTTTTGCTCAGTTAGACTCTGTGCAGAGGGTTACTGCTGCCTTTCCAGCTTCTGTCATTGTGACCAGTACTGGGCAGCGGCGAGCAGACGTTTTTGGGACTAAGTCCCATTTTTCCCCTTCTGAGAATGCCCAGGGTAAGATCTCTCATTGGAGATCAAGGGTCACATGCTTAGATACTGCAGCAAAACCCATTGGTCCTCTAGGAAGGTCCTGAAGGTGCTCAAACGTCTGTGGCAGCCACCCATTGGTCCTTCTGGAAAGGTCCTGTACTTGCTGCAGCTATAAAAGGTGCGCATGACCGCACGGCCATGCGCTAGTATCAATTCATGTGATGAGTTTCGCGCCAATGTGGTCACTCTTGTGTATATTCAGGGACCCGGCTTAAATAAGCCACTAGAATACCGGCACCTCCGGTGAGGAGATTATGTGTATGGTTTCAGGGCCCTGGTTGAAATAAGCCACTAGAATATTGGCTCCTCCGGTGAGGAGATTGTATGTTTGTCTCTTTGACTGGGTGACCAAAAGCTGCTATCTGCTCGGCAGTTACTGTGTACACCTGTGGGATAAACAGGACACAGTGCGTTCTTTATAGCGACTCTGTGAAGTAACAGAGATCGCCTCTACCGCCATATTGTGCCGTCATTTGCCAGCAGCAGGTTCTTTCCTGCACGGTGGACCCCGGGCTGCGAACGCACCAAATCACATCTCTCTATTTACTCAGTGCGTTCCACCAGCCCTAACAGTATACTAGCGCCAGGGTCTGGCTAGTAAATGGCGGACGATCAGCTTCTACAGCGGTACATCCAGCAGCTGGAGGGTAGGTTGGCGGCTCTTGAACGCACAACTTCAGCTGTGGATGTTACCGCAGTCGCTGTCCAGGCTGCAAGTGTAGCTGCAGCCAGTTTGTCCTCTGCCACCCCTGCTCTGACTTCGTCGTATCTCCCGCTTCCAGACAAGTTTGCTGGTGACAGTAAGCTATGTGGAGGATTCATGAGTCAGTGCTCCATACATCTTGAGCTCCTGGCTGCGCGTTTCCCTACGGAACGTGCGAAAATGGGATTTATTTTATCCCTTTTGTCAGGCAGGGCATTGGACTGGGCAACACCGCTGTGGGAGCGTGATGATCGTGTGGACTCTGGAGCAGAGGAGAATTTCATGTCCTCTGCTTTTGCTGTGCGCCATGCAATACCTCTGGTGATGCTCGCCAAACCTGTGGCTGTTGGAGTAGTGAATGGGTCGACACTTCCCTCACAAATCACACACCAGACTGCCCCTTTCACGTTATCCCATTCCCCAAGACCCACAAACAGACCTGGTGGTGGAGTCGGCATACTCTTGTCCCCACAATGCACGTTCCAGGTTATACCTCCAGTTCCATCACTCTCATTCCCTTCTTTTGAGGTCCACACCATCAGGCTCTTTCGTCCCCTCTCCCTCAGAGTAGCGGTCATATACCGGCCCCCAGGCTCACCCACCCACTTCCTAGACCATTTCTCTGCCTGGCTGCCGCACTTCATGCCCTCAGAACTCCCAACCCTTATCCTGGGAGACTTCAACATCCCCATTAACAGCCCCACTTCCACATCTGCATCCCAGCTTCTATCACTAACCACTTCTCTAGGCCTCTCACAGCTCTCAACCTCTGAAAACACACAAAGACGGTAACACCCTGGACCTGGTCTTTGTCCGGCTCTGTTCAATCTCCTACCTAGATAACTCACCGCTTCCTTTCTCTGACCACAACATTCTATCCTTCACACTCACAATTCGTCGCCCACCCCAGCACTCTCCTACCTACCACACATTAAGAAATCTACATGCCATTAACCCTCATACACTTTTAGACTCCCTACACTCATCGTTGTCCCCAATCTCTTCTTTTTCCTGTCCTGATCTGGCTGTACATCACTACAACGACACTCTTAGAAGCACCCTTGACCAAGTAGCTCCCCTCACTCTCAGAACCTCCAAACATAGAGTGAAACAGCCCTGGCTCACATTGCAAACCCGATTCCTCCAGCAATGCTCTAGGAGTGCTGAACGCTTATGGAGGAAAACATGCACACCAGAAGACTTTATACACTTCAAATTTATGTTAAGGACCTATAACTCTGCCCTTCACCTCGCCAATGAGTCCTACTACGCCACCCTGATCTCCTCACTATCCAACAACCCCAAGAAACTTTTTAACACCTTTCACTCCCTCCTCAGGCCAAAAGCACAAGACCCTATCACAGACATTTGTGCTGATGATCTGGCTTCCCACTTTATAGAGAAAATAGACAATATCCATCAGGAAATCCACTCCCAGACACCAAGTGCAATGACTCCCATCCCTCCCTGCATCTTCCCTGGCTCACTCTCCACATTCGATCCCATCACAGAAGAAGAAGTCTCCAAGCTCCTCTCTTCTTCTCGTACGACTACATGCACTACCGACCCCATTCCCTCTCATCTCCTCCAATCTCTCTCTCCAGTCATCACAACTCACCTAACTACAATCTTTAATCTCTCCCTCTCCTCTGGCATTTTCCCCTCCTCCTTTAAACACTCTATCATTACTCCATTACTAAAAAAACCCACCCTCGACCCATCCTGCACAAACAACTACAGACCGGTCTCCAATCTCCCCTTCATCTTAAAACTCTTGGAGCGCCTGATCTACTCCCGCCTTACCCGTTACCTCTCCACTCATTCCCTCCTAGACCCTTCACAATCCGGTTTCCGCCCCCTACATTCGACAGAAACTGCACTCATCAAGGTGACCAATGACCTTCTGACAGAAAAATGTAATGGTGACCACTCTCTGCTCATTCTCCTCGACTTTTCTGCAGCTTTCGACACTGTTGACCACCCTCTCCTACTCTCTAGGCTCCAGTCTCTAGGCATTAAGGACACTGCTCTCTCCTGGTTCTCCTCCTACCTTTCTGACCACTCCTTCAGTGTTCTGTTCTCTGGCTCCACTTCATCTCCTCTTCCTTTCACTGTTGGGGTACCTCAGGGCTCAGTCCTTGGCCCCCTTCTCTTCTCCCTCTACACAGGCCCAATTGGACAGATCATCAGCAGATTTGGCTTTCAGTACCATCTTTATGCTGATGACACACAACTATACACGTCATTCCCTGACCTTACCCCCGCTGTACTGCAGAATGCCACTGACTGTCTGTCTGCAGTCTCCAACATCATGTCCGCTCTCTATCTGAAACTCAACCTCTCCAAAACTGAACTTCTTCTGCTCCTGCCTTCTACTAACCTCCCTAAATCTGACATTTCCCTCTCTGTGGGTGGCACCATAATAACACCCCGGGAGCAGCCATGCTGTCTGGGTGTTATGTTTGACTCCGATTTCTCCTTCACCTCCCACATACAATCTCTTGCCCGCTCGTGCCGCTAACACCTAAAGAACATCTCTAGAATCTGCCCTTTTCTCACCATGGAGACAACAAAAACCCTCACTGACGTCCTAATCCACTCCCGCCTGGACTACTGCAATGCTCAATTAATTGGCCTCCCCCTTACTCGACTTTCCCCTCTCCAGTCTATCCTTAATGCAGCAGCGAGGGTTGTCTATCTAGCTAATCGTTACTCAGATGCATCCGTTCTTCACCAGTCATTACACTGGCTGCCCATTCATTACAGGATACAATTCAAAGCACTTGTTCTCACCCACAAAGCTCTCCACAGTGCGGCACCCCCTTACATCTCCTCCCTCATTTCGGTCTATCGGCCTAGCCGACCGCTGCGCTCTGCAAATGACTTTTGACTAACCTCTGCACTAATCCATACCTCCCACTCCCAACTTCAAGACTTCTCCCATGCTGCGCCAATCCTCTGCGCTCTACCCAAAGATATTAGGACCATCCACAACTTGCCTAGTTTTAGGCGCTCGCTCAAAACACATTTGTTCAGAGTGACCTACCACGTTAACTAATCAAAGTCATTTTATGTTTGTGTGTGTGTAGCCCATTCACTATCTCCATCCACCCCCCACCCCCTGAAGATGGCTGGACCATCATTGTAAATACATCATTGTAAATACACACCTGTACTTTGTATCTCCCCCACCTCATTGTAGATTGTAAGCTCTCACGAGCAGGGTCATCTTATTTTACTTTATTATTGTATTGTTAACGTTGTTACCTATGACTGTTGTGTTTGAAACTGTTAAACTGTAAAGCGCTGCAGAATATGTTGGCGCTATATAAATAAAGATTGTTATTATTATTATTATTATTATCCATGTCCCCTTCCCACCAGGAGATTATTTCCCTTCTTGTTCTTCCTGAGGGAATGGACGAGATTCTGCTGGGAATACCCTGGCTCCGTTTCCACTCCCCATATATTGAGTGGACCTCTGGGAGGATATTGGGTTGGAGTGATTCATGTAAGGGCAGATGTGGGAGGGAGTGCGTTCAGGTTTCCACTACTGAGATACCCGCAGATCTCTCTTCCCTTCCCAAGTGCTATTGGTCCTATGCAGACGTCTTCTCCAAAAAGGCTGCGGAGACCCTTCCGCCTCACCGCCCCTATGACTGTCCTATTGATCTCTTGCTTGGAGCAGGACCTCCTCGGGGACGGGTCTATCCCCTCTCTCTCCCAGAAATGGAGGCTATGTCCCAATACATCCAGGAGAATTTTGCAAGAGGGTTCATTATGAAGTCAGTGTCACCTGCTAGGGTGGGGTTTTTCTTTGTGCAGAAGAAGAAAGGAGAATTACGTCCATGCATAGATTACAGGGGTCTTAACGCCATCACCGTTAAGAACAAGTACCCGTTGCCTCTGATCTCAGAGCTCTTTGATAGGCTATGGGGAGCAAGGGTATTTACCAAATTAGATCTGCGGGGTGCTTATAACCTGATTCGCATCCGTGAGTGGGACGAATCGAAGACGGCATTTAATACCAGGGATGGGCACTATGAGTATCTGGTGATGCCCTTCGGGCTCTGTAATACCCCAGCCGTTTTCCAAGACTTTGTTAATGATATCTTCTGGGATATGCTCTCCACCTCGGTCATAGTCTATCTGGATGATATTCTCATCTTTCCAGATATTGACTCCCACCTGAGAGATGTTGGCAGAGTCTTCAACCTCTTATGGGCAAATTCCCTCTATGCAAAGTTGGAGAAGTGTATGTTTGAGCAGGAGTCTTTACCTTTCCTGGGCTATATCATCTCCGCCCAGGGATTGGCTATGGATCCTGCCAAACTACAGGCTGTGATGGACTGGCAAGAACCCCATTCTCTTAAAGCGGTGCAGCACTTTATGGGGTTCATAAATTACTATCGTCAGTTCATTCCCCACTTCTCAACTTTGGTAGCTCCCTTGGTAGCCCTCACCAAGAAGGGAGCAAATCCCAAATTGTGGTCTGATGAGGTCTCCAAGGCTTTTTCTTCTATTAAGTCTCATTTTGCTAGTGCTGCCATCCTACATCGTCTCAATGTTGATAAGCCGTTTATAATGGAGGTGGATGCCTCATCCGTTGGTACAGGAGCAGTCCTCTTCCAAAAGAATGTTCAAGGTCAGAAGCATCCTTGCTTCTTCTTCTCCAAGACCTTCACACCAGCGGAAAGGAATTATTCCATAGGGGAAAGGGAGTTGCTAGCAATGAAGTTAGCCTTCTCAGAGTGGCGACATCTTTTGGAGGGGGCTCCCTTCCAAGTCTTCACGGACCACAAAAATTTGGTTTATTTACAAACAGTCCAGCGGCTAAATTCTCATCAGGCCAGATGGTCCTTGTTCTTCTCCTGGTTCCACTTCACCCTCCATTATCTCATTGGGAAGAAGAACATTCGTGCTGACGCTCTCTCTCGCTCCGTTGTGTCTTCTGTGGAGGAGGAAGGGGAGCCTCGGCTTATTGTCCCTTCAAAGAGCCTGAGAACCATAGCTCCGGTTTCGCTAGAGTCAGTGCCTCCGGGCAAGACCTTTATACCTATTAATTTGTGACCGGAGCTTCTCTCTTGGGCTCCTTCATCCAGGGTGGGTGGACATGTTGGTACAAAGAGGACATCTGAGCTGCTGGTGAGGACGTACTGGTGGCCGCATATGGTCCGTGACGACGGAGATTATATTCGGGCATGTGTCTCCTGCACCAAAAATAAGTCTCCTCGACAACGGCCAGCTGGGTTACTTTATCCCTTGCCGGTGGCAGACAGGCCCTGGGAGATGGTCGGGATGGACTTTGTGGTGGGCTTGCCCAAGTCTCGTGGCTTACCATTATTTGGGTTATCACCGATCATTTTTCTAAAATGGTGCATTTGGTGCCGCTTCCACGGCTACCTTCTGCACGGGCCTTGGCAGCGTTGTTTATAAAACACATCTTCCGCCTACACGGTATGCTGGACAAAATTGTCAGTGACTGGGGTCCCCAGTTTGCCTCTCGGTTCTGGAGAGAGCTTTGTCATCTTCTCAGCATTGAGTTGAATCTCTCTTCTGCATATCATCCCTAGACGAATGGGTTAGTAGAGAGGGCCAACCAGACCTTGATCACATATCTGTGACATTTTGTCTCAGCCAGGCAGGATTACTGGGCATCCTTGCTATCGTGGGCGGAGTTTGCGCTGAACAACGCTGTAGCGGACTCCACTGGACAGACCCCATTCCTCCTTAACTATGGTCAGCATCCACTGGTTCCTGTGCCTATGCCCGTGTCGTCCGACGACTCCAGGGTGGCAGACTAGGCTGTGGAGGCATGGGACATTTGGGACCACACTCAGGATGCCATTCGGGCCTCAACAGAGAGAATGAGGTCCTCCGCCGATGCACATCGGCGCCCCGCTCTGACTTTTGCTCCTGGCGACTTAGTGTGGCTCTCCACCCGTAACATCAGGCTGCGAGTTGAGTCCACTAAGTTTGCACCTCGCTACTTGGGCCCCTTCAAGGTCATCAAACAGGTTAACCTTGTGGTCTGCCGTCTGGCCCTTCCGCCTTGACTGGGTATCACCGACACCTTTCATGTGTCCCTCTTGAAACCCGTATACATGTCCCAGTTTTCCGAATCATCTGCCGGGACTTTGGGTTCGTCTACGGACGGTTACGAGGTGAACTCTATTTTGGGGTGCAAGGTGGTACGTGGCAAAAAAAATTATTTGGTGGACTGGAAGGGTTATGGTCCTGAGAGCTTGCTGAGCATATTCAGGATCCACAGCTCATTGCTGCCTTCGAGCGTAGCGAGGTCCAATGGGGGGGCCCTAGGGGGGGGTAATGTTAGGGGTCGAGTTCCCGCCTCTGCACAGGGGGAATCTCGAGCCATCTCCGCTGCGGTCTCCCATTCTTCTCCTGCCACAGTGGAGCCTGCTCAGCGGAGGCATCGGTCCCAGCATCTTGCTCAGTCTGACTCTGTGCAGAGGGTTACTGCTGCCTTTCCAACTTCTGCCATTGTGGCCAGTACTGGGCAGCTGCGAGCAGACATTTTTGGGACTAAGTCCCACTTTTCCCCTTCTGAGCATGCCTAGGGTAAGATCTCTCATTGGAGATCAAGGGTCACATGCTTAGATACTGCAGCAAAACCCATTGGTCCTCTAAGAAGGTCCTGAAGGTGCTCAAAACGTCTGTGGCAACCTCCCATTGGTCCTTCTGGGAAGGTCCTGTACTTGCTGCAGCTATAAAAGGTGCGCATGACTGCACGGCCATGCGCTAGTATCAATTCATGTGATGAGTTTTGCGCCAATGTGGTCACTCTTGTGTGTATTCAGGGACCCGGCTGAAATAAGCCACTAGAAAACTGGCTCCCCCAGTGAGGAGATTGTATGTTTGTCTCTTTGACTACGTGACCACAAGCTGCTATCTGCTCGGCAGTTACTGTGTACACCTGTGTGCTAAACAGGACACAGTGCGTTCTTTATAGCGAGTCTGTGAAGTAACAGAGTTTGCTTCTACCTCCATATTGTGCCGCCATTTGCTAGCAGCAGATTCTTTCCTGCACGGTGGACCCCGGGCTGCGAACGCACCAAATATCATCTCTCTATTTACTCGGTGCGTTCCGCCAGCCCTAACACTAAGTGAGTAAGTTCTTATTTTTACCAAAGATCTGTGGTTTTTGAGAAGCTGTCTGTGGAAAAGAAGAATCTTCTGAAAATTTTGCAGACCTTTTAACCTCTTTACAGCAGACAATCATACAAAAGTTATTTTAACGCACTTTCAATTGTCATATAGTTTTTGACAGAGAGAGTAACTCAAGGCAACATTGTAAAGAATTCTACTTTTTTTAAAATTCTTTTAATAGGCAGCATCACTCGTACTGAATTGGTAGAAGCTCGGATGCTTTTATTTTCTCAATTTGTGTTCAGTAAAGTGTATGACATGTGATGCTTAGATTCTACTCTGTGGCAAATATCTATTCACGTTAAATGGCTAACATTTATTAAGATAATAAGACCTGTCAGAACATTTAACTCAAAGGGAAAAGAAAAAAGCTTCAGCCTAAACCTGCACATACATAAATAAAGGCAAAATGAATAAAGGCAAGGAACATGAAAAATGTATTGCAATTAATAACAGAGAAATTACTTCATAGATGGATTATATGAACCTTGACAAATATGTACCTGAGAATAGCCGATTACGCCTCCAGTTTCATCCAGCACATTAAAATTAATGACGGGACCCTGCACATCGAAAGTCCTAACCTCTGTGTCAGTGTAGATGTGTACCACAGGTTGTCCATTAGCATAATGCAGGGCAGACAGCACAGAGTAGGTGTAGCTGGCCAGTGTATGGGTATGATTCTTAATATTCACCATGCCACCTACAATACAAAGTACCAGTTAGCATATTCTCAGCATTCATAGCATATAGTCATTTTAACAATACAAATAGCATATTGATGGCAAAAACAAAAAATGGCGTAGTTATAAACGGATGTATAACTGTATGGGAATAATGGGCATTTTTCTATTTTAGTGCTTTAATTTTCCTTATTTCCTTCCAACAGCAATAACATATTTCAGTCAATGTAGCCATATGAAGGCTTGTTTATGCCAGAAAAGTTGCAGGTTTGAATGACAATTATTTTTACCATCTAATGTACAAAAGAAGGAAAATAACTTGCATGTTGGATGAAAAAAAGCAAAACAGCAGTTCTGCCGTTGTCTATGACATTTTGTTTTTATGATGTTCACTTTGGAGCACAAATGACTTGATAACGGCCTTATGGGGGGTATAGATCTGACATAAACAAGGACTTTTAGTGTCACTAATTGCTGCTTACATTGCGCAAAATCTCAAGGTTAATCAAATATGCTAATTAGTGTTCAGTAATAAAAGTATTAGTGCACTGTTATACCCATTGGTTTTGCCCCCACCTCCCCCAGTAGTGGTTCACATGACGGACTTCTTTTTTACATTTTTAATTAGTCCCCTTAGGTTAAGTTACCACAATGAGTTTTTGGTGGGTTTTTGATGCTGTGTATTTTCATTGTACAAAAAATACATCATCTTACAATTCTAGCAAAGTGGATGGCATATATAAAAATCTCCTGGCCACTGTGCTTTTTTAGTAAGCAGTGTAACCTGACCTGTGGTGCGTTTTTTAAAATCCATAACATATCACTTTCTCTAGCTAGTATTCTGAGTTTTATGTGCAGATTTTTCCCATAGATTTACACTAGATGTGGAAAATCTACAGGTAAAAGCGCACATGGATTATTAGTGCATTTCCGCTAATGCAATGTGGAAACTAGCAAAAAATGCATGTCATCTGCACACGATTGTATCAATGAAGTTTTGTCAAAGCCAAATAGGAGGAAGCATCAAAAACAAAGCAAATTTATTTAAAACATGACTCACCA
Organism: Ranitomeya variabilis; assembly: GCF_051348905.1. Taxonomy (NCBI): domain Eukaryota; kingdom Metazoa; phylum Chordata; class Amphibia; order Anura; family Dendrobatidae; genus Ranitomeya; species Ranitomeya variabilis. The sequence goes on along the minus strand of NC_135237.1, from coordinate 247,304,447 downwards.
AAAAAAGACAAGAACCATCTAAAAAATTATATTAAAAAACACCCAACATCATAATTTAGCTAATGCCTTTATAAATGTTGCAGAAATTAAAAACTCACCAATCACTTATTGTGAGAAAATAGCATTAGGAGACTTGAAATAGACTGTAGTGTATCAGTAAAACAAGTCACGGCTTGTACATAGTTTAGTGTTTCTGTGGTAACATACGGATGTGAAACCTTGACGATAGCAAAATAAAACAGAAGAACAACATCTTCAAAATGTGGTGCTGGGCAAGGATGTGATCAATACCATGCATGGCAAGAAGAAGAAACAAATCAATTTTGGAATCTATCATCCAGACATGTTATCCAGACATGTCACTGGAAGCAAGGATCACCAAGCTACGACTTGCCTACTTTAGACATATCATACAAAGAGAGCAATCACTAGAGAAGGACATCATGGTCGGAAGAATAGAAGGAACAAGGCGAAGAGGAAAACCAGCAACATAATGGCATGATACTACTACATGATACATGGTACTACTACATGATACTATATATGACATGATTACCTTGAGGTAATGGCGGGGCAGACCCTGGTGGACTTATCTAGGCTTACAACATCTTTTTCAGAGCATTTATCCATCAGTAATAATGTATTGATAAACTTGAGGCTCCCCTAGGAAGCCCAGTTATAGATGATGGGCATTGAGACTGATTGATCTCTGTTCCAGATTTCTTATATACTGCTGTCAAAACTGACAGAATCTAAGAAGTTAAACTGTTTTGATTGGATGCTAATTCTGACATTAGTGAGTGTGAGTTTCCACCATACATTTAAGGTGCATATGGTCAAAGGGTTTAAGATATTAGTGCATGAAAAACATTTAGCAAGTATTTTCAAGGTAAGTGATAAATAGATCACTGCTGGGGAGCCATGCTGGAATCTCCAATGATCATGAGGAAAGAATTACATTTTTGCGGTTTGAATAAGATGATGATTTCTTTGGATCACCTGCACATTGGTGATGAATGTTTTTCAAGAGGTGACATATAAGGTTAAAGTTCTTTTTACAGGTTTGTTATTTAAACCACAAAGTATCCTTGTAAATGCCTCAGGGTATATGAACACATCATCTTTTAAACTCAGGCCAACCAGCGAAATCCACCTGAAAAAGACGTCAGTAGCACATACTCTTACTGTCCTGGAACGGTTTTCTAGTTTCAGGTGATTAAAGCTCAACCCTTCCAAGACCTTTAGATTTTTGAAAGTCCCCAGCAAAATTTCACTTTTTGTAATGCCACATTTTAAGGCTAGGGCTACATGGTGATATGAGTCGCATGACAACAATTCCCTTAAATATTATGCAATGAAAACATTTGACCAACATGTCTGTAATGCGGTGTTGTGCAACTATTTTAGAGCTCTGATTTTGATGTACATAAAACATCCAAGTTTCAGATAAGTTGCACATGTCACATGTCGCATGCAACTAGTATTGATGTCTAGAGTCAGACTCTGAAGATATAAAAGAAAAATATAAATCTTACCAGTTCCTGCCTTTTCTAACATGAACACTTGCTTTCTAGTTACTTTTTTTTTTTTACCTAGCTTGTGTGTTTCTGTACAGGGTGCTTATCTACTGATCTCTCAAACGTCTTGTTTGGCTATGGAAGGTGTTCATCATTTCTATTTTTACAATTAAATGAGCAGCATAAATAAATCATGAAAGAACATGTTGCCTCGGTTTGTCACCAATGATCTTCATCTCTTCCCTGTGCTGTTTTGACTGCCTTAGGTACAACAAAACCAGAGGTATATCATTTGCTCTGTCACAATAATTCTCAGTGAAATGCCACATTGAGCTTCACACAATGTTTTCATTTCTAAAGAACATCATTCTTCTCTTAATTCGTTTTGATTTGTTAACTTTTATATACAGAATATCTGTGACACTCTTGGTTATTGTTATTTGAAGGTTTGAGAGCAGATGCAGCTGAGCACAAATTACCATTTCAAAATCATTTTTCAAAAGGAAAAATAAAGGTTTGTGAATCAATACCTATTCACGCTTCAAAATATTAATTTTTGGTTAATCACTTGAAGATTTACAAAAAATAATTTTTGGTGGAATATTTGGCAGTTACTATGCAAATAGGCAGAAAATATTAGTTATTCATATTTCTTGAACCGTGAAATTATTTTTAGTAGTTGAGCAATAATATGATCCTTATACTGAAAAAGTAAAGGGTATTTTCAACTTCAATAAAAAGAATAATCAATAAATACTAAAAATTGTGTTCTAGTTATTGACAGTTGTCACCTACAGTGTATTCATGGGAGTTGGTGTCTCCTGTGCTAGTAGTTTATAACAAGTTAAATCATTACAAAATCTAATCAGCTGTTTCTATGTGACTTTGGCTTTAAGAAAAGCTGTCTGTCACCTGTTACATTGTCTTGCCCTTGCAATAAAACTCAATGTTGCTTCAATTATTGTAGGTAGCCACGGCTAAAGATGTCACCAAATAATAGTCCAACTATAGATCTTACTTCATCGAAATGTGCTTCTAACATTCTCCCGCAACAACCCACCAGAGGTGAACACTCATTTATTGTCTCTCAATAGATAACAGTCTAATATCTAGCTACTTCTGTAAGTTATATATTTAAAACCTGTCTATCAAGAGGGAATTAGGAAAATGAATTAAATAATTAAAGCTCAAATAAAAATATTTATATCAAGGACTTGGCTGTTATAAAAGTCATAATTGTAGAGTAGATTTAGCTTATTTTATTTTACATAAAAATTGCTGGATATGTAAAACACAGCTTCTTATTGCATCCTTGGCATGCTCAAGGGCTCAGTTCTACTCCTTCAGTTACAGTCCTCTGCACCTCTCATTATGTTAACCCTAACCCTAACTTTGAAATTGAAAGACAAATGGCAGTAAAAATGATGCCACATAAATGCTTAAAAATGCAAAAAAAAAAATGGTAGCAGTCAAAAATGTTTAAAAAGTGCTTAAATTTGCTGAAAAAGACAACGGCATTTTCTGAGGTAACTTTCTCTTGAAAAACTCAGCTGTTTTGCTTGACAAGAAAAGACATGGTGTGCACTTACACTGAGGGGACCAGCCTGGTTGAGTACAACAAAACATGAGTTGCATTTCTACACTGAATATTGTCCTATTCATACATTATTATTATTTGCAAGAGGAATGAATAGGAAGGCTATGAATGCCTACCTATGTTTCAATCGGAATGGTGCGCGAAGCTGATAAAATACACAGTCTACTCTAAAAATCCAACAAAAACTCAAGGAATTTTTATCTAATTGTTCTCACTTTATAGCCAACAGGAGTGTTGAAAGAGGTGACGTTTAACAGTAGTGCATATCTTGTCCAGCTCATTCTCCACTGCAGACAGCACAATGATTAAATGTTTTTGTACTGTGCTACTTGAAAGTATCTAAACCATTTAAAATCCATATTTCTGCATTCATTTGGTAAAAAAAAACTATATAAAATTTTCACACAACTCAAATAAATAAGTAAAAAAATTAGACATAATTTTTTATTAATGAAAATGATCTATTGTCACATGTCTGAGAGTGGAAAAAGTATGTGAACCTTTGCTTTTAGTATCTCGTTTGACCCCCTTGTTCAGTGAAAACTTACATCTAAACTTTTTTTTATAATTGTTGATATAATATCAGCTTGGAAAAATGTTAGCTCATTCCTCTGGACTTATGAGCTTCAACTCTGGTATTTTGGAGGATTATCTCTCCCAGACTGATTGCTTTAGGTCCTTCAAAAACATTTTTTATAGTATTATGCTATTTGATTTGACAATCCCAAACCATTAAATTTACTCTGCTTTAACCATTTCTTTCAGAAAGATGTTTGTTATTTGGTTCTAGACTTACTGAATAATCCATGTTTTCTTGAGATTCAACTCATTTACATATGTCTTAACATTTTCCTTTCAAATTTGCTGATAAACATAAAAATTCTTTGTTCTATTAATGATGACAAAATGTCCTGGCTGAGATAGCAAAACAGACCCAAACTATTTTACTACCACCACCATAATGCACAGATGGTACGAGGTTTTTATGCTATAGTAGAATGCTTTTCTTTCTCCAAACATAATGCTTCTCATTTATAACAAAATCTCAAGTTTGGACTCATCCATCCACAAAACATTATTTCAATAGTCTTCTGGCTTAACTAGTTGATCTTTAGAAAACTGCAGATGGGTAGGATTTTTTTGGGGAGAGCAGTGGCTATCTCCTTGCAATCCATGCACAACATTGTCTCCTCCTGATGGTAGAATCATGAACATTAACATTAGCCAAATTGAGATGGTCCTTAGAGGTTACCATTTCGTCCTTTGTGACCTTGGAGTCTATTATATGCCTTATTTTTAAAGTGACCTTTGCTGGTCGACCACCTCTGGATTAGAATTTTCTCCATCTGTGCACAATCTGTCTTACTGTGTATTGGTTAAGACCAATCTCTTTAGAAATGGTTTTGCAACATTTTCCTGCCTTGTGAACATAAAAACTCATCTTCCGAGGTCTTCAGAAATCTCTTTTGCTTATGTCATGATACACTTCCAAAAAAATATAAAAAAATGTTCACTGTGATTTAATAAACAAATGTGTTTTATTGGAAGTGTACATATATACTACATGAATAGGGCTACTCATGATTAGCCTGAAAAAATCTAAATCTAAACAAAATACACCATCATAGTAAATTGTGATAAGACATACCTCATAGGGAGAGCCCCTACACCGACGTCTGTTTCGCTCAGAGCTTTTTCAAGGAGTAGGGGCTCTTCCTATTGGTTATGTCACAATTTACTATGATTGCATATTTTGTTTAAATTTAGATTTTTTCTTGTTAATATTTCACACAGGTATTTTGCTATATACAGGCCTAGTGATTTGTCTGCATTTCGGATCCTTACTTATTAATAGACTGTTTATATGTTAGCTATTACAGGCATCACATGTAGATCAATATTGTTGTGTTTCTTTTTTGAGACTGATACCTAGCAGAGTTTTAGAGTGACCATCCATAAAAAACATGTGAGTATATAGCTAATTCATCAAGAGTTTGCCTTTATTTGACTGCCTTCACATAAAGATTGCCTCAGGTCAACTGATTGTGGGGTTGCTAGGTTTCATACCCTCACAAGTCAAATATTGATGGTGAGGCTTTATAAGGAGAGACCCTCAGTATCTAAGTACTGGAAATCTCTTAAAGCTCAACTCCAGTGTTTTTTTCAGCTCTGAAGTGGTGCTTTAAATGTAAGCCCCCTGCTCCCATTCTTATACTCACCTTTCGACGACTTCACCTTTTACCAATGTCATTCTGGTCCCGTGGCTCCACCTTGTGGCCATAACTCATGACTGGTCGGAAGTTAGACGTTATGTCACAAAAGCTCAATGCAAGTCTATGAGAGTCAGAATAGGGATCTCATAGAGTTGTATTGAAAAGTGGCCTCCGGATCGCTCCATGAAACACTAGAGCTGCCAGCAGGTCACTTTTCGCTGGAGACTGACGGGAGCGATGCTGGAAAAGGATGAAGGCAGTGGCCGGTAACTATGAGACAAAGGGCAGGGGAATTACATTTAACGCACCACTCCAGCAGTGCAATAAGTAAAAAAAAACACTGCAGAGGTGCTTTAAGAATTTTATTGAAGCCAATGGAGAAACACATTATAAAAACACATTAAAAAATCTAAATGCTCTAAGTATGATATGAGGCAAATATGTTGCAGGTCTTCTTCGTTCCAGATTTGTTAACATAATTAGCAGTACATTTCAAGTAGCAGCATTGTGTTTGAAATTTTACAATATCTCATCTATATGCTGCATAAAAAATTGCCATGTAAATTAACCTAGCAAAGGTTTTCAGTTTTCAACATATACATTTATATTACAGATCTTCCCTATTAACCTCTGGCTGCACAGGTTCATAAAGTAAAAAAAACAGTGACACCACACTCACTGAGTGCCTAAAGAATTGGCTGCTTGTCCCGCTTACCTCACTCACATACACATGCAGAAAGATCTAAGGTGCAAGTCACAAGTATAGGTACAAGAGAAACAAGACATACTGCCCAAACAGCCAGTGCAGCTGCACAGGGCACCAACCTTGGAAACCATTAGGCCTCATTAAGATGTCCGTCTTGAATCTACGTGTTCTTTTCATTTTTTTCAAGGATACAACACATACTCATTATAATCTATGGAGCTATTCAAGTGCATGTGTAAAACTCACAGAGACATGTTCATTTTTTCCAGTATCACAGATAAAAAGGACCAATACAAGTCTATGAGTCTGTGAAAAAAAAAAAGTACAGCACACGGATGACATCGATGTACAATCTGTGAGCAGTTCGTATTTAACATTTCAAAGTATAGGAGAAGCTTTGTCATTTATTTATTTATCTATATGTGAAAAACACTAATGGCACCCTGATGGCAAACACAGACACACGGACCATACACTGATGACACATAGATTCAAAATACTTATGACACTGGCACATTTTTTTTTAAACATGGATGTGTACATCAGGCCTTAACACATTTGTCTCCTTAGAAAGGAGACATATTTATTTTTGCCAGCCGCAGTAATATTGTGCTAATCTGAGAAAAACTGAATATTCTGTAATGAAAGATTTATTATTAACTTACTTTCATGTTATGGGTATAAAAAAAGGCTTTATATACAGTGTGTACGGAAAGTATTCAGGCCCCTTTAAATGTTTCACTCTGTTTCATTGCAGCAATTTGGTAAATTCAAAAAAGTTCATTTTTTTTCTCATTAATGTGCAGTCTGCACCCCATCTTGACTGAAAAAAGCTGAAATGTAGAAAGTTTTACACATTTATTAAAAAAAGAAAAACTGAAATATCACATGGTCATAAGTATTCAGACGCTTTGTTCAGTATTGAGTAGAAGCACCCTTTTGAGCTAGTACAGCCATGAGTCTTCTTGGGAATAATGCAACAAGTTTTTCATACCTGGATTTGGGCATTCTCTGCCATTCTTCCTTGCAGATCCTCTCCAGTTCCATCAGGTTGGATGGTGAACGTTGGTGGACAGCCATTTTCAAGTCTCTCCAGGGATGCTCAATTGGTTTAGGTCAGGGCTCTGGCTGGGCCAGTCAAGAATGGTCACAGAGTTGTTCTGAAGCCACTCCTTTGTTATTTTAGCTGTGTGCTTAGGGTCATTGTCTTGTTGTAAGGTGAACCTTTGGCCAAGTCTGAGGTCCAGAGGACTCTGGAAGGCTTTCAACCAGGATATCTCTGTACTTGGTACATTCATGTTTCCTTCAATGACAACCAGTCATCCTGTCCCTGCAGCTGAAAAACACCCCCATAGTATGATGCTGCCACCACCATGTTTCACTGTTAGGATTTTATTGGGCAGGTGATGAGCAGTGCCTGGTTTTCTCCACACATACCGCTTAGAATTATCACCATAAAGGTCTATCTTTGTCTCATCAGACCAGAGAATGTTTTTTCTCATAGTCTGGGAGTCCTTCATGTGTTTTTTTAGCAAACTCTACGCAGGTTTTCAGATGTCTTGCACTGAGGAGATGCTTCCATTGGGCCACTCTGCCATAAAGGCCCGACTGGTAGACAGTGCAGTGATAGTTGACTTTGTGGAACATTCTCCCATTTCCCTACTGCATCTCTGGAGCTCAGCCAGAGTGATCTTGGGGTTCTTCTTTACTTCTCTCACCAAGGCTCTTCTCCCAAGATTGCTCAGTTTGGCTGGATGGCCAAGTCTAGGAACACTTCTGGTGGTCCCAAACTTCTTCCATTTAAGGATTATGGAGGCTACTGTGCTGTTAGGAACCTTGAGTACTGCCAAAATTCTGTTGTAACCTTGGCGAGATCTGTGCCTTGCCACAATTCTGTCTCTGAGCTCCTTGGCCAGTTCCTTTGACCTCATGATTCTCATTTGGTCTGACATGCACTGTGAGCTGTGAGGTCTTATATAGACAGGTGTGTGCCTTTCGAAATCAAGTCCTATCAGTTTAATTAAACACAGCTGGACTCCAATGAAAGAAAAGAACCATCTCAAGGAGGATCACAAGGAAATGGACAGCATGTGACCTAAATATGAGTGTCTGAGCAAAGTGTCTTTTTTTAATAAATATGCAAAAATTTCTACATTTCTGTTTTTTTTTCAGTCAAGATGGGGTGCAGAGTGTACATTAAAGTGAAAAAAATGAACTCTTTTGAATTTACCAAATGGCTGCAATGAAACAAAAAGTGAAAAATTTAAAGGGGTCTGTGTTATGATCCGGTGACCTTGGAGCCGCATGAGACTTTCTCAGGAGTAGGTGGAACCTGTACTGACCGCAAACCCTAAACTGACACCGCAACTAGAAGTAGCCATGGGGTGTACCTAACACATCCTAGACACCTCGACACAGCCGGAGGACTGAATACCCCTATAGATGGAAATGGGAATTCTATCTTGCCTCAGAGCAGAACCCCAAAGGATAGGCAGCCCCACACAAATATTGACTGTGAGTAATAGAGGAACGACACATGCAGGCAGAAATCAGGATTTAGCCAAAGAGTCTACGCTAGCTAAATAGGAAAGGATAGGACAGAATACTAAGCGGTCAGTATTAAAACCCTAAAAATATCCACAGCAGATAATACAAAAATTCCACCATCTAACTAAAGACATGGAATGTATATCTGCATCTCCTGAGAATCCAACTTGACTAAAAAATTCGACACAGTCTAAGCTGGACAAGAAAAAACATTGAATAGTACTGAATTGTTAAGCACACAGCATGTGTGCTGCAGAAACAAAACCAGACACTTATCTTTGCTGATTTGGCAGCAGGGCAGGAGGAACCAGACAGAGATGCAAAACCTCCAAGAACAATGGACAACTGGCAAGGGCTAATGAAACGTGCACACCTAAATATCCCAGTCAGAGCTGCAATCAGCAGGGACACCTGCCCAGGATTGCAACCCAGGGACAACTGCATTACTACCAACAACCACCGGAGGGAACCCAAGAGCAGAATTCACAACAGTACCCCCCCCTTGAGGAGGGGTCACCAAACCCTCACCAGAGCCCCCAGGCCGATCAGAACGAGCCAGATGAAAGGCACAGACCAAATCAGCAGCATGGACATCAGAGGCAAAAACCCAAGAATTATCCTCCTGGCCATAACCCTTCCATTTGAC